>NC_140414.1:118767984-119367984 GCF_965140295.1 Lepidochelys olivacea
CTTTGTGAGGGATCGGAGATAAATTTTATGCTTTCATTGTATGCTTTCACTTTGTATCTATTGGAAAAAACATTGGGTGCTAGAGATGGTGTTTACAAACAAGTCATCCTAGGCAGGAGTCGGAGTTATTGCGGCACTGGACATTTGGAGACTGAAATATGAATGAGATGGACATCTGGATACCATCGTAAAAGTCTAAATAATGAAAGTGCTGAGGGAAACTGTCCTGGGATCCAATCACCAGAATTCCTTCTGGCAGTAATGATTTATAAGACGCTTTACAAACATCAACTAATGCATCCTTTCTGCGGTAGGTAAACTGGTATCACTGTTGCTATTATACAGATGAGAAAACTGTGGCAGAGAGGTGAAATAAGTTGTGTAAAACCATAAAGATGCACTGCGAGAGCAGATATTAAAATTCAGGAGATTTCCAGTTCTGGGCTCACACTACACTCGCTAATATACAAATAAACCTTTCTTTATGGGAGAGTGCCTACTTTGAAATAATCCCTGTCTCATCCCTCTTTCCAGTGCTGCCAGCTGTCTCACTGAAAAGAAATAAAGTGAAACTCCAGTAGTTAAAAATATTGGAAACAACCAGTTCCTCCTATAATGTAACCGCACATTTTCCCTTCCTCCAGAAGGGTCCCTGAAGAGCAACTCTTCACATCCACCACGACTCCAAGGAGGCAACTGTTCCTCCAAATTGCCACGGAACCTTCTGATTCCAACATTCCATCTCTCCTTCTCCTGTTGAAGGGGCATCGTTCAAAACACTCCGTGTGCTGCTGTGAATATCACAGCGGGGAGGGAAGGTGATTCGGTCCACCTGTACCCTGTTATGCAACAGGGTGTTCTGCTGTCATGCTCTTAGCACAATTGTTGGAATGCATTCATGGCAGTGATGTGCCCTGATGCCATAACTGCAACAAAAATATCTGAAGATGGACATGACACTGGATGACTGCTTGAAACTGGATTCTTTCTCTGGGCCATGGCACTCAACATCACATTTCAATCCAAATAAATTGCATGATGCAGCATGAAGCAGCTGCTGTTCTGAAAACAGCAGATACCCTCAGTTAACTCCTGACTGGGACCATAGTAATGAGGCATTACTACAATTTTAAAACTACTTCCTATGGCATCTTTGATAAATACTAAAATCTAAACTTTTTCATGCCAGGGCTCTGAATACCCTAATGTTGGCTTCAATGTAGTTTGCCAGGGTTGGGATGAGATTCTGGTAGTGACCAGTGTTAGGATATAGATTTCAGAGTAACAGCCGTGTTAGTCTGTATTCGCAAAAAGAAAAGGAGTACTTGTGGCACCTCAGAGACTAACCAATTTATTTGAGCATGAGCTAGTGAGCTGTAGCTCACGAAAGCTCATGCTCAAATAAATTGGTTAGTCTCTAAGGTGCCACAAGTACTCCTTTTCTTTTTGTTAGGATATAGACATTCAGGCCTGTCTGTAAAGGCCTATACTCTAAGAATTTAGGTGTATTCTTATCACTTGGCTAGTTATAGAGGTACAAAAGAAAGAATCAAAATCACTGTCTGCCAGTGTAAGGGCCTTCTCTTACTGTGACAGTCTGAGGCCCTGTTCTTAGGCTAAGGCCTTTGGCTAAGCAACAGAGGCAGCCATAAGCTGGGAAGCGAACGGTCACATTCCAAACTAGTCACATTGAAAGAAGGTACTATTGGGCTGTTAGGAATACAATCCTGTCCTGATAGTGCCTATCACCTCCAGAGAAAGGGAAGTGCCTAGAAAATGTAAAAGGAAACTTAGTTTGATAGCATCCTGTCTGGCAAGAACTCACTTATCAATAGCTGGGATGTGAAATCCTCACTTCTGTATTGTTTTGTCATTATAGTTCCCACTTTGCTATTGTTTGTCTGTATAATCTCTGTCTGGTTCTGTGATTGTTTCTGTCTGCTGTATAATTAATTTTGCTGGGTGTAAACTAATTAAGGTGGTGGGATATAATTGGTTACATAATCATGTTACAATATGTTAGGATTGGTTAGTTAAATTTCAGGAAAATGATGGGTTAAGGTATAGCAAAGCAGAACTCAAGTTTTACTATATAGTCTGCAGTCAATCAGGAAGTGAGTGGGTGTGGGGGTGGGTGTATTGGTGGGGGAGATGGGAACAGGGAATGTGGGTAAGGAAATTAGAATCATGTTTTGCTAAAGGGGGAGATGGGAACAGGGAATGGGGATGGGGAAATTGGAATCATGTTTTGCTAAAAGGGGAAATGAGAACAGGGAATGGGGGTAAGGAAATTGGAATAATGTTTTGCTAAGGGCAGGAATGGGAACAGGGACACAGGTGTAAGGCTCTGTGGTGTCAGAGCTGGGAAGGAGGATACTAAGGAAGGAAACTGGAATCATGCTTGCTGGAAGTTCACCCCAATAAACATCGAATTGTTTGCACCTTTGGACTTCGGGTATTGTTGCTCTCTGTTCACGCGAGAAGGACCAGGGAAATGAGTGGGTGAAGGAATAAGCTCCCTAACAACCACTAGTCTTCAAAATCTCAATATAATAATTAAAACACAAAAATCTTTGCATGTGGAATGGACAAGTTAAGCTATTATAAACTGATGGGCTCTGCATTAGCTGTAATCTCTAGGGAAAAGATACATAATTATGGATGGCAAAATGAGGATATCTGCTCACTATGTGTCCAGCAGTCAAAAATGTGAATGAGCTATTAGTATGTATTATAATGCTATCATGCCTGGAGCCATACCACCAGATAGCATGTGAGCCAGTACTGAATTGGAAACCAGAGTGTCAGGTCGTACTCTGCTGCTGGAGTTGCTTTCTTTCAGATAAGATAGATAACCAAGCTCCTTGTCAGTAAAGATACCATGACACAGTTTGTAAGTGCTAAATCCAGTGTATTGAATTAAATTCAAACCTAACAATCTCTCAGTAACAGCCTTCTAAAATCGTTGATATAGGGCAGAGTTACAAAAGGTTATGTACCTTTTAATGGGGGGGGGGGGGGGAAGAGTACTATGCACTGAATGCAGCGGCCATTTTACTTTGTATAGTCAAATCCAAATGAAACATATCAACCCAAACCAATCAGCATGGACTAACATAGTCAATTAATAAAACATACAAAAGGAGACATCTAAAATAGAGATCAGGATACACAACCGGCTTCCCATTCATTTACTGAACATGTGTCAATCACTACTATCTCTGAACCACAAGAGCTTAGTGATTCCTTGGCTACTTCTTACTCCTATTCGTCATTGCCCTGTCATCCCTTTATAGCAGCTATGTTGCTTATCACACAAAGTAATTGTTTTGCTGTTACATTGTGCTGTCTCCAACTGTTTGTTGCAGTTACTTGTTGTTTCTTGTCTTATACTTAAATTATAAGCACATTGGGGCAGGGACCATTTCTTCATTATGTGTGTGTACAGTGCTTCACACAACTGAGTGCTGATCCCTGATGGGGGACCCTCAGATGCTCCTTTGATACAAATAAATAACAGTATTGCCAACCCCAACATTTTAAGAATTATGAGATTTTAAATAAAATTGAATCATATTCTTTGGTCTGACTTGTGATTTGATTTTCCCATGCCCCAGTATATTTACATGCAACAATGACAGTGTTACCAACTTTCACAAATGTATACCAGATAGGTAGGGCCCTACCATATTAATGGTCCATTTTGGTCAATTTTACAGTCATAGGATTTTAAAAATAGTAAATTTCATGATTTTAGCTATTTAAATCTGAAATTTCATGGTGTTGTAATTGTAGGGGTCCTGACCCCAAAGGAATTGGGGGCGGGGGAGGGATCCGCAAGATTATTGTGGGGGGAGGAGGTTGTGGTACTGCTACTCTTCTGCATTGCTGCTGGTGGTGGCACTGCCTTCAGAGCTGGGCAGCTGGTGACTGGTGGCTGCTGGCCGGGAGGCCAGCTCTGAAGGCAGAGCCACCGTCAGCAGCAGTAAAGAAGGAAGGATGGTAGCACCACCCTTAACTTCTGCGCTGCTGCCTTCAGAGCTGGCAGAGCCTCAGTCAGCAGCCGCCACTCTCCGGTTGCCCATCTCTGAAGGCAGCAGCGCAGAAGTAAGGGTGGTGTGGTATGGGATTGCCACTCTTAGTTCTGCACTGCTGCAGGCAGGGTGCTGCCTTCAGAGCTGAGCGCCCAGTCAACAGCCCCCGCCCTCAGGCCGCCGAGCTCTGAAGGCAGTGCAGAAGTAAGGGTGGCAATAACACAACCCCCTAAAATAACCTTGTGACCCCCTGTAACTCCCTTTTAGGTCAGGACCCCCAATTTGAGAAATGCTAGTCTTCCCCATGAAATCTGTATAGTATAGGGTAAAAGCACAAAAAAGACCAGATTTGATGGGGGGAGACCAGATTTCATGGTCTGTGACACGTTTTTCATGGCCGTGAATTTGGTGGGGCCCTACAGATAGGGAAAATTTAGGTCTCACTGCAGAAGGTCTTGCTACAGGACTCAGCTGAGATTGGCTCCCCATTGTATTAGGCACTGACACAGGACCTGTCCCGAAGAGTTTACAAGCTAGTCCAAACCACACTGCATTTTAGTAGAAACACTGTTGGCTTTATAGTTAATAGTTTACCCTGCCCTTTCTGTCTTATATTTGAACCATTTGTTTCATTGTATTTGTTTGAACCTGTTGTTGTTTAATCATTCAAATTATTTTAAATTGGCTTTATTATTTTACATTGATTTTATATTATGGTACAGCAACCTGAATGCCTTTGTAGTGAGGAGCAGAGTGGTACTTAATGACATTATTTCTTTTATTATAATTAAGGTCGGATGATGATGATTATGCGGGGGCAGAGGATACCAGGCTAGAATGGCCTATTAGGTCTGTTCTGTATTAAATCCTCTCCCCAGACTTAACAGCATCTAAACAGCTGGATCTAGAGTAGACTGAGCCCCAGATCCCCTCACGTCTGGCTGTGCCCCTGGACAGGTTTGTGTGAGGCCCGAGAGAGCAGAAACTTTAGCTCTAGTTCAGTAGGAGGCTCGTGGAAAGTAAATGGTTAACAATATCTTTGCCTATAGCAAGATGGCGACCGGAGTTCTCTCCTCCCTCCCTGGGACGTGAGGGGCGGCCGGGATCGTGCGTGTGCGGCGCATGGCGATGACGCACATTGGGGGCGCGGAGTAGTGGAGTTTGTTGCGCTGCTGGAGGCGAACATGGCGGGCGTCGCTGATGCCGCCGCTCCCGGCAGCAGCGGGGACGGGAGGCGAGGCGGCGCCCCGGAGCAGCTGCAGCAGCAGCAGGACGCGGGAAGGGGGGAGCGGAAAAGCAGCTGTTCGAGCGGCGAGTCCCGGCCGCCTGTCGGCGGCTCAGGGCAGCCGCCACCGCCGCAGCGAACCGAAACCCTGGGCTTCTACGAGAGCGACCGGGAGCGGAAGAAGAAGAAAAGCGTCTCAGGTGAGGGGCAGGGGCCCGGCTGGGGCTCGGCGCCGGGAAGGGAGGAGTTGGGGCTGGGGCTGAAGGGCGGAGAGAGAGGCCGGTGGGGTTGAAGTTAGCGAGGGGAGAGGCTGGGGGTGAGGAGCGTGTTGAGTAGGGGGGTCCCCAGGGAGGCCGCGAGTGCATCTGTCCCTTCCAACTGGCTGGACTGGGGGAGCCTTCCCGGCAGCCCGGGACCCCGAGAGCAGCAGGCTCTGACGCGGAGCCTTCAGAGAGGGAGTTTGGTTCCGAGCTGTCAGAACGGTGGTCATGTGAGTGCTGAGCTAGTAAGTGTCTCACTGGTGCACTCAGCAAACACTCTGTGTAAAGTCTGCGGCCAAAAGTGTTCAAACGTGGGTGCCTAAAGTCAGCCTCTTACGTTTGGTTTTAGGCTACTAAATGAACGTGGTCTGGTCAATCCTCAGCTTCTAAATTCTGCATATGGCTTTAAGAGCATTTTAGGCACCCATGGTTGAAAATTTTGGCCAGAGACTTTAAAAACTGTGCAACATAGTTCAAATATGGGTGGTATGTAGCATCTGTGGTAGCTTAAGTGATGTAAGATGACTTTGTGGACTAGTAAACAATGTCGTCTTAGTCATTACATCTGCTTATTTTTTCCTTATACTTTGGTTTGGTAAGTGACGTACCTTTAAAAAAAGACCTAAGTGGTTTAAGTCTTTCATTCAAATTTATAGTAGTGTTCAATAAAGGAGAGTGGAATAGTGGCATTTCTATATAGTTTATTGTAATGGGTACAATGATAAAAAGATCAACTGCAATTGATAAGTATTATAAATCAATGTTAGGAGAAGTCAGGGGATAATTTATTGCTATAACTTCAGCTAAGAAAACTATTCCACAAAATAGTGTACTGTTTTCCAAACTAATCTAACAGAGATTCAGATCTGGACAGGTACTGTGTTTTGTCTATTCTACTGTTCAGGTGTGTTTGTCCAGTGTTCTCTGTCACTTACTGAATAAACAGTTTTTGATAAATGAATTTGCTTAATACAGAATATTGTAAATAGAGAAATCACAGTATTTAGTCTGTAGAACAAAATATAAGTATTGTATATTGTGTAAGCCTCCAAAAATATAATTATGCTTTATTAATACTTGTCTTCTTCAGTTTAGCTACATTTAATGTAAGGAAAATGTAACAATTTTTGCCATTAAGCTACAACTGTATGAAGACTTACTCTGGAATTGCTGATGTTTCCAAGTCCTGTATTGTGTCATGTTTAGAAGAAACAGATAAAGCTTTTATCATAAAAATTTAAAAAATTAATTTAGTGTAGTTTGTGTTGGTGGTTCAGATTTAATTCTTAAGATTCCAAATATTGATATATATATGAACTGTTAACTTAATACCTTGCTAAAAATGGCTTTTGAAAACAGGCTTGAAGAAGAAATCAAACTTTGAGTCTGTTCATCTCCTGCTTTATGGATTTAAGCATAACTTTACATAACAATAAACATTAGAATAATTAAAATCATTACTCTGTTTTCTAAACTGTTTAGTAAAAGCTGAATTATTTCCATTAAGCTTGACTAGTGTTATATCAGCCTCAAATTCTACTGCATTCCTGACAACTGTATTATGTCATAAGATTTATAGCATCATTGTGCCTTTGTGGTATTGATGAAATTGCATTAACATTAAATCACTACAACTCTACTGATTTAGCTTGATTACAATATTACAAACTCTTTTATAGTGAAATGGAAATGGAATGTTATATTTAGGATTTATACTAATGTACCCAAAAGGTTGTTGAGTAAATAGTATGTTTAGGTATCTTTATAAAACATTTTCCTATGCAGAAAAAATACAAAACATATATTTTTAACATTAGTTTTGATTAACATTTAAATTCAAGTATATAAGAGCCAATAGTTCATAATGGATTTTAAGAATAAAAACACCTTTATTTAGAAAAAATACAATAAACTGTCTTTGCTTAATGTTTACTTATCTTGATATAATAACTAAGAGAACTTCACTTATATCTGTCTCTAGCAGTATGCTCAATATTGTACAAGTTCCCAAAATTAAAAATAGTTCCTTCCGTTATAAGCAAGATAGCTAGACAGGATGTTCTGGGGAGGCCACAAGAGGAAATAACTGATTTTTCTGAAGCTTGTATTGTCATATTGATTCACTTCTGTGGGCATTGTGAAATAAGTGTATGTTTAAGATGGATTCAAGTTAAGAGAAGGTAGCAGCTTGACATTTTGGAAATGACAAAACAATTTATATGTAATGGGAGTGTAGAGTGAGCCATAGATAAGGTAATGTTTACATTTTTATAAATGGGTTTCTCCTTTTATACTTAGTGGTTTATATTATATTTATCATGTGAGTATCTACATGTTGCAGTTTACTTTAGGTAAATCAGTATCTTTGTCCTTTAAAGAAAGTCAGTTTTAACTTCTTACATTTGGAGGGAGCTAATGCTTTGAATATCAAATTCTTCAGTCTAGATTTGTCCATTGAGTCCTTGTTTTCCCTTCTGCTGCTGCCGGTTCTCAGTTCTCGCCTCAGGTTGGGAAATGGCAGTAGGGACGTAACATGTATTTTGGGCAGTCAGGATGAGGATAGAACTGGCATACGGTTGGTAGTTACCATTCGGATCATGAGAAAAGCACATGTGGTCCTGACAACACTGATGAAAGTTCTTTTTGAACCTCCTCTCCATTCCTATGACTTTTGTTTTTTTATACAGAAGGTTATTTTCTGGATGGCAATGCCTCTGGCTCTCAAAATACGTTAGCTTTGGCTCCCAGTCTTTTATCCACAGTATACCGGATTTAACAAAGATAAAGTGGTGGTGTAGACTAGTTTGATTCCTTTCCAAGGTGATGTCAGATTTCCACCTTAAGCCTATTATCCTGCCAACTCCCTGCATCCACATGCCTGTCCATCTTGATGAGGCCCTTCTCGAAATGCTCAATGTTAAAGATCCTTGGAGTCCTATTTGGAGCAGAATAGAGCCCTCATAAAGTCCACCCAAGTACTTTTTTTCAGTTCACACTAGTTCATTGAGGAATACTGTTACAAAGAGAAAAGGAGTACTTGTGGCACCTTAGAGACTAACCAATTTATTTGAGCATAAGCTTTCGTGAGCTACAGCTCACTTTTTGCAAATACAGACTAACACGGCTGTTACTCTGAAACCTGTTACAAAGAGGACCACATCTACATGACTATCTGATTGCATTTCATGTTGCTTTGACCTATATGGTCTGAACTAGACAGCTATGTCACTCTGCCTGAGCCCAAGGTTATCGCACCAGCCTGCCTTAGTGATGTTTCCATTATCATGGACATCTGAAAAGCAGTTAGAAGTTTTTCTGCCCGTTTACCAAAAGATGTTTTGTTTTGCTTTAGGATGTCCGTTATTTTCAGTTGACTAAATTTTTACATGCCCTCCCCACTCATTCTACAGTCTTGTATGCTGTTCTTGATACTGAGTTTTGAGAAGACTTAGTCCTCCTTGTGATGTATATTTTAAAATATATAAACCTACCTGTTAACTGTGAACCTTGCGCTCATTGCTTATTGTTCTCATTTTCTCTTCCGCTATCCCTGAGGCTTCTTTCTTTCTGGGAGGGAGAATTCTGCATAGATACCTTTTGGAGAAGGAAAATTGCTTGCTTGTATTTTTTGCTTCTCTCAAACTAACCCTTGCAGGATTCCCACTCACCTGCCCATCTTCCCTCAGTTTGGAGGGTATTTGTTGAAGTGGGGTTTTTTGCCTTGCAAAATGCTTTGCAGTTATTTTTGAGGCACATTTCTATCTTATATTTACATTGTTTTGGGAGATTTGCCTCCTGCAAAGAGTGTTATGAGGAGACTCATACTTTGCAGGAGTGATGCACGATAGCTAAGGCTAAGATTTTTGTCATGGAAGTTACGGAATCTGTGGGTATGTCTACACTACGGAATAAGGTCGAATTTATAGAAGTCGGTTTTTTAGAAATCGGTTTTATATATTCGAGTGTGTGTGTCCCCACAGAAAATGCTCTAAGTGCATTAACTCGGCGGAGTGCTTCCACAGTACCGAGGCTAGAGTCGACTTCCGGAGCGTTGCACTGTGGATAGCTATCCCACAGTTCCCGCAGTCTCCGCTGCCCATTGGAATTCTGGGTTGAGATCCCAATGCCTGATGGGGCTAAAACATTGTCGCGGGTGGTTCTGGGTACATATCATCAGGCCCCCGTTCCCTCCCTCTCTCCGTGAAAGCAAGGGCAGACAATCGTTTCGCGCCTTTTTTCCTGAGTTACCTGTGCAGACGCCATACCACGACAAGCATGGAGCCCGCTCAGGTAACCGTCACCCTATGTCTCCTGGGTGCTGGCAGACGCGGTACGGCTTTCCTACACAGTAGCAGCAACCCCTTGTCTTGTGGCAGCAGACGGTACAGTACGACTGGTAGCCGTCATCGTCATGTCCGAGGTGCTCCTGGCACGTCGGCTGGGAGCGCCTGGACAGACATGGGCGCAGGGACTTAATTTAGAGTGACTTGACCAGGTCATTCTCTTTAGTCCTGCAGTCAGTCCTATTGAACCGTCTTATGGTGAGCAGGCAGGTGATACGGATTGCTAGCAGTCGTATTGTACCATCTTCTGCCAGGCAGGCAAGAGATGAGGATTGCTAGCAGTCGTATTGTACCATCTTCTGCCAGGCAGGCAAGAGATGAGGATGGCTAGCAGTCGTACTGTACCATCTTCTGCCGAGCAGCCATGAGATGTGGATGGCATGCAGTCCTTCTGCACCGTCTGCTGCCAGCCAAAGATGTAAAAGATAGATGGAGTGGATCAAAACGAGTGCAAAACAAATCTGGTCTATTTCTTATTTGCTTCCCCCCCTCCCCTGTCTAGGGGACTCATTCCTCTAGGTCACACTGCAGTCACTCACAGAGAAGGTGCAGCGAGGTAAATCTAGCCATGTATCAGTCAGAGGCCAGGCTAACCTCCTTGTTCCAATAAGAACAATAACTTAGGTGCACCATTTCTTATTGGAACCCTCCGTGAAGTCCTGCCTGAAATACTCCTTGAAGTAAAGACACCCCCTTTGTTGATTTTAGCTCCCTGAAGCCAACCCTGTAAGCCGTGTCGTCAGTCGCCCCTCCCTCCGTCAGAGCAACGGCAGACAATCGTTCCGCGCCTTTTTTCTGTGCGGACGCCATACCAAGGCAAGCATGGAGGCCGCTCAGCTCACTTTGGCAATTAGGAGCACATTCAACACCACACGCATTATCCAGCAGTATATGCAGCACCGGAACCTGGCAAAGCGATAACGGGCGAGGAGGCGACATCAGCGCGGTCACGTGAGTGATCAGGACATGGACACAGATTTCTCTGAAAGCATGGGTCCTGCCAATGCATGCATCATGGTGCTAATGGGGCAGGTTCATGCCGTGGAACGCCGATTCTGGGCTCGGGAAACAAGCACAGACTGGTGGGACCGCATAGTGTTGCAGGTCTGGGACGATTCCCAGTGGCTGCGAAACTTTCGCATGCGTAAGGGCACTTTCATGCAACTTTGTGACTTGCTTTCCCCTGCCCTGAGGCGCATGAATACCAAGATGAGAGCAGCCCTCACAGTTGAGAAGCGAGTGGCGATAGCCCTGTGGAAGCTTGCAACGCCAGACAGCTACCGGTCAGTTGGGAATCAATTTGGAGTGGGCAAATCTACTGTGGGGGCTGCTGTGATGCAAGTAACCCACGCAATCAAAGATCTGCTGATATCAAGGGTAGTGACCCTGGGAAATGTGCAGGTGATAGTGGATGGCTTTGCTGCAATGGGATTCCCTAACTGTGGTGGGGCCATAGACGGAACCCATATCCCTATCTTGGCACCGGAGCACCAAGCCGGCGAGTACATAAACTCTAAGGGGTACTTTTCAATAGTGCTGCAAGCTCTGGTGGATCACAAGGGACGTTTCACCAACATCAACGTGGGATGGCCGGGAAAGGTGCATGACGCTCGCATCTTCAGGAACTCTGGTCTGTTTCAAAAGCTGCAGGAAGGGACTTTCTTCCCAGACCAGAAAATAACTGTTGGGGATGTTGAAATGCCTATATGTATCCTTGGGGACCCAGCCTACCCCTTAATGCCATGGCTCATGAAGCCGTACACAGGCAGCCTGGACAGTAGTCAGGAGCTGTTCAACTACAGGCTGAGCAAGAGCAGAATGGTGGTAGAATGTGCATTTGGACGTTTAAAGGCACGCTGGCGCAGTTTACTGACTCGCTTAGACCTCAGCGAAACCAATATTCGCAATGTTATTACTGCTTGCTGTGTGCTCCACAATATCTGTGAGAGTAAGGGGGAGACGTTTATGGCGGGGTGGGAGGTTGAGGCAAATCGCCTGGCTGCTGGTTACGCGCAGCCAGACACCAGGGCGGTTAGAAGAGCACAGGAGGGCGCGGTACACATCATAGAAGCTTTGAAAACCAGTTTCATGACTGGCCAGGCTACGGTGTGAAAGTTCTGTTTGTTTCTCCTTGATGAAACCCCCCGCCCCTTGGTTCACTCTACTTCCCTGTAAGCTAACCCCCCGCCCCTCCTCCCTTCAATCACCGCTTGCAGAGGCAATAAAGTCATTGTTGCTTCACATTCATGCATTCTTTATTCATTCATCACACAAATAGGGGGATGACTACCAAGGTAGCCCAGGAGGGGTGGTGGAGGAGGGAAGGAAAATGCCACACAGCACTTTAAGCACAGCACTTTAAAAGTTTACAACTTTAAAATTTATTGAATGACAGCCTTCTTTTTTTTGGGCAATCCTCTGTGGTGGAGTGGCTGGTTGGCTGGAGGCCCCCCCACCGCAGATGCGTTCTTGGGCGTCTGGGTGTGGAGGCTATGGAACTTGGGGAGGAGGGCGGTTGGTTACACAGGGGCTGCAGTGGCAGTCTGTGCTCCAGCTGCCTTTGCTGCAGCTCAACCATACACTGGAGCATACTAGTTTGGTCCTCCAGCAGCCTCAGCATTGAATCCTGCCTCCTCTCATCATGCTGCCGCCACATGTGAGCTTCAGCCCTCTCTTCAGCTCGCCACCTCTCCTCCCGGTCATTTTGTGCTTTCCTGCACTCTGACATTATTTCCCTCCACGCATTCGTCTGTGCTCTGTCAGTGTGGGAGGACAGCATGAGCTCGGAGAACATTTCATCGCGAGTGCAGTTTTTTTTTCTTTCTAAGCTTCACTAGCCTCTGGGAAGGAGAAGATCCTGTGATCATTGAAACACATGCAGCTGGTGGAGAAAAAAAAAGGGACAGCGGTATTTAAAAAGACACATTTTATAAAACAGTGGCTACACTCTTTCAGGGTAATCCTTGCTGTTAACATTACATACATAGCACATGTGCTTTTGTTACAAGGTCGCATTTAGCCTCCCCCCACCGCGTGGCTACCCCCTCAACCTTCCACCCTCCCTGTGGCTAGCAGCGGGGAACATTTCTGTTTAGCCACAGGCAAACAGCCCAGCAGGAATGGGCTCCTCTGAGTGTCCTCTGAAGAAAAACACTCTATTTCAACCAGGTGACCATGAATTATATCTCACTCTCTTGAGGATAACACAGAGAGATAAAGAACGGATGTTGTTTGAATGCCAGCAAACATACACTGCAATGCTGTGTTCTACAATGATTCCCGAGTACGTGTTACTGGCCTGGAGCGTTAAAGTGTCCTACCATGAAGGACGCAATAAGGCTGCCCTCCCCAGAAACCTTTTGCAAAGGCTTTAGGAGTACATCTAGGAGAACCGCGAATGCCAGGGCAAAGTAATCCTTTCACATGCTTGCTTTTAAACCATGTATAGTATTTTAAAAGGTACACTCACCAGAGGTCCCTTCTCCACCTGCTGGGTCCAGGAGGCAGCCTTGGGTGGGTTCGGGGGGTACTGGCTCCAGGTCCAGGGTGAGAAACAGTTCCTGGCTGTCGGGAAAACCGGTTTCTGTGCTTGCTTGCTGTGAGCTATCTACAACCTCCTCCTCCTCCTCATCTTCTTCGTCCCCAAAACCTGCTTCCGTATTGCCTCCATCTCCATTGAGGAAGTCAAACAACATGGCTGGGGTAGTGGTGGCTGAACCCCCTAAAATGGCATGCAGCTCATCATAGAAGCGGCATGTTTGGGGCTCTGACCCGGAGCGGCCGTTCGCCTCTCTGGTTTTCTGGTAGGCTTGCCTCAGCTCCTTAAGTTTCACGCGGCACTGCTTCGGGTCCCTGTTATGGCCTCTGTCCTTCGTGCCCTGGAAGATTTTGACAAAGGTTTTGGCATTTCAAAAACTGGAACGGAGTTCTGATAGCACGGATTCCTCTCCCCAAACAGTGATCAGATCCCGTACCTCCCGTTCGGTCCATGCTGGAGCTCTTTTGCGATTCTGGGACTCCATCATGGTCACCTGTGCTGATGAGCTCTGCATGATCACCTGCAGCTTGCCACGCTGGCCAAACAGGAAATGAGATTCAAAAGTTCGCGGTTCTTTTCCTGTCTACCTGGCCAGTGCATCTGAGTTGAGAGTGCTGTCCAGAGCGGTCACAATGGAGTACTCTGGGATAGCTCCTGGAGGCCAGTACCATCGAATTGTGTCCACAGTATCCCAAATTCGAGCCGGCAAGGTCGATTTAAGCTCTAATCCACTTGTCAGGGGTGGAGTAAGGAAATCGATTTTAAGAGCCCTTTAAGTCGAAATAAAGGGCTTCATTGTGTGGACGGGTGCAGGTTTACATCGATTTAACGCTGCTAAATTCGACCTAAAGTCCTAGTGTAGACCAGGGCTGTGACTTTCAAAGATCTCAGTGACTTCAGCAGCCGGGAGCTGTAGGGTCCTGCTGCTATCTTTGGTGGCTGAGAGCTGTGGGGCACCCCCACCACTTCTGGCAGTGGGCCCCCCAGGCCCTGAGTCGCTGGTACAGGGGGTACCCCACAGCTCCTGGCTGCCACTGGGAGTACCCTCTAGTTCCCAGCTGCCTTGGGTGGAGGGGTACCCCAGCTCTGAGCTGGCTGAGGGGGCCCCAGGACCTCCGAACCCAATACCTGGTGGGGGGTCCTTGGAACTCCCAGCCAGCCCCCACAGCTGCCCAGCGGCTCCTCATTTTGTCAGTGATGTTTTTAGTAAAAAGAGAGATATTTTCAGGTCACAGGCTTCCGTGAATTTTTCTTTATTGCCCGTGACCTGTCCATGTTGTTTTCTAAAAATATCTGTGACAAAATCTTTGTCTTAATGATAACCAGTAGTTCATGTAACTCATCGTTTACTGCACCCCTCCATGGGTTAAAAAATACAAAAGCTGAGTGTAATAGCCTTTTCATCTTAAAAAGGCTAAGACCCAGGAATGAGAATCCTATTGATGGTATTTTAAGCGAAACAAAATGAAAGGGCAAGTAACGTTCTTTTTTTGCAGTAGGAAGTTTTCAGTTTAACTTATTTGAGTCCCTATGCAATGATTCCAGTATTATTGGAATTTCAGTTAGACCATAATAGTTATATATTGTTGTTTTTATTCTGAATCTTAATGTTCTCAAATTCATTTTTACCAATCATGGTGAGATTACATTACGGGAGTTCAGGAAGGAATAGCATAGTCTGATGTTTCTGTGGATCAAACTATATATCTTGTTAGGGTGTCTAAAGCATCTGTACGATATTTACCTGACAAAGAAAGGGAAGTCCTCTATGGCCTGTGTTATGCAGAAGGTCAGACTAGATTATTACAGAGTTCTCTTCTAGCCTTAGTATCTGTTGACAGTAACTGGTATAGAATAGGATAAATCAATTCTTGATGGCCTATCAAAGTGCCTCAACCTTGACAGGGTTGTCTCTCTTCTTCTCTTGGGCTGGCTGAGTTTACACATAACATATTCCTGCAGATGGGAGGAGAAGCTCCTAGTCTGAAGAATCCCTGACTTCATCTTTTAGAGACTGAGGAAGTCAACTCTGCAGCTTTTCCAATGTCGTCTTTGCCAAGGTTCAAGCATTCCAACCCAGGTCAACAACTGGTAGCATCAAATATTTTTTACTAGTGACCTTGCTTATTAGCTTCTCTGGATGGTAGCACAGAAAACATAGGCTGTCACATTTAAAAACAGGTCTTTAAATTTGCTTATTTGCCAGGATTGCACATTTTTAATGATGCCTCCATAAATGTTCTTTTCAGTTATGAGATTCCCACTGTGCAATTGGATTTACTGAGCTGGGACTTCATCTCTGACTGTCCTCAGTACTTTGACCGATCAGTGGCTATATAAAGCCCTGAGTGAGAGCACCATTTCTCAAGTTATTCCCTGATCTCGAATCATCAGTTACTGACCTTATTGATAGATGAACTCTTCGGGGATGGAGCTAAATCCCCAGTTTAGTAGGCCAAACTCTGAAGATACTGCTGTCCGATCCAGACTGCAATTGATGCAGATGTGTGGGGCAGAACTGGGGTGGCCATGAAGTGGAACATTCTTAGGCTGGAAGTTACAAAGTGTCTAACCATCAGGGGCTCTGGAATAGCCTTCCAACAGGAGTAGTGGGAACAAACAGTCTAACTAGTTTTAAGATGGAGCTTGATAAATTTATCAGTGTGATTATATGATGGGGGTTGCTGGCAATATAGGACTTGACTCCAGTCCTATATTCTTATTAGGCTCCATAATGGAGCACTAAAGGAAGGTGTGGTCTTATAAAAGCCCATCTTCCTTCAGTGTTCTGCTCAGAAACTTTGTATATGAGGTTGGGATGAGAGCACCAGAAGATGTGGATCCCCCTCTCAGTTCCCAAAAGAATCACAGGTTTGGGGACCCAAAAGCAGATTTTTAGGGATGGTGAGAGTTGTGGAGAGAGAAAATTAAAAGCAAATTGCTGAAAGGGAGAATGTCCGCTTGAAAGTTAGTCAAGTTGAGGAAAAAATGTGATTAATTTCATGTGCTACACTTTCCCCTTAATCTCCCTGATAAATCTTTTTCTCTAATCTTTCAACTTCAGGAATTTAAGGAGTTGCTTGTAGCAATAGTAGGTACAATATTTCCAGAGACAAATGAGATTTTAAAAAAAAATTTTTTTGAGTCTAATGTTCCACTGATCAGTTAACTCACCAAACAAACAACCCAAAAGAACAGGAAACCTTAAATATTTGAATCCCTGCATTGAAAGAATGGGGGCAGATTTTCTTTTTTCTCCATCCTGTAATAAAGATGAAATTGAAGCCACTGAAAAAGTGTTCATTTGGAACAATGGCTTTTGCTGTTCTTTGTTTTTAGATGGTGTTCCATTCCATTACAGGTTTAAGCTAAAGGGAACATTCCATCCTGAGAGTAGTTGTCACATTGATGTTACCACTGCCATGATTTGTAGGTACAAATAGCAAGATAGTGGTTATCACCGTTGAAATATAGAGAATTGGTATTAGTAATATAGAAAATGATCTGATTAGCCTAAGATTTAATTTTGTGGGTTGAATTGTATTGTTTTAATTCCTATCAAACACTTGTTTAAAAACTCTTTCCCAAACTGTGGAAACAAGTACAGTTTGATGTTCGTAGCGGTGTGGCCTAGTTGTCAGAGCACAGAACCTGGAGTTCTTAAACACCCTGCCCTTGACTTGTTTTTGTGATCTTGGACAAGTGATTTAACCTCTGTTTCGCTGTTTAAGTGGTGGTCTTAATTTTCTACCTCCGACATGAGGATTGATTCATGCAATGTTTCCCAACTTGTGGGGCATGTCTCAGGCCATGTATATGCTATAATGACTATAGCAGTATAGCTATGGTGCCATAGCGCTACTGGCATAGTCCCATAATGTAGACACAGCCTACAGCAATGGAAGGGGTTTTTCTGTCGGTGTAGGAATGCCATCTCTTGAAGCGAGAGTAGCTGGGTCAATGGAAATATCCTTCCATTGACCTAGCTGCGTCTACACCAGGGAATAGTTCGGCATAACTACAGCTCTCAGGAGTGTGGATTTTTCACACTCTAGCTGGGTCAGCCTAAATTTTAAGCATATACCAGGCCTCACTTGGCCAGTGTGAAGGACAAGCCATTGGAGGGCATAGACAGACCTCTCTATTCTTCACCAAAGTGTCAGCTTTTGTTTAAAAAAAAGTGTAGCTGTTGTTGTTGCAAAGAAAACCTTCAGAGTATGAAGTTTATAACCAGTACCCGAGGCTACGTTTACACTATAAACTTACATCTCTAAAACTATTTCAGAGTAACAGCCGTGTTAGTCTGTATTCGCAAAAAGAAAAGGAGTACTTGTGGCACCTTAGAGACTAACCAATTTATTTGAGCATGAGCGCTCACGAAAGCTCATGCTCAGATAAATTGGTTAGTCTCTAAGGTGCCACAAGTACTCCTTTTCTCTATAACTATGTCACTCGGGTGTAAAAATCCACATCCCTGAGCGACACAGTTATACTGACCTAACCCCCCTGTTATAGATAGATGGAAGGGCTTCTCCCATCAACATAGCTACTGCCTCTATCTGAGATAGAGTTTCTTCTGTCGGTGTAGTTAATCTATCAGATAGTAGAATTTTCACTGAAGCGCTACAGTGGCGCAGCTGCAGTGGTGTAGCGTTTTAAGTGTAGACCTGCCCTAAGTTTGTAGAGAGCCAGAAACAATAGCTCTTTCGTGTGAATTGCCCCTTTTATTTCAGTGGGTGCTAACTCAGGTGCCAGTGGTGATACCTTAAATGTCAGCATTGTTAACTCTTTCACCTCTCTTCAGACCAAATAAGAAAGGAGAAGTATCATTATCTACGCTTTTATTTAGTAAAGTAGAGCAATGAGGTGGAAGGTGTACAAATTAAGATGTGTAGGCTGTATGCACACATGGCAGGGTTGCAGGGGCAGGGATGGGGCTTCAATTGGTTTCATTTTCCTGATGCTCAGTGTGAAAAATTTGGGAAATACTGGAATAATGCTTGTAAAGGAAGTGCTCCATTTAATGCTGGGCCTGTATCTACACTACAAATTTTGGTCAATGCAAATTACTGTGGTGCACAGCCAGTGAAGTTTGTATATTGCACAATTGCATGCATACTTGGCTGCATGGGCCAGCACTGTGCATGCTCCCCAGGAGTGCTTGTGTTATGCAAAGTGTGGTACACCACAGGAAGGTATCCCAGTGTGCTACGTGCCACCATCTGGTTAGGCTTAAAATTTGGGAATTTTTTACAATGTTATGAAATAGAAATGACTTACCCAGGTATTTCTGGGAGCCACAAGTCAAGTTCCCAGCATGCGACTGTCTCCATCCATGTCCCATAATTTTCTCACCTTTTTGATGTCTGCTATCTCTGACAGATGTATAAAGCCTGCAAGGCTATGCACTATTCTCATAAATGTTGCAAATGCAGGACACAATTTTCCTGTATTTGCAGATCCTCTGGAAATACTGCAGCAATAGGGGACACGATGATTTCTTAGACAACAATTTTCTAAGGGACATATGAAAAAGAATTCAGGGTTGTTGGTGTTTACAGAGCAACTGCAGATGATGGAGCCTGAGAAATGAGCTTTGACTGGTGGGATTGCATCATAATGCAAGTTTGGGATGATGAGCGGTGGCTGCAGAACTTTGGAACATGAAAGCCACATTCCTGGCTCTGTGTGCCAAGCTCAACTTAGTTCTCTAGTGCAGGGACACCAGAATGAGAACTGCACTGATAGTGGAGAAGCGACTGGTGATCACACTCTGGAAGCTTGCAGTGCTGGATTGCTATGCATCAGTTGGAAATCATTTTGGAGTAGAAAAATCCACATTGGGGGGCTGTTGTCATGCAAGCGTATAGCACCATTAATCATCTCCTGCTATGCAGGACTAACTCTGGTGGAGGATTTTTAGCAGTGGGGTTCCCAAAGTGCAGTAGGGAATGCATATCCGTATTTTGGCCCCAGCCCACCTTGCCACCAAGTACATCAACAGAAAGGGCTACTTTTCTATGGTTATGCAAGCATTGCTGGATCACCGGGAACACTTCACTGATATCCGTGTGGGTTAGTCAGGGAAGGTGCCTGGCTCTTGCATCTTTAAGAGCATAGGATTCTTCAGAAAGCTGCAAGCAGGGATGTTCTTTCCTGACCAACAGATTACCAGTGATGATATTGAAATGCCAATAGCTATTCTGGGGGCACCTAGTCTACCCCTTGCTGCTGGCTTATGAAGCTGTGCATTTACCTCAAGAACAGACTCAGGGATTCCAGAGTAGCCCTTCTGTTGGTTACTTTCAGGGTCCCCAGATGCTGACTTATTAATCTGTTCCTGCAAGGTGAAAGAAGGGGGCTGCCCTAGTGAAATTGCCAAGATTTACCAAGGATCTCCCTATATCCTTCAGGAAACTCCTCAGAACAGACTAGATCTGTTTACCTGTGGGAGGACACTGATATAGCCCTCCACTCAAAGAATTGACATCCAGGCTGTACACTTTCCAAAACAAAGTATTTTCTTTATTTAACACATTTTCCCTGATCCAATTAATCTAAACATAAATCAAAACAAAAATCCATTAGCACAATCCTTGGGTACAGGTTAAAAGTACCTGAACCATAACATATAGTTAAAGCAATACTAAGTGACTGTATTATGCATGTGGTGATCAGTCGCTGACAGCAATCTTATATTTAAGGCAAGTCTACACTACTGCATTACATCAGCTGTGCCACTGTAGTGCCTGGTGTAGATGCGCTGTGCCGATGGGAGAGCGCTCTCTCGTCAGCATAATTACTCCACCTCATTGAGAGACAGAAGCTGTGTCGACAGGAATGCATCTGGACAGCTCTTTAAGTCGATGTAACTTAGGTCTCACATGGGAGTGGGTTTTTCACACCCCTGAGCAACGTAAGTTACATCAACTTAAGCAGTAGTGTAGACAAGCCCTTAAACTTTATACATATAGAACAGTGTAACATTCATAACACAAACACACATCTTTATTAACCGAAACATACACGCATATACTTATTAATACTATTTTTATTCTACATTTACACTATAGCTAGCATGCTTATTCTCTGTAGGTGTCTCTTCCTCTGCTCTGTCAAGGTCCTTCTGCTCTGTCCCAGGTGCTGCTACTCGCTGCTCCTGACCTTTCGACTGACTGAGAACCACACGCTTTGGCTGCTGACTGTCTGCCTTATATACATATTTTGGCCTGTTCTGATTGGTTATTTTTTCACCCCTTCCTTATCTTCCAATCAAATTTAGACCCTTTCTGATTGGTCTGTACTTATAGTCCAATCACAGCTACTAAATCTAACCTTCAATCAAAGCTGTTACGTAACAAGTCTTAGTATTATAGTCTGTTTACTTTTATGGTCTGGTGACCCTCACCTAGTTTTGGGGCAGTATGCCTGACTGACCTCACCCTGCAGTGTTGGAGTGACATTTACTTGGCCCAAGTCTCATTTGTCTGCCTCGGGAAGCCGGGGAACTCGCCGGATAACTTGGAGGCAGAAGTGTATTGCCATGTGTATGGATCAGTACATGAACACCTGGAACACAGTCTCACGAGCATACAACTTCCGGCTGCAGAGGGAGAGAGCCAACATGTAACCGGCTTCCAGCAGCCCTGACAACGTGCTTCAGTACTGCCCCCTGCTCGGGAAGAGTGACTTGACTCCTGGGCTAGCCAGAGTGGCCCAGTGAGAATGAAAGGAAAAGTGGTGGGAGTGAAATCCCTGTGATTTGGTAAATTTGGCATTTTCATCATGGTAGAGCAATAAAGCCACGTCTGGAACCTCTCCCCGTTTAAAAAAAAAAACAAAACAACAACAACAATACTAACCATAGGCAAACCCAAAAACTGCTATTTCACTCTTCTTGGCTGTGTGCCAACGTTTTACACACACCAGTTTACCAAAACTATTAAACTATAAACAATTACCTCATCCCTTTTAATCTGTATCCAACTGTTAATTTATGCATCCTAATGCTAAGGTCTGCTCTTGTCACTCTATTTCTTAACAACCTAGTTAATTTTATTTTAGTTCTTCTCTTATTTTTCAATTAATGGTGGCAAGTCAGTGGTTTCAGTGCTGTGCTTAGGAAACAGAATAGAGCAGCTCAAAATCTTTCTTATCTATGTACTTGCCACCTCGATGGCACCAAGGAAAGATTCAACTATCAGCTCAGCAGGTTCAGAACAACTTATTGAACATGCTTTTTGTAGGTTGAAAGGATGCTTGTGGTATTTATTCACTGGATTGGATCTCAGTGAGAAAAATAACTCCATGGTTATAGCTATATGTTGTGCCCTCATAATATTTATGAGGCAAAGGGAGAAAAGCTGTTGCCAAGTTGAGGGCAGAGGTAGAGCGGCTGTCTGTTGAATTTGAACAGCCAGACACAAGAGCCATTACAAGATCTCAGTGTGGAGCTATCCAGGTGAGGGAGACTTTGAAAGAGCATTCTAACGGTCATCCACAGTAGTGTTTTCTGGTCCTGGAGGTTCGAGTGCTGCTAAAAATCGTGTAGTGCTTGCTTTACATTTATAACTGACTGGGTGTTTTCCTGAACCAAGAATTATGTGGTGCTTGTTGTGCATTTACAAATGCTCTTTGCTTTGGTTACTGTTATGCATTCTGAAATATTAGTTGTGAACTAATAAAGATAACTTCATTCTCCAAAAACAGAACTTTATTGAGTTGGAAAAACTGTGCAAAAAAAAAAAGGCAATATAATACCATTTATTGTAAATATAATTTTATTTTATTTAAATTAACAGAGTGAATCTTTAAAATTAGGATTTAGTCTTTGGCTACAAGTACACAAACTGTTTTTTTTTTTTTTTCCATGTCAGGGTAGGTGAAGCTGTGGTTTTCCTTGCTGTCCCCTGGCGTGGAGTGGTAGGGTAAGGATGCGACCTGTGATACAATGTAGTATGTTGTAGGGTATAGGGAGCAGTAAGCATGGAGATCTCAAAGATTTGCAATGGGTGGGAAGTCTGGGATTTTTGGACCTGTAGGTCAACCAGGATCTACAGTTTGTTGCTTGAGAAGACACATTATTTCCTGTTGCATTTCCTTCTGGAATGCTGAGCCTTTCACCAGTCTTCTCGGTCTTTCTCCATGCTGTTGGTCATATTGGGCCTCCAGGCCCTTTGTTTGTGGCACTAGCTTGCAGGATCCCACAGACCGTATCCTCTTTAATCCTCTTCTCTCTCCACATCAGGGTCAGGTGTTCTGCAGGCATGGAGGGGCACCCTTAAGGCTGCCACACCAGAAGCTGCTGATAAAGAAGACGTACCATTGGATTTAGAGTCAGAAAAAAAAGAGAGAGATTAGTTTCAAAACTCCCTTTCCATATTCCTATAAATACTTCAGCTAGGAAATGCTTATTGATGTTTCAGCTTTGGACCACCTCAGTACATTACCACTCTCCAGTCCCAGCCATGGTGGGTATGGCCCACCATCGGAGAATTTTCTGTTGCATGAAACTATAAAATTTCAGTCCCTATTCCATGCATATGAGCGTAGGGTAATGGTACTGAATATTAGCACTGTTTTCTGTAGGTAGTGGTGATTTTAGCTGATATCTCACTCCTGAGGGTCACAGTGGCACAGAGAACACAGCTGCTACTGGTGTCCTGAAACCGCTTGGGCCCATATGCCACTAGCCCATTTACTGCAATGGTGACAGCCTAACTTATCACAGAGCAGCATGGGAAAGTGTCCTACTATGATAGAGGAAATAAAGCAACTGTCCCTGGAAAATTTCAGGAGAGGATTGCAGAGTACCTCCATAAAACTTTCCCCAAGATCTCTCAGGAGGCTAAAAAGGACATACCTGGACACTTAATCGGAATCCTGCACAGGCTTCCTTCTCATCTCCAGCCCGCACTCCCTACAATCCAACAGGGGAATGAAAAACAGATGCCCACTCTACCTCTGCTTGTTGAATCTCTGCCTCTTCTTTTATGAATAAAACAATGAAAAGTCTGTACCTTTCTCTTGATAACTGGCAACATCTTTAAATTTAAACTTTGTAAGGAAAATGCATGCTCATCCATGCTCACCTGATGGGACTGGGTATACTGTGGCAGAGTCTCAAACAGGTCCTGGCTCATGGCATGGCTGGAGTCCTCTGCTGCATCTTCCTCTTCCTCCTCCTCATTGTTCATGGAAGTGGTCTCAGTCTCAAGCTCTTCCGAGGTATCCATAATGGTCTTTGGGGTGCTGGTAGGGTCTCTGCCAAATATGACATACAGTTCCTTGTAGAAGCTGCAGGTCTGCGGTGTAGCACCAGATCTATCCTTGCGCTCCCTGGCAAAGTCCCTTCACTTTCATATGGCAGTGCTGCTGATCCCTGTCATACCCTTTTGCCTGCATCCCTCATACAATATGATCTTAGATGTCTATGCTTGTACGGCTGGTCCTTAGCTGTTGTTGCACAGTCTCTTGTCCCCACAGGCCCAGGAGATCCAATACTTCCTGTCTAGTCCAGGCAGGAGAACTTCTAGCGCGTGGAGCTGGCATGGTTGTTTGGGCAGTTGCACACAACAATGGCAAGCTGGTAGGTATGCTTGCCAATGTGGGCAATTAGGAAAAGTCACTTCAAAAACATGCAGGGAATTTTAAAGGGGGTGGTGGCTTCTGGTCTCTGTAACCCCTGGCAGTGGAGTATAAATTGTGACTAGAGTGGTCACTGCTGCAGGGAATGGGGTATTGTGGGACGACTGCTGGAGGACTGTTAGGATTGACACAGGTCATGCAGTGTATACGCTCGCACTGTGTCAATTTCAATTGTCTGTGTGCCATTCAGGGAAGTGATTGTAGTGTGTCACTGCAATAGAGCACTTATGTTGGCCAAAGACAAATTGGAGTGTAGACATGCACAAATAGGTTGATGCAAGGCATCTTAGTTCAGCCTAACTTTGTAATGTAGACCAGTCTAAGTCTTTAGGGAAGTTTTATGCCCTGTGTTATTCAGGAAGTCTGGGTTGATGATCATAATGGTCCCATCTGGACTTGGAATCTATGAATTCACATCATCAGAAGAGGAAACACTTCCAAAAAGTGTTGAGTACTACTCCATGCCATCAAAATGGAAGTTACTGTGAATGTTTGTAACACATTTAAAAAAAAAAAAACTCTTATCATTGCCATATCAGATTTATGTGCCATTGAGAGGTCTAGGTTTCTTCAAATGGTCACAAGTGTGTCTGATTTGTGGTGATGATTTTTGTGCATTGAATTAGTTGGTCATGTATTTATGAACATTTTAATATGGGTATCAGCCAAGATTTTAATAAAGTATGAAGAACACACTGTCAGTGTCTCTGAGAAGGAAAATATTAAATATTTGAAAGCTTTCAATAACACTAAACTTATTTTAGAAATTTCTTAAAGACTAAGGCCAGGTCTACACTACAAGTGTTTGCAAGCATAGCTGTGCCTGTCAAGGGTGTGATGAGGTGTGATCTCTCACTGACCTAGCTGTGCTGGTAAAAGTACGTAGTGTAGATGCAGTTATACCAACAAAACTGCACTTTTGCAAGTATAGCTTATTTTACTCGGGGGGCTGGAATAAGCCATACAGCTAAAAACAGAGTTGCCTGAATAAACTGTATCCACACTAGGAGTGCTTTGCTGGAGTATACTGACAGAGAGCTCCCCGTGTAGACCTACCCTGAGTTAAAGGTTGTAGGAGGCTTTACAGGTCAAGAAATATTTGCGGGGGGCTTGAAAAAAGGACGCATAATTGGGCTTGTCATTTTTAGAGTTAAGTTAATGTATGATATGTCCTCTGTACAGGTTTTACTTGGTTTTTATCTGTTTTCCTCTGTGCAGACCTTTCATTGCTGAGGTTCATCAGTGCTGAACTAACAAGAGGTTACTTCCTTGAACATAATGAAGCAAAATACACAGAACGGCGAGAGAGAGTATACACATGTATGCGAATACCAAGAGAATTGGAAAAGGTGAAGTATTCTTAAGATGTTTATTTTGGTTTACCTATTCAAACCATAGCTGTCATGTTAAGGTATTTAGAATCATTTAATTCTTCAAAACATATTTTTAAATTAAGAGCTTTGTTTACAAACACCAATTGTGATGGTAGTTAATTTATTATTTTGAGATCAAACTTGCTGCTACTCCTCCTCACTCTGATTCCAACTTGCAGTGTGTGGGTGGTGGTCACATGCCGATATCATTAGCAGAAGATAGAAGGCAGTTGAACTAATCTAATTGCAAGTCCTGAGCATCAACAAATAAAACAAAATTCACCTGCTACTTGCAGTCAGAAAGTAAAAGCAGGGATTGGAGAAAATGCATTTGATCTCAAAATTCACTTCTGCTTTTACAGTAAAACACCAGTGTTTTTTTTGTTTTTTTTTTTTAAAGCCCTTCCTAATCTAAAAGCATATTGGGGTGAAAATGATACCAGCTCTTTAAAAGTGTGTCACTATGGCTGTTACTCCATTAATAACAATGCAGTTGAATTTTCATGAGGTGTCGTCCCCCCGTCCCTCCCCATTCCTTTCCCAGAATCTAAATAGAAAAGAATATGATCTTCACAATTGATAGTCTGGGGCCTAGGAAAAAAAATTTTGGGCCAAATTTAAAATAAATTAGGGGAAAGGATTCCTGATCTGACATAATGGTGTGTTCAGAAAGTCTTCAAATTGTTTTGTCACTCTGTAACCACCCCCCTCATCCCCCCCTCCCCCCAAGGGTAAGGTAAAAAATTTAATTCACTGAAGTCATCTAGTTAGCATCTGCTGCATAGGATCAAATTTTAGTTTATAAGACCCACATTTTAAAAAAATAGTTTTTTAAATAGCAAGATCAGAACCTGCTGAGGTAACAATGGCTTGCATGCAGCCCCAGACACCAAGTTGGGAAGCAGGTGACAACTAAGGGAAGAGGTTGTTTACTCTCCAAATCTCCTGCCCAGAGTGTAGGAAAAAGGAGGGTATGTCTCCCTGCTTTGCTGGGTTCCTGCTTTCTCCACTTCCTTATGACCGTTCGCTCCTGAGCACCTTTCACAGGTAGAAAGGAGAAGCAGAAGAGATTGAGGGACATTCTTTTTCTTCTTGTGCGTCTCCCAAGATCTGCTAGAGTGGAATAATGACATCACAAGAATGAAAATTGAGCAGTTGAAGGGAAATACTTTTTTTGTCCAACTGTTCAAAATTCTGTTTTCATATTTCTGTTGACCCCTATTTACTACCAGTGGCTGACAAATATTTAAGTAGATGAACTTTTGTTAAAGATTCAGCAGTCAAATCTCTTCATCTAACTTGTTGGAGTTTACAATAAATATTCCTGAGATCCCCTGGATATCCTCTAGAAAAAACAGGGCATAGCAGACTTGACATAATTTTTAAAAATCTTTTATATATCATAAAAAAAGGGCAGAATTCCAGTTTTTCGAAAGTTCTTTGCAGATCACCTAGAAGATGAAACTAAAATTCAGATTACATATCAGTAACTTAAGTTACATATCAGTAACTTAAAAGTCCTTAGAATATTGGTTAGCAACAACCTTAAAAAGCCAAGAAATACAGTGCTAAGGTTAAACTTAAAAGAAACCCAAACATGCAAAAGTATGACCATAAGTGTGTAAACTGCCTAACTGTTTAACCATACTAGTCTCCCTTATTCCCTTACTGTTTGCTTTTTTAGCTACTTAATAAAGTGATGTTTTTGAACTAATGGCTTCAGCACCTTTTAATGCTGATCTCCCCATTTCCCACTGTATTTCTGTGCTCATTTGCCTTAAGCAAAGCTATATCATATATGGAGAGGAAAGCTATCTATTTCTCTCCAAGTCTACGTTAAACTGTGATGTCTCTTAGCAGCTGGCTTTTCTCTCCTGGGATTCCTGTGATGCTGGAACAGTGTGTAGTTCCATTTCACTTTTGACTTAGGTCATAAGCTTGAATTGTACATGAACATAATTACATTTAGAGACATTGCCAGATATTATTCATACAGTCAACAGTGAAGACATAAACAACTCACATCAGGAAAGTGACTGGGGGAGAGAATACTGTTCCCTTCCAACAGCCAGAGGGGGGTGAGGAGGGATTAAAGTTTGATCAGGAAAAAAGAGAAAGCACTGCATATATCTACACTGTCTGTGACAACAGACTTGCTTTTGACAGGGCTTGTGCTAGCCCTCTAAAAATAGCTTTGTAGGTGGCGTTTTGAAGTTGTAGCTTTAGCTTTGAAGCCTAGGGAGAGGTTTGCTTGCTGGTGGTCAGCTCCCCAACTCCACGGACAACACAAGCACTCAATGCTAGGCCTGCACAGGCCCTGCTGCCAATCTACTTGTTAGCAGTAGGCCAGTAGGAGGAACATTTGTGGGGGTGTGGCAGGGCCTGGGTCAGCCTCCATAGAGTCTGTGGAGGGAGCACCACCCAGCCCCGCTTTTCCCCCCGCTCTGCTCCGGTCCAGCTATGGCTCTGCTCCTGCCTGCAGCTGTGGCTCCAGCTTCGGCCCCTGGCGCCCGGCCTGCCGCAGTTCCATACCCAGCTACAGCCTGAGCCTCAGCCCTCAAAAGTGGCCTACTCCTGGCCCTGGCCCCAGCCTCGGCTCTGTTCCAGGCCCCACTCCCAGCCTCAGACCAGGTCCCAGCCTCAACCTCCTTATTTCTATCCGCGTATTCTCCTCCCCGCACCCCCAGAGCTGTGGCCCAGCTCCCACCCGTGGCTCTCTGGGTGGGGGCATAAACAGAGGTAAGGGGGGGCATGATGTGAAAAGTTTGGGGATCACTGCAGTAGGCACACTTCAATCCCCGAGCCTTCTCTGAGAATCTCTCTGGAGTGTGCAGCCCCTGTTCCAGTGGACACTTGTATTCACAGATTCACTGCTTGCAAAGAACAATACACCCCAGCTTACCAGTTACACCTCAGATCACTTTTCCATTTAACACACTTTTCTTAGATACGTTTGTAATAAAAACAAGTAAAAGCTTATTTAGCAAAATATAGAGATTCAAGTGGTAGCCAGTAGAAGTATTGGAAACAAATGGCTATGTATAAAATAAAATTATAACATGCATTCTGGAACCTAGATTTACTTAATTAGGTATTTTCATTTCTTACAGACCAATGATCACCCAAAGTCCATCCAACATTTTACAGCCAGGCTTGGCTCTGATCTTCCATTCATGAGACAAGTCATGATGTCAGTTTGCCTCCTTAGTGAAAGACCGTGGGTGTCTGTTTGTACCCCAAGATATAATCAAACAATCCATTGTCATTGATAAGTAGGACACCCCCCTGCTGGTTGTTTTTTCACATCTACTCCTTTTGTGTAGCTTTTGCAATCTCTTAGGCTGTGTCTACGCTATCACTGGCGATGTCCTGTAGGGGACGTGTAGCTACATGCTGAAGTGAAGAGCAAGTTGCGTCCACATTGCCAGGTGTGGCTGTGGCTACTCACGTCAGTGAAGGGCTCTGATTTAGGGAGGCAGTGGGGAAAGCCTTCAGCAACCCCCCACTACTGGAGCACTGCAATGAGGAAAGGCTCTGGTTGAGACAGAGGGGAAAGAGCTTCCTGAGCGTTTCCCCAGTAGCTGAGTCTTTGGCTAGGGGGAAAAGCTCCAGTAATGGGGAGCTGACGGAGGCTTTTTCTGCTGCTGAAGTCCTTCCCTGAGGTGGGGGAATAGCTCCAGCAGTGGAGAGCTGCTGGAGTGGCAGGAAAGGCTCCAGCAGCCCGGAGGCAGCAGAACATTCATAGAATCACAGAATATCAGGGTTGGAAGGGACCTCAGGAGGTCATCTAGTCCAACCCCCTGCTCAAAGCAGGACCAATCCCCAATTAAATCATCCCAGCCAGGGCTTTGTCAAGCCTGACCTTAAAAATATCTAAGGAAGGAGATTCCACCACCTCCCTAGGTAACGCATTCCAGTGTTTCACCACCCTCCTAGTGAAAAAGTTTTTCCTAATACCCAACCTAAACCTCCCCCACTGCAACTTGAGACCATTACTCCTTGTTCTGTCATCAGCTACCACTGAGAACAGTCTAGATCCATCCTCTCAGGTAGTTGAAAGCAGTTATCAAATCCCCCCTCATTCTTCTCTTCCGCAGACTAAACAATCCCAGTTCCCTCAGCCTCTCCTCATAAGTCATGTGTTCCAGTCCCCTAATCATTTTTGTTGCCCTCCGCTGGACGTTTTCCAATTTTTCCACATCCTTCTTGTAGTGTGGGGCCCAAAACTGGACACAGTACTCCAGATGAGGCCTCACCAATGTCGAATAGAGGGGAACGATCACGTCCCTCGATCTGTTGGCAATGCCCCTACCGATGCATCCCAAAATGCCATTGGCCTTCTTGGCAACAAGGGCACACTGTTGACTCATATCCAGCTTCTCGTCCACTGTAACCCCTAAGTCTTTTTCTGCAGAACTGCTGCCTAGCCATTCGGTCCCTAGTCTGTAGCAGTGCATGGGGTTCTTCTGTCCTAAGTGCAGGACTCTGCACTTGTCCTTGTTGAACCTCATCAGATTTCTTTTGGCCCAATCCTCTAATTTGTCTAGGTTCCTCTGTATCCTATCCTTACCCTCCAGCGTATCTACTTCTCCTCCCAGTTCAGTGTCATCTGCAAACTTGCTGAGGGTGCAATCCACACCATCCTCCAGATCATTTATGAAGATATTGAACAAAACCAGCCTGAGAACCGACCTTGGGGCACTCCACTTGATACCGGCTGCCAACTAGACATGGAGCCATGGATCACTACCCGTTGAGCCCGACAATCTAGCCAACTTCCTATCCACCTTATAGTCCATTCATCCAGCCCATACTTCTTTAACTTGCTGGCAAGAATACTGTGGGAGACCGTGTCAAAAGCTTTGCTAAAGTCAAAGAACAACACGTCCACTGCTTTCCCTCCATGCACAGAGCCAATTATCTCCTCATAGAAGGCAATTAGAGTAGTCAGGCATGAATTGCCCTTGGTGAATCCATGCTGACTATTCCTGATCACTTTCCTCTAAGTGCTTCAGAATTGATTCCTTGAGGACCTGCTCCATGATTTTTCCAGGGACTGAGGTGAGGCTGACTGGCCTGTAGTTCCCAGGATCCTCCTCCTTCCCTTTTTTAAAGATGGGCACTACATTAGCCTTTTTCCAGTCGTCCGGGACTTCCCCCGATCGCCATGAGTTTTCAAAGATAATGGCCAATGGCTCTGCAGTCACATCCGCCAACTGCATTGCTAAAACTAGCAGGATAGACAGGAAGGCACGTCTTGGGCAAGTAAAGAGCTGTGTAGGGTATGTACTCAGGTATATACCCACACCCTTCTGTCTCTTGACTTTTCTCGCGTAAGCCGTGTCTTGTCCTATACGCTGCTATTTATACTCGTGCTGGGGTGGGGGTAACCCTTATACATGCTCTACACCCAGCTGAAACCAGCAGTTGGTTTGGCACGATTTTTTTCTTGACGTGACAAATCCATGCTGGCTATTCTGTATAACCCTATTATCCTCTAGGTGCTTACAAATTTATTGTTTAATAATTTGTTCCAGTATCTTTCCAGATATCAATGTTAGGCTGATTGGCCCATAATTCCCTTGTTCTTCTTTGTTCCTCTTTTTAAAGATAGGTACTATGTTTGCCCATCTCTTGTCCTCTGGAACTTCACCCATCCTCCAGGAATTCTTGAAGATAATTGCTAACAGTTCTGAGATCGCTTCAGCTAGTTCCTTAAGTACCCTGGGATGAATTTCATCAGGCCTTGCCAACGTGAATACATCTAACTTATCTAAATATTCTTTAACCCGTTCTTTCCCTATTTTGGCATTTGTTCCTTCTTCCCTGTTGTTTATATTAACTATGTTGAGTATCTGGTCGCCATAACCTTTTTAGCGGAGACTGAAGGAAAACAGGCACTAAACATCTCACCCTTCTTGATGTAATCAGTTGTTAGATCATCTTCCCTGCCAAGTAAAGGACCTATACTTTACTTTGTCTTTCTCTTGCTTTTAGTGTATTAAACATTTTGTTATTGCCTTTAATGTCCCTTGGTGGGTGTAACTCATTTTGTGCCGTAGCTTTTCTGATTTTGTCCCTAAGTGCTTGTGCTAATTTTTCATACTCCTGAGCAATTTGTCCATTTTCCCACTATTTATAGGAGTCCTTTTTGATTTTCAGGTCATTAAAGAGCTACTTACGGAGCCATGTTGGCCTCTTATTATTCTTATCTTTCCTTCGCATCAGAATAGTTTGCAGTCGTGCCTTTAATATTCTTCTTGAGAAACTGCCTGCTCTTCTGGACTCCTTTATGACTCATCATTACCTAGAACTTTCCCTGTTTAACAGTGACTACAGTTCTAACTTGTCCGTCAGTAAGAGAGAGGGAATGAGAGGGAGGCAGGACAAGAAGTTAGAAGGTATTGGGATAAGCCTTACTCTCATTAATGGGTTATGCCTTGAGTGGACCGTGCAGTCATGTGCCTCCAAAGTCCTGGTTCCATGAGCAAAGGAGTGGTGAGAAATCCCCCTTCTCCTTGTGCCTTACCAGCTGTTTCTGCTCTTTCACAATGGTGCTGAAGTAGTCAGCAATGAATCTGCAAAGGATCACACAATCATGACTGGGTTTTTTCAGCTCCTACTGGCATCTTTTCATGAACACCTTGTTCATTAACATAGGAATGAACATGTGCTAGTCCAGGGAGCATTTTAAGATGACCCAAATTGTTGGGAACTGGAGAAGGGGGCGGGGGTGAAGACTGGGTGGATTGGCTAAAATTAGTGTTACCTCAGCTGTGACCAGACTTTGTCCTTTGTTCCTCAGGCTGTGGGGCTTGCGAGGCTATAGAAGTAACACATGTCTACACTTAAAACACTACAGTGATGTAGATAATCCACCTACCCTAGAGGTAGCTGGGTCAACAGAAGAATGTGGAGCAATGTAGTTATGTTGACCTAATTTTCTAGTGTAGACCATGACGAAGTCTGCAGAGAAGAGGAAGTATCTTTGAGCATCCGAAGAAACTGGTTCTGAAGGGAGCAGTCTCCAGAGCTTAGTTGGAAAGGGAGTAGCTGCAATGCAGTTGTCTGTGGGATGGAAGAAAATACTTGCCAACATTTGAAAGCTTAAAAATAGATACATTTGGGGAGAAATATGGATTCACCTCTCAATTTTATTGAAATACCACTGACCAAGGAAACTAGCAAGCAATTTGCAAAAAAAATGAATTGTCCCTTCTAAATGGAGCTACTTACTATATATGAAAATGGGGAGAAGTGAAGGACTATCCCAAAAGATGCCTGTGTGCCCCCCCCCCCAAAAAAAAAAAAAGCATTAGAAAGAATTCAGACAGAAAATAGGGAGAGAGACTGATGGAAAGAAGACAATACCAACACAGGAAGTAGATGACACAAAAATTGAGAGACAGAAATGACCAACTTAAATTTAGGGGAAGGCAGAGAGTGGATTTTTATGAATTACCTGAACGTGTTTCCCCCCCCCCCCGCTTATTCTTAAAGGGGTGAGGAGAAAGGGACAATTCTCTTCCCCCTCTTTATCATTGAGAGGGAAACTAAATATCGGAATGTTCTCGGACCAATAATATGTCTTCAAAATTTGCTGTAAACCATTCATGCTTGCCATTTCCCCCTATATTTTCTTTTAAAATTTTATTTTAGCAAATAGTTAACTTTCGAAAGTCTTGAAAAAAATCATAATGTACACTAACAACTAAAACTAATTTTAAAAATACATACCTTTATGGACGGGGGTGGGTGTGTGGAAATTTAGCAAAATGGATTTGATTTAAATCACTAGTCAGGAAGACTCGATTTAATCATGGATTTCTACATAAAAGTTTATTTTTGTTGGTTGTTATAACCGTAATACATATTCTTCACAACTCAGAGATAGATGTAGGTTTCGTTTTTAGAAGGTGCACGCTATACATTTTTAAAGTGATTTTTTTTAAAAAAAAATTTCAGATTAGTTTTACAGCTATATCAGAAAATGAATGATTGGTTATTTCATTTACCAAAGGGAATTGAAGCAGATATTTATGAAGTCATTGGGAGATGAATTATCTCCAATTCAACAGGTTAATCATTAATATTTGGAGGATTTTCTTGCCATGTATTAGAAGGAGAACGTCACCAGACAGACGTTTAAATTATTTTATTTAACTAAAACAACAATATTATGTATTCTGGATTTTTTTCTTCAACAGCAAACATATAATATTTTCACAAAAAAAGCACATGAAATTAGTTAAACATTCAAGTTTTTTAAAATCAGGGTTGTTTTTGTTAAAATAGTTAAATGAAATATTTAAAAAAAAAACCAAACTAAAATTAAATAGACTAGGTCAGCCAGGTCAACATGAGAAACTTAAAATATTGGCTTCTGCAGCTAACTCAGTCGTCTTCAACTTCATTTTCCTGTTTGTTCATAATCTGGAAAAGAAAAACGAGCTTTCCTGCTTTTTCAGGTCCCAAACGATTTCTCAATTTGGAATGAATTAGTCCAAAGGAAGAAAATATTCTTTCTACACCGGCAGAAGAAGCTATTACTGTTAAAAGTGAGATTATCACTTCAACAGTCTCTGAATCCAAGTGCTTAAGTGACTTCCACCAGTTCACTAGTGTGACTTTCTTTAAAACATCATCAGCAAACATATATTTCTTGAATGGTTCACCCTTAGCTCTGAAGTTTATTATGTTTGGCGTTATGGAGGGATGATTGCTGGATGTCCATGTCCTAGCCAACTCCTCCTCTTCAGCAGTTAAGGTTTAATCCTGGTACCAAGTATTGAGAAAGTGCTTGTCCCATTCGTTTTTTTTAATGCTTGTAATTTAACTGTCATTGCAAATTTCTCTTTTAAAGATCTCACTCAGTTCCTTCCAAATTTCAACAGCATCAGCAGTAAAACAGCTATTTCCCTGCATTTTGTTCAAGGCTACAGAAATAGGCTTCAGGGTACTCTGCATGTGTTCAACATTTCTCTTAGCTGAATGTTGAGAACTTTGGCTGTGACAGTGCCATCTATTTTTTCACGATTTTGTTCACAAACTGTCATGAGATCAGGCCAGTTCTTGACATAGTGCTCAAAACAGTCCACTACGGAGTTCCATCACGTGTCTTGTGGGTGAGTTAGCTTGGTTCCTCCCACTTTTTTCAGAGCAACTGCTGCAAAGGGGTTGTTACAGAAATATTTTGCAATTTCAACATTAGCCTTTATTTCTGGAACACTGAAGTCTTTGGCTAGGAGGTGCATCAAATGAGCACTGCAACTGGATGTTGTTAGGTTGGGGCTCTCTTCTAAATAATTTCTTCTCATCTTGGATATGTTTGCAGCATTGTCTGTGACCAAGCTGTGTGCTAGACATTTGAATTCTTTTTCACAGTTTGTTATAGCTTTTACTGCTACTTTTCGTAAGTATTCTGCTGTGTGTGCATTTCCTGATTGTTTCTGTAAGGAAGACATTCCCTTCTTCTGTTGTCACACAAGCATATACAACAGGATCATTGTGGACATTGCTCCACCCATCAAGAATCAGGTTAACAATTTTACCCTCTAGACTTTTTGCACACTGCTCAATTTCTTTCATACACTTTATCCAGCAGTTTGCCTGAAACATCTGCTCTGTTGGGTGGACTGTATCCTGGTGTTAATGACTGAACCATGTTAATGAAGTGTGGGTTCTCAATCATACGGAATGGAGTGTTTGTTGCATAAACAAACTGGGCAGTTTTTCCATCAACTACCTCTTTTTCTAATCTGCTTCTTATCACAAACTTATCTATGGTTGTTTCTGGATGATGGAGATTTTTTTTCTTTTTGCTACAGGTGATATACTGTGGCTATGTGACATACATGATGTGATTGAAACGCTATCATTGGCAGATAACTCCGAAACTATAGAAAATGATGGTGATCTTGAAGGTCGATAGTCTCTCCCTCCTCCGCCCCCCTTCCCCACACACCTCCTTTTTGGGTCAGGACCCCTACAATTACAATACCATGAAATTTCAGGTTGTAATAGCTGAAATCGTGAAATTTACAATTTTTAAAATCCTATTACTGTGAAATTGACCAAAATGAACCCTGAATTTGGTAGGGCCCTAATTATACCATAAAAACAATTGAAAGGTTTTGATAAGAACTTGATAAGAAAGCTACTGCCTTCTTTGCACTTTAAGAAACTTTAAGAAATATAGCACAAAATAAACAATTTACAGCAATGACTGACGCACGTAACCCTGGATATATTTCTTCAGACAGACTTAAAATTGCAAGTCCACTGCTACATGTTCCACACAAGATAATGAAGGAAAATTTTAAAGAATAATCACTTATATTATTAGATTGGGGAACACACGAAATAGAAATCATGGCTACAAGCACCCATGCAGGGAAAAATGTGTTCCGAGATAATTCTGTTGATTCTATGCCTGAGAACAAAACTGCAGAACGTTATGTTGAGGTTACTGAAGATGCCCTTAAAGAATACAGAGATCAGCATGATCTAAAAAGTCTGCTGTTTGCTCAGGCAAGGGAAATAAAATGGAAAGGGATGAGAACTACTCAGGGCAATCATCAACTTATTGGTATTCAGCACCTTATTTAAATTTTATTGTGAGAAAGAAGTAATCCATTTGAGAGCAAAAGCACACTGGAAATTGAGAAATTCTTCTGTAATCATCATTGTGGCTGGTTGAAAAAAGAGTTGCTGTCCTAATTTCCTTGGGACATTTGGACCTCCTTAGGCACATTGTCTCTACTTTGCATCCAACAGTTGGAATTTACACTAGCAGGGACAGTACTCTTTTTAAACCATAAAATGTCTTTTATACAACATGCTACAGAGGTTCACTGAACATACAAAAACAATTGACAGGTTTAAGAGATCACACGGGCTAACTACTCTTTCAACCAAGATGGAAATCTGGCTTGATCTGATTAGCAGCAAAGAACTGGAACCACATATGGCTAAAATTGAAAAATTACTCAGAAGTTATGGCACAGTTCCATACTGTAGTAAATAAAAGTGGTTCTGAATACAAAGGACATATATTGTGCCTAGAATAGGACAAGGAGGGTGCTGGATTATATTCCTGAGTTACTTCTTCCAGCAAATTAATTTGAATATTCAGATTTCTACTCCAAATCTACCTTTGTGAAGGAGATTGTCAGCATTAAACTGCTGGAAAATTGTGTAAGTCAAATCAAGACAATTGAATTCAGAATGTTGTCAGGGTTTGTTTTGTTTTTTCCTCCACTCCCCACTCCAAGACCTTATGCTTTTGTCCAGTCAGTTCAGCATCTAGTGAGCATGTTCTTAGCACACTCGTGGTTTGATTTGAAAAAATTGTAGTAGGCTGGCTTTTGAAAATAAATTTATAAAGCTGGTAAGTATATTGAGATCTAAGAGCAGATACAAAAGCTGTGGGCCTAACTAGCTGGGAGATTGGAGACTCAGTTATGTTATCTTGTGTAACGTATAGAATTGTAAACTTTTCATTTTGGATTATGTATCTATTTGAAGCATAAATGGGCTTACAAAATGAGTTGCAGAGTATAAATTTGTTTCATTTAATAAAACCTTGATATGTTTGTTTTTAATTTTCCAGTGGGTATTTTCCGTGGGGGTGGGGGAGAAATCACAACGGCCCTGTTCTCCCAATCCCTCTCTGGAAGTTTGTGTTATGTCGTACCTGTGTAACAGAATTTGATTGTATACAGATTCTATCCGGGATAATTTTTTGAAGCTTAATGCTTGTGATACTCTTGCTCTTTCTGAAAATAATTTGTGTTAGAGGTATTTAGTTTCAATGAATAAAAAAATCAACTACGGGGTTTTGTTACTTAGCAACATTCAAGTGTAATTTTAATTTTCATGTTGGTGTGTATTTAATTTAGTAAAGGGTTAAAGCTTACCTGGGAAGGTGCAGTTCTTTCTAAGCAGAGCTTAAAAAAATAGCCTGATGCTTACTAGCCAATGTGAAAATGCATGTGCTGCTACACATCCTGAAATGTAAAGGAAAAAAAGTATTGCTTGTTGTACATTATACAGTGTATCTTTTTCCTAAATTGCCTTCAGTGACTATTTCCTCCTTTCTCTCTTGCAGTACTGTACTTTATCCCAATCTCTCCCACACACATTTTCCCAGCCTCTACACACATGCAAGCACCCACATCTGCTCTCACATAGGGCTTTGGAGCAATTACCAGTGATATAGTATCCAGAGGATATATATAATTTACTAGACTCATTCCAAGAATAATACAAACACTTTCGGGGATTGGGTAGTGTGCCACTGCCCAGGAACAGTCCCTGGCTGAGAAGCCACCCCTAACCTCATCTGTTGAGACACAGAAAGATGTTTGGGATTCCAACCAGTATGCTGTTGTTTGACCTTTCTCTGGGACTGCATATTTCATATGGTCTCTGGTTAATAGATGTCTGAAGATACTACTTAGCCCCCACTGGCTCCTGAAAGGCATAGGAGTTGTCTGTCTCTCTCCTTACCACCCCAGAACCTCTTGACTGCTGAATGATAAGGGTGTATCTGCAATTCTCCGCCTTCGTTAGCCACAGTTTTTGGCTCCTCTTTCCATTGCTTGTCTCTGCTATTGCTTGTAGTTTCTCCATTCAGCAGCCAGGTGATTCTTCTCAATCTCTGTTCACATGGCTCTGGAATAATAGAGTAAATTGATCATACTTGTTACTTTCAGTGGTCATTGTTGTTTCTACATTGGATATGGGATTATATTGATATTTTCCATACAAAAACTAAAGTTTACCTGAGTTAGTCACAGAATTTCCAGGCTGCCTTACTTACAGAATCTACATTTGCTTAGTTACCACAGAGTACCTGTGAACTTGGCTGTAAGAAGAAGAAGAAAAAAAACTGTTTCCAGCCTTAAGTATCTTGTGTGCTAACTTCCCCCAGTTTAAAGTTTTTGTTACCTTTAATTTAAAAGATTAACTTCCTAAATAAGTTCTCTCCCATAAGATTGGACAAGAAAAGTGGGTGATACCCCTCAAAGAAAATTAACATTAGCCCTGGCCTGATATGGTAGAACAATATTTTAAACACTGATCTTTTGTCTAGTTTTATCTAGTCATGATGGGAAATAGATATTTGTGAAAGACAAACACATTAAAAAGAACATCTGTAAAGTAGCCATCCTTTGTATTTTAAAACCTACAAATCATACACATTGTAAGGAGAGTGATCGCTTCAGATAAGCTATTACCAGCAGGAGAGTGGGGTGGGGGGAGGTATATTTTCATGCTTTGTGTGTATAAAAAGATCTTCTACACTTTCCACAGTATTCATCCGATGAAGTGAGGTGTAGCTCACGAAAGCTTATGCTCAAATAAATTGGTTAGTCTCTAAGGTGCCACAAGTATTCCTTTTCTTTTTGCGAATACAGACTAACACGGCTGTTACTCTGAAACTTCAACTGTGTAACCTAAGTAGAAGTCAGAGCTAGTGATCTGCAGCTTCATCCAAGGGCAGTTCACCTGTTGAATAAAAATTGAGACCGGTGAGCTGCGGAAGCCTGCAAAGCTTCTGCTATTTGGACCTCATGGAGCAGAATATTTGCTGAACAGATTTCCAAGTTTACCACATGTTGCGTCCTACAGTTCACTGGCATAACTGGGAGTTTACTATTTTATATTTTTGTTGACTGACTGAGGTCTTATATGTGACATTATTACAATATAGACAGTTGTGTAAAAGGAATGACATGTTTGTCTTTGTTTTTATAATCTAGTTGATGTTTTTTGGAATCTTTTTGTGCCTGGATGCTTTTCTCTATGTGTTCACCCTGCTTCCTTTGCGAGTTTTTCTGGCATTGTTCCAGTTCATCACTCTGCCTTGCTATGGCTTACGGTAAGTTTTTGTTTTGTTTAAAAAAAAATATTACCATCTTTAAATATTTTAACTACATGGTTAACTTTTTGTAATTAGCTTATTTAATTTTATGGCCCTTTGGGCTCAGACTCGTATTGATAATGGATTCCAGTGTTGTGAATAGAAGGTCTCACTTAAACCTACCAAAACAGGAAAAAAAGTCAAATTAGTCTTAACACTCATCACTAACTCACCCCTTTGGTTGGCCCACATGTTGCCCATAACATCATGCAGACATGTTTTTTTAAAGGGTTGAATTAAATAGCTACATATTTTTTAAGTGTTGAATTAAATAGCACTTTTAATTCAGTGGTTGTTGATGGGCACCTTGACGCATTGTGGCTTTGTGTTGAAATAAACACTTAGGAGAAAATTATTTTGCTGTGAAATCAAAGGTAACCCTTTTCTTATATAAAAAGCATGATTTTGCTTCAATAAGGAAGTAAATGCTGGGTGGAGAGGGCACCTTACTTCAACAACCAAGGGTACGCATACCCCTGGGGCTATGTAGAGATCTTCCAGGGGGTACATCAACTCATCTAGAGATTGGCATAGTTTTACAACAGGCTACATAAAAAGCACTAGCCAAGTCATTACAAACTAAAATTTCATCCAGACGCTTGTTTCTGTCTTGCTCTATATACTTTACACTGAAATATAAGTACAATATTTATATTCCATTTGATTTATTTTTTGATTATATGGTAAAAATGAGAAAGTAAACAATTTTTCAGTAATATTGTGCTGTGATACTTTTGTATTTTTGTCTGATTTTTGTAAGCAAGTCTTTTTTAAGTTAGGTGTAACTTGGGGGTATGCAAGGCAAATTAGACTTCTGAAAGTCGTACAGTAGTCTAGAAAGGTTGAGAGCCACTGCTTTACTAAAATTATTTAGGGAACCTGACTGATTTGGGGGATTGGTAATGAGTATAGAGACTTTCACTCCTAGATCAATAGTTCTGATTGTTAATGCATAAAAGTTATTACCAGCTGATAGAATCCCCCCTCCCCGCCAGGGCTGAGAGAACAAAGATTGAATGGATGCAGGCCTGTCCAGAGAAAAGTGAGGACTTGATATATCATGCTTATTAGGGCCCCTCCCTCTCCTTTTTCACTTTGTTTACACAGAAGTTATTGCCGTTTTGGGGTGCCCCCTGATCTCGGGGCCCTGGTACAGTTGTCACCCATTCTGCTCCCCCCGCCAACCCTGAATAGATGCATAGATTAAATTTAGTTTAATCCTGAAAAGAGGGTATCTCCATTTAGACGTTATGCAAACCCTTGAGTGTATTACATTTGAGAGATTGCAGTACTGGTGCCTATGCAGTAATATTTATTTGAATTAATAGAATATTGTGTGGCTGCCGTCTGCACTTTCATAAGCACTACGTTGTCCTAATAATAAAAAGTCAGCTTGCATTTGTATTATATAGACAATGTTTTGTGGGTTTGAAATGTTTTATTTTAGAATATATCTTTTTAACAGAGGGAAAGCTAGTGTGATTACATGAAAAAGACCACCATAGCTTTTAAAAAGAAAAGGAGTACTTGTGGCACCTTAGAGACTAACCAATTTATTTGAGCATGAGCTTTCGTGAGCTACAGCTCACTTCATCGGATGCATACCGTGGAAACTGCAGCAGACTTTATATATACACAGAGAATATGAAACAATACCTCCTCCCACCTCACTGTCCTGCTGGTAATAGCTTTGTAGGGAGAATGGTCACTTTGGATGAGCTATTACCAGCAGGATAGTGAGTTTGTGTGTGTGTGTGGTTTTTGGGAGGGGGGTGAGGGGGTGAGAGAACCTGGATTTGTGCAGGAAATGGCCCAACTTGATTATCATGCACATTGTGTAAAGAGTTGTCACTTTGGATGGGCTATCACCAGCAGGAGAGTGAATTTGTGTGGGGGGGGTGGAGGGTGAGAAAACCTGGATTTGTGCTGGAAATGGCCCAACCTGATGATCACTTTAGATAAGCTATTACCAGCAGGACAGTGGGGTGGGAGGAGGTATTGTTTCATATTCTCTGTGTATATATAAAGTCTGCTGCAGTTTCCACGGCATGCATCCGATGAAGTGAGCTGTAGCTCACGAAAGCTCATGCTCAAATAAATTGGTTAGTCTCTAAGGTGCCACAAGTACTCCTTTTCTTTTTGCGAATACAGACTAACACGGCTGTTACTCTGAAACCTTTCATAGCTTTTAAAGTGTCTTCCTGTTTTGTGTTGTGAAATTTGTGTGCGCAAATTTGGTTAGTGTTTAAAACTATTAAAAATGGACACTAGATGGCAGCCTTCAGTGTATTTTATCTTGCTGTTTCATGAGATTAATCTGGGAGTTTTTCATAATGCAAAACAAAGATTTTCTTACCATGTACATCTGTAGTATAGCACAGTACCACAGTTCATCAATTTTAACTTGTTTCTTCATCACCAATTAAACAACATCCATACAGAGTCTTACAAGAGGAGACGTAATCACCAAAATATTAAAATACAGTTCAACTCTAAAACTGTCATTTAAAAATGGCATTGTGGGGATTTATTCTCTCGATTACTTCCTTTCTTTTTACACAGTTTACAAGTAAAATGTTTTCTTTTCCTTGATGCCAGCCTTGCAGAGCTAGTCTGGGATCAGGAAAAGAAGCCTCTTCTACTGTGCATAATAATCTGTAATAAATATATATAGACTAAACATTGTTTTTTAGATGTACCTTGGCAACCCCATTGTCTTCAGTCAGGTTTTACAGGTGTGGCCAAGAGCCAGTAATTTAACAATTTGGTCCACTAGTTGAACTTTTTTTTAATGTTTGAGCCAAAATCCAACTCATTCTACTATTTTGGCTATACAGGGCTAAAAGAAGTAAGTAGTAGTAAAAACCTTTCATTGGTAATATCAACAGCTATGATTTTCAGTAAACCTAAGGAGCAGATCTTTTCAGTGAGTACGTTCAGTTTTGTTCAATCACTTTTCAAAACAACTTCACTCAAAACACACCTTTGCAAATACATTTAGCGAGGTAGACTCTTCATTAGAGTAGATTATCATACATTGTCTAATTCATGGATGTTTTAAATGTGATGACTTCATATAATGTTCACACTTAATTCATGTTTACAATACACTGTAATTTTGTTTAGCATGACATGATGATGCTGTTCCTAGGCATTCTGAGTTCTCAATTTTACTTTTGTTATTTAATAACCACTGATTTGATTTGGTATAGCAAAAAATAAAATTTGGGCTTTGATTCCCAAAATTATCAGTATACACTTATTTATAGCTAAATACCATGTCAGTAGGTAAAGCATATCTATAATTACTGAAGTTATTGACAAAGCAAATCGCTGATTAACTTTCTCTTCCTCACACAGTTCAAGTAGGTGTTCTGCCCTTTGGTTGGAAAGATTTGACTAGTTCTTCCTTATAGCTGTAACCTGTAACATCATATTCCATTCTGTATAGTAAATAAAAGTGCTCCTCCCTTCACTTGGACTTTTTTCTCTAGATCTCATTAGGGAAGTTGATCAGTGTTCAGTCTCCCTTCTCCTTTTGCTCTTCATTTATTCTATTTCCTTGTAACTTTACTGTTCTTTATAAAATAGGGATTGTATTTCCCTTCCTTTTTTCTTGGAAAAACTTAAAGCTTTTCCTTTTATGTCAGGCTAATCTGTATTCGTGGTAACATGTATGGTGCTTAAGTGCAAAGAGGGAACTGTACATAAGAAACATGTGTATATTTTAATATCCCCATGAAACAAATTAGCTGAAACGTTGAACAAGGAGATTCCCATATCTGGGATAAATTTCCTGTCGCCATTCTACTTGAGCATTGTCAGGTTTTGACATACCTACTTTACAGGTTAGAGAATATAAGCTCTTCAACAATTTGACCACTAAGTTATTCTAGGTCACTTTCTTTGGTCTAGCTTTAAATCTGTTGTGCAAATTCTGGTTCATTATATTTGTTAGAACAACATTAATTTTAACATAGATAGCTATATCTTCACAGATGCTCAAAATTACTGAAGCTAGAGCTTATCTACAGTATATTCGTAGTTGGAGCAATTCAAGAGTCTGTCACTAAGTGTAAACTGCCTGTCATTCTTGCTCAGCAAAACTGGCAGGACTTTGGTGCTGTTTCCCTTGGGACTGAGTGATAGTGTGTATTTTTGTAGTTTGGCAGGCCTAATTTCCTTAGGTCTGTATTCCAAACATAGAGTGGGTGTCTCTAAAGATTTGACAGATAGTTTAGGAAGTTAAGTAGAATTAGTAAGGCAATCTTACAAAACTCTTAACTCAGATAATTCCAGTGACTGATGTCTTCCTCCAAGGAAGATAAAATTCTCCTAAATTCAGTAAATCTTTTTTTTGCTATTCTTACTGTTAACTAAATTCTGGATACTAACCAAGATATTCTTCAGCCACTCAATCATGCTGTGCTGGAACACCAATTCTAATGTAAAGGATTTCCAAAAATTTGTTGGAATAAATCTCTTAAGATACTTCTCAAGAGTGGATTCTTAAACTGTACTTCTGAGAAAAGTACGAGATGTTTCCTTGACAATTGAGCCAGATCTGATTAGTTCAGACAACAGATTTCCTAAGCATCTTAATCTTTTGCTTGTAGAATTTTATAAGGATATTGATCATTTATTTTCAGCCTAGCATAGCTAAAGGCCCATGAAGAAATGATAGGAAGATCTTTGTTCATAATAATATTGGTACAGAGAGTCATAGGATGAAGTCTTAAAATTGCACATTATCCAAGACAGTTTCTTAGATATTAGGACTAAAGAGGATCCTATAATTCTATAATTAAGCCATAGAATGAATAAAGACTAGGTTAAATTACATCTTTGTTCTTTCCTGAAAGTGAGATTTTTCTATAATCTCAGACTTTTTTTTTTAAAGCAGCATTCTAGAAAATACTGAACTAGATTATAAATTTTCTCATATGGGAAGAAATGTCAGTATCTAAGTATTAAATCCTTGGAGTGTTTCCCTAAAATGTTCAAACTTGTTCTGTGATGTGGAATTCAACAGATCTATCTTTTAAATATACTTGGTATACAGGGTATGTTATTGCTCTGCTCATTTCTTCCTAAAAGGAATAAGTAGAACTAGGTCCAATTATAATTAATTTAGCTCCCTTCTAGGCCTAATTGTAGTGGCTATAACTATAAAATTCCCCATTATCCATTTTGGGCTTCAGTCCTTTCAGTAGGAAATAAACAAATGTTACTGCTTTACTTCAAAGAAAGAACTATAGCAGAGAGAACAGTCTAGAAAAATCAAACATACTTTTCCTCTATGGATCTTGTTTCTTTGTCATATTGTCAGACCTTTTTAAAAAAGTAAATTGGAGTTTCCATTACATACCGACTTAGTCCCCAGCTTTTTGTTTTGTTTTTGGGAAGGTGTTTTTTGTGCTAAGAACTAGTTCCAGCCCTTGTACTCGCATAGATTCTTCACTGTCTGATGAAATCACTGAGAAGGCAAATGTGTGTCTTCTTCCATCAGGATATATTCTAATTTATTCCTTCTAAACAAAAATCCAAAACCCTGTCCATGTGCATTCTGTGTATGCTACGTTAGAAAAGCTTATCAGTGTCAGGGCAGACGTCCATCTTTCCTTTCCATAACTACGTAGTGTAGCGACATTACAACCTTCTCTCTTTCTTTCTCTCTTGTAAATCAGACTGAAGGGAAGAGCACTTTCACTTCCTTTATAGGATGGAATGTGGTGTCACAGGGAACTTCACCATGGTGAGTAAATCCTGATTTTCCTTTTATGCTATCAGCAAAATTCACATCTACTTGTAGTCAGTAGACTGACTGATCACAATATATAAATGGACAACATAGGTAGATTATTAATTAACTTTCCTGGGTAAAAAGTCTGGCACTTATTATACGTTGCTCACGGACATATGGCTCTTTATAGGAAAGCATAAAGGCTAACCCTTGCTATTAGAAATAGACTTGTATAAGTCACATAAGACTCGCATAATAGTCTTATGTGACTTTTCTTGGCTATGGAAATATGGTTTGATATTAAAAATCAGTTGGTTTTAAAAATTGTGTAGGTAGTGTATGTGTACCACTTCAGCCAACGTATAAAAATTCTTAACATCATAGCCCCTGCTCTGTTTTCATTAATTATCTAGCATAGTACATAGTCTGTTTTTACTTTGTATTGTAAATACATTGTATTCCAAATGCATCTCTGCACCATCATACTTATGTTTTTTGCTTGTACTTCATTTTTTAAGCAAATTTTTAAATTAAAACGACAGGAGATTTGTAAAAACTGTAACCCAGTTAACTGAGTGAAATTACTTTGTATCTCTGGGTGACCACAAGACCAACTTCAGTCTCTGGATTTCTGAAAATATATCTGCATTTCACCAGGTGTAAAAAACTGAGCTAATTGTTTTGTTTTTCAGAAAGAAAGTTATAGATATATTTGCAAAATAAAATAGATACTTAAAATTGTGCTAAGTTCTTCATTTGCTGACTTTTAATATTATTGCTGCTTGTTATTTTAAAAGGAAATTAAGTGAATTTTTTTTATTGTTCTCACATGAAGTCTTATTTTGCATTTATTCTGTGACAGCTCTCATCAGGGCCTAAGAGTCAGGTTGGTTTTATGTTATGTTCTTAGCATGGTCTCGTGCTGTGTTTGCATGTAGTTTTTGTGGTGTTTGAAAAGTGAAGTGCCATTTAATATTGACAAACTTAGCCCCATATTGTCCTATATTTCAAATGGAGGTGTATGAGCAATACCTTAATATTAGAAACCAGTTGAGGAGAACTGCACGCGCACATGCAGACACACACACACCTTTTCCAAAGCAAAAACTGACACTGATTTCAGTCTATATGCAGGCATGCTTATCGCAAACTCATTTTGGTTTTGTTTTCCCTGACATTTTAATTAGTAAAGATATTTTTATGAAAAATAAAAGCATTGTTTTTTAAGCAGTAGCCTGCTCGTTCCTGTTTATGCCTCATTTAAAGTCATAATCCTCTAATTCAATAATATAATTATGATGCTGCAAGTGAAGGATTAAGACTTCAGTTGAGGAAAAATATAAATATATAAATATATAGCTAAAGGTTTAACAATTCAGTTTTCATGTAAATATCAGTAATAGTTATAAAAAAGGAGAAACGAAAACCGATTTAAATCTATTAGCAATAGTTGTGTTTAAATCGAATGTTCTTTGACTTTAAAGAGAGATGTGGTCAATACAGTGAGGCTCAAAATTTAGAAGTGATTTATTTTTAAACGTACAATGCTTAATATTTAATGGAAAAGTTGTAATGAATATTTTTTTAAAATTCAAATGAAAAGATTTTTGTTTGGACTGAAAAATTCACTTAGTTTTGCAACTGAAACTTGAAGTGTTTTTAGTGCATAAACCAGACAGTACAACTAACTAGCCTGTTGCATTATGTAAGTTCAGTGAAATGCAATAAGTACTCTATATAATTAAGTAAATTAATTTTTATAACAAAATCTGGCTCAATCTAAGATAGTATTAATAATGTGTTCATTAATAACTTGATATGTTTTTAAAGGATTTCAATCATAACTATCTTACATTTTTGTATAATCTGTAGTGTGTATTACTGTGTATTTATTTGTATTACAATAGCGCTATGAACTCTGTTTTGCTAGGTGCTATACAAACACAGAACAAAAAGTCAGTCCCTGCCCCAAGGGGCTTAGCATCTAAGTATAGAACAAGAGACAGCAGTTGAATATCAACAGACAGGGAGTACAAGTAAACAACAAGACATTTATTGATTAGCATGAAAGACTGTGGTTGCTGCATACTAGCAGCCTTACCTACGGCAGCTGTGATGTGAGGACAGCAGGAATAACAATAACAAGGTTGTCTAACACTTCCCATTATAACAGCCTGTCTTCAATTGCTTATAACTTTGTCAATTTTTAACTGCTTAGGTTGAAATATTCCATGCTTAGTGTCTGCCTCAGATTGTTTTGTTTCTGAAAGTTTGAGCAAAAACAGTTCAATAACAGGGCTAGTGAAAAATAAATAGTTTTGCTAGTATTTATTAAAAAGAGTCTGAGTCTTTTGGAATGGCTCTAGTGCCTCAGAACTTTGGAACAGTAATTCAAAATTTGGCAGGGGATCAGCTGGTAGGCTGAACAGAGAATAAATTGGGTGCTACTTTTTACGCTCTTTCACATATGCAACAGCGTGATAAAATTATAAACAGTAATGGCATTAAAAGGCAACAAATTTTAAAATTGATAATCAGTTGTTGCATAGTTCAGAACTCGCTGCCAAAGAATATTGAACCAAAAGATAGACTTAGTCTTATATAAATGTAATCTTTTTTGAATCTATTACACTTAAATTAGTTAAGAATTTTAAAAAGGTAATAAATTTTCTGGAATAAAAACCAATCATTTACTGCCTAGTATTGGAAAGAAACGTCTCTTTTGGGCATATTCCTGAATATTTTTCCATCATGAGGATTTATCCTCTGAAGCATTAATCAGTATTTGAGACAACAAGATGTTGGACTAGATGGACAGTTTGACTGGATCAAATGTGGCTGCCTGTGTGTGTGTTATCTTTTTGTATAGTCATACATTTTGAATTTATAATCTAAAAAATTTAGAAAAGTACCTAGATGTTGCAATTTAACACAATACAAGGTAAATATAACGTGATATTAGAATTAGAGAGAGAAGATGGATAATTTTTGTGCTTCTGTTCTTTTTGTTTTGCAATCAGTTGCCACTTCTGCTGTGTAAGAGCAGCTAGGCCAAGGATATTTTATCCAGATGGCCCTTTACTTACAAACAAACCGTACATAAGAAATTTGCTGTCTCTTGTGAGCTGATGCTTAAACCACAACAATAAAAACCCCTCATGTTTGTTCTTAGGTGTCTTTGTTGCCTTTTTGTTTTTAGTTTGGCTTTTGTTTTTTGTGGTGGGCCCATAGAAGAAATGCTATCACTGCTTCTCCTTGGGATAAATTTGGTAAAAATCAGTAGCCTGGCTTCTCTTCAAAAAATTGGCAGCACTGAGTAAAATTGTGAATAAGTTTATTATATCATTATATTATGGAATCCTTTATATGTGGGATAAAGATTACAGGTTTTGGATGCCAAACTCTCATCAGCTTTATACATTTAATTGACTTAGTTATTCTGGATACCAGTAAACCAGGGTTTTATTGTGGTTCATTTTACTCATGCTCTACCAATTGTTAAATAACTTCAATGGTACAGCTGTTAGAACAAAGAAGGGTTTGGCAAGGACAGATGGCAATGCAGTATGAGCCTGAAACTATTTTTCTTCTCCTAGAATAATGTACAATACAAATACTGTAAAAACAAATATTCTCTGCAGTTGAAATACTCCTGAAATGTGAGCATTTGTAATTTTTTTCTTCATAATGATATTTGTGTGTTTCTGATCTTTTGCACAAGTTTAGACACTTGGGCTTTGTTTCTCCCAAACAATAGATGGAGACAGAACTCCTTCCTACTGTTTGAGATGCACGTAAGACATTTGTTTAGAATAGCATGGGTATAAAACTTGCACATGGTTAAGTCATTGATTTATGATTGTTTCAAAAATGGAATTTAAAAAAAAGTCTTCTGAAGCAAAGAAATTTTCCCCTATTTGTTCCTTTTCATTGGTCAAACATTGTTCTTTTTCTATAGTTTTGCATTATATTGCAATAGTCAGGGATGTTTAAGGGGCTGGCAGCAGCTACTCATGTAGGTCTTAAACTGGCTTTTCTTATGTCAGAAATATAATAATTTTTAAAAGTAGATAATTTTTCCCCATTAGTTCATATTTAAAGCAAAATAAATTTGAGGTTAAAATAACCTTTTTTACATTCTTGACAACTGGAAAGATCTATTTAATTGATGTGACATTAACATCACAATAACCCTTCCTAGCCTTTGATATATTGCCTCTGTACATCTCCACTATATTCTTTTAAGTACCATAACACAGTGATGAACAATATAGCTTGGTAGGACAAAAACCCAATTGAAGGTTGGCCTCTTGTGTGTCGTAAGAGGGTAGCCTCACTTACAGCTTCACTGCCTGGCTAGAGCCCTGAGAGAGATTGAGTTCTTTGGTCTGTACCAACATCTATGGATGTTCTATGGAGAGTGAGCTAGTGAATGCCCCAAGATTATCCTCATAAACAATAGTAAAGTAAATTGAAACTTCTGTGCAGTGGATTATGGAGAAAACAAATCGTTCTTTTCTTCACTGAAAGGAATCATGGGTTTTTTTTAGATTGTCTATAATTCAAGATTCTAAATAAATATGTAAATAATCAGTTGGAATCAATAAACAATTGTGTGGAGTGTGTGTAAAACACTGCAGAGAGTAGGTGGGCTTCTGATTTTGTCAGTCCAAGGAGAATGTAGAATTTGCCTACTTCTGTTAAGTAAAGTAATCAGAGACAAGATAGGTGAGGGGTATTATCTTTCACTGGACCAACTGTGAAAGATGCTACCTCACCTACCTTGTGTTTCACATGTCCTGGGACCAATGTGGTTTACAATAGTACTGCAAATAAGTAAAGTAATCTGCTGCAATGGAACTGTATACCTTATGTAATTTATGTACACCTAGCCCGACATGTTCGTTGTATTTTTATACCACAATTCTTGCTTTGGAATTGTACTAAAATGTAGAGGGGTTTGTCAACATTTTATATTCTGATAAGGTACCAGTTAAATCTGATTATGGCTCTTCCTTTAATGTATCACTCATAGCATCTCTGCCATATTTTATAATTTCTGCATAGAGTGATTTCATTATGTATGTGTATCTGTCCAGGCATTTTCTCTCTTGCCCATAATTTTTTAATTTCCTTAGGCTGGTAGAAAATAAGGGCTTGTTTACTCTTGCAAATGTACTGAAATAGCTATTCCAGAGTAATTATTCCAGAGTAGTTATTTTGGTATAAGCCCCCATTTACACACTAATTCTTGTATATGAGTGCCTTTTTAATTCACTTTTTCCAGAATGAGTATTCACACAGGGGCTTAGACTAAAATAACTATTCCTAAAACGTAGACAATCCTGAAGATAAAGAAACATTCTCTGTACCCAGCTTCCAGACAGTTGCACGTCTACTACAGCTGGAGCAAAGTTGCCTTATCGTTCTGGGCTCAGCTACTCCTGAATTAATGATCATGTTTTAACACTTGTGAATGCATCAGAAAGTTCTAGTGTAGACAAGAACACAATCATAATAATAATCATTTTAACTGGTCCAAGTTAACTGTAGTGTCCTTGTTTCTACTAGAGCTTTCATTTGTTAGTAAACGTGTTAAAACAATTTTAAATTCAGATGTAGACATACTTATGTACAGTACCTCACAAGATTATGAGGCTTACTTCACTAATGTTTGCCATGTGCTTTTGATATTTGGACTATGGTGCTTTAACCCTTTGACCCAATCTGTAAGAATTTTAAGCGTCCGGCATCCAATTAGTGCTCAGTAGTTGATTATAAGCATTGACAGGTGAGTATCTTCCTTGGAATTTCATTGTGCTAAATATGAAGTGGGCAAGTTGGGATACTTTGTATGGTTTTTGTTAAAGTACATTGAATGGTTGGTAGCCCATACTACTAAGGCAGAAGAATATGCCTGGAAAGTGTTATGCTGTGTACTCTTACATGGGCTATGTGTTTGGGAGCTAACTTGGGCATTTCAGGTTGTGTGCTTTTGAGAAAGTTGCAGAATCTTAGTACTAAAAAGAGATATTGAATAGTATATTAGGGGTTTGTACTCCAACCCGCAGCATCTCATTCAATCCTTGAGGGAGCCATTTAGGGATCTGGGGCAAAAATTGGGGATTGGTCCTGCTTTGAGCAGGGGGTTGGACTAGATGACCTCCTGAGGTCCCTTCCAACCCTGATATTCTATGATTCTATGATCTCATTCTTTGTACTGCAATCTCAGAAGGAGGCTTCATTTCCTTCTCAAAGAGCGAAGCAAGCATGGCTACTTCTGTAAGGGAGAAGATTGAATTGATATGTAAAATGGCCCAGAATGAAAGGTTCATTAAACGCAAATATACCTATGTGCACAAGGCTCTTGTCAAGGTTGGGGGCAAATGAGATTTTATTTGAATTTCTGGGGCCTTGACAGCTAGTAGAGAAGCAATCCTATTCAGGACTGATCTGTAATTTTGTATAATTGTTCCTAGTGCACTGCTTCTTGGTTTTTTAGCTCAGCAGTAAACTCTGTTTCAAATACTATGTATTCTCAGCCAACAGCCTCTCTCAGTGCATATCAGCTAGTGGCATTTGTATTTTGTGGCTGTATAACATATAAAGAATTATTTTGTGCTTTATATTTCAGTGATAGACGTTTACTACAACCTGCTCAGGTATGTGACATTTTCAAGGGAGTTATATTGGTCATCTGCTACTTCATGATGCACTATGTTGACTACTCTATGATGTACCATCTGATAAGAGGACAGTCTGTCATAAAACTCTACATCATCTACAACATGCTGGAGGTAAGGGCATTGACATCAAAAGGAAATGTCAAAGTATGCTTTCTTTCAGGATATCTAATATAATACTGTTATGACTTTTGTACTTTATGACTTTGGTACATCTCTCTAATATAGTAGGTAGAAAGATGTTACACCCCAAGGTGGACTTGAACATATAGCAAAATAGACCTGGACATGAAAATATCTAAAAGAGATGCTTCCATAAAAAAGGGTGCAACAACTTTGTTATACATCTTCTTTCATAAATCTGTTTCTTGTAATGCATCAGAGTTAATTAAGTTAAATAAAAAAAGAGGGAGAGAAAGTGAAAAATAGGAAACTGAGAAGAGAGTTTTGGACTGAAATTTGAAATGCAAGAGTCAGAGACTGATAGTTTGAAAAAAATTATTTGAAATAGGAAGAGCTACTGAGAAGGTTTTGCCCAGTAGTGGCAAAATCCTATGGAAGAACAAAGAAAAGGCAAAAGGTAGATGAAATTTATCTGTTAAATTTTTCTTTTTAGAAATGTGCCTTTTAGTATGCTTAGGCTTTCAACCTCTCTCAGTCCATACCATCAGACAAAAGTCTGAGTATATGGATAGAGTTTCTGCCATGAGTTTAGAGGAGTGTTAGAGAAACAGGGAAGGGAAGGAAGAAAGCAGAGAGAGAGCCTGTGAGGTAGGATAAAGGGAAGTCCTGTAAAAACTAAAAGTATATGTGTAATGGGATTCAAGCACCATGGTGGTGCCTCCTGCTGGCTGTCTTGGGAATTAGCTCTGTGCCCGCTTCAGGTGATGTCTTGCCACTGTCACTCCTGCTCTAGGACCCATGTCTCTCCAAGGACCATGGCATCCTCTTCAGCAACACAGCCCACTGGCTGTGCAACACACCTTGCTCCCCACTTCCAGGGGACCTGCAGTCCGCTGTTCAGCCACTTCCCATAGTGGCTACTGCAGCATATTGTCTGGCCACTTCCTCGTGACCCCAGCATCCTCTTTGCCCTTGCCTCAGGGCTTCTGCCTGCAAACCCCAGCAGTCAGCCGGGGGCGCTCCCCTGGTCCCTGCTTGCAGAACTGCTCTTCCTGGATGCTGGCAGTTCTATCAGCCTTCCAGAGGCACAGTCCTTCCTCCCTGGGCTCCCAGCAGAGAACTGCTCTCCTCTGCCCTGCAGCTCCCTTTTTGTATGGGCTTGTTTGGCCCTGATTGGTTGCGCCTTTCAGCCCTTCTCTGATTGGCTGCCTCCTGCACAACTTCCCTAGGGCTCTATTAACCACTTAGAGCCCAGTGTGGGGCAGGCGCCTCATCACAATCTGTTTTTGTATTATTCATTATAAATATAAAGCTTTTGGACAACTGTGCTTTTACAACTGTGCTTTTCTTATCACTAAAATGTAACAGTAAATAACATTTAAGAAAATGTAATTGGATAAGGCTTGAGTCTGACCTAAGATCTGCGTATCTGTAGCATGTAAATGGCATAATGTGTTTAAGAAGCTACTACAGCCCCTGTTGTTCTGCCAGGATACTATAGTGTTCCTAATAGTCCTTGAATAATTAGTATGATACAGATGTCTAACAAAACTCTGAGGATTGAGATTGGGCCATGGTTTGTCCAAATCTGGAGATTTTGGTTCTAGACATGAATTATTCGCTGCTGCTGTTTGAAAATAATGAATAAGAGGAACATTTCATAACCACACTATTAATACACTTCCTGAAATAAGCGATGTGTGTGAACCACCTTGGATGTGTAGTTATTAAAGCTTTCTTGTCTTGTATGTGATTATTTACTTTTAAATAATCTCGAAATCAAAATGCAAAATTCAGCACTCTGAGGTCATGTGTACTGTGATATTCTAGGGGACATTCATCCATATATCGTTTCTTAATCTCTGACAGTATGAGTGATCATGACTTAGTAAGTAAATCTAAGTATGGTACAATTTATTAATGCTCAAAATCATTTCAGTTTAACTGTTTCAAAACACTGAACAAATACAGTGATGGCTACTTATTACAAATTGTAAAAGGAGACTTCAGTATTTTGCTCAGCAAAGCAGAAGGCGTGTCATCCCCCTCACTGAGTTAACAGGGAGAGAGTTTGAGAGTGGCATTACCTGAATCCAAGCAGAACCAGTAGTGCACTTCCCTGCTCGAGAGTAAGGAAATAGTTTCTGCTGCTCTGAATTCTGTGTTCTGATACTGCTTATAGCTACTGTAGTTAAACAAAGAAAACTCTACTGTAGTTAACAAAGAAAACTCCCTTTAATTTCAGTGGAGAAGGATCCAACTAGAAAGTGTATTGGATTTCCTTGATCTGCCATGAATAACTTCATGCCTAGCAGAGCAGGAAAAGTGATTTCTGCAGGCTTTTTACAAGCCTGAATCACAGCAGAAAACAGAGGGTCCTAGGTCCCACTCAACATGCTTGCTGGGAACATGTTTCTATTTTACCCAAACACAGATCTGCCACTAGCAGTACACCTTTCAGGTTGCCCGTATAGGAATAGAGACTTTTTCATTTTTTTTAAAAAGGCAATAACCAGATTTACATTTGTATCAAAATATACTTACCTCAGATTTCTGATTTTGAAATTTTAATTTGGGGAAATGATTAGGCTGACAAAGATGTTTACAATGATGTTTTCGGCTATCTCTGGGTCAGAGAAAATTGTCCTGCAAATGGATTTGATAGAAATAAAAACTTCCAAATAATGTGCTGAATGCTGCCCCAATAACCAGGCTTAAGGGATGCATTCAGCCCAGTTGGCTTAAAATGACGCTTTTCTTTTTTTAGATTCAGACCCACCGGCTCCTGCTCCTTATGAAGCCCCAGCGTGTGTTATGCTGGTGACACAACATTCACCATGGAACTCTACTGGAGCCTGGAGCCGGCATATAGGGTTTAGGTAAGTCCACTTTAAAAAAATCCCAACAATATTGCGTGGTGGTTCCTTGTTTTATACCCTATGGGATATAAAATATTAAAATGTTAAAAGAAAAAAAAGCCTTTTAAACCCCCCGCAATATTGTGGGTAAAACCAAACTTACCTGACTCCTTAAATATTCTATAGTGGGTGCCACTTCACCAAAGTGCATGATGGGGCATCACACGGAGCTGGAGCTAGGGGTTGTTGACCATCTTCACTGAGAAAAGTAAAAAGCCGAAAACAATGCCATTGTAAATATCCTTTTGAATTAACCTAATTCTTTTCCTAATTTAAAATTTCAAGCTGCTAAATTTGAAATAACTCAGAGCAGGAGATTCTATTGTCATAATGCTGAGAGGGTAGCCAGTTAATACTAAATGCTACTCTTAAGTGTCTTATTTGGGACATTCAGCATTTACTGTACCATTTGCTGTTTTGGTCAAATCTTCACCTTTAAGTTTTTTAGTGGTACTAAATAATGAATGTTGGCTTGAGTTTGTTGAACTTTTCTAATTTCTGTCGAAGTTGCTCTTCAATAACCTCTTAAAATTTGAGTAACAGCTTTATATAAAAAAAAAAGAAGAAAAAGAAAAAAGCACTGAGCCCTGGCTGACTTTACTTTTGTTCTATGAAAAACCTTTTAGTTAATGTGGAACAGTATAGTACTAGCTTGTATATCTTCTTTTCTACTCTGATAGCTTTTACTTGTCTCAAGTTGTCATTTTTAGTTTACAAAAGAACAGCTGAATGAAGCATTAATCTATCTTATGACAGTGTTTGTTTTTATATCACGATCTTATTACTACAGTTTAATAAGGAATGGTAATATATTAGTGTTGTCATATTTATCTGTTTACTTGGTCAGACTCATAAGAGATGGAAAATACTTATTAATTCAGCCAGACATGCTGTCTGAATATAGAATTGTTCTCTAAAGTACATCTTCTAGTACTTTGTTCATTTTAATTTTAAATATCCCAGACTTGTATGTACGTACTGGAGGAAGAGGTTCCATCACTTCTTCTCTGAACTGCCTTCAGTTTGGCAGTATCTCCAGTTGCTGAGAACTAAATTTAATCACCTTGACCTTTCTTGCTGCTGTATTGAATAGCAAACTCTTGTAATTTGCTATACACGATTATTCCTACATTCCTTTCAGAAATATTGCTTTCTGGGTTCTTCCTCCCCTGTTGCGTATATATTTTGGATTGCGTTTCCTCAGATGTTTGCAGTTTTCCAAATCAGTTCCCATGTTACGTTCAGCCCATTTTTCTAATCCCTCTAGATCCCTTTGTATCATTTTTCTGTTCTCTTGGGTATTTGTAATTCCTTTAAATATTATCTGAATTTGTGCCATTTATTCTATGCTCCTGGGCATTAGTAAAGATGTTATACGAACAAACCAAATGCCAATCTTTGCAGTACCCCACTAGACATCTCCTCCTCCCTCTTTCCCGAACTTGATACTTCTCTGTTTATCATTACCTTTTCCTTCATTCTTTTTAAATATTTGGAAAAAATGAGAGACAGGCTGGCTTTGAGGCATGATAGTGAACATGTTGCTTTGTGAAAGAAGTTTGAATTGCAACCTGTCACTAACCACCATAGCTGAAGTTGTTGCCAAGGCCTAGGATTTCATGTCATAAGTACATAAGAATGGCCATACTGGGTCAGGTCCATCTAGCCCAGTATCTTATCTTCTAACAGTGGCTAGAGTGAGATGCTTCAGAGGGGATGAACAGAACAGGGCAATGTCCCTGGTCATCCAGTCTCAGCTTCTGGCAGTTGGAGGTTTAGGGACACTCAGAGCATGGGGTTGCATCTCTGACCACCTTGGCTACTAGCCATTGATGGACCTATCCTCCATTAACTATCTAATTATTTTTGCTCCAGTTATATGTTTGGTCTTCACAACATCCATTGCAACGTGTTTCACAAGTGGACTGTGCAGTCTGTGCAGAAGTACTTCCTTTTGTTTTAAACCTGCTGTGTATTAATTTCATTGGGTAACCACTGATTCTTTTGTTTATGTGAAAGGGTAAATAACATTTCCTTATTCTCTGTCTCCACACCATTTATGATTTTACAGACCCCTATCATATCCCCCCTTACTCAGGTCTTTTCTAAGCTGAATGTTCCCAATCTTTTTAATTTCTCCTTGTATGGCAGTTGTTCCATACCACCTAATTATTTTTGTTGCCCTTCTCTGTAACTTTTCCAATTCTGATCTATCTTTTTAGAGATGGGGCAATCAGAACTGCATGCAGTATTCAAGGCATGGGTGTACCATGGATTTATATAGTGGCATTATGATATTTTCTGTTTTATGTTTCCCAATGTTCTGTTAGCTTTTTAGACTGCCGTGATGTCTCCAAGATCTTCCTTGCGTAGTAACAGCTAATTTAGACCCCATCATTTTGTATGTATAGTTGGGATTATTTTTTCCAATGTGTATTACTTTGCACTTATCAAGTAGGTGTCCAATGCCTGAGTAAGTCCTGCTGAAAGAGAGGTATGGTGGGGGTTAAGGAAGAGTAGACCATTTAGGAATATGAACAAGGCAACTATAACATAGCATTGGGAAAGCTTTGCAGAGGAATGATGTGTCCAAAAAAGGAAAAGAGAAATCATATGAAAAAAATTGAGCCTCTAAGGCCTTTTTTGTGGGTTGAGCTTTAACTATTGCAATGTATTTAAATGAGTTATTTTAATAGGAGAAGCACTGTTTTAAAATATTAAAAGGTCTCTCTCTCTAGGTGGCTGATCGCCTGTTTTCCTCTTTTGGGCAAGATATTTTGGATGCCCTTTATTGGACAGCTACTGAACCTAAGGAGAGAAAAAGAGCTCATATTGGTGTGATTCCTCATTTCTTCATGGCAGTGCTGTATGTGTGTATCCTTCCTTGCTTTTTGTCAATTACTTGCAACAATTTTCTTTAGCTTGTTATACATTAGGTTAAAAAAGTTTCTCAATAAATTAAAATAAGAACGATTTTAAAACAGAATTGTGTAAAATTATTTGAATATGTTTCTGGGCTTGCCTGAAATTACATATTCATGTTCATTTTCAGAATAAGATTTACAGTACTTCATTTTTTTTTAAAAGTAAAGTGAAACGCTTTTAACCTGCCAAGATGTGAGTTAAGGGTTGTATTTCTCATGCAGCAATTGATGATCTTGCTGACACCAAAGTGGAGCAAATGGAAACAAATCCCTGAATTTTTATGTGGGGACTCTGAATGAATATTGGTTGTGCTTAGACTTAAGTATTTTCTCACAAGAGGTTTTTAAAACAGCAATTTTATTATCTTCGGTACAGCATAATTGCCCTCCTAATTTGAAAAAAATATGATAACTCTTTAACAATTATTTTTGCTTCCTTCCTACAGCTGTAGGTTTTATTTTCTAGTTTGTCACTAGATTAAATACACTCACATACTGTATTTCTCCTGATATTGCTCTGTGCAGCCTTGCAACACAGTGTTGTTCTTTAACTGGGGAGGTTGGCTTGAGGTGCCCTTGAGAGAAGCTTGTCTGTCAATCTTCTTGACTTCCAAATTGGGTTATAGAAGCAAGAAACTTCATATGGCTGAAATTCATGTCTTCTTTATGGTATTATTAGATTTAAATTTCTTACTGCTTCGGCTATTTCACCAGCCTGCTTTTGTGACAGCTCTTCTGGTGACCTTGTTTTCTCTGTGGCTGACAAGATGTGGTGTCCCTAACCTAGATCAACAAGAGGTACAGAAACCAGCAGCAGTAGTGATAGGTCCAGAATTAATACATGCCAGTTACAGTGTGCAATGCAGTCGTTACACACTCAGTCTCCATCTTCTCAAGTACTTTCAGGCTATATTGACATTTCTCTTACGTGATGACATTGGGCTCTTTCAAAACAGGAAACCTTGATGCAGCCTGGAACATGATCTGCAAAAGAATGCTGTTTCTATCAGAGTAGAATGAGCTGCCTAGTAGAGGACTTCAGTGCCTTAACTTAATACTATGTGGTTAATGTTGTAAAACAGTGTGGTACATTACAAGCATGCTGTGGAAATATAAGCAGTTCTGAAACTCACAGGTTTGAGTGTAAGAAATTGCAGTAATTTAAAGGAGTACTAGTGGCACCTTAGAGACTAACCAATTTATTTGAGCATAAGCTTTCGTGAGCTACAGCTCACTTGATGATGAAGTGAGCTGTAGCTTACGAAAGCTTATGCTCAAATAAATTGGTTAGTCTCTAAGGTGCCACTAGTACTCCTTTTCTTTTTGCGAATACAGACTAACACGGCTGTTACTCTGAAACCTGCAGTAATTTAGAATCTTGTTACACTGCTCATGTAAAAAAGCATATCAACACAATGATGAAATCCTGGCCCCATTGAAGTCAATGAGAATTTTACCTCCACAAGTACACTATACCTACTAATCTACTCCACTAATTAATTTTTCAGTGATGCATGAGATATTTTTGTATTCTCTATTAATTTTGAGGACAAAATAAGATTTGTGTGAATTTTTTTCAAAGTTTTGGATGATGCTAATATAATACAGTACAGAAATGTGCTTTTCAAATGTCATTTTCTTTAACACTGCTATTTTCAGTCTTGCATGCCATTCTTATAATGGTCCAAGCAACAACACTTAATGTAGCCTTCAACTCCCACAACAAGTCACTGCTTACCATCATGATGTCTAATAATGTAAGTATGAAGTAAATTTGATTTTTACCTCTGAGTAATAAGCAAATGCTCATAAATGAAAGAGATGAACAAGTGACACAGTGCATTTTAGCATCATTGTTCCACAGGACAAATTTTTAATGTTTAGAGAGTAGTATAACTTCATAATTTATTCAGATGCTATGTTTAGGATAGCTGAGGGTATATATAAAATTAAGTGTTTGATCATCTTTGGCTTTCAATTAAAAAAAAAATTAACATTCCATAGTACATGGATAATCTGTAATGAAGCTAACTGTGTTTAAAATTACAGTTCGTTGAAATAAAAGGAAGTGTTTTCAAGAAGTTTGAGAAGAACAATCTTTTTCAAATGTCAAACAGTGGTATGTATATTTGCATGGGTCAGAAAAATATTACTAATTCAAAATGTGTTTTTATTTCAAGTACAGTCTTCCATTATGTTTATGGTATTGACATAACAGGTATTATCTTGAAGTAGACGTTGAGCACTCTGTATTTCTGTTAACGTAGAACTGAGTTCTAGATCTCCTCATTACTGCTTTGTTTAATAAGACTAAACCAAGAATTCAGTTTTAGGAACATTGTATTTGCACAAATAACTGTTTGCATTTTAGTACCTAAATACAGTAACTCCTCACTTAACATTGTAGTTCTGTTCCTGAAAAATGCGACTTCAAGCGAATCCAATTTCCCCATAAGAATTAATTTAAATAGGTGGGGGATTACGTTCCAGGAAAACTTTTTTGGCCAGACAAAAGGCATTATATACATTTTAAACAAGCAATTTAATACAGGTATAAGTTTTAAAGAAACAATTTAATACTACAATCTTCATTGCTTACTATGAAGCTTGGTTGAGGTGGTGGAGTCAGAGAGTGGAAGAGGGTGGATTGTCCCCCTGCACCTCTTGCTGTTCTTGCAAGTACAGGCACCGACTTTGCTGGGGGCGGGGGAGGCTCAACCCTCAGCCTGTCCACTCAATCCCTTACCGCAACCGCCTACCCTTAACCCAGCTCTTCTCCCCCCCAACTCCTCCCCCTTTACTCCGCACGCTGCATCCTTGCTCCTCCCTCCTGCCTCCTGAACGCCGCAAACCAGTTGATTGCTGGGGGCAGGAGGCGGGGGGAGCGGGGAAGATGCTCATCTGTGGGGTCTGCCAGCGTGCGGGAGGCATTGGGGGAGGGGAGCGTAGGGGAGCTGATGGGGGTAGGGGGGCTGCCAACCATGGACAAAGCACAGCTTTAGACAAGTATGTTGTGTAATGGAGCAGGGACGTAAGATCGAAACAACGTTAAGCAAGAGGACGTTAAGTGGGGAGTTACTGTATGCCAGGAATCTGTCTATGCATTGGCTAATGTCTATTTAAATACACTCTCAAAATTCACACATTTAACCTACTCAAACACCATTTAAGATTATTGCCAAATTCAGAAACCTGTTGTACACTACAACATTATTAAATACCACTTAATATATGTCTTGTTAGCAAGTATCCTGGCATCTTTGCTATGTTAGCGATCATTGGAGCTTATGTGCATATCACTATCATGTTTTATTCTGGTAAGCAAACAATGTAGTGAAATAAATGTACTTAGAGAGTATGTTATGACAGAATCATGGTAGTTTTTAGTGTCAGTAGTGTCAGTAGATCTGCACATTAGATAAAATTAAGACCACAAGAGGCTTAGGTCTTGTCTGTGGTACATAAGTCCATCCTTGAGGGATGTAAATTGTAGTGCACGCTAGTATGTTGTTCACCAATTGGCCTGTGTGAACCCTGCTAACACACACTAAAAGTTTCCTGCTGGATGTTAATGTAGTCCTGTTTCAAATGCTCACTAGAGAATTTTTAGTGTAAGCCAGTAAGGTCAACTCAGGACAGTTAGTACATGACATGCTAGTGTACACTAATTTACACCCCGCTAGTGCAAACTAACACACTGTATAGACAAGCCTTTAGAGAACACAAACTGTGCGTCTGGTGCTTATGATTACGTTGCTGAATTTATTGAAATTTGGAAACTCTCTAGATTAGAAAGATTGTCCCAGGAAGAGAAGTCTCAACTATCCTTTGACTTAAGTACTTTTGTCATAATATTTCAGGTGGCCAGTAGAAATTTTCGTATTAATTTCAGTACCTAGTTAGGAAAAATATTTTTTTGACGCTTTGAGACATAGTATGATGTTGAAGTGAAGTGGTGTTAAGGGGCTATTTATTCCTGGTATCTCCTCATACAGATGCAGTGCATTAACCTTAGAAAAAAGAATCCTTTGTTTATCAGTTCTTCATTACATGCATATGTGATAGGCAAGAGTTAATATTAAAAATTACATATGAATGCACACAATCACGCATGAAATAAAAAGCTTTAATTTTCTTTGATACTCTCTCAACTTTTAAATGAAGAAGATACTTTCCTTTAAATCAGGCTTTAGTAAAGAAATGAAACCAATGATTAACTGTAAAACTCTACCTAAAATGGATCATTTGAAGTGTTCCGAGAGTTAGATTTTAGCAAACTGTTTCATCATTTGAATATCTGACTTGTGTATGTGAGACACTAAGATCACAGCTCTGTCACAGTCTTCACTTCTGGAGGGGAATATATCTAGTGCAGTTGATTGGGCTCTTAGGTCTGCCAATTACTTGCTTTTTGACTCTGAACAAGATGATTTGTGTCTGCTTCAGTGAGTTTATCCCTATGGAAAATCAGTGTGATACTACTTCAGTGAATGTTGAGAGAATTATTGTTTTCATGGTGCCTTTAACTTCTTGGATAAGAGGTGATGAGTAAACATAGTAGAATAATAAAACAATAAATTTAAATAATTCTCCTATTACATTAATCTTGTCTTTTTTTATTGGAAGTCTGTGAAAGCCAAAAAATTGATACTCTTCACCCATGTCAGAAAGAACTCTTATCCAGTACTAGTCATGATAATTTCTGGTGACCACGTTTAAATATCAACCTTAAAGAATGAAATGTGTAATTAAAATCTGCTTAGTGCGACTCTTTGTGCCAGTAAAACTGGATTGCTGGGGAATGTTCGCAAAGTGAACATAAAAACGGGTCTGAGTAAGGCCAAAACAAATTGTCTCTTAAGCTTGAGTGAATACTTAGAAAATATTTGCAATATTCACCCAGCTCAGTTTTTGTTTGGGACCCTGAAAATCATAAGACCAATCATGGTTCTTAAGTTAGTTGAGTTCTACTTAAAATAGGTAGAGGTTGTGTTTATCAACCGTTTCTCATTTATTTCTTCTATTTTATTGTTGGGCACTGTTAGCAATGATCTGTAATGGCAATGTCAAGTTTTGCTCCTAGCCATGGGACGAAGTGAGGCCATGCATTATGCCAGATGGGTATAGAAACAGATGAGTGCATGCAAGAGTGCACAAAACAAGTGAGTTTATTCTCTTCAAATGGATAGATAACTTTTCCTGAAATGATTCACAGAACACTCATGAATCACCACATATTGTATGCCTAAAAAGAGAAAATAAGTTTTCTAAGCTTTCCATGTGTGTTTAGAATTTCAGATGTAGAGTAATACTTTTCTAACAGTATAGACAGCACTAAATTAAGCACTGCAATTTGCAATTACTGTCTGGCAAATCAATTTGTAAGATTGTTCGTATATTTGGTATTAGCCCCTTTCCACTTGTGATTTGATAGCTTCAATTGCATGCAGTGACTTTGCAAATGGGTCAAATCCATGTATTTATGGAATTCAGGGGGTAGTAAATGAGAGGAAAGTATATCTATTTAAAAAAAAAATGCTTCAATCTTGGTGAAAGCCCACCATGCTGGCTTCCTTTATACTTTTAAATCTGCCTTATCTTTATTTCAAGCTGTGCTCTATGCAGCTAAACTATTTTTTTCACCAAGAAACCAATTACATCTCTTGTGGTGAAGAGTTTGTGTGAACCATAAAATTCTTTCCTTCAATCTGTTGATTTTCCTTTTTTTTCCGTATTGTTAAATCTCTTCTCTCTGATTTGCCCATAGTTTAGCTCTGCAAACTTCCCCCCCTCCACTTCCTGCACCCATCGCTCCTCAGCTGCATGGGGAGGGATCCCTGTACAGGGAGCTGCACCCCCCATTTACCAATCCCCAGGCATCCAGACCCCCTCACACCCAGACCCTTCCGCCAAGTCTCATCCCCCCCACTATCGGAACCCCACCTTGATGAGCACTAGTCCTGCACCCAGATCCCCACCCCATCGAGCCCCAACCAGCTACACCTGGATCTCTGTCCCACTCCCACATCATCTGAGCCCCCCACACCCCAGTGCCAAGCTCTATATCCCCCCATACTCAGCCCCCCTGTTGAGCCCCAGCAACCTTCACCTGCAGAGTCCCATTACCATTACACCCAGAAGCCCCCAACAAGCTTCTGTGAATCCAGATCGCACCCGGATCCCCCACTGAGCTGCCTACAGCCAGATTGCCCCACGCTTGGATCCTGCCTTGCTTGGATCCGGCCCACACAGAGGGGCAGGGCCTAGGGTGTTTCTGGGCGAGGCTCACGCCTTGTGCTGTGTCAGAGTTGGGTGCAGCCTCCCTGCTGAATTTGTCGCGTTGGAGGAGCTGCATAGTGATCTCCCACTTCTGCGTAGTCAGTGGCCTGTGCTCCCACTGCCATGCTGGAATCTCCACATTTATTTGACAAATAAAATTTGCAGAATTTTGCGATAGTGTGCGCAATATTTCTATTTTTTTCGTGCAGAATGCCCTCAGGAGTATATCTTGGACTTTTGAATTTCCATTTCCAAAAGCTAATTCTCCCCTTTGGGTTTTTATTTTTAAAATACCTTTCTTCTGACCCTATCGTCTGTTCCAGTTAGCACCCCATTTCTTTCATTCTTTTAAAATACCTTGGAATAGCTGCTAATTGTCACATGCTTCCTTACCTCACTCTACATTCTGTTCTTGATCTCCTCTCAGCTGAGTTTTTGTTCTCATTCTAATGAGACAGCCTTCACTAGTTTTTAATCACTTGCCTAGCGCAAACTCCAAAGGTCTTGCATCTATTCTTATCCCTGTTGACTTAGCTGCTTTTGATGCTGTGAATACCACTTTCTGTGCCTTCACTTCAACATGCATGTTTTGTTTTGTTTTTCTGATGTAGGATTCCAATGATTTGCCTCCTGCTTGCTTGATACATCTTCGGAGAGTATTCTCTAAAGATACTTATCTGACTAGAATGCCACTCGTGGATCTGTGCTCAAGCCTGATGGGAACTCCCATAGTTCAAACTACCCCTCAAAATATACTCTAGTTTTCCAAAGTTCAGTTAATTTCTAACCACACTGAGCAAATTAATTGCCATGAAACCTCAACCAATTGATCATCAGCATTAGTCCCAGCTTGATGCAAGGCCATCTCACCATCATCCTCTTATCCCCCACCATATCCTTTTTTATAGTATCTGTGTTTTCTTTAAAATATAACTTAAAAAAAAAAGTTGTAAGGTGACTTCCTCCGAGGCACTGACTGCGAGTGGATTTTGGAGCCTTCAGCATTGTCCACGCCATCTGGGCTTCATGTCCCTTTCTTTCCTTAGAACAGTTTCAGCTGGGCCAGAGTGCATTGTTGTGGCTGAAGGTTTCAGTCCCATTTTCGTACTGATGTCTGGTTCAAAGATTCTCTTTTCTTTCTTCTGTGGGTGCTTTCACATGTCCATTCGGCTGTGAGTGTGTGCTCGTCTTGGGCACAGTTATTGGAGAACTTTTTCACTCAGCAGTACCAATCAGGGTGGCTTGAGCTCTCTCTGTTGCCATACGCTGTTGTGTGCTGGTATAAGAGGGTGGAGTTGCCCCTCACCTTCCTCAGTTCCTTCTTCCCCCAGTGACAGTTGTCAGAAGGACGTGAGACTAGTTATTGTAAATGCTTCCCTCCTTTGTATATATAGCTTCTTATTGTTAGGAATTAGCTGTTAGCTTGTTTTTACTGATAGTTTTAGTCATAGGTCTTTTGGACTGTGTTTCATTTTTCCATACCAGAGCGATGCTATGCTCACCAGGGTTTAAGTCTTGCTGAAATTGCACTAACACATGCTGGTCTGTGACCTACACCCAGCCTGTTTAAAGTGTTAGGGAGAGTCCCATATCAGTGATATGTCAAATCTGCAAGGGTTTTGAGCTCTGAAATTAGGCTTGAAGAACAGAGCAGAAGGCTCAAGTGTCTACTCCTGGAGGCAGCATTTTGGCCCCTATCGGACTCAGTGCACACATAGAGCACCTTGAGTACATCGTTCTCGATGCAGAGAGCATCAGAGATGCCTCTGGTCCCACTCACTGGTACTGAAGAAAAGGCTTAGACCTTCCTCAGGCTTGGTACTGGGCTTGGTCATGTCTGTGCCTAAGCCTAGTAAAGGCAGAGGCTAGGAAACATGCTGGGGAGAGTCTCTCTTGCTGGAGCAATTTTCACCTAAAAAGAAGGGATTGCTACCTCCCACGCCTGTGCCACGTCCGTCGAGGGTGTTCCCTAAAAGGTCTGAGTCAGTGCCACTGGCACTCCTATCTACCCTGGAGGCGTATGCAGCCACAAGCGACTTAGCTTCTCGGTGCCGGTATACCTGGTGGTGCAAGAAGGTTCAGAGTTGGTACCAATGCCTGTGGCTCCTAATTCACGGTGCCATTAACTACCAAGCCTCTGTAAAGGCTGGTGCAGTCTAAGGGCAAGCCTCTGCTGGTTACCCCAATACCTCCTTCCCCAGGGCTTAGGGTACCTGTCCCTGATACTGACTGGTTCCGCCCCCCAACCCCAATGTCCGACAGTTCAGATGCTTCATCTTCAGATTCAGAGGTACATTTGTCTGTCTCTCATCCAAGACAGAGGACATACCCTCCATTAGAGACTTGGGAACCATGGGCAGTGCAGCAGTCTCAACACTGGCTTGCCCCTCCTCCTCCTAAGGGGCAATGGCCCAACCAAGGTTGGGTCGCAGCCCAGTATCAGTGGCCATTCTGGACACTGTGGGTCATTCCCCGACTCAATAGGTCTTCCTCTGCATCCTGAGTGACATGACAACATTTATTATGTGGTTCAACACACCAGGCTGCACCTCAGAAGGCTTCTTGCATGGCTAGCATCTGTATACACCTCAAGTTGAAATCATCTGGACAAGGTGATTTGCGTGCCAACGTCCGTTTTATCATTCCTGGATTGGTGGACTCTGTGTGTGTGTGTGGGGGGGGGTTCCCCTTGTCATGGGGATCCGCTCATCTTTAGGGCGCCGCCTTCTGGCCGCTCTTGTGATCAGCTCCTTCCAGGTTCTGTGTCCCCTGTGGGGGTCTTTCCACCCATCTCTGCAACTCCAGGTGCTCCTTCTTCACGACTTGGCCCTCAGGCTGGGTCACTGAATGTTTCCCCCTTCTGGGGTATCAAAGTATTTCGGGGCAAACTGTCCCAAGCAGTCCACTCTCAACTACCTGGTCTGTGCCACTTCCCCAGTGGCTGGTAGGTGAACCAGGACGCACCCTCTACTCTGGGTTCCAACTCGGGCCTTCTCATTAGCAGCCAAGGTCTGCCCTATCCTGTCCCTTGCTGCTTTTCCCGGAGCCATTCCTACCTTTCTGCATTTGCCAGCCCAAACTCCCTCTTATCAGGGAGTAACTGTAGGGTAATTGCTTCTATAGACCCAAACACACCTCCCTTTTCCCAGGGAGTGACTGCAGACTCCTTCCCTGCAGCCCCCCAGCTGCTCTCAGTTCCTGGGCTTTCTACAGGCCTCTCCTGTTCCCATCTAGCTGAGCCTCATCTGATTAATTGCTGCCCCCAGCTTCTCCTCCAGGTGAAGCCTGGGCATTTAATTGGCCTACCTAGCCACCTTAACCCCTTCAAGTCTTGTGTCAGGTAACTTTACCCCTCCCCTCCCTGCCAGCCCTCATTTTAGTTACAGATGCATCAGACATGGGTTGGGAGGGTCCATGCAGACTCAAGGTCTCTGGGCACCTCAGGATCTAATGACTCTCAGAAATATCTGTGTGTGAAGATCTATTCAGCCTTCCTCCAACATAAAGCAAGAAAGAGCTTGCTGATTCTAACAGACAACTTTGCAGCCATGTTTTACGTAAACACACAGGGAGGGGCACACTCAAGATAGCTCTGACAGGAGGATCTTTTGCATAACCAATTCAGTTCATCATCTCAGAGTTGCTTACCTTCCAGGGAAGCAGAACACATTGGTGGGTTGACAGAGCAGGACCTTCTCCAATCACCATGGGTGGTCTCCATTTCTAGATATTGCCAAGTCCATCTTCCTGCTCTGGGGAACTCCCAAAGTAGACCTATTTGATTGAGGTCTGGTCTGCACTCCAGAGTTAGCTTGATGCAAGGCAGCTTACGTTGACCCAACTAAGGAAGCATCTACAGTTAAAATTTCACTTGACTAACATAACTGCCCCACTATCCCAATTTAATAACTCTGCTTCCATGAGCAGCGTAGTGTCAAGGTCAATGCAGTGTCAGTGTAGATACCTCATTGCTCATGTTTGTTTCTGGCCTTCAGGAGCCATCCCACAATGTCCCACACCAACAGTACAATCAATAAAAGCACTCCTGGTGAGGATGCACACTGAAGACACAAGGAGTCCAGTGTAGACACACGCAAGCGATGTGATTACTGTGGCGGCTGTATGCCGACATAAGTCAGCTTAATTTTATACTGTAGACATGGCCTTCGTTTCCCAGATCTGAAGAAGAGCTCTGTGTAAGCTCGAATGCTTGTTTCTCTCTCACCAGCAGAAGCTGGTCCAATAAAAGATATTACCTTACCCATCTTGTCCTTTCAACAGTTGTGGCAGTTAAGAGGGAAAGATAATAAGAGAAGGCACCTTGAACAGAGGAAGAACCCAGGCAGAGAGAGAGAAAGTGGGACAGTTTCCACCTGCAAGAACAACAAAAATAGCAGATCTATAGGATCACCCCCTACCTCTTCTCCTGTGTCCCCATATACTGGGTATGGGGAGCCATCACATATTGAACAGAGTTTGGGACGGGGCAGGGGGGGCATGGCCACTTCAGGTTTCATTGAGGATCCATACTTCAGAATGCTTCCTCAAATTTTGGAATTTTTCCCTTCACAGTTTTCATATATTTTTGTAATATCAATGGTGGAGTCTTGGGTGCAGTTTTTTGCAATGTTTCATTTTTATGAAACATTACATATTGATCTGTTGTTCCTACGCAACATACGAGACAGAGAGTGAAGGATTTCATAATTTTTTTGTTCAGTAGAAGAGAGAGTATTTATTTAATGGTCGCTTGAAAACTGCATGATCATTTTTGTAGTGCTGATAATTGTCATATCAAATGTAAGCCAAAGTACATCAGAATGCACATGAAATCTAATGGTGCCTGATTATCCCTAAGCTTTCTTGTAGAATTATCCTTGGAAAAACTTACACCATTTAGATTCTGTTCCTGCTATACTACCTGGTATATTGAACTGTACATAAAAAGTATGCTTTTTACCTGGAATGGTATCTTCAGTCAAGCAATTTTGAAATTAGGCGTTTGCACCCTTCATTACTTCTGTGGGTCAAGCTCATTGTACACACCAACAGCATTCCTCCCATTTCCCCACAAGCCCCCTCCCTTCCCTCTCTATTTCAGGGACTCGCTACAACCCCTTCCAACTCTCTCCTGTGAAAGGGAATCTGTGTCCTCCAGTAGCCCCATGCCAGGGGCTCTGTGTAGCTCCACTTCCCTCTGTCCCCAATTCTTCCCCCATAGCAGAGGCTCTGTGTGTGTCCCCATGTCCCCCATGCCAGGAGTTCTGTGTGCATTCCCTTCCACTACACCTCTCCATTTCCCCCCTTCTACCTCACCTTCCTGATTTCTCTCTCTCCTTCAGGGCGTGAGTATTTTGAAACGTTATTGGCAGGATAGGGAGAGCTGAAATGAGGGGTATTCAGCTGGAATGTGATAATGGCTGCCATCAACCAGGTGTTCGATCTGCGGACCATGTCAGAGGCAGTTAAAGCTGCTCTCTGCTAACCAGATGTGTGCTAGGGTCTTCATGTCATTCATTTCCCCCTTCTATTTTTCCAATTTTTTTCCCACCAAAATCAGTAGGGTTCTACCCACTGATGCTTAGAAAATTTCACTGAAGTGTTGGAATTGATTGGATGCATTGTTCTAAAGTTATTGTGTTACATCCAAAGCTGAGTAGAAAACCTCATAAACTTGGCCTTATCATACTATGTTTATAGATGCTGCATATAATGACTATATACTGACTATTAGCTGTTGCCATAGGCAGGTTATCAAAGTGAAGGACACAGGATCTGATCCGGCATGGCAAATGATTCTATATCAAGCTTTGACTGCCTTTGTGGCACTATCTTTTACCTTAATGAGACCAGAACTGACAGCTTCCTCCAACTTGCTTTTAATGCTGCTTCAGGATAGACTTCTAGAGATCTTCTAAATATGGTGCAATCAATTCACTTAAGGCCATTCAGTAGCACTGGAGCACTGAGTCCATATCACCCCTTTGATATGTCTGATCTCGGCCTACTAGAGGAAGCAGGAGTTTGAGTTGCAAATTACTTGAAGTGACAAACTGTGTTTTGTCCTTCTGAATATGATTGAGCAATTTCGGGCAAATATTGTGTCTCTTACTGTGTGTTCAATGCCTAGTACAATGGCACTACCATAATACATATAAATAACTATTTTATTTGGAGTTGACAATTGATTTTTTTTCCCCCAGATATAAAGGAGAGATTCACCAACTATGTGCTGTTGTTGATAGTATGTCTAAGAAATATGGAACAGTTCTCATGGAATCCAGGTAATTACGCTTTTGAAAAACATGTAATTTTTAAATTATACACTTGTTAGTATGTAATTACAATACTACAGGTACACATGTAAGACCATCATACATACCCCTTTGCTCAACACAGCAATCTGAAAGTCAAAAAGCAAGCAGTACTCTTAAAATCAAAGACTCCTATGACCTCAGATCACAAGACCTGAATAATCTGTAAACTGTTTCTAGTTTTCTGTGGATTGTGATTCCATTGATTTCAATGGAAGCATATTCCCTTGCACTGTAAATAAACAGTGATGTGTTTTGCTAAGTTTTGAGTTATATTTTTTATATTTTTTATATTTTTGAATCTACTAGTAAGAAGTCCTATTAGTGTAGTTATTTTCTTATGCTGGCAAGAAAGGAACCGAGTATAAGTCTGAAAACAAGTTTCCATCTTGATTTTAATATGAGTTAAACTGTGTTATTTTTTTAAACACTTAATTCATATAAACATTGGTGTTTGTTCTAATGTAGCAGGTTGGAAATGTATTTAGTGTTATAGGGCCTGATTCTGTGCCTTTTTCTGTAAGACAAAAGGTGTTTTTTAACACACTTTGGCCAATGGATTTACCTTAACCAGATAACATGTTAAACTGTGACTGCTTTGTCTACACTAAGATTTTAACACGATAGCTAGCGCATGTTAAAAAACATACCTTTTGTCCTCATGAAGATAAGGCCTTACGGTGCAGGGTCTAGCACAACAGAGTCTGATCCTCCTTAGGGCCGTTGGATGCTATGCTAATACGAACAATTCTCCAGAGTAGATACTGTGGTGGGAATTCATCTCTGCAAGGCACCCATTCATTTCTGAGGTATAAATATAGATATAGATATAATGCTTTGTACCTTTGAAAGTTTGACTGCTGTGTTAAGCAATAATTGCAAGTTTTCTTTACTTATGGGATCAACTTGTACAGTATAATTGATTTTTAATTTTTTCCTAACCTTCAGATCACCTTTGGGTGTTGTTTCCAGATGTTTGCATGGTCATTGCATCAGAAATTGCAGTGGATATTGTGAAACATGCATTTATAACAAAATTCAATGACATTACAGCAGATGTAGGTATACTATTGGACTTCTAAGCATGTTCTAGTTGTGATTTACTGTGTTTTTTAAGACCGCTATAAGATGTAGAATAAGATTGAGTCTAATGCAGAAAATGTTGTGGATTTTTTTTCTATTAAAGAGTTAGAAAAGCCATTTCATAAAGCTCCAGTAATTATTTTCTTATTAACAGTGCACTTCTGAGGATGAATTTAATGTGCCTGAAACACCTCTGCTTCTAAATTCATAGTTTCAGATCCATAAATTAAACTTGAGACTGTTGTGTAACAGCCACAATTCACATAATTTGCAGATCATTTTTGAGGCAGTTGCTAGGTCAAGAAAACATAAAGGTAATGTTTATATTTTACTTTAGTCACCCAGAACGTGTACGTTTTTCTAAACAAAATGGATTGTGAAATACAATTCATGTTTTAGAAAAATCCGTTTCTCTGTGAGACGATTGAATTATTCTGTTTCAGTGTATTTTTAAAGATGGAAACTGAGATCAAAAATATTTTTGTTTTCTCTTCTGTCCCTGCAGCACTGAATATAAAGTAGGTTAGTGTTGGTTTCCCATTCCTGTAATTTCTTGGGGCATATATAGTATGTAGGCCTTCTTTAATGTACTAGATTAAATTGTTTTATGTTGTATGCTAACATGACATATAGACACTACACATGCTATATTTGTCTTCGGCCTGGTCTGCACTAGAAAATTGTCTGCTTAAATACGTTGCTCAGCTTTGTGAAAAATCCACACCTCTGCGTGGTGTATTTAAGCCAATCTAACCTGTAGTGTAGACAGTGCTTGGTCGACAAAAGAATTATTCTTTTTCGAGGAGTGACCCTGTGGGTGCTCCACTTTAGGTGTCTTGACGCCCTGCTCTTGTAATCGGAGATCTGTGGTAGCAGTACCCAGTTGGGCCAGACATGCGCCGTAGCCGTCTCACGCCGCTCCCAGAAGTTACATAGCAGTGCGCAGGCAACCGTGCCCCAGTTTCTTCCCTACTGCCTTTGGCTTGCGTCAGAGTGATCAGCAGCACCATCTCTTACTTCAGAAAAAATTTACGGTAGATAATTCATTGTGGCAGTGTTAGCTTAGTTGTAGTTAGCTTCCCTATCCCCTTGCCCTACTCTGATTTCTTTAATTTTATCAACAATTTTTTTTTTCCCCTCTACCCTCCCTATCTGCCTATCTCTCCAGCAGGCCTCTACAGCCTTAGCCTCAAAAAGAGTTTACCCCTGTTTTTCTCTGAGACCGACTCTCTCAGGCATGCCAGGCTCAGCTGGTTTGAAACGCTGCTTGACTTGCAGACTCTCCATACTGGTCTCTGACGGCCATGCTCAGTGTGTCCGCTGCCTCGGCAAGACACACATTGCTCAAAAGTGCCTACACTGCAGAAAGCTGGTAGCCAAGACAAGAAAAGCCAGAGATCTCCAGCTGAAGCCCCTCATGATGGAGAAATTCCTCAGGCCAGCCTCCAACCCTGAATCCAGGTCACCCCCTGGCCAACAGTCGCCAGCGGCAGCCTCTGACAGGAGCTCTGTTCCAACAGCAGCTGCCAAGGAGCCTGCTCCTAGAAAGGCTACAAAAAAGTGGTCGCAGACCAAGAGTTGCCCAAAAGAAAACGATCTCCAACTGAAAAATCTGCCCCAGTACCGACAGCACTGAGAGCGCCGGACCACGCAGCACTGGGAATATCTGGCATCGAGAGTTCCCCACAAGCTAAAGACACTACGTGGGCAAGCTCTAATGGAGGTTCACACACTAAAGTGAAACCTTCCAACTCTGCATCCACAGAGATCTCTGCCCAAGCGGTACAGTGGCGCCACCTGCTGTACCTGTGCTGCACAGCTATAAATCCTCGGCACTGGCAGTTTCAAATCATGCTCCTGGGCCGTTCACCATGCCATCTACGGCACCGAACCTCACGGTACCACAGCAATTCCTGAGGCATGCGGACCTGATAGTGGCCTCAATGCCTGAATATCTTATACCATCCAGATCAGTACCAATCCAGCTGACTACTCCCTGCAGATCAGGCCTTCCTATCTCCACTGATGAGGAAGAAGAGGATGATGCAGTATTATACACTCCTCGCCACTCCTCACCCAAGCCAGGACCATCTCATCCCCCACTACCTGTGGATATATGAGGATGATATAGTCACCCATGGGCACTGCCCCCCATACCATTCCCACCTAACTGGTCATACTGGAATCCATGGGCAACCAAAACTGTAGGCCCCCTAGCCCGCCTAGGTCCAGAATAGCCCGGTCCCCTTCACCAGCTGTCCTGGCACCCTCAGAAACACAGGAGGAAGACCCGAGGAACCTGAGGACATAGCCTCACATGACACTTCACCGCCTGCTTACCTCTCATCATAGTCACCAGATGAAACCAAATGCCACCACCCCCTACTATGGGGGATGATTTCAAATCTTTTCAGGACCTCTTCAAAAGGGTTGCTTAATCCCTACACATTCTGTTGGCACAGCTACCAGAAGCCCAACATAAGCTCATGGACATACTCCAGGCATCCCCATTGGCAAAGAGAGCCTTGCCGATAAATGATGCTATTATGGAGCCTGTGAAAATCATCTGGCAGACTCCCGCTCCTGCACCACCTCATGTAAGAGATCTGACAAATATGTGCCAACAAAAGGAGCTGAATTTTTATTTACACACCCCACTCCAAACTCCTTAGTAGTGAAGGCGGTCAATCAAAAGGGGAAACAACACCAGTCCCGAACGACCCAATACAATCAGGAATGGAAAAGACTAGACCTTTTTGGGTGGAAAGCCTATTCATCAGCTACACTTCGGTTCTGCATAGCTAACTATGTGGCCCTGCTGGCTAAATATACACACAATCTGTTCTCCAAAATGTCAGAATTCAATTGAAAATTTGCCAGATGACAAAAAAAGAAAAATATAAGGTAAACATTTCCAAGGGGTGTCTCATCACCAGGTGTCTCATCACCTACAGGACTCCCTTAACCCTGCAGACGCGGCAGCATGATCCATCGCCACATCCGTGATCATGTGCCGTGCATCCTGGCTCCATCTTTCTGGATTCCCAAGGAAGGTCCAGGCACCTTAAGTTGAAGACTTACCCTTCGAGGGTCAAAAACTATTAGCTGACAAAACTGATGTGTCCTTACAGACCTTAAAGGACTCCAGGGCAACCTTAAAAACCCTGGGCACCTACGTACCTGCGAACAAAAATAAGGCAGGTTTTACAACCAGAGATTCCGGGCTACCCCATACACTCAGCCACAAAGACAGCATAGACGTTGGCAGAACCAAGATCAGCCTTCGGCGTCTCAACCATCCACCTCTAGACAATCATTTTGAAGGTGTGGTTGAGGGCTTGAGATCTTCGGACTCCAGAATCAGAAACAGTCCCCCATCCATTCAGAGACCTCCTGTCACCATACTACCCAGTCTGGAACATCATCGCAACAAACAAACGGGTTTTAGAGATTATCCAGAAGGGCTACTCCATCCCCTTTACTTCTATCCCACCTACCCACCCCCCTTCCCTGTCCCTCTTCAGGGACCCCTCTTACAAGCACCTGTTACAACAGGGAATAAACCACCTCATACAACTAGGTGCCATGGAACCCATACCCGTGCAACACAAAGGGAGAGGTTTTTATACACATTATTTTCAAACTCAGAAAAAGACTGGTGGGTGGAGACCCATCCTGGATTTACGAAAACTCAACAAATTTGTGAGAACAGACGTTTCAAAATGTTGGCTCTAACCACAATAATTCCGGCATTAGAAAAGGGAGATTGGCTCTTGGCCCTTAACCTTCACAACACTTATTTTCATATTTCAATCCGCCCATCACACAGAAGATTCCTGAGATTCACCCAAGGGAAACAGCATTTCCAATACAGAGTACTACCCTTCGGCCTTTCCACTGCCCCAAGGGTTTTTTCCCAATGTTCTTGCTGTCATTGCAGTTCACCTCCGCAGACAAGGAGTGATGATATTTCCATACTTAGACGATTGCCTTATAAGGGCACCAAAGCAGCAAGAAGCAATGAACGCCACACAGAGCATGATAACCCTGTTCATAGACCTAGGGTTGCAAATAAATGTACAAAAGTCCACGCTGGTTCCTGTCCAAAAGTAAGAATTCATAGGAGCCTACCTTGATTGTCTCACAGCAACAGCAATGTTACCCCAACAATGCTTCCTCACTCTAGTCAACCTAATTTCAATGATGATGGACAGCCCACAAACATCTGCCAGAACATGCTTATAATTTGGGGCATATGTCAGCAACAGTGTTGTTGTAAAACATGCCAGACTCCACATGAGATGTTTCCAGGCCTGGCTTCGAACAGTATATATACCATACAGATACGCTCTCAATAGATGCCTCACAATGCCATGCAGAGTAAAAGACTCATTAACATGGCGGATATAACCAAAGAACGTCTGCTCAGGGAGTCCCTTTCCAACAAAGAACTCCAACCATTTCAGTCATGACAGATGCTTTTCTAATAGGTTGCGGGCACATCTACTCAACAATACAATCCAAGGCAGCTGGTCTCCAGCGGCGTCCAACCTGCCCATAAACTTACTGGAGCTAAGGGCAGTCTGAAATGCATGCTTTCTTTCTCCCTCTAATCAAGAACAATGCCATCAAGATCCTCATGGACAATATAGCATGCATGTTTGATGTAAACCGCCAAGGGGGAGCACAGTCATACTCCGTGTACAGAAGCAATACACCTTTGGAACTGGTGCATCACCAACAACATAGAGATATTGGCATCCTATCTGCCAGGATGTCAGAATACAACAGTGGATCTACTAAGCAGGGATTTTTCACAAACCCACGAGTGGGAGATGGATCCCCGAATTCTCAAATCCATATTCAAACTATGGGTGTTCCCCACCATATCTCGATTTGCAACAGCTTAGAATGCCAAATTCCCAAAATATTGTTCCAGAGCAGGATTGGGACTCTACTGCCTAGACAACGCTCTCCTCATAAAATGGGAGGTGCCACGGATATATGCATTTCCTCCAACTGTACTTCTAAGCCGAGTCATTCACACGATCAGGCAGGGCGAGTCCAGGGTCATTCTCATTGCACCCACATGGCCCAGACAAACATGGTTGCCATAGCTGCATCAGATGACAGTGAAACCACCTCAAACCTTTCCCTTAGTACCTCACCACCAATCACAAGATGCGGGACACATCTGTCACCCCAACCTCGCAGTACTCCACCCCAAGTGCTGGTTACTCCATGGCTGACTGGGTTCGAGAGAGCCTGTTCTGACGAAGTAAAACATATATTACTGAACAGTCGGAGGCTTCAATACAAGAAAAACATATATCCATAAGTGGAAACGATTCTGCACATGGTGCCAAGACAAACAGCTCTTACCACAGTTGTCCCCCCTACCGAGGATTCTCAACTATATACTAGGACTTAAAAAGTCAGGGCTATTCATAAGCTCTATCAGAGTACACTTAGCTGTTATTACCTCCTTCCATAATAAGATGGATGCGGTCACTATATTTGCTCACCTGATGATTAAATGCTTCCTTAAAGGCATTGAAAACACTTACCGCACACTAAGAAACCCAAACCCATGTGGGACCTCAACCTTGTTCTACGTGGACTCATGGGAAAACCGTTTGTACCCCTTCCAACTTGCTCTTTATTGCACTTATCCATGAAGGTGGCTTTCCTCATTGCCATCACATACACAAGACGGGAAGGAGAAGGAGAATTAGGTGCCTTAATGGTACACCCACCTTATACAACATTCTTTTAATCTAAAGTAATCCTAGGACCACTAAAGTGGAGCACCCACAGGAACACTCCTCGAAGTGGAGGAGGTTACTCACCTTGTGCAATAACTGATGTTCTTCGAGATGGTTGTTCCTGTGGGTGCTCCGCTACCCTTTCTCCTCCCCTCTACTTCGGCGTTTTAGGCTGATTCTCTGAGGTAGAGAAGGAACAGGGGGATGGTTGGCTGCACACCACTGTGTAACCGCTCAGACCAGCGTGAGTCGGCTACGGCAAGTGTGCGGCTCAACCAGGCACTGTTACCTCAAATCTCTGATTACAAGTGCAAGGTGTTAAGACACCTAAAGTGGAGCACCCACAGGGACAACCATCTTGAAGTACCCTAAATCCCCTTTTCAGGAAACGAGGTCAAAACTTGGAAGTTCTATTACTTTCAGCATCTTCCTAAAGTAACTACAGTAGTAGTGTAGAAACAAGTTTAATAGATGCACTTAATAAGCTCCCTTATGCCAGAGGCATTTATGCATGCCCTACTTTCACATAAAGAGTACACAAAACAGGAATAATGAAATGCTAGCCAGAAATACATGTTTCAGTATGCTGAATCAGTTATAGACTGTCCTGCAAGGTTTATTATTTAATACACTCCTTTACCATATTACATGTAGATTCTAAAGATTTATAGCCATTGCGCCTAATTTTCAGAAGTGCTGAGCACATGCAGTGCTAATTGAAGTTTACTGGAGAAGCAGGCGGTCAGCCCCTTTATCCTTAAAATAGCTACATTTTCCTTAGTATCTGAAAATGTTGTCTAAGTAGCTTTTCTGTTTTCCTTCCCAGCTGCCTAATATAACATTTTATGGGATCACTAAGTCAGCATATGATTACAAGTCAGTTATTTGTTTCACTTGAGTCTAATGCTTTCATGCAGCTTCCAATTTAAACTATTAACTAAATGTAAAAATCATAGTACCTTCAAACTACAGTACATCCTTTTTACTTTGTGCTATTGGTCTTAACTCAAAAAGATCTGCAATTTAAATGAACAATATTAAGACCATAGAGATTGTCTTATATTACTTTGTGATGCTGCTAATCATTTACAAGAATTTATTAGGTAACCAATACCTGACATTTTACATAGTGTCTTTCATAAAGAGACCCCCAAAACTGTGTGCATATTGTGACAGGATCGGGCCAGATGGATATAGGAGAGTAATAGAAGGCAGATATATTGGCCCCAGGCTAAGTAGATCTCTTTTCCCTGGGTAAGGTAACAGGGAAGGTTCCAGAACAATCAGGAACCTTCTGGAGACCATTAAGACCATTAAGCTGCTAGAATCAATTAAGGCAGGCTAATCAGGGCACCTGGGTTTTAAAAAAGGAGCTCACTTCAGTTTGTGGTGTGCATGTGAGGAGCTGGGAGCAAGAGGCACTAGGAGCTGAGAGTGAGAACACGGACTGTTGGAGGACTGAGGTGTACAAGCATTATCAGACACCAGGAGGAAGGTCCTATGGTGAGGATAAAGAAGGTGTTGGGAGGAGGCCATGGGGAAGTAGCTCAGGGAGTTGTAGCTGTCGCACAGCTGTTCCAAGAGGCACTCTAGACAGCCGCATTCCACAGGGCCCTGGGCTGGAACCCGGAGTAGAGGGCGGTCCCGGGTTCCCCCCAAATCCTCCCAACTCCTGGTCAGACACAGGAGTCGTCAACCTGGACTGTGGGTTCAGAAAAACGGCCAAGCTGAGGGCTGCCGTGAAGCTCCAAGGCGAGCAAATCCGCCAATAAGTGCAAGACCCACCAAGGTAGAGCAGGAACTTTGTCACAATATCTTTGCACAAAAATAATTCCATCACTGAAATGCAGTCACCACAAGGTGCAAGGCACGATCGTTAAGCAGGATGCAGCAATGCATCACAACACCTAACGCAAGAAAATGAAGTATATCTAATTGACATTGTTGAGGACGTTTGGATAGGCAGAATGGCTGGATGCACAAAAGGAGTTAGATGCATAAGTCCCAGTTTCAGGACCTCTGCAATGTACAAAACTCCCACTGAACCCTGTAGGTGCCTTAAGTTAACTGGCACCTAAATTTTTGCTGTAAAAGTTCACTATATACCTATGTTTCTGCCTCTGAACTTGGACACTGCAGCCCCAGTCTGGGTGTCTGGCCATTTTTCTCTCACCTAAGCCCCAGAGTGATTCACAAGCCAGGAGAAGATAGGCATTTGGGGCCCAATCTAGTGGGTGCCTTCTTAGCTCGCCTGCTGGACTAGCCTCTGAGGTGAGTTAACACAAAATAGACCAGGATGGGGAATAGGAAAAGAGGAAAACCTCCCTCATAACTTTTGACCCCGTGGTTAGGGTAGTCACCTGGCATGTGGGGGATCCCTGGTGTAAGTACCCCCCCTCCACCTGGGGAGGGAAGGGATTTAAACAGAGATCTGCCACCTCTCAGGGGAGTACTCTACCATTGGATTATAGGATATTCTGATGTGGGGGGGCTCCCTCAGTCTCTCTTGTTGAAGCTGTTCCACTATGAATATATATATATTTTAAAAATGCATCAGTTCAGGGGGCTAGATTCCAGATCTTCCACATCCTGAGTGAGTGCTCTAAGCCCCAACCTATAGAGTCCTTTTCATGCTTGTTTTCCCTGTCTGTTTCTCTGTGGCCCAAAAGAGACACTAATTATTTATCCAGAATGCAACAGATCTCTGTCCTGCTGAACTTAGCTCCCTTTTTGCATCCAAGCCAATATAACTTCCTATTTGGAATTTGGCGAGAACATGCAGTTCCTCATTCCTAAATCCTCTTCCAGATATCCCACTTAGGTTTTAGTAGCCACATTAATCATCCTCGCAAAATATATGTGGCCAGTTGGCTTAACACAGTTAATACTGTACTGGTGAATCTAAAATCCAAAAGTAAATGTATATACTGTAAGTGTGCATTTTAATTCTGTAATCTGATTGTATCATGAAAAGTTGTATATTTTAGAAAATTGGCTTCTGTTTGCTCATGTATATACGATAGTTGTCCTTAATTATACAGCAGTATGTACCTCCATGAAAGAGCAAGATTGAGTGCTTCAGTTCCTGCACAAGCCTTATAAAACTCTTTTTTTTTCTGATAAATATTTTATCAGTGAAATTCTGTTGCTGCTGTAAATTGTGATCTCATGTAAATTAATCACACATCCAATGTGCTGGATTTTTTTTTCCAGGTCTACAGTGAGTACAGAGCCAGCCTGGCATTTGACCTTGTTAGCAGTCGACAGAAAAATGTAAGTGTGAAAATAAAAAGGGCATGTTTTTATTAACTGATGTCATTGTTTTCAGTACAGCAAATGTCAGTGCCAACAGATATTCAGAAAATGTTCTCTTCTATAATACTGAAATTATATCCTGCTATTGTGCATGTACAAAATGAAATTAATTTTGCACCATGATCTAGTCACACAACTTCTGTTCAGTTCTTCAAGTTTCTTGCAGTAAATTGCCTTTGATTTTTAAGAGCAAACTATGCTAGCACAGGTTCATTGATAAAGTCACAACAAAAGCCTTATTATAGTTACCCTAATTGCAATTTTAATGACTATATATACTCGATCATAAGCCGGTTCGTTTATAAGCCGAACCCCCCAAGATGGAGAAGTAAAAATGGAAAATTTGTATGACCATTCATAAGCCGATGCTACAATTCAGGGGTCAGCAAACTTTGGCTCCCAGGCCGTCAGGATAAGCTGCTGGCAGGCCGAGACAGTTTGTTTACCTCGAGCGTCCAAGGTAAATCTAAGTAAACTAAGTGTCCCTGCCCGCCAGCTGCTTACCCTGACAGACCGGGACAGCAACTGTTGGGGAAATTTTGGGGAGGGGAGAAGCTGGGGGTCAGGGGAGTAACCCCTGTGACCACCCCCGACATGACCCCACCCCTAGCCTGGGAGCCCCGCAATCTCCCCATCCCATCCCTTTCCACCTTAGCTGGTGTGGGCCAAGGGAAGATCTCTTGCGATGGCCACAGCCTGCTCCGACGGCACGGCCGCAGTGTGATCTGGCAGGCAGGGCCAGGAGGCGTGGCCGCAGCCTGCCAGCTCTGGAGCTGCAGCTGCTTTGGAGGCGTGGCCAGAAGCGGAGTGACTCTGGCCCTGCCTCTTTCCTTCAGGCTCTGCTGACTGTGCTGCCTCTCCTCGCCCCCTCTTTTGGGGGGAGGGGCTGTGTCACACCTCTCCTTCTCTATACCCGTTCATAAGCCGACCCCCTTCTCTGATGCTTCCCGTTTTTACTAAAAAAATTTTGCTTATGAATGAGTATATACGGTGTGTGATATGTTTTGAAGTAAACTGGCTAAACAAGCTTAACAGGGTTTTCCTGAAGTAATTTTGAACTACCTGCAGCCTTTCATAAAATAGATCTACTCTTCCTTCCCATTTAATCTTAGCATAGTTTGGTGATCTAGTATAGTTCTGTACAACATTCATTGTTAATTTTCCTACTACCATATGAATTGTCTATGCAAATCCCTCATGCCATGCTTGTTACTCCTACATCATGGATCTGCAGAGGCAGTACATTCGGAGAACTGAGATTACTGGTAAGCAGTCTTCCTTTATCAAGCTTATGAATGAAGAAACATAAGCTAAAATCTTTCGTACCTTGCCATGGACAAGAGGGGCTAAATTACCTGGAATACTAATGGAATCTTCATATTACTAATTTTAGGAATAAACCAGATGATTCTGAAAAGTCATATATTTTATATTTCTTTTTGTGATGATGGCTTGAGGAATATGAGTGCTTATATGATATAACTGTTCTTCAGCATCGGAGAATTTTCAGTACCACATGAGAATTCTCAGGCAAAGTAGACCACTTTTATAGTACCAATGAGAACAAAGCCTTTAATTGTTTTTTTAAAAAGGGGTAAGGGGAGGTGTTATCTTGAGCCTAATTACAGAGGAAGTTGGAATGACCATTTAAATTGCTACTATGGTGCTTTGGATAATCACTTCTTTTTTTGCAGTGTGGATTTTTGCATATTATATTTAGGGATCAAAACTGAATTGATAACCAAAATATCTCTAAGTGAAGTGGCAGTAGTGCACTTTTGAAATGCTTTGGCATGATTTGTGGTATAATTTCCTAAATGCTCTTGATTTAGAGCTCTGTGGCTAATTTTAACAGTCATGTTAGTGTTAATTGTATTCACACATAAACAGATAACTACATTTGCATATCTATGTAGATCTCTGTGAAAGCAGTCGTTTACCAGATTTAAATAGTTGCTTCTTTATCAATGTAATATATATGCTAGTAGTGATTGCTACCTTCCTAGAATGTGCACCAAGTAAAATAGGGGAGAGATGCCACAAATCCCAATTTATTTATTTATTTATTTCAGGCATACACAGATTACAGCGATTCTGTTTCCAGGAGAATGGGTTTTATTCCTCTCCCATTGGCTGTTTTAGTAAGTCATGTATTTTCATTTTTCAGACCAAAAATCTCTCAGTGGTTAGTAAGAATTCTGCTTAGGGATAAAATTCAAGGTCATAGAAAAATGCTTTATTTCTCTGAAGAAACTCAGTGTGAAATAGATGAGGACCCATGTCTTTGCCACCAGGAGACTGTATTATTTTTGGTGCTCTATTTTAAGGCCACATAGAATCTGATGCTGGAGCAGAATAAAGTGAATAATTATTAGATGTAACTTCATGCCAGGAGCATAAATGCCCCAGGATTTATACAGGCTGCTGCTAAGTTTCCTGGTAGCGTTCATGGTGTTGGGTTTTAACCTGTAAATGGGTTAGGAACCTGATTACCTGAGAAATGCTCTCTGTTTCTCTCTCCATTGCTGCCACAGTTGAGATCAACTTACACATTTTTGATGGAGTTTTCTTCATATAACTGAGAGGGAGCTGTCTATTTTGGTTATATGGCCACAATCACCCTAATATCTGAGTGGGTCACAAACAATTAATTGATCCTCACAACCGTATGTGAGGTAGGGAAACATAATCTTCTTTTTATATATGAGAATGAGGCATGGAGATTAAGTGACTTGCCTAAAGTCACATAGGAAGTCTGTGGCAGAGCCAGGAGTTGAACCTACATCTCTTAAATTCAAGTTCAGTGCCTTAACTACAAGATTGTTCTGCATGAGGGTCCCTCAGCTTCAGAATTCACTCCCCTCCTTGGTCCAAAAAGGGCTTAGTTTCTTTATCTTTTGGACATTCTGGAACTCCCTTCCTCCCCACCCCACCCCCAGTCATGTGGGAAGGAAGTGAGCTAAGGGTTAGAGGGCTTGATTGTTACTTCTGTGGAGAGGTCTAATGTATGTATAGTTGTTAGGCTGCACAGCTCATTTTGTTGTAAAAATTATGTGAATGTGAAATGAGCACTTCTTTATATTTTAACACATCTAAATGACGCTACACGTCTGACTTAACACTCAACATAAGGAAATCTATACCACTTGATATATGTGTTAGTGTTTATCCTCCCAGCATAGAGGGTTAAATGCAGATTACTACTATGGAATTTATAATGACTTGGGCTGCTATAGTGGAACAGGCTACCGCCATAGTGATTGAACATTTATTCCTTTTGGCAAGTATCCTGATTGTTCAGTCAGAATAGCAAAAGCAGCTGGCTGCCAGGAAGCTGACAGTAGTGCAGGTTTTTAAGGCTCTTGGTAGGAAAATTTTTATAAAACACCTTCAGTGTTTTCTTATCATGCCCTTCCCTGCACTGGTATGTTCAGTGGCTTAGGGCTTGTCTGCACAGGGGAGGTGACTATTGTGGTATAAACTGTTCTGGATTAGCTCCCTGTGTCCCCCCCATGTTGGCATGCTATTCCAGAGTTAGTCACTTTATTTTGGAATAATTAGTGCATTTTGTTGTTTCTGAGCACATAAATTCTTCCGAAATAAAGTGACTTTTATTCTGAACTAGTGTCTACAAAGGGAGCTATTCTGGAATACCATATTCTGCAATCATTGTTATGGTCAATTTCTCTGTGTAGATGAGCCCTTAGTCATAATGGCATTGGACAGAAGCACCAACTCTACCAGCAAAGTCCCATAATGTTACTGGTAGAGTGATTAGTGATGTAAAATTGTTGGTTTTTTTGTTGCAATACTGTCCTGCAGGGATCAAGCAAAAATGTTATTGATAACTTTGTCTAGCTAAGTTCAGCAGGGACCAACATTTACGATGGTCATAGCTACAGTTATCTACTTAGACTTCCATTATGGATTGCATCCCTATTCAAGCTGGGACTTAAGTACATGTCTAAAGTTCAGCATGTGCTGAAATGCTATCCTTAACAAGGATGGTCTTAAGCACAGGCTTAAGTCTTTTCCTGAATTGGGGCCTTAAGTGCTACACTGAAAACAAACTTGTGATTTCTTAATGTTCAAACTTTGCAAGCAGACAGATTCCATAACATGCTGAGTCCACAAAACAGCTCAGTCTCAAGTTTTCTTTAGTGCAGAGTGATGCATTACAATTACGTACCCCTCTGCCATGTACATTGGTCAAACTGGACAGTCTCTACGTACCCCTCTGCCATGTACATTGGTCAAACTGGACAGTCTCTACGTACCCCTCTGCCATGTACATTGGTCAAACTGGACAGTCTCTACGTACCCCTCTGCCATGTACATTGGTCAAACTGGACAGTCTCTACGTACCCCTCTGCCATGTACATTGGTCAAACTGGACAGTCTCTACGTACCCCTCTGCCATGTACATTGGTCAAACTGGACAGTCTCTACGTACCCCTCTGCCATGTACATTGGTCAAACTGGACAGTCTCTACGTACCCCTCTGCCATGTACATTGGTCAAACTGGACAGTCTCTACGTACCCCTCTGCCATGTACATTGGTCAAACTGGACAGTCTCTACGTACCCCTCTGCCATGTACATTGGTCAAACTGGACAGTCTCTACGTACCCCTCTGCCATGTACATTGGTCAAACTGGACAGTCTCTACGTACCCCTCTGCCATGTACATTGGTCAAACTGGACAGTCTCTACGTACCCCTCTGCCATGTACATTGGTCAAACTGGACAGTCTCTACGTACCCCTCTGCCATGTACATTGGTCAAACTGGACAGTCTCTACGTACCCCTCTGCCATGTACATTGGTCAAACTGGACAGTCTCTACGTACCCCTCTGCCATGTACATTGGTCAAACTGGACAGTCTCTACGTACCCCTCTGCCATGTACATTGGTCAAACTGGACAGTCTCTACGTACCCCTCTGCCATGTACATTGGTCAAACTGGACAGTCTCTACGTACCCCTCTGCCATGTACATTGGTCAAACTGGACAGTCTCTACGTACCCCTCTGCCATGTACATTGGTCAAACTGGACAGTCTCTACGTACCCCTCTGCCATGTACATTGGTCAAACTGGACAGTCTCTACGTACCCCTCTGCCATGTACATTGGTCAAACTGGACAGTCTCTACGTACCCCTCTGCCATGTACATTGGTCAAACTGGACAGTCTCTACGTACCCCTCTGCCATGTACATTGGTCAAACTGGACAGTCTCTACGTACCCCTCTGCCATGTACATTGGTCAAACTGGACAGTCTCTACGTACCCCTCTGCCATGTACATTGGTCAAACTGGACAGTCTCTACGTACCCCTCTGCCATGTACATTGGTCAAACTGGACAGTCTCTACGTACCCCTCTGCCATGTACATTGGTCAAACTGGACAGTCTCTACGTACCCCTCTGCCATGTACATTGGTCAAACTGGACAGTCTCTACGTACCCCTCTGCCATGTACATTGGTCAAACTGGACAGTCTCTACGTACCCCTCTGCCATGTACATTGGTCAAACTGGACAGTCTCTACGTACCCCTCTGCCATGTACATTGGTCAAACTGGACAGTCTCTACGTACCCCTCTGCCATGTACATTGGTCAAACTGGACAGTCTCTACGTACCCCTCTGCCATGTACATTGGTCAAACTGGACAGTCTCTACGTACCCCTCTGCCATGTACATTGGTCAAACTGGACAGTCTCTACGTAAAAGAATAAATGGACACAAATCAGATGTCAAGAATTGTAACATTCATAAACCAGTCGGAGAACACTTCAATCTCTCTGGTCACGCGATCACAGACATGAAGGTCGCTATCTTAAAACAAAAAAACTTCAAATCCAGACTCCAGCGAGAAACTGCTGAATTGGAATTCATTTGCAAATTGGATACTATTAATTTAGGCTTAAATAGAGACTTGGAGTGGCTAAGTCATTATGCAAGGTAGCCTGTTTCCTCTTGTTTTTTCCTACCCCCCCCCCCCCAGATGTTCTGGTTTAACTTGGATTTTAACTTGAAGAGTGGTCAGTTTGGATGAGCTATTACCAGCAGGAGAGTGAGTTTGTGTGTGTATGGGGGTGGGGGGGATGTGAGAACCTGGATTTATGCAGGAAATAGCCCAGCTTGATTGTCATGCACATTGTGTAAAGAGTTGTCACTTTGGATGGGCTATCACCAGCAGGAGAGTGAATTTGTGTGGGGGGGTGGAGGGTGAGAAAACCTGGATTTGTGCTGGAAATCACTTTAGATAAGCTATTACCAGCAGGACAGTGGGGTGGGAATAGGTATTGTTTCATATTCTCTGTGTATATATAAAGCCTGCTGCAGTTTCCACGATATGCATCTGAGGAAGTGAGCTGTAGCTCACGAAAGCTTATGCTCTAATAAATTGGTTAGTCTCTAAGGTGCCACAAGTCCTCCTTTTCTTTTTGCGAATACAGACTAACACGGCTGCTACTCTGAAACATTACAATTCTGGTTCACTACATCAATATCTTTAATGTGATTTCCACACATACATATTGGGTAGTTTCCTCAGATGTTTGTATTAATAACTAGTATCCTCTTCCAGCCCATCATTTCTTTCTTGATTCTGCAATGAAGTCATAATGCTGAACTTGATATAAATCATTTATATAGCAACAGACTGTAGAGTTATTACTAGAATTTTGGGCTGTCAGGCGATTAATTACATGATTAATCGCACTGTTTTGTTTTTGAGTGCAGTTATATAACAAAAAATCTACATTTCTAAGTTGCGCTTTCGCGACAAAGATTGCACTAAAGTACTTGTACGAGGTGAATTGAAAAATACTATTTCTTTTGTTTCATTTTTACATTGCAAATATTTGTAATCAAAAATAATATACACTTTGATTTCAATTACAACATAGAATACAATATATGTGAAAATGTAGAAAGACATCCAGCAATATTTAATTGGTATTCTCTTGTTTCAGTGCTATTAAAACTGCGATTAATCACGATTAATTTTTTTAGTTAATTGCATAAGTTATCTATGATTAATCGACAGCCGTACTAGAATTACAACTCTATTGCATAGTCAAGTAATAGCAGATACTCATGTAATATTTATTCAGACAATTCTTGAATAATTAACAATATCAAGAGGAATACAGACCATTACAAAGTTAATTCTTCTTAGTATAAATGTTCTCATTTTTGTCACAAACTTGACTCGATGTAAATGCCCTCTTTAAATATTGTATTAATTATTAATCTATGTGCCTGAACTGTTTAACTTTTATTTTTAAAACAGCTCATCAGAGTCGTAACAAGCTCAATAAAAGTACAAGGAGTCTTGGCTTATGCCTGTGTTGTGCTCTTCTATTGTGGGTAAGTGGAACACAAAAGAAGCAAATATTGAACAGTATTTACTGTTTAAATGATTGTAAGAAATAATTTGCTCTGTTGATGTTTTAAGGTACAAACATAATACAGTCACTTCTCCATGGAGCCCAATAGGTGTGAAATTTATATAAAATGCATTGCAGAACAGTCATAGTTGGATCTAAAAATAACAGCCATGCACTCTGAGCATCCACTACTGAGCAATTTGCAGATAAACGTTTGCATCGGTTTCAGAGCCTTCCTTTTCAGTTAGTGAGAAGTTGTTATGATTATGGTCAACAAAATGAGACCAGAGTTTAAAAGGGAGGAGAAGGGTGCAAAGAGTGATTGTAGGGTTTTGTTTTGTTTTTTTTTAAATTGGGTGAGACTGCAAAGGATAATACTTGTATTATCCTTCATGTCTGGGTCAAATAGGGTATAAGGAGTGTTTTATATATTTCTTTTTTTAATTAAACTTGGGTTATTTTACATTTTCAGAAGTTATTCATAATAATAGCTATTTAATACAGTGATTAGCTTATCATAAGACATCACAGAATCTTGTACAATAATTAATAATGATGTGTTTGCTTAAACCAGAGGCATAGAAACTTTTCTCAGCTGGGGGTAACTTTGGCAGTTGGCCAGGAGCTCGAGGACTACATCAAATTTGGATAGAATGAAGCAGATGGTAGTCACCCTGATCTTGAGCACACACATGCCGCCCTTAGAAAACATAGGTCCTCACATACATTTAATCTAAATCCAAGTGGAGGTTGCTGTGATACTTGTAGTTTCTCTATGCTGCACTTCTGCATTCGCGATAAGGTAGTTGCATGCCTCATTTGAGTTTAAGGGGACATTTTGGTCATTTCCCACCTGAAACAATTTTTAACTAACTAATAAATAAAGCTGCAAGTAAATACAAAATGCTTGTGCATTTAAAAACTAAAATTGAGATAAATTTTTATAGTGTGCAAAATTTATATAAAATTTTATAAAATAAAATTTATAAAATTTTTATAGTGTGCAAAGTAGACATGTAACTGCTAATGACCATGATTGTATTCAGTGACTGAATACCTATACCACTCAACTGCTAAACTGAAGAACTTGGGGAAAAAAAAATTTTAAATTGAAAGATCATATGACAAACAGTGCTGCCTTGCACATTGGGGATTATTGAAGCATATTGATAAACTCCCTCTGGAAAGAGCTAAAGATGTCAAGCAGTAACCACACCCAGAGAGTCATTAAGGGTATTGTATGGGTGAAGCCTTAGGGTTTCTACCTATTGCAGAGCTACTGCACAGAAGGAGGGTAGATTCTCAGACTCTCCTTTCTAGCCCATGTGGTCTCAGTAAGTAGCCTTGGGCTCATAGGTGCTAACTCTGTGGGTGCTCCGCGGTGGAGCACCCATGGGGGAAAATGGTAGGTAATGAACACCCACTAGCTGCTCCTCTATCAGCTCCCCACCCCACCCCCAGCGCCTCCCACCCACTGGCGGACCATGTGCATCAGCACCTCCCACCTGCCATGATCAGCTATTTCATACAGTCAGGAGGGTCTGGGGCAGGGGAGAGGGAGGATGCAGCGCACTCAGGGGAGGGGGCGGACCTGTGTGGGAAAAGACAGGGGCAGTGTGGAGTGGGGGCGGGAAGAGGCGTGGTGGGGTTGGGGCCTTGGGGGAAGGATTGGGGTGGGGTCTGGGGCAGAGCCAGGGGTTGACTCGGAGCCCCCCCTCCACCCTGGCACTTTGGAAAGTTGGCGTCTGTGCGTGGGCTAGTGGTTTCCCAGATATAAAACTCAGGGGCTGGGGCAAGTTTAGAAGAATATCTGGGCATGTTTTCACTGTAACATTAACCCAGATTCTTACTAAGATTCTTACATCCACATATAAAATCCTCTGACCCAAGCTGAGTGGTGCTTTCAGGCCCAGCTAGTTGGCCTGTCTGGTGGTATAGACTAAAGCCTGGGCGCTGCTTTCATATGGGCTGGTTACCAGCCCACTTTGCAGTGAGGATGCAAGATAAACCCTTTGAATGCTGATAGTCCTTCAGTGCCTTCTAAAAATTCTCCAACAGTTAGCATCTCAGTTTACTGCAGCATAAAACTGAGATATGCCCACAGAAGTCCTAGCAACTCTCACTGGTAAGCGCAGCACCATGAGGACATTGTAACTTGAGTGTGTCTTTGCAGTGTGTCTGTTCACACCCAGGCTAGGCAAAGCCAAGTTAATACTGCAGAGAAGACTGACATCCTGCTCAGGACACCCAGAATTGTGAGCCACTGTGTTATCCTTCTGCCTCAGCAAATGAGAGTTTTGCTGTTGCTCAACTGTGTATCAGGTCAGCAAACCTTTCAGGATTCTGCCAGTTGGTTTAGCTGAAGACTCCCAATTTAATATACCAGCCCTGTGATAGTTTTGTAACAAAACAAGAAAAAGTTCGAATACAGAGATTTAAGTGATACTAGGCAAGAATAAGAGAGATTGGACTGGTTACAAACAAAACAAAATGCGCTTTCTAGTGAGTAAAACTTAATTTTAGCAAGTTACAATTTTGACTAAGCAGTTTCTCACTATGTAAAGTTTCCGGCAGCTCTTGCCTTTCAGGCCAAGAGGATCCAGCTTTCCCAGGTGCTGTACCCTGTTGTCCCCTCAGTGATGGATAACTAAAAAATCTTTTTTGTCCCCTTATATGACTCACACGCCATGACTCTACCTCAAGAGACAGGAAGGCTTCTTGGGGTGCAGATTCTGTCCCTCAGCATGATTGTTCAACGCTCTTTTCTCCTGCTCATTTAGCTTGATGGCTTTGTTTACCTTATATGTAAATGTACTTCCATTGTCTTCTGCTGGTAACCAAGCCAGTCAGACTGGTGAATACACATTCCTTTGTCTAGGGCAGATTGAGTTTTATGCTCTGTCTTCCAACACATATTTTAAGAACACATTTCCAACACACATCTATAACTTTGTACCCAACCCATACGTACATCATACAATGATTTCCAGGACCTGCATGTCACCAGTTCATATATAATTTGTGACACTTTTTAGATATATATATATATATTATGACACCAGTTTGTTGAGGCAGTGTGTGTCAGGCCTGATGTGAGTTACAGTTTGGGGTGAAACCCCTCAGCCAGCTGGCTTTGAAGGCTCCCAGGGTCACAAAGGGTATTTCTACACAGCAAAGAGAAACCCATAGCTGGCCTGTACCAGCCAATTAGGGCCATCAGGGCTCAGGCTGTGGAGCTATTTCACTGCTGTGTAGACATCTAGGCTCGGGCTGGAGCCTGAGAGGTGGGAGGGTCCCAGAGCTCAGGCTTCAGCCCAAGTCCGGAAGTCTACACAGCAATGAAACAGCCCCACAGCCCGAGAGCCCAAGTCAGCTGGCACAGGCCAGACGCGGGATAGCTCAGTGGTTTGAGCATTGGCCTGCTAAACCCAGGGTTGTGAGTGGGGCCATTTAGGGATCTGGGGCAAAAATTGGGGATTGGTCCTGCTTTGAGCAAGGGCTTGGACTAGATGACCTCCTGAGGTCCCTTCCAACCCTGATATTCTATGATTCTTTGCTGCGTAGACATACTCAAAAGACATACCCTCTGTGTTCAGCAGTAAAACTTGGGTACGGCCTTAGAGAGAGACAAAGTGCAGGAATCCTGGGTACAGGGCAGAAGTGCCTGGTCTGTGGTTTCTGCAGGAAGGAAGTTATGTCTGTGTTTTGTTACCACCCCAATTCAAGGAAACAGGACCTGTGCACACTTTGTAAATAAACAAATTGCACCAATAAAACACCTGACTTCAACTTGCCAATTCTGCTCCAAATGGGACACTGACCTTCAAAATGGCATGAGACAGAGTCTATAGTGATGTGTTAAGTAAACATGAATAAAGACAGCTGTGACCTGTTTCTTTTTTGGATTTAGTTTGTTAGATTAGATTTTGTCATACGATATGAATTTCAAAGTGAGAATGGACTTTATTCTTTTGCTGTGATCTCAGGTTTAGAATTAGTACATCTCCTAAATCCTCTGAGTAATTCCAAGTTCTGCACACTGCTTTCAGTGTCTGTAATTATAATCTACATAAGTGGAATTATTTGCAATATGAGAGACAGAATTTAGGTATAATACAGACATGTGAGAAACACTGCCTAGATAATGCTTTAAGATTTTATCACAAAGGATTTAGACTAAAATAAGGAGGAAATTGTTCTGATGGGGTGAAACAATAATTCTTTATTTAATTACATAGTTAAATGTAATAAAAAATATTAAGTTTTACCCAATATTTGAAATTTGCGTTTTGATTTAATTTTATATGATTTTTCAGCTATTCACAGTAAACTAATCTGACCCACTTCTGCCCTCCCAGTAGTTAAAAACCCAAAGCCCTGTGACAGAAGAAAACTTGGAAGCTGCTATGTAATTCATGATGAAAATCTGGTATTAATACATCAGTTGGGTGGGTTGTAACCCACCAACATCCTGATCCAACTCTCATTGAATTGGATTAGGCCCTGAACCCTTCATTTTTCAAAATAATAGTACATATCTGTGAAAGTATCTTGTTTTTGGAAAGGCGGTATGGGGAGAGAAAGCAAGGGACATGTTTTTGTAGAAAGAAAAACTATCATAGAAGATTAGGGTTGGAAGAGACCTCAGGAGGTCTTCTAGTCCAACCCCCTGCTCAAAGCAGGCCGACCCCAACTAAATCATATTTGCTATTCTTTCTGCACTTAGAGATGGTTTGTTCCTGTGCCCTCAATAAGGCTTCTTTAAAATACAGCCAGCTCTCCTGGACTCCTTTCCCTCTCATATTAGCCTCCTAGGGGATCCATGCCTATCAGTGCCTTGAGGGCATCAGTCTGGTTTTCTGAAGTCCAGGGTCCATATTCTGCTGCTCTCCTTCCTTCCTTTTGGCAGGATCCTGAACTCGACTATCTCATGGTCACTGCTTCCCAGGTTGCCACCCACTTCTACTTCCCCTACCAATTCTTCCCTGTTTGTGAGCAGTAGGTCGAGAGGAGCACGGCCTCTAGTTGGTTCCTCCAACACTTGCACCAGGAAGTTGTCCCCAATACTCTCCAAAAACTTCCTGGATTGTCTGTGCACTGCTGTATTGCTCTCCCTGCAGATGTCAGGGTGATTGAAGTCCCCCTTGAGAACCAGGGCCTTTGATCTGCAAACTTCTATTAGTTGTCCAAAAAAAGCCTTGTCTACCTCATCCTCCTGGTCTGGTGGTTTCTAGCAGATGCCCACCACGACATCACCCTATTCTCTTACCCTAATAGAAGGGACCTTATAGAACCACAGTTACAGACCTGGGGGAATCTAATTTCATCTAGTTTGTGGTTGCTTGGGTACCAAAGTGAGAGAGGTTCCTTTTTAAATACTGAAGATTGTCTGCTCTGCATATCCTCCTATCCCTCAAACAGACTTACTTTTACAGGAAAATGTATTACATAAAAATACCTTTGAGAGAGAAAGGTTGTATGCTACATTTTTCTCTTTTTGACATGATTTGTGTTAATGCATTGTGTGATAGTTGCATTGCTACTGAAGTATATTTTGGTCTCTTTATAATGCACAAGTTAGACCTGCTCTAAGGCTTTTAATTTGAAAACGTTCACTTTTTCCAGCAAATTTTCTGAACTTAGATTATCACAATGTCTATTAAGATTTCCATAATCAGTGGGTTCCCACATTCTTCTCTACCTATTTACTATCCTAATGTTGAGTAGGGATATAGGGCTCCATCCAAACCCTATCACAACTGCTGTAGAGCTGTCTAATGAGAGAAATAAAAGGTACTCTTGCAGCTCCTTGAGTGAGAAACAAGTTCCGGAGACTCAAATTCTGAGCCCAGAATAGCATGGAACCATCAAACTAGCCTGTAAATCAAATCTCTAAATCACAGCTGCCTTCATCTTCAATATGGAGGCGTAGTCTAAAATATTAAAGGTCCTAGCATGTGATGTTCTGTCAATAGTAGTATTAATTAGCTTTCATAAAGTGCTTTTCATCTGTAAATCTCAAAGCACTCTACAATGGTAGAAAAGCCTCTTTCCCATTTTACAGATGGGAAAACTGAGGTAGAGATAACTAAGTGATGTGCCAAAGTTCACACAGCAGATCTGTGGCAGAGGCAGGAAAGAATCTAGGTCTCCACTGTCTACTGGGTCATGTTACTCCCAGCCTGGCTACTCAGATAGAAATGGAATATTGCATGATTGGACTTGTAGACTCTGTGAACCACACACCTGAGGGCTACTGCAATTTGGACATTTTATGGAAATTAGGTGTAGTCTTTTAACTCCTTATGTGGCCCATGGTGGTTCAAAATTTGAGAGCTCCACATAGTAGTTGTTGTTGTTAGAGATGCTTCAAAGCCATCACAGACTTGCTATTATTTTTGATACGCTCTTCAAAGTAAATGTTTAGATACTGAGTGTATTGAAAATTTACTGAAATTCCCATAGCTGCTCCATGAAGTAAACACTGATATTAAGTAACTAAAATACTGATATTAGGATCCAAATGACTTCTAGAAACATTTGAAATTTCTACCCTATGAAACCCTTTACATTAAAACATCGAGCCTAAAACCAAATGATTGTGCTGCCTTTTTTTTTTTTTGGGGGGGGGGGGGGTTCTCTATAAGACATAAGAAAAAGCCTTACAGTTGGAAGGATTAGCTAACAAATTAAATACCTTCCAAATAGCAGAAACCATACATGAAACTGTTTTTATATGAACATCCACTAATGCAAATATGTAAATATACCCTTTTATCTTTCAGGTTAATTTCACTAAAAGTCCTTAACAGCATTGTGTTATTGGGCAAGTCATGCCAATATGTAAAGGAGGCAAAAATGGAAGAGAAGTTGTTCAGTCCTCCCCCTACTAGCACCCCAGGCAAACCACCTAGCAAACCCCAAAGCAAATTTAAATCTACTCAAGGTAAGTTTAAGTGCTTGTTCAGATGATCAGTGAAAAGGAAACTGTTTCCAGATTAAACTTAATATTCAGTCTGCTGTTCCCCTCTCTGCTGTTCAACAGTACCTTTACCACAAACTGTACCACATAATAACTATGCTTTGGTTCACATGTTAGGACTGTGAGCATACACCTAGCAGCTGGAGCACAATTCTGTAAACAGAAGAATTCATTTTCCATTATTCAGTGCTTCATCCTTCACAGACCTAAATATTCTCCGCTACAATAAAATTCCACCAGGGTATGAGAAAGGAGGTAGGGAAGCAAAAATGAGAACTAGTACTGACTTTGTATGCATGAATGTGCGCATTTAGAGGAACACCTTCTTGTAAATGCTGATATTTCACATTTGGCTTGAGCTCTGACAATACTGACGTTTCATACGGAATATTCCATTGAATTCTTATAGAAAAGTGGGCAAAATATGATATGCAGCAGGTACAATTACATAAAATTGTAATGAAGATAGGAAGATTTCAGGCAGCTTTTCATTCTCTAAGTGGGATTAATGTTAATTCTCCTGATCTGAGATTTGCCTCCTTGTTTTTTGTTTTGTAGTATATAAGGTGGTTTTCTTAGTCTTCTGCAGTTTATATATAGCACCTTTAACATCGGGTGTTTAAAAAAAACCTCTGTTATTAATAAATAATTGTAATGGTGTATTAGTTGGGTTTTTTTAATATCCCTCTTTGACATAATATGGGGGGGAAACAGAAACTTTCACTGTTCTGATCAACAAAGTTGGATTGTATATTGTCTCTGGGAAGAATCCAGTGGGAGCCCCTGAGAATTTAACAGTGAGGCTTTATTGTGTTCTGCTCTAAGGTTTGCCAAAGACTTGAACAGCATGAAATTTAAGGTGTTTGTTAGACATCATAGTGTCTTGCCAGCAATACTAGAGTTAAGAATCAGCATTTCAGTTATAAAACCCTATATCTCAACTGTGTCAAATCACATTGGACTAAATTTAGTGCATATATTTATTTTAAAATGGCTTACATCCATAATATTGGGCTTTTTGGTTATATGGTGAAAAAACTTATGTACAGTAGATCTGGATGCTTTTTCCAAGCTTTCACTAGAAAATGTTACAGTATTACAGTGCTAATTTTTTCTTAAATTATAAAATATTTTATAATTTATTTGGATGTGGGACTTAATTCATGTTTTAAGGGTTGACCATGAAAACTTACCAACAGTTCCCAGTAAATACATTCTGAAGACTATTTTTAGCTGAAGCAGCAGTAAGCTTACCAGGTCAGTCCAGAGAGCTTATGCCTCAAATGACACAATTTTATAAGAAGCAGAGACCTATATATTTCTGTGAATGTCATTTAAAAAAATATTCTCAGCTTCTATAAAATCCTCAAAGGTGGAAGAAGCTTAATTCTTCAGTGCCATTACTTCATTTTATAAATACAGTGACTCTTAACAACAATTGTTTCCCTATAAAGCCAGATCATATGTAAGAATTTTTCTAGCTTGCCTTCTCTCCTGTCTATTCATTATTATTGCAGAATTCTGCATTATTGATTAATCCCTGTGCCCCAATTATAGGCTTGAACAGTACAGCCTATATTGCTAGCAATATAATCACCGGTTTCAAGGAATTTATCTAACCTACTTTCCTTCAGCCTACAGTATAAGGATAGTTTATTTTCCTGAGAGTTTGCACCTTTCTCATAGGAATGTACACAGTTGCAATTATCATTGGTAAAGTTTGAAACTACTCTTGAAGAATGAGCTCACTAATTAGACTGGTAATCATTTTTTAAATTGAACAGTGGCTTCCTCTGGAAACTGTTCAATGGGAAGATACCTACCTACATATTGAAGCTCTGCAGTGAACCTTTTATGACTGTTTTTCCCTGGTGTGTGCATTATGTTTTACTTATACAGGACTTTATTAAATTACTCCAAAGATTAGTTATTTTCCTAAAAAATATACAAATGACTGGAAGAGGTGATATGATAAAGAAGCTGCTTTATAAAGTAGTTGTCTGGAACAAGTAATGATATTGTTTTACACATTGCTGCAATATTTCTGTTGCAAACCCCTATTTTGATGTTTATTACTTTTGTCAGATAATGTTCTCTTGGCTGGGTCTTAAAACAGCTTCTCAAACCAAGGCAGATGTTTTTCAAAAACTCCCTTAAAATATGTCAGTTATCAGTTACCTTGTTTCTAAGAGGAGCAAAAAATACCTTTGTTGCTCTTCCTGCCAAGTTCCCTTTGGGGTGGGGCAAATCATGCAGTTTCAGCTGTTTCAAACATTATATTTTAATGCAGCACAGAAATGTATTAAGTGTTCATACACTTTTTAAAAATTGTATTAATAAACCCAGTGTTCAGTTCTATGGAAACAAAAAGAAGGAATCCTAACAAATCAGGGAGTTCATGAAGATATTTTGGGATTAGATGCCATACAAATACATACATTAATTATTTTACCATATCTGAGCTTTCTCTGTGGGATAAAACTTAGGGCATCCAGCTTTCCTGTGCAGATACTTTGGGATACAATCCTGTCACTGGTAACATAAGTAGATTCTTTCACAGAAATCAGATCTGTTACTACTGTTGATTGGGATCATTTCAACTGGCTTCAGATGGGATGGGTGGAGTAAACAATCTTATTACACAAACCATCAAAAACAGGAAAGTAAACCAGAAACCTACCATATGGCTTTCAGTAACATGCCACAATGATCATGACCTTTTATCATCTTGTTTTATTGCATCCCATTGTTCCTCAATATGGATGACATGTGGTATACTCCTGGCTTTCCTGGACTTCATTTTGCTGAATTTGTATCACAACGTTAATGGAATTCATACACAATATTTTATTGCATTAATAAGCATTCTAGGATCCTAATGGCAGTGGTAACAAAAAGTGAAGTGGTTTGGACAGGATATTCAGAAGTATCAAAAGGGAAGGAGCAGGATCCGGGGAACTACAGGCCAGTCAGCCTCACCTCAGTCCCTGGAAAAATCATGGAGCAGGTCCTCAAGGAATCAATTCTGAAGCACTTAGAGGAGAGGAAAGTGATCGGGAACAGTCAGCATGGATTCACCAAGGGCAAATCATGCCTGACTAATCTAATTGCCTTCTGTGATGAGATAACTGGCCCTGTGGATGAGGGGAAAGCAGTGGACATGTTATTCCTTGACTTTAGCAAAGCTTTTGATACGGTCTCCCACAGTATTCTGGCCAGCAAGTTAAAAAAGTATGGGCTGTAAGGTGGATAGAAAGCTGGCTAGATCGTCGGGCTCAACGGGTAGTGATCAATGGCTCCATGTCTAGTTGGCAGCCGGTGTCTAGCGGAGTGCCCCAAGGGTCGGTCCTGGGGCCAGTTTTGTTCAATATCTTCATTAATGATCTGGAGGATGGTGTGGACTGCACCCTCAGCAAGTTTTCAGGTGACACTAAACTGGGAGGAGAGGTAGATGCGCTGGAGGGTAGGGATAGAATATAGAGGGACCTATATGGTGGATATAGAGGGATCTATGTGGTTCGCTGCTCCAGGCCACTGGGGGCTGCTGGAAGCGGCGCGGGCTGAGGGACATACTGTCCGCCGCTTCCAGCAGCCCCCAGTGGCCTGGAGCAGCGAACCGCGGCCAGTGGGAGCTGCGATCAGCCGAACCTGCAGACGCGGCAGGTAAACAAACTGGCCCAGCCCGGCAGGGGCTTTCCCTGCACAAGCGGCGGAACAAGTTTGGGAACCACTGAAGTAGACAAATTGGAGGCTTGGGCCAAAAGAAATCTGATGAGGTTCAACAAGGACAAGGACAGAGTCCTGCACTTAAGATGGAAGAATCGCATACACTGCTACAAACTAGGGACTGAATGGCTAGGCAGCAGTTCTGCAGAAAAGGACCTAGGGGTTACAGTGGACGAGAAGCTGAATATGAGTCAACAGTGTGCCCTTGTTGCCAAGAAGGCTAAAGGCATTTTGGGCTGTATAAGTAGGGGCATTGCCAGCAGATGGAGGGACGTGATCATTCCCCTCTATTCTACATTGGTGAGGCCTCATCTGGAGTATTGTGTCCAGTTTTGGGCCCCACACTACAAGAAGGATGTGAAAAAATTGGAAAGAGTCCAGCAGAGGGCAACAAAAATAATTAGGGGTCTGGAACACATGACTTATGAGGAGAGGCTGAGTGAACTGAAGTGGCAGTTTCCACGGTATGCATCCGATGAAGTGAGCTGTAGCTCATGAAAGCTCATGCTCAAATAAATTGGTTAGTCTCTAAGGTGCCACAAGTACTCCTTTTCTTTGAGTGAACTGGGATTGTTCAGTCTGCAGAAGAGAAGAATGAGGGGGGTTTTGATAGCTGCTTTCAACTACCTGAAGGGGGGTTCCAAAGAGGATGGATCTAGACTGTTCTCAGTGTTACCACATGACAGAACAAGGAGTAATGGTCTCAAGTTGCAGTGGGGGAGGTTTAGGTTAGATGTTGGGAAAAACTTTTTCACTAGGAGGGTGGTGAAGCACTGGAATGGGTTACCTAAGGAGATGGTGGAATCTCCTTCCTTAGAGCTTTTCAAGGTCAGGCTTGACAAAGCCCTGGCTGGGATGATTTAGTTGGGGATTGGTCCTGCTTTGAGCAGGGGGTTGGACTAGATGACCTCCTGAGGTCCCTTCCAACCCTTATATTCTATGATCTGGTTTCCAAAACTGGTTCATATTGTTTTGTACTACTTTTATTGTTCTCATGGCTAACTTTTTCAGCCCTCAGTGCAGCTTTGATGATGGACAGATCTGTCAATTTCAAATTCATTGATGTGCTTATACAATTAACACACTTTTTTTAATTCTGATTTTCTGCTCTTCCAACAGGTATTTCCACAGACGAAAGTTTCTCTGCATCAGTTACCAATCAGCCCGTACATCAGAAGGAAAATAATACATCTTTACTTGTGACAAGCAACTCTGATCAATTCCTGACGACTCCTGATGGAGAAGATAAAGATATAAGCCAAGACAATTCAGAATTAAAACACAGATCTTCAAAGAAAGATTTGTTGGAGATAGACAGGTTTACTATTTGTGGAAATAGAATTGACTAAGTTTTCTGAATAGATGTGCTTAGGATACTGAGCTATTGGGACAGCGAATGCTACCAGAATGGACAGTTGCCAAAAAAGGCACTTAAATATTTATTTAAAAACTTAAATTATTAATGGCAAATGAATATTAATTTTTACAAGTAAGTAGGCTTGGTAGCTGGTCAGATCAAGTAACAGAAATCTTTAACTTGGCTCTTTGGAAAATATAATGGATTGTGAGCCTCTTGTCTATTTGGCAGAGCTACAGTATCGCTGTTGTGGAAATAGACTGAAAAAATCAAACTCCTGTTTTGATTTTTTTTGAAACCATGCTTCCAGAATATATCATTTTTCATCAAGGTCTCTCCAATATAAGGATATACCTGGGAATATGTGACAACTTTAATAGGAAGCTCATCTTTCCAGTCTCATGTTGTTTTCATAAACAGCTGCAGATTTCAAAACTTGTACTTATCAACGAGTACATAAAAAAGCACTGGTAGATTAAACAGTAAGTCAAGATAATTATTCTTGTCACCAGAAAAATCTTTGAAGATGTATCAGAATTAGAATAAAATACTACAGTATCTTAAATGAAAGACCTACTGCATAGTATTTTATCTAAAATCTAAACCAGCAAGGGAAATGGATCACAAATACAGAGAAATACAGTAAAGGTTCCACAAAACTGGGCAAACACAGCTTCATCATTTTTCTGTTCAATAACAATGTGTTCTGCAAGGCAAACTATATACATTTATAAATGCTATATGAAAGGCTTTTTTAAAAAAAAGCTGAGGCTTGTTTTTTGCAATGGGAAACATTTTGTTACAAAGTGACTCTTCTTTATATTGAGAAAAGGTAGTGTGAACTGCAGCCAGCAACACCAGTGTTGCATTAATTCCAGATAATTCCAATGCAATGGAAGAAATAATTACTCACTACATTTTAGTTTAAACAAGTTGATAAAAATGGCATCCATATATTACCTTAGCTGGAAAAATTGCCCATAGAAATTTAAACAGAAAATCAGAAGTGTCCATTTTAATTGGTGGATTTTAAGCAAACTTAAGTAGATGTGAATAGCTTTGTTATGAAACGCTTGGTTTTATGAAGTATAATGCATCTTAATTTCTGGTGTGTGTGGCAAGGTTGGGGGAATTAATGAAAGGCACTTTGAATCCCTCAAGAATGAATTGCATTTCAGCTCAATAACTAGGCTAGAGAACTGAATCAAAAGACAATCTTTCATCCAGTGATGAATCCTACATTTGTTGTTAAAATATAACATTAACCTCTATTTTCAAAAACCTTTCAAAAGATTTAAGTTGATGTCTGCTAAATTATTTCCCTTCGAATTTTATTTTGGATTTTTGATGTGATACAGATATTTCAGTGATGAACAGACCACAGGATTTTTTTATTAACTAATTTGTAATCTGTTAGAGTGGAAAAGCCAAAATTTAATATTTGATTTATGAGTACGAACTGTGGAAGAATACATGCTAATTCCTAAAATCTGCAGAGTTGTATTAATATGACAGAACACAGAAATGTACACAAATAATGTTATGAAACTGATCAGAATGTGAAGTTGTCATGAAAAATGGCTTTACCATACAAGTCAACATCATCTGCTCTAAAGGGAGCCTCTTGTTGCCCCTTCTCCTCTCCCACCAACAGCAGCTGCAGTAGTGTCCAGAATCAATTGAAATGGTTGGGGGCGAGGGGAAGAGGAGAGTCTAAAATGCTTTTATTTTGGGTGTATTTTATGCTCATTGAGAAATTTACACATTAAAATTAAATTCAGATCTGTGAATTTTTCAGTTATTTAGCAGTTGCTAAAGGAAACTTGGAATGATTTTCATCTGTTAAATGACATTCTGTACCAATTTTATAAGTGCTTCTTGTGTGAAACTCAATAAAATTCAATTTCGTAATCTTTGTTTAAAAAAAAGGAGAAGAATAGACTGGATTTCTTTGCAACAGTTGTCAATTTTGAATACTGCGATGTAACTTCTGCATATTCTGGTTTCACTATGAAGAACTTATTTTTTGCAAGCACAGGACAAGCGGCCTACTTTAGACCTGGTTTTAATACTGGTTTTGTTCTTCTGTATTCATCACTATGTCAAACCCACAGGATGTACTAATTTCAGCCTACTGTTAATCTGAATGCTAATTGTTTAGAGACAGAATCAAATTGAAATCCAGTCCATTTTTTTTAAAAGTATGGTTTTTTGTTTCAATTGCCCTTATATCATCCTGTTAATTTTTGTGGTTTTACATTCCATGTTTCTGTTCCTAGTGTCTTTCCTCCCTTACTGTAAGAAAGACCTGCACAAACAAACAGAACTGACTATACAAAGTGTTGTCAAACGCAAAAGTTAAAAAAAAAAAAAAAAATCCCAACTCTTAGTGATAGAAAAGTTAGTTGCAGTAATAGCAGATTTTTTAAAAAACCTTCCTATAGAAATGTGATTTGTAAATATGTGACCATTTAAAATGTAGCTTATTAAATATATTGTATTTCCATTTATTCTGTGCACACGCTTTGCAGCTGACTGGTAGCAACTCCATAGTTAGGATTGTGTTCTAACAGGGGCTTAAAATGGGATATACATCTTTTTTTCCCTCTAAAATATCATGCAGGGTTAGTTTTTATGATGTCTGGATTATTTATGTACTTCATACAAACCATACATACTTGCTTTCTTTTCAGAATGTTTTAATAGAAGTCTTCAAAATAGGGCTCTAGCTGAAATTTTTCCTTGTCATCCTAGTTTGTACTGAACACTGTCTATCCACTTAAAACTTTTTAGAGAGGTGTGCTAACTAGAACTGATGCAAATGCAAATCTGATTGATGGGAACTAGACAATCCAAACCTGACTGACTGGGGTAGGTTGCCAACTCGCTCTCAGTAACTACCCATTTATGTCAGTTTTTATCTTACAACAGGGTTGCTGCATTTCTACTCCCCCACAGGTTTGTCTTTCCCACTCCCTTTCAACCATTAAAAAAACCTAGGGAACTAATAAACAGAAGATTTCATTGCAAAGCACTTAAGGTTGCTACACATAATATACTTGACAAATCTCTCCACAAAAGCAAAGAAATTAGAAGTAAATATTAATGCCTATCTGTAGAGACCCTCTATTCCTCCACCTGCAGGCACATATCACTACTACTGTACACTACAGACCATGTCCTGCAAATTTCACAGCCTTCCAGAACTGCCAGCCTTCCATCACCCCTCTAACTGCCCTTCTACTCACAATCCTTTATTAGATTACCCTCTCCAAACATGATAGACTATTCCCCAACACTAATAAAGTTTGGTGCAGTATATAATCTGGTAAAGTAGCATGTACAGAAGGATGAAAAGGGGGCAGTTAAATTTGCAATATGTGGTCTGTGGCCCTCACTTGGTTTTAAGGTCACTTTCATTTTGAATGTATGTGTCCACACTGGGGTTTAATGCAGTTCAACTAACTTGATTGAAATTCACAGTTTTCGTTCATTCACGTTAATTTTCCTGAGTGTCTCCAGTTATATAAGCTTGTCTGCTTTGCAGATGGAGCAGGCCTCCCAGCCTGGGTAGACAAACCCCCACTAGTGGGGCTCGAGTTGCATGCTAAAAATAGCAGTGTGGATGTGTAGCTCGGGCTCTGCAAGACCACCTGACACTGTAGGCTCCTCCTACAGTTTCTTGTTCTCTGTTTTTCCCCTCTGCATTGTACCCTCTTCATCCTTTCTCTTCCTAGTGTGTCTGCTCTTGATGATTTTCCTAGACTTGGTGAGGAGGAGCATGTTTCTGATGGACGGACTGAGACAAGCAGGGGAAAGTCAAATGTACGATCAGTTGTAGTTTGGCCAACCTGTTTTACAGGGTAGATATGCAGTTGGGGAGGGAGAAGTTAAGAGTTTTTATAACTAACTTATAGCTAAGTAGCAAATATTTTCCCTGGGTGGTCTTTAATAGAGTGCTGAATCACAGTACAGTATGGGCTTATGTTACTACTGAACGATCAGCCAATCAGGCGTTTAAATGGACACCGCTGACTGCTCCATTTTGCCAGAAGTTGTGTTCTTGTAATTTGTACTGTACCAAGCAGTCTACTGGATGGAGGTAGACTTCTTACCTGGCGCAGTGCAGCATCTGCCATTGTATGACTTGTGAGAAGGAATAAATGAGACATTATTTAAATAGAATAATATTTATAAAATATTTACAAAATTATTACAAAGCACTCACAAGTGCCTTATAATATATTTAAATATCTCCCCTACCTAGATTTGTGCGGGTGGAGGTCAAAGTGCTGTTTGTGCATTTCTAAGATGTACTCACTTGCCACTCATGGAACTTCATATAATAACTCAAGTGATGGGCAGGAAACTCTGTAGAGCCAAGGGTAAGTTTATAAAATGAGACTCCTGTATCTCCTTCCTAACTTGCATACAGTTCAACAGTTTCAGCAGATGTATAAAACTTAAGTGCCTAAATGTGACTACCAAAAATGGATGTCATGTTATGGCCATTTCTTTATTCATGCAGGAGCACGTTTGTCAGATACTTAACATAATCTGTCAGTATGTGCAAATCTGATGTATTAAAAAGCACTCCTTAGTTCCTGTGAAGCTTTATTACAAAGGGAAATGAACCAAGAAGTAGATAACCATGTAAAAATAGTAACTGAGACAATATATAGCAAAAATAAAGCTCAGAGATGAGCAAGAACTTGGAAAACAATATACCGGTACTCAAATTATAAATATACCTTATCCATGGCTGATCTGGTAGCAAGTTTTTATTTAGCTAAATGATATCTTTAGATGGGAATTCATATTTAAATTTTAATTAGGCTGGTACCTCTAAATGGGTCTCATCAACTGCCCTAGGAAAAAGAGGAAAGATGTTTTAAAAGGTAGCACACTTTTATGTATTTTATTAGAAATAAGTAAAATGTTATAGGTTTAACTTTTTAGCTCATGTTCTACAAACTAATACCTGTGGATTTTGAGAGAGAAATTAAAAGGTAATAGTTTGGCTTCAGCAATAGTAAAATCTGACTTTTTTGTTTGTTTTTTGTTACAAAAAGCTACAGTGTGAATGACAGTTACCTGGAGCCAATGACAGTAAAAGGAGCTATTAGAAGATGCTTACCTGGGCTTCAGTCCAGCAAAGCAGTAAGTCATGCATGATTTAAGCATGTGAGAAGTCAGTGACTTCAGTGGGACTACTCACTCACTCAGTTAAAACATGCTTAAGTGCTTTGCTGCATCAGAGTAGTACAAAGGTGTGTTTAAGAAAGGGTTGTTGATCAGAGGGCAATTGTGAGCACACAAACTTTTCGTTGGACTGTTTGAATATCTGGTATTATAGGCACCAAATTGGGATGTAAAGTACATTGGTGTCTGTCGCACCAGGCTCTCTTAAATTGTTGGTTCCCAGGCTGAACACTTAACATTGATTCTTTGAACATTTAGTCTGACCTGCACCTTGAAGGAAAGAGCACTACATCCTTTGTAAACTTAATCTGGTTACATTCTACCATGTTTCCTCTTTATAACCCCAGAACTGATTTGCTGAAGTCAGGGAAAGTACAGTGGCAAATACCAGCCAGACCCAGCTATGCATTGTGTATCCCATTTATTTACATTTTTGTGGATTTCATTCTCTTTGCTTGCAAATTTCAGTCATCCTGTCTTGTTTTATTTCAGATCATTGAGAAATAATGAATAAATGGGCATGTGGCATCCATGTATCTCAAAAAGAATTGAAACCAGATTGCCCCAGCTGTCTTTAAGCTAAAATGAATTGCCAAATGAATTTTAAAACCATACATAGAAAACTGATAGGGCACACGAGATGCATTTTGTTGGTCTTTAACTACCAAACTTTTTCCATAGGAATATTTTATTAAGCTACGAAAGGTTTGCAGCCTTTCAAATGTTCATCAGCCAAGCAGAATTTCCCCTCAAGCCAAAGTAGGTTTTATAATCATGAGTATTCTGTTAACTTATTTAAGTCCATCATAATTTAGGGTTTATGTATTGTGTAAATTTCTCATTTTTAGTGGTTTGATTTTGTTAAGAAGTTTCCTTTACTGTAAATATCTATCTATTTTTTCAATTACAGTTTTAATAAAGCAACTTGTTTTTGTCATGCCAGTAAATCGCATCTTAATGAAGTAAGTGCTCACTTTATTATGGCAAACTTCAAATGCTAATTCACAGCTGTGCTGTCTTATAAATAGGAAATTTGAATTTATTTTGGGGGTGGAGGGGACGGGACACAAGTGAAACAAATAGACTTTATTCATAACTGTCCATGTCCTATATAAAGTTATACAACTGAAATTGTTCTGCCACATGAATGTTACTAAAATGGAGTGCAAAAGAGTGACACATTTGTGCCTTACAAACTAGGACACACTGTAATTTAAGTGAGCAAACTAGTCTCAAGCACACTTTTAATCAGCTGATGAAATCCTAACTTTGTATTGGAATTGATTTCTTCGGCAATATTAAATGGAGGGATCTTTCCTCTTCATAATGTCCTTTTAAATAGCTACTGTTTGCATTTTAGAGGGCTGGACTGTGTTCATTCTATTGACTTCAAGAAACAAATGACCTTCTATGACTTCTGAAATTTATTTTCACTAGAAGGGCCTTAACTGACTTACTAAGTTACGCAACTAGACCATCTCTCATAGTTATGAAACCTAAAAGGTACCTCTGCATATTAGAAGGCGTCACATGAACATGATTCATGGGAGTGTGAAGTTAAGCAGTTTGTCACAGGTGAATGGTGTGGAGATTTCTATGAAGCTAAAGAATTCTTTTCCATTTGTCTCTTATCTCTAGCATAGCAACAAATTTATCCACCTTGTAAATTTGAGCTTGTTAATTCTTTGTGTCTTGGTAGCACGTTGTGTTTTCCCCATCACAAACAACAGGACCTGCAATCAGAGAGGATCTAAAATTGAGCTGTTTGAATATGTAAGAGGAAACTGAAGATCATTAAACTTGTTCCTGATCTAGTGATGGAGCTTTGGGTAAATCTAAAAATAGTAAGAGCAAGCGGGAAGGCGGGGGGGAACCCATTAGTGGGCCCATTTTCATTTTTGTAACTGTGAAAAAAATCAATTTCCAAGTTATTTGGTCTTTCGTTTCACACCTCTAGAACAATCCATCAACCTGATGCCCACTAGATAATCTGTCATTCAGTAATACTTTTGATGGTGGGAGTGTTGCTACTGACTTTGATAGGTATGTCTACACTGCATTTTAAAACCTACCACAGCGAGTTTCAGAGCCAGAGTCTACAGATTCAAGCTCTCAGGGCTTGTACTAAGGCCCTAAAAATATCAGTGTAAACACTGGTTTCAGAGTAACAGCCGTGTTAGTCTGTATTCGCAAAAAGAAAAGGAGTACTTGTGGCACCTTAGAGACGAACCAATTTATTTGAGCATGAGCTTTTGTGAGCTACAGCTCACTTCTGAAGTGAGCTGTAGCTCACAAAAGCTCATGCTCAAATAAATTGGTTCGTCTCTAAGGTGCCACAAGTACTCCTTTTCTTTTAGTGTAAACATTGTGCCTCGGGCTGGAGCTTGTGCTCTGAAGCCCACCTCTCTCCCTTGTCTTCAGAGCCAAATGTCAATGCAACTGTTTTAAGTGCTGTAGCATGAGCCAGAGTCTGTAGACTTGGACTCTGAGACCAGCTGTTGTGGGGTTTTAAAATGCAGAGTAGACGTACCTAATAAGGCCAGGATTTCACCGCTAGTTCATTGTATTCATCTCCATACAAGGAAAAGCACTGTTAAATAATTTGCAATACTCTGATAACCTGATCACCAAGGGCAGTTTTATCTGTGGTGGTCTGTTCACCTAAGCCCATGAGATACTGAGCACCAAAGGAAGTTGAAGACGCATCTTAGACCCCAGTCCAGCAAGCTATTTTGCATAGGCAGGATTCCATGCAGACACAGAGATTTAGTCTGCAGGACTGATTCCTCAGATGGTGGATTCTGTTAGGGATGATGATGTAAAGCACCAAGCAAACATTGTGAAATAGAAAATTAATCCTCATATGTTTGTACAGGCAAACATGCTTCGTAGTAGTAGCTTATTCAGTATTAATCACAAGCCTTAAATCTGCATATGTTATGATCAGCACATTTTTGTACAACAAATAAGTTATTGTACAAATACCTCAGACCAGCTGTGCTGGGATCTTATGGCAGGACCTGGGATGGGAATGTGTATCTTGGATCAAAGGAAGGTACTAAACAAAGTTCCTTTTTAAAATGGAGCTATTTTGTTGCTCGGGGAAGACAGACTATGCAACTTCATACAACTCAAGCCCTAATCCTGCCCCAGTTCTGCTCTTCTACAGCCATTGGCTCTCCTGTGGTAGGAGCTAAAGTTCCAGTTTGAAAAGTGTCCTCCCTGCAAGTGCTCAAAGTTTATTACATCCAACCACGGTGATGATGAAGTTCCTGCACTCAGATTACATTTGGCCCCACTGAAGCAGGCTGTGAGTGTAATAACTGGATCCTATGAGATGTTGAGTGCCGCCAATGCCCACGGACCTTCAACAGGAATTTGAGGTGGCTCAGCACAACACAGAACTCTATCATAGCTGCAGCTAGGTCGTGTTACTGAACTGTTTGCTCATCCCCAGAAGTGGGACCTTCAGCTCAGTGAGGAGAGGGAAATATTAGGGACTTTATACTGCTTTTCTCTCCCAAACTGCTTACTAAATCTGTAGATTCATATGCAAAAATCAGACCAGGCAGTTTGTTATAGCTGGTTTCCAGGCATAGGGCTAACCAGTACAAATAGGAATCCTGCAGCTGGTTGCAGGACTGGTTGTCCCACATCTCACTGAAGCTGAGACTTCACCAGGGACCCTTATCGTCTGAAGGCAGCAACTCTTGTGACATAGCCAACAGGGAACTTCCCTCTGGCCTGAGCAGCAGGACCTGAGCTAACTTGTTTCTACTGAAAACTGCTCTTTGAATATCACTCTCAGATTTTTTCACCTCTAAGCAATGGGACCTCATGTCCAGATTAGTTAACATCTTCCACCCTTCTGAACACCCAAAACCAATAGCTGTAATGAGACAATGAGCCTGGCACTGGGTCTTAATCTTGTATTAGTAGCTTATCTGAAAACATATTATGAAAGCAAAGGACCTGATAGATACAACTAGGCTGATCCAACAACTATCTTCTGAGCTCAGATTCAACAGAATGTTTCATGAGGAAGAATTTGTGTTGACAACACAGCTTAAGACGCTTGGAAATGGCAGAACTAGCATGATGGGCCACCTCAATACAGACATTCTGTGCTTTTCTGGCATGTGTCTGATACTGCAAATCTGTTGTGCCTGCCTACACCAGGGTTGCATTTGGATCTGCTGCCTAGGCTGCACATGGGAGGTGACAGGAAATTCTTAAATAGATGAAACCTTGGATTTCTTAAATAGCTGAAGCCCTAAAGCAAAGACTGAAACCATAGAGTATTTCTAGTAGGCAATTTTGTACAGTAGGTATCTATGTCCAGCTCCACCAGCCCGTGTCTGGCCCTGGTCCAGCAAAGCATTTAAGCATGTGCATAACTGAGTCCAGGAGTGGTCCCATTCCTGTTCCCGCTACATGCAACTGATTGCTTGGGGGGGTTGCAGGTCTGCTGTTGAAAATAGTTAAGTGTGCAACATGAGTTTGACCTTTTGTTCTGTCCCTTTTTATTGTATTTATTGCCATTTGCTTCATTGATCTGACAAACCATCTAATGGTCATAAGCACCTATTACAATTCCAATGCCCTTTTCCTGCAATCAATGAGTGTTTTGTTTCTTCCTTCCAACATTTTTAAACACAGCAGATGAACTGAACCTTTAGTATTCAAACCAAATCAACCAAACCACAACTCCCAGCATGAAGGAGAAAAAATGCTATACTTCCAATGGAGGGAAATACTGACTGGTCACTTTACTTGACATTATGCGCTCTGTGTTCTCGTTTTGAACAGTACAGTTCTCGGATGGCTTGGGTACCATTTGTAGGAGCAGCCACTATGCCATCTTTCTAACTCTAGGTACTGGAGTTGACTCATTCAAATACTCTAAGAAAGGGAGCCAGGTTTCAAGTCTGCCTCCTTCTTGCTGTCACTGGATATGTGAGTTTTTCCATGACTAATATCCTCCTCATTCAGGCCATATTCTCTGGGTCTTCCAACGATATGAAAATGAGCATTCCTTTACACGTCTTGTTTGTAAAGGAGGATTTTCACACAGGAACAAAACTGCATGAGGAAAAGAAAGGAGCACAAAATTGTTCTTAGGCAATCCAGAAAATTGCCGGCTAAGTTACTGGTTTACTTGTGGCACCTTAGAGACTAACATTTATTTGAGCATAAGCTTTCGTGAGCTACAGCTCACTTCATCGGATGCAACCGATGAAGTGAGCTGTAGCTCACAAAAGCTTATGCTCAAATAAATGTGTTAGTCTCTAAGGTACCACAAGTACTCCTTTTCTTTTTGCGGATACAGACTAACACAGCTTCTACTCTGAAACCTAATACTGTTTTGTGTGTTCTAGCTTGGTTTTGTCATAAAGCCATATACTCTGTTTCTGGTAACCTGTTGCCTTGAATATTTTTTGGGCTGTCGAATAGTCACCAGTATGGTTTCATTGCTGAATCAGCTAAGAGGAGGCCTGAAAGGCATGTGGAGAATGTTATCTTGTATTTAGGCTCTAAGTACAGTGTTTTAATGTCTTCTCCAATCTCTCAAATATTGTATAGGATAATTTCATCATGTATAAAACCACAAGTAAATTTCAGGGAATAGAGTGCTTCTATAAGCAGTCTGGAGCCTGCAAAAACTGGGCCATTTATCTGGCTCTTAGGAGACAATAATGATTTAATTATGCCCAGGACAGTAATACTAATATAATTAGCTCCCCAAAAAAGTTTGATTTGTAGACAAAAGTAAACTTGATAGCTCCAGAAAAGAAAATATGACTGATTGGAAAATGAGTCCATGCAAATGTACAACTGTTATACCAATAAAAAATAAAAACCAGCAGGATCTTATTAAAGGGAAAAAGGCAAAATACCACATTTATTGTGAATACAGAAAGAATCATAGTAAGCAGTTAGTTATAGCTATAACATTCCATTCAATCTCATATTTATTCACACATTCATTCATACAAACACACCCACACACACAGGTTCTGCAAGGTTGTTATCATAGTTACCAGCCTTAGAGTTGCTCATGCCAAGCCACTGGCCAGGTGGCCTGGACATGAGGAGGGAGCAGGGCCTTGTCAGATGCTCATCTGATGCTCCTGGAAGTTGGTTTGCAGAATCAGACCCCAAAGTTCTCACTTTTTAGAGTCTATTTTTATAGGAATTTCTTCCTATGCCAGTCTATGGGAATTGCTTCATCATGCTGTTGCTGAATCAATCAGCAGATAGCACATTCCTGACAGCTCCAAGATGTTATCTTGTTCTTTGGTTCTCCCATCCTTGAGGCTGTTGGGTGGATTCCAGTCTGCCCTCCGGGGGGGGTCCTCTGGTTATTTCTACTTGACGCCTTCTTCAGCCGATGGACACTGGATTCTTAGGCTGGCACCTCCCTGATCATTCAGTTATTATCCACACCAAGCATCCATCCACATACATCCTCTATCTCTATTTTAATCACAATTGTTAATACAACAAAAGGGCGGGGAGTCTCTGGGTGCTGTTTCTGTTGTTAGAGTATTGCTTTGAGTCTCTCTCTCTGTGAATTGCTTTGAGAACAGACTCTGTCTTAGGATGTACTAACACAATTAGCAGCTTGCAAGTTTCACACATAGAGGGAGAGAAACAGAACCAAAAACCAAGAGACCTCTTAATTAGTAATACCCTGGAATTGAAACTATGGGGAATCAAACTCATTTGTGATTTTTAATACAGAATTTCTTTAATATGATCCAACACAACTTTGTACGCAGAACATGGCAATATGTGTAGCCTGAATAAAGACAGGCTTTTCAAGAGAGAGAAAGACACAAAGACGCTGTATTGTTTAATCTGGTGGAAGCACTATGTAATAGGAAACCTGTTTTGTTTTTTCATTCTGGGCGCACACATATGGACTAGATATTGTGTCACTTGTCTCCTTTTAAACAATGGGCTATATTGTCTGTCCACTGAAGTCAATGGAGTTATGCCAGCAGCAAACAGCCCAATATCTGTTACTAAATACCCCCATAAGAGTATCAGACAGCAGTATTGCAGTGCGTGTCACTGATTCTTTACCAACATTGCTTTAGGAAAGATACCCCCTGATTCTCATTTGAAGAGCGAAGGATAGCAAGAGTGTGTGCAATACATAATCTGCTAAGTAGAAACTGGTCCTAATATAGTCATGTCCTCTGGACTAGTCAGCATCTCTTTGTTTGCCTTTTTCCCCTCATCCCAAAAGAAGATCTGAAATTAGGGCCATAAAATACACAGGGAACTCCATGCAGTTTTAGTAAAGGAGTTTTCTCATCACTGTTAAGTGAGGAGGTGGGTTTTACTCCCTTTCCCTGGTGGAGTGGGTAGGGTGTTAGGTCCCATTAGCTAGGGGATATCCCAAGATCTGCAGACAGCCAACTGCCTCTACACAGGTGACCCATCACACCCCACTATGGAAGTGCTGCTCCTTCAGGAACCATGATGCAATGGGCTGCCTCACCCCACAGCTGAATAACAGCACCTACACACCAGATCGAATGGAAGTTAGTGCTGCAATTTCCTGTGACTCTGAGGCCCCTTGGTTCTTCACAAGCAACTTCTGTCTGAGACCTGACAAACTCAGAACACCTAACACACTGCTTTCATGATATTTATTCCATAATGGGTAACATGTGAGGTCTCTACTGACCGCTTGTAACTTATTGATACTCCTAATCATGTGTATTGGTAATATATAAGGTATAAAGTGACTACATTGAAAATTGTGCCCTTATGGTCTTGGAGGGAAAGCAAGTCACTGGGGAAAAATAAGTCTTGGTGATGGCCCATTCAAGTGGGAGGGAACTGTCACCCTTCCCTGGCTAGGGGATTATGTAACATATTGCTCAATTGTCTACCTTTGCACCAACCCAGAAAAGTCCATGGAAAACCAGCAAAGACAAACTATAAACATCAAAACCCCTTGAAAGGAAAAGGAACGCTATGACAGGAAGTGGAACACCCTGGCTGGGAATGAAGACTGATTCAGTGTATCACAGGGTGGGGAAAGACACTCTAGATCCATTAACTAAGGAACCTCAATGAGTGTGGTGGAGCTTCCTGAAAGACAGGATCATAGCTCCTTGGGGGCCAGTGCATGCAGCAAAAGACTGAACTTTGGGGTGAGACTCATCTTTACTGGATAGAGAAGGTAACAAGTGTAGGCCCTAGTTCGTATTTTATGATTTTGTTTTGTATGTGACCATTTGTTTTCATCGCTCACCCTTGTTTCTCTTTGAATCTCTAGTCTGTCTTAAATAAATGTCCTTTTGTTTACTACAGTTGACTCCCAAGTGCTGTGTGTGATACAAGAGCAGTGGGCTAAGGTAAAACTGGTAAACTCACGCTTCCTTTGGGAATGGAAGAGCTGGGATTTCTGAGGGTATCCACTAATCAGGGGCTGAATACCACAGGGGGGTACTTTGAATAGCCTACTAGGGGGGAGGGATAGCCCAGTGGTTTGAGCATTGGCCTGCTAAACCCAGGGTTGTGAGTTCAATCCTTGAGGGGGCCATTTGGGATCTGGGGCAAAAATTGGGGATTGGTCCTGCTTTGAGCAGGGGGTTGGACTAGATGACCTCCTGAGGTCTCTTCCAATCCTGATATTCTATGATTCTGTGAATGGACTCGGTGAGGGGTGGTACATCTATTGTCTATTGGCAGGGTGTATAGCCCAGAGAATAGTGCTTGTGAGGCTGGTTGTTGTGTTGGGGACCTAACACCTAGTTCCCACTGGCAAGACTCCCTCACCCTGAAGCCAGGTGTCAACCAGGTGGCTTCTCCCATCCCTGGATCCATGCAGACCCCTGAGATGGTGTGTACCTGTGAGGAGGCTTTCTTGTGATTGGGTGCATACTGAGCAGCTGAGGATCCTCACTCACCTCCAGGCCCTGTTCTACCTTCTAGCTGATTTTCGCCAGGTTTGGTTTCCCTCCGCTTATGGACATCAAGGTGAGACATGGCCCCAAATAAACTGGGACTAACTAAATGTAGATTGAACATACAGTGGCGAACAGAAAATGGCCTCATTCAAAATTCTTTTTCTAACTGTAAATAATGAACTTTTGTGTCCCAGCACAAAAGTTTCCTATTAACTTGCCCTCATGTTGTAATAAATAAACGGTCCAGTTACATCCAGCAATTCATTTTAGAGAATATTCTATCATGTCTCATGCCAATGACTGAGAGCCCAGCTTGTTTCCTGTGATAATGATGCTGTTTGATGACAGACAAAGAAAGAAGCTAGTCTCAGATATTCCACTGATTCCCTTTTGAATGGGATAGATTTGTGACCTGGAGTGTGGGAAATTTGTATACAGAAATATGAACTACTGAAGAACTGTTCTGCTCCAAATCCCATAGTAAAATCAAACATCTCGGGGTTTTCAAGATTTTCCTACATGTAAGCAAACCTTTAACCCTTGCACCACTGGAGCTTTCTAGACTACCTGGCTAATGATTATATAGAACGTACAGCACATAGGTAACATCCCCAGCTTCCAAAGAGTTTAGATAGAGTAGTCTGGTAGACAACAGCAGCCTTTCTCTTTGGGTAAGTATCGTCAAATCTTGGGTCATTGTTGACTCTCATTTTGTGACAACCACAATGAAGCTTCTAAAGATGCAGGAGTGGTCTGCACTGGTATGGCACAGAGGGTCAAGGTCAGATCTCAGTTACCCTGGTGCAATCCTGTTTACATCAGTAGGCTTGCACTAGTGTGACAGCAGAATTTGGCCCTTTGTACCTAAGCTACATCATCCTTGTCCATTTGCTAGTGTGGAATTCTTTCCAGCTCCCATGACTTGTGTGGCTAATGGTGCAGATGTTAACAGGCTTGCCTCAGTTTGCTTCTCTGATTGTGCAAAAGCATGATGGCTGAGGTCAATGGGAATGAAAACACCTTATCTTTGTTTCTTGGCTGCTGACTGAAACGCAACTTGAGGAACGCATTGTCGCAGATGGGCCAGCTCTATGCTTGTGTCCAAAGAAACATTGATTGAAGAAAATCTGGCTCTTAAATATTTGTGTGAGTATTGTTTAAACATCAGATTAAATCCACTTCTAAAATGTACTGATGTAGAAATGAATCACTTTCCCACTTAGCCTGGATTTACATGTGCTAACAGCTGGCTGAACAATGTGGTAATTGGTTTTAGCTTCGCTCAGCCACAGTCCTACCTGTCTGAATTCTTTTACAGCCCAGTCAGTGAGGGAAGACACCGGAATTTGCTCTTCTGTCAGGGTATAGGATGGTTTAATTCCACCCCTGCCAAACAGTGGGTGAGATCTGTTAGTCATGTCATATCACACTGTTGGTAAATACATAGTTTTGGGGTGAGGCAAGGAGGTAAGCGAAAACAGTATTTAAACAAAAATAATTCCCTCGTGGTGATTTTGGGAAATCAAGATTAGGAAATGGACAAAGGTGTCCATTAAGATATGACTGTCTGTAATAGGAAGATAAGGGTTCTGAGGCTTTAAAGGTACATGGGGTATGTGAAATGGAAGCAGCAGGGGTAGGCTACGTTAAAGGTTCCCAACTATTTTGGGCAACGGTGCCAATTCATAGATTCTCTCTCAGCTGCAGGGTCAGTGTCTGACATCTCCCATTTAGATGCATGTCCTAAGTGGGATGACACAGTTTGTAGTCTGGGCCAGATTTTTAAGTATATTTAGGTGACTAATTCCAAATTATTTCAGTGGGAGGTAGACACATAAAATTCTTCGACAGCCTCTGTAATACAGAGTGCCAGATTTTTAGTTTCCCTTTAAAATCATAACAGACATAAATGTAACTTAATGGTTCTGCACCCTTAAGCCTTATCTGTAGATAAGTCAGACCTTTCACTTTACGGGACCTGGAGCATGCAATTAAAATGCAATACAGGCTGCACTCACAATCTTACCATCTTGATGGGAAATCCTAGACGGTGATGCTGTGAAGGAGAAAAGAAAGCTATAAACTTTGCTTGATGTACTTTTTCCCTTGCTGTTCTACGCATTTCAGTTTCCAGGTAGGGGTCAAATATATGGATGTTGTTTTCTTAACTGGAAATGGAAATGAGATACTTAAGACAAAAACTATGAAACCATGGTGGAGCATTCACGGACAGGCAGGAAATGGAATCATCCCTTCGCTCCAACAGGCTTACTGAACTTAGCCGTTAAAATGAGACACAGAAGAATGTGGATATGAATTGTTCTACTTTGGGTTCCTGTCCCTCTGCTTAATAAGTCTCATTACGAAAAGCAAGACCACACCCTGTTAATATGGCGTAGTAAGAGAGCCATAAGGCTAACTGCTTTTTTACCCTCCTCTCCTGTGTCTTCTTTTAAAGTAAAAACAATACGGATTTCCAGAGTAAAACATTTCACAAGAACGTTTTACTTTTAAATGGCTTAAGACAATTCTTCAAGACTAGCTGATTCCTCCTAAGTAAAACCAATTCAATTACCCATGCTGTAATAAGGTGGGTGAGGTGAAATCTTTTATTGGACCAGCTCCCATTGGTGAGAGACCAGCTTTTGAGCTACACAGAGCTCATCTTCAGATATTTTTCAAGAGCTCTGTGTAAGGCCGGGTCTGCACTACAGACTTCTAGTGGTATAACTACGTCACTTAGGGGTGTGAAAAATCCACACATCTGAGCAATGCATTTATACCAACGTACCCCTGGTGTAGACAGTGCTGTGTGGATGGGAGGGCTTCTCCCATCAGCATAGCTACTGCTTCTCATTGAGGTGATTAACTACACTGACAGAAGAGGCTCTCCTGTTAGTGTAGGAGTGTCTTCACTTAAGCGCTACGGTGGTGTGCTGATGCAGTGTTTTAAGTGTAGACCTGCCCGAAGCTCAAAAGCCACAACAACAACAACAGTGCGATGCCACAGTGTTTGGGATGTAAGTTGAAAGCACCAATATCGTTTGCACTTCAATACAGTAAAGATCCCTTTAATCTGAACTAATTAATTAGGCAATATACCATATTTCCCTCCAGGCAATTCCCTAAGCAAACCATTGGAACTAATTAAAAACCTGTGTGTCTCTTCATAACTGATATTCATAGTATGCAATAACATGTGTGCATCAAAATCTATAATTGCTATCACTTAAGTCACAATCATTTCTGCACTTTGATACATGAAATATAATCTTCTTCTTCTGCAACTATGAAAGCTAGAAACTTACTTTTATTTTTAAATGAAAACAAAGATTCTCATAGAGAAAAGGAGTACTTGTGGCACCTTAGAGAATAACCAATTTATTTGAGCATAATCTTTCGTGAGCTACAGCTCACTTCATCGAATGCATTCAGTGGAAAATACAGTGGGGAGATTTATATACATAGAGAACATGAAACCATGTTACCATACACACTGTAATGAGAGTGATCGCTTGAGGTGAGCTATTACCAGCAGGAGAGCGGGGTGGAGGGGTGGGGACCTTTTGCAGTGATAATCAAGGTGGGCCATTTCCAGCAGTTGACAAGAATGTCTGAGGAACGGTGGGGGTGGGGGGGAATAAACATGGGGAAATAGTTTTACTTTGTGTAATGACCCATCTATTCCCAGTCTCTATTCAAGCCTAAGTTAATTGTATCCAGTTTGCAAATTAATTCCAATTCAGCAGTCTCTCGTTAGAGTCTGTTTTTGAAGGTTTTTTGTTGAAGAATTACAACTTTTAGGTCTGTAATTGAGTGACTAGAGAGATTGAAGTGTTCTCCAACTGGTTTTTGAATGTTATATTTCTTGACATGTGATTTGTGTCCATTTATTCTTTTATGTAGAGACTGTCCAGTTTGACCAATGTACATGGCAGAGGGCAGTGTGTATGGTAACACCCATAGTTTCATGTTCTGTGTATATAAATCTCCTCACTGTATTTTCCACTGAATGCGTCCGATGAAGTGAGCTGTAGCTCACGAAAGATTATGCTCAAATAAATTTGTTAGTCTCTAAGGTGCCACAAGTACTCCTTTTCTTTTTGTGAATACAGACTAACACGGCTGCTACTCTGAAACCTCTCGTTATGCAAGGCACTGAATTTAGCCGTATGGAGTGGAAATCTATCAACTTCATGAAAAAACTCATACAGATACAGACAGACATCATCTTCCTTTCCAAATGCAAACAGATGGACATCATACCAAAAGGACTGAAGGTAAAAAATCCATTACAATCTACATACCACACAGACTATGCTGACAGCTTGTGCCACACGCTCTCAAAGAAACTGTGGAACCACCTGATCAACATCCTCTACAGCAAACAGGGAAAGATTAAGAATGAGCTCTCAAAACTGGATACTCTCATAAAAAACCAACCTTCCACACAAACTTCCTCGTGGCTAGACTTTACAAAAACTAGACAAGCCATTTACAACACACACTTTGCTTCTCTACAAAAGAAAAAGGACACTAAACTATCTAAACTACGACATGCCACAAGGGGCCACAACAGTGGTTCCCTTAACCCACCCAGCTATATTGTTAATCTATCCAACTATACTCTCAGCCCAGCAGAAGAATCTGTCCTATCTTGGGGCCCCTCCTTCTGCCCCTCCACCCCCACGAACATGATACAGTTCTGTGGTGACCTAGAATCCTATTTTTGACGTCTCCGACTCAAGGAATATTTCCAACACACCTCTGAATAAAATACTAGGCCACAGAGACCTTCCTACCAACACTACAAAAAGAAGGATTCTGGGTGCACTCCTCCTGAAGGTGGAAACAACAGACTGGACTTCTACATAGAGTGCTTCCGCCAATGTGCACAGGCTGAAATAGTGGAAAAGCAGCATCACTTGCCCCATAACCTCAGCCGTGCAGAACACAATGCCATCCACAGCCTCGGAAACAACTCTGACATCATAATCAAAAAGGCTGACAAAGGAGGTGCTGTCGTCATCATGAATAGGTCAGAATATGAACAAGAGGCTGCTATGAACAAGAGGCTGCATCTACAAGCCATTACCCTCTGATCCCACTGAGGGTTACCAAAAGAAACTGCAGCATTTGCTCAAGAAACTCCCTGAAAAAGCAAAAGAACAAATCCGCACAGACACACCCCTGGAACACCAACATTCTATCTGCTACCCAAGATCCATAAACCTGGGAATCCTGGATGCCCCATCATCTCATGCATTGGCACCCTGACAGCAGTATTTTCTGGCTATGTAGACTCCCTCCTTGGGCCCTACGCTACCAGCACTCCCAGATATCTTTGAGACACTACTGACTTCCTGAGGAAACTACAATCCATTGGTGATCTTCCTGAAAACACCATCCTGGCCACTATGGATGTAGAAGCCCTCTACACCAACATTCCACACAAAGATGGACTACAAGCTGTCAGGAACAGTATCCCCGATAATGTCACGGCAAACCTGGTGACTGAACTTTGTGACTTTGTCCTCAACCATAACTATTTCACACTTGGGGACAATGTATACCTTCAAATCAGTGGCACTGCTATGGGTACCCGCATGGCCCCACAGTATGCCAACATTTTTATGGCTGACTTAGAACAATGCTTCCTCAGCTCTTGTCCCCTAATGCCCCTACTCTACTTGCACTACATTGATGACATCTTCATCACGTGGACCCATGGAAAAGATGCCCTTGAGGAATTCCACCATGATTTCAACAATTTCCATGCCAACATCAACCTCAGCCTGGACGAGTCCACACAAGAGATCCACTTCTTGGACACTATGGTGCTTATAAGAGATGGTCACATAACCACCACCCTATACTGGAAACCTACTGACCGCTATTCCTACCCACATGCCTCCAGCTTTCATCCAGACCACACCACATGATCCATTGTCTACAGCCAAGCTCTACGATACAACCGTATTTGCTCCAACCCCTCAGACAGAGACAAACACCTACAAGATCTCTATCAAGCATTCTTACAACCACAATACCCACCTGCTGAAGTGAAGAAACAGATTGACAGAGCCAGAAGAGTACCCAGAAGTCACCTACTACAGGACAGGCCCAACAAAGAAAATAACAGAATGCCACTAGCCATCACCTTCAGCCCCCAACTAAAACCTCTCCAACGCATGATCAAGGATCTACAACCTATCCTGAAGGACGACTCATCACTCTCACAGATCTTGGGAGACAGGCCAGTCCTTGCTTATAGACAGCCCCCCAACCTGAAGCAAATACTCACCAGCAACCACACAACAGTGTCCACATATCTATTCAGGGGACACCATCATAGGGCCTAATCACATCAACCACACTATCAGAGGCTTGTTCACCTGCACATCTACCAATGTGATATATGCCATCATGTGCCAGCAATGCCCCTTTGCCATGTACATTGGTCAAACTGGACAGTCTCTACGTAAAAGAATAAATGGACACAGATCAGACGTCAAGAATAACAACATTCAAAAACCAGTTGGAGAACACTGCAATCTCTCTGGTCACTCGATTACAGACCTAAAAGTTGTAATTCTTCAACAAAAAACCTTCAAAAACAGACTCCAATGAGAGACTGCTGAATTGGAATTAATTTGCAAACTGGATACAATTAACTTAAGCTTGAATAGAGACTGGGAGTAGATGGGTCATTACACAAAGTAAAACTATTTCCCCATGTTTATTCCCCCCCACCCCCACCATTCCTCAGACATTCTTGTCAACTGCTGGAAATGGCCCACCTTGATTATCACTACAAAAGGTTTTCTTCCCCCCTCCCCCCACTCTCCTGCTGGTAATAGCTCACCTTAAGCGATCACTCTCATTACAGTGTGTATGGTAACACCCATTGTTTCATGTTCTCTATGTATATAAATCTCCCCACTGTATTTTCCACTGAATGCATCCGATGAAGTGAGCTGTAGCTCACGAAAGATTATGCTCAAATACATTTGTTAGTCTCTAAGGTGCCACAAGTACTCCTTTTATTTTTGCAAATACAGACTAACATGGCTGCTACTCTGAAAAAAGATTCTCAAGTAATCAAAGGACTCCAGGAGCTGGGTCCTTAAAAATACAACAGTGTGAGCACTGGTAAAACTGTGTGACCAAAAAAGTCAATTTGCCCCCCAGGTACTGTCTTCTCAGGGGGGGGAAATTCACTATAGCACAGAGGGCCCAGGTAAGAGTTTATCCATATAAAATACTATATAATTGCAAAAGTTAATTAAGACTAGTCATGATACTATAACTGAAGAGCTCCTGGTTCCCAGCCAGTGGCCAATATACTAGTGCATGTTGCTTCTAGGACAGACGTGCTTTCATTTTGGGTTCACAATTTAATAGTGCAAATGTTTGAGCAAGTGCGTTTTTTCCATTTTAGAAAGAATGTGGATTGTGGAATAGATTTTTTGCATTAAAATTTGTCTAAACTTTTCACATGTGAAAAATATTCCCAAAATGCTGCAGTACTGGGCTTTCTTCAAAAATCTGGCAACTCTTTTGCCCAGTTGTATTATAATGAAATAATTTTACATGTACCCAAGTGACCTGATCTTTTTTCCTTTTTATTTAAAAAAAATCCATTTTTCCCCCTTTTTTCTAAATTGGTGCTAAGCTCAGAAAGCCTCTGGTCACAGCACTGGCAAGGAATTCAGACAAAAACAAAATGTGACATTCCATTCACAAACACCAGATGTCAGTACAAAAGCTATGAGCAACGCAGCAATTTGAATGCAAAATGGCAGAGAGCAACCAAACAGTGCAAGCATCACATCAGCTTCTTCTGTCCTCTGGCATTTTCAATTATTCTACCCATCCCTATGAACTCAAGAGTTTTATGCCATTCTCTGAGACCCTCCTTGATATTGTCACTGGTAGGCCCTTTTCAAGTCTTAAATCAAACAATGTGTGCTGGATCATCATCTGAGACTGCCATAACATGGAATATATAGCAGAATGAGGGTAAAACCACAGAGCAGGAGATATGCAATTCTCCCCCAAGGAGTTCAGTCACAAATTAGTGCACTTTTTTAATAAGTGTCATCAGCATGGAAGCATGTCCTTTGGAATGGTGGCGGAAGCATGAAGGGGCCTGCAAATGTTTAGCATATCTGTCACGTAAATACCTTGCAACACCGGCTACAAAAGTGCCATGTGAATGCCTATTCTCATATTCAGATTACGTTGTAAATAAGAAGTTGTCAGTATTATCTTCCATAAATGCTAAGACAAACAAGTTTGTTTACAATTGGCTGAAAAAGAAATAGGACTGAGTGGATTTACAGGCTCTAAAGTTTTACATTGTTTTGTTTTAGAGTACAGTTATGTAAAAAAAAATCTATATTTGTAAGTTGCACTTTCATGATGAAGGGATTGCACTACAATACTTAGTATTTTTCATACATTTCATACATTTCCTTTTTCTTTTTAGAGTGCAAATATTTGTAATAAAAATAATATAAAGTGAGCACTGTATACTTTGTATTCTTTGCTGTAATTGAAATCAATATATTTGAAAATGTAGAAAAATATCCAAAAATATTTATAATAAATTTCAATGTATTTGTTGTTGTTTAACAGTGTAATTAAAACTGTGATTAACTGCAATTGTTTTAATCAAGTTAATTTGTTTTGAGTTAATTGAGATTAACTGACAGCCCTAACTAGAAGCAAAAGGAAGACCAAGGACAGGGTAGGCCCATTACTCAATCAGGGGCAAAAACAATAACAGAAAATGTGGAAGTGGCAGAAGTGCTAAATGACTTTTTTGTTGCAGTTTTCACCAAGAAGGTTGGTGGTGGTTGGATGTCAAACATAGCAAATGCCAGTGAAAATGAGGTAGGATCAGAGGCTAAAGTAGTGAAAGAACAAGTTAAAAATTACTTAGACAAGTTAGATGTTTGAAGTCACCAGGGCCTGATGAAATGCATCCTAGAGCACTCAAGGAGCTGACTGAGGAGATATCTGAGCCATTAGCAATTATCTTTGAAAAGTCATGGAAGATGGGAGAGAGTCCAGAGGACTAGAAAAGAGCAAATATAGTGCCCAACTATAAAAAGGTAAATAAGGACAACCCAGGGAATTACAGACCAGTCAGCTTAACTTCTGTACCCAGAACGATAATGGAGCAAATAATTAAGCAATCAATTTGCAAATACCTAAATAAGGTGATACATAACAGTCAGCATGGATTTGTCAAGAACAAATCATGTCAAACCAACCACATAGCTTTCTTTGACAGGGCAACAAGCCTTGTGGATGGGAGGAGGTGGTAGACGTGATATATCTTGACTTCAGTAATGCTTTTGATACTGTCTCATATGACCTTCTCATAAACAAACTAGGGAAATGCAACCTCGATGGAGCTACTACAAGGTGGGTGCATAATTGGTTGGAAAATTGTTCCCAGAGGGTAGTTATCCTGATTCACAGCCAAGCTGGAAGGGCATAACAAGTGGGGTCCAACAGGGATCAGTTCTGGGTCCGGTTCTGTTCAATATCTTAATTGATGGTTTAAATAATGGCATAAAGAGTACACTTATAAAGTTTGCAGACTATACTACTGTGGGAGGGATTGCAAGTGCTTTGGAGGATAGAATTAAAATTCAAAATGATCTGGACAAACTAGAGAAATGGTGGAAGCAAATAGGATGAAATTCAATAAGGACAAATGCAAAATACTCCACTTAGCAAGGAGTAATCAGTTGCACACACACAAAATGGGAAATGATTGCCTAGGAAGGAGTACTGCAGAAAGCTTTCTGTGGGTCATAGTGCATCATAAGCTAAAGATGAGCCAACAAAGTAACACTGTTGCAAAAAAAGCAAACATCATTCTGGGATGCATTAGCAGGAGTGTTGTAAGCAAGACACAAGAAGTAATTCTTCCACTCGACTCTGTGCTGATTAAGCCTCAACTGGAACATTGTGTCCAATTCTGGGTGCCACATCAGGAAAGATGTGGACAAATTGGAGAAAATCCAGAGAAGAGCAAAAAAAAAAAGTATATTAAAGATCTTGAAAACATGAGCTATGAGGGAAGATTGAAGAAAAATGGGTTTGTTTAGTCTGGAGATAAAAAGACTAAAAGGGGACACAATAATTTTCATCAAAGATTGTTACAAGGAGGAGGGAGTGAAAATTGTTGTCTTAACCTCTGAGGACAAGATAAAAAGGCCTTAAATTGCACCCAGGGCAGTTTAGGTTGGACGTTCAAAAAAACTTCCTAATTGTCAGGGTAGTTTAGCACTGGAATAAATTGCCCAGGGAGGTTGTGGATTCTCCATCATTGGAGATTTTTAAGAGCAGGATAGACTAACAGGGATGATCTAGATTGGGCCAAAAGAAATCTGATGAGATTCAACAAGGACAAGTGCAGAGTCCTGCACTTAAGACGGAAGAATCCCATGCACTGCTACAGGCTGGGGACTGACTGGCTAAGCAGCAGTTCTGCAGAAAAGGACCTGGGGATTACAGTGGATGAGAAGCTGGATATGAGTCAATAGTGTGCCCTTGTTGCCAAGAAGGCCAATGGCATATTGGGCTGCATTAGTAGGACTACTGCCAGCAGATCAAGGGAAGTGATTATTCCCTTCTATTCAGCACTGGTGAGGCCACATCTGGAGTACTGCGTCCAGTTTTGGACACCCAACTATAGAAAGGATGTGGACAAATTGGAGATAGTCCAGCAGAGGGCAAAGAAAATGATTAGGGAGCTGGGGCACATGACTTATGAGGAGAGGCTGAGGGAACTGGGCTTGTTTAGTCTGCAGAAGAGAAGAGTGAGGGGGCATTTGATAGCAGCCTTCAACTACCTAAAAGGGGGTGTTCCAAAGAGGATGGAGCGCGGCTGTTCTCAGGGGTGGCAGATGACAGGACAAGGAGTAATGGTCTCAAGTTGCAGCGGGGAAGGCTTTGGTTGGATATTAGGAAACACTATTTCACTAGGAGGGTGGTGAAGCACTGGAATGGGTTACCTAGGGACAGGGCCGGTGTAACCACTAGGCCAACTAGGCAGCCGCCTAGGGCGCCAAGATTTGGGGGCACCGAAAAGGACTCTGGCAGGATGAGTGGCGATGAGCTCACAGGTGGGAGGCAGCTGGGCGTGGAGGGGGGGGACTTGGGGTCTACCCCCCCGCAAGCTAATCGTTCTCTCCTGCCCCCTGCCTCTCCCCCTGCAGGTGCCAGCCCTATGCCCAGCCCCAGCTCCCCCGGACCTGAGGAGGTGAGGCTGGCAGTGGGGAACCCAGGCTGTGGGGGCGGGGCGAAGGAGAAGGCTCGGGCTGCTGGGGAAAGGACTCCATGTGCTGCCCAGGGGCTCTGCCTGGTGCTGGGCCCTCGGGGCGGGGCACGCTGTGTGCCAGGCTCTGGGGGGAGGCGTGGCGTGGCATGGCTGGCTGGGCTGGGTGGGGGAGAAGTGATGGGGGGAGGCTGTATGCCAAGCTCTGGAGCAGGGGGAAGGGTCACATGGGCCAGTCAGGCTGAGACGCCGGGCAACCTGGGCTGGAGTGGGCTGTATGCCACGCTCTGGAGACAGGAGCAGGACTCAGCCGTGTTCCGGGCAGAGCTGGGCGGGGGGCGGGGGGGATGCTGTGTGATGGGGGGGAGAAGGAGGAGGGGGGGTGCGTGTCTGGTTGGGTGCTGTGTGCCTGGCTGGGGGGGCTCTTTGTGTGCTGGGCTAGGCTTTGGTGGGGGGACCAGCCAGCCGGGGAGGGGGCTGTGGAGCGAGGTGGAGTGCGCTGATCTGGGTTTTGGGGGGAAGTGGGGGAGACGCTGCGTGCCTTGCCAGGCTCCGGGCAGGAGGCAGTGGAGTTGTGTGCTGTGGGGCTCTGGGGAGGGCTGTGTTCCGGGGAGAGTGTCAGGGGGTGGGTGGGACAAGCGTACTGCTTCACTACAGTACAAAGTGGCAATGACATCATTTTTCTCGTCGCGTGCAGCCGTTACCTGTTCTGACAGGCTGTTTATAGTGCTAAGTTTACTAGTTTTCGGAGGTTGTCAACTGAGGCTAACTATTTTTGTTGAGTTGTTTCAGATCTAAGGCTCTGGCAACTGCTGCTGCATCATTTCGCTAATACTTTGTGTCGATTGTGTATGAGTCTGGGGGAGGAGGGGCGCAAGGTGGAAGTCTCACCTAGGGCGCAAAATATCCTTGCACCGGCCCTGCCTCGGGAGGTGGTAGAATCTCCATCCTCAGGTTTTTAAGGCTCAGCTTGACAAAGCCCTGGCTGGGATGATTTAGGTGGGGTTGGTCCTGATTTTAGCAGGGGGTTGGACTAGATGACCTCCTGAGGTCTCTTCCAACCCTAATCTTCTATGATTCTATGAATACTTAGTCCTGCCACGAGTGCAGGGGACTGGACTAGCTAGCCTCTCGAGGTCCCTTCCAGTCCTACGATTCTATGACATTGATTAATTATATAATAACTTTGTATCTGGACTTACATTTGAGCTCAATCAATATATTTTTTATGTTTCTTTTTCACGAGTGTTTTGTGTTGGGCTTTTATCATAACTGGTGAAAAATAAAGGAGTACTTGTGGCACCTTAGAGACTAACAAACTTATTTGAGCATAAGCATTCCTGAGCTACAGCTCACTTCATCAGATGCATTCAGTGAAAAATAGTATTTTGTTGGGAGTCAGAGTTAAGGTTGTGGTGAAATATATATTTCATTATAACTGATTATAATATTGGGGTTTGTGGGCAGTACAAATTTTGATGTCCTTTACTATCCATTTCTATGCCCCTATTTGCTTGGGTTTTCTAATGATGATGATATGAGCTGAGTGAAGCCTTGTTATAGGTTGAGTGAAAATCCCATTGAGATTGATAGGTGTGAACCCACCCATCAGTTAACATATCTGTATGCATAAGCTCCCACCTAAGACAAAAGGTGTGTGTGTGTGATCCTACTGCCCAGGAGCTTTTGTCTGAGTATGTGTTTTTTGGAGGGGTGGGGCTAGAGAGAACTCAGAAACAGAACAGACAAGAACAGAGAGAGAGACAGAGGCAAAAAACAGAAAGTTAAGCAGTAACCTGTGAACACAGTGTGGCCCTATAAAAAGCCAGCGAGAGCACTTTTGGGTACATTGGCTGAAAAGGCTTGAGGCTGTAAGCTAAGAAACTGCTGGTTTGTTCATGGTTCCTCTTGCATTTGGCGAAGGAGGACTTTGTACAGTCTTCGTAAATAACAAGATTGTGTCAATTTCTGCTTCCAATTTCTGGAACATCCCCAGGGCCTTGAAATTTGACTAGCCGCTGGGGTCAAAAAGGAGCAACAATGTGATAGGTAAGCACAGTATTGTCACATACCAGTGTTAGATGATTTTTGAAATGAAGATTTTTGTGTTTTGGATTAAAAAATCAAAGTATTTTCTAAAGGTGAAGAATAAGATTCAGACACTGGTAATCCTGATACATCAGTGCTTTCTGAATAGAACATCTTACGATGCTTTACATTTTCCTTATAATACATCTTTCTTTCTTTAAAATGTATGCCAAGAACTCTCAAATCTTATTCTTTTTGATGTTGAGTAAAATTGTCTTATTCTTTTCCAGACTCACTATCTTTATGGTATTTGTTATGTTACAGTGAGACGTGAGATGATATTTCTACTCCAAGGTCCCACTTCTGCTTCCCTTGTACCAGATTCAGTGGTACGTTTTGGCTGCTTTGCACCTCTCAGTGGTCCAAAGCACCCATAAACCTGGTTTAATCTTCAATCATGTCATGTTTATGGCTGCTATGCATTGGCGGAGCATACCTGTGCATCCGCCCACGTATGTCAGGAGTCTCATTGATGTCAGTGGAAGACCAGCAGTAGTGCTCATGTGAATAAGCATGGCAAAACCAGGTCTGTAATCCTTATTTTCACTGTTATAATCATCTCAACTTATCTGAGCTGAAATTTCTCATGTTCAGTCTTAGCCCAGAAATGATTTGTAGGGAAATGTTTTTTTTTAAATTAAGCTTTAAAAAGCTTGCTGTGAAGCTTCACACACTAGCCCTCAGATGAGCCACTTCCCCCTAATCTACAATCCCCCTTCACACTTCCAGCATTTAATTTCAACATTGTATCCCCTTGCAGTAAGACCATCCTGACTGATGTCAAGGTGAATTATGTGTTTCACTTACTCAATGGCTCACTCTGTGGGCGCTCTGAGACTCTCAATATCATGGCTAGTGCACATGTATAACAGCGGGAACTGCTACAGGGGACTGACACGGAGAAGGATTTGGGGCCTGGGCACTCTAAGCAGTGACTACGTTTCCAAAGAAAACTCCAGTATCACTGATAATGGTGAAGAGGTAACTATGGAAGCTGAGCCAGAGCCAGATGCAGACATGAATCAATACCCAGGCAGGATCATTGAATGTCCCCAATCTCCCATCATGTAGAACCCTTTTCCCAGAACACCTGGTCGTGTTGATACAAATAATCCCTCCCTTTTCCGTCTTTCTGGGTTTTATGACTAATTTCCCCTGCACATAGTTAACACTAATGGTGCGTGTCCTTTTATGGCCACCATATGTCAGAAACCTGAGCTCTGCTGGGAGGACAAGTCAGTAGTGCACAAGCTGTTGCAGTGTGATGCAGGCTGCTGGATTTCTGCCAGAGAAACAGCTTTGGATCCAATCCTGTGTGTTTGCCTGCATTTGTTTCCTAGACCAACCTTTAAGCTGATAAGTATCTGCGACACATGGCAGTGCTTTGAGCGCACAGACAAGACGGGGTCACATGGTCCCCACAGACAATCAAGAACTGAGAGAGAGATGGGGGCTGACTACCCATGTGGACTTCCTGAGACAAATCTTCAGTCTGCATGTGCTGCTCTATCCAGCTATTGTTCAGTTCCTCCCCAGTAATAAGGAAGAATAGCTCTTGTCATCACAAGCCCTTTCTGAGATTCTCTGAAAGTTGTTTCTGGCAGGAATGTTATTTTCTCCAAGGTTTGTGCTAACAATAGGCAAATGCAAACAGCCCAGGAAACATTTAAACGTGTAGTGACTCAAAGCGCACAAGGCTCCAGGTTACCCCTCACAAATTTAAGGCCTTAGTGAATCCACTGTCCTGAGCAATTCTGACTCAGTTTGGCCAGACAATGTGGACAGGGCTAAGTCCCTGCTAGAACATGTTTAAATCACATTCTGTAGCCTTGGTCTCTAGTACAGTGGTTTTCAAACTTTTTTCTGGGGACGTAGTTGAACAAAATTGTTGATGCCCGTGACCCAGTGGAGCTGGGGATGAGGGGTTTGGGATGTGGGAGGGGCTCAGGGCTGGGGCAGAGGGTGGGGGTAAGGGCTGGGATGGGGCCAGGAATGAGGGGTTCAGGATGTGAGGGGGGGGACTCTGGACTGAGGCAGGGGGTTGGGGTGCAGGAGGGGGTCAGAGCTCTGAGCTGGGGGTGCAGGCTCTGGGGGGGCAGGGATGAGGGGTTTTGTGTGCAGAAAGTCTGGGTTGAGGGTGCTCAGGGCTGGGGCAGGGGCTCCCGGTCAGCGGTGCAGCCGGGGTGCAGAGGCAAGCTTCCCACTTGTCCTGGCACTGAGGACCACACACTGCATCCCAGAAGTGGCCAGTAGTGGCTCCGACTCGTAGGTGGAGGTGTGCGGCTCTGATCCCGCAGGCAATGCAAGCATGGAGCTGGTGCTCAGGGCGGGGGCAATGCGCAGAGGCCTGTGGCCCCCCTACCTAGAAGTCGGACTCGCTGCTGGCCGCTTCTGGGGTGCAGCACAGTGTCAGAACAAGTAGGCACTAGCCTGCCTTAGCTGGGCAGCACCACCGACGGGACTTTTAACGTCCCAGTTGGCGGTTCTGACCAGAGCCGCTAGGGTCCCTGGGTATTGAGCAAGGCGACCCAATGCCTCACGTGCCGCAACCCGAACTTTTAAAAACACTGGTCTAGCACACTACTGCCAGATGGTCAGGAGAATTCCTTCCTGAATGTCTAATGAAACATTGAATGGTGAAGACCTGAACTACTCCCTCTGTGTAATAGGGCTGTAAAACAATGACCTGGACCCTGGAGAAGTGCTTAATCTTCTTTAGATTAAGTATTTGTTGATTATGAGTGTCTTACCTGTAAGTATTCCTTAGGATCTGCTATATCTTTTAAAGACTTTGTTCTCAAGGGAATACTCCATTTGAGGAATGGCTTCTAGACAAAGTGTGATCAGCTTTAACTCAGTGAATTTGGTCAGCAGACCATCCCACTGTTAAGAGTCCCTCACATTGTGATTTGACAAACATTTATCTGGCTGACACAGAACATCCTGCGTGGCATGATGCAGGAAGCTGGCAGGGTACAAATGTCTTTGTGTCTCAGGCAATGTTCTTTCATCTTTTAGGTAAACTGCATTTCCAATAGTTATGCAGCCTATCTTCAGAGCAGAGAGAGAGAGAGTTAATGTGATGCACAGTGGTCCAAATCCTTGATCCAGGGCACCAGGTATGTACATAAATCTGGGGAGAGTCCTTCCCAAAGAGACAGAGGCCATCTTAGAGCACTATGGAAATGGAAACACACACTGCTGGTTAGTCCCCAGGCTATTTATCTAACTGCAGAAAACTTGACACCTTGAATTTTCTGGAGATTCCTCATGCTGGCTTATCAACCTCCACAGATCAAGCCCTTAAGAATGGACAGAAGTGGCATTTTGGCAAGCTGTTTAACAGGTATGGGAGGGCCTCTCCCTTACATTTCCTGGCTGTCACTTGGATCAGACTTCAACAAACTTCAGGCAATATACCTATCTTGTTACTAAAGTACAACACTCAATGAGAGAAGGACCTGACACCCTGCAATTAAAGCAAAGTGATGGTCATGGTGTTCTCTGCTGGTGATATACTTTACCAGAGAGAGCCTGTTCCTTCTGCATGCCTCAAAGGTACATCTTGTGCCAGAGGAGGCCCAGAGGGATGAGGAGGGAGGGAGGGATGACAAAGGCCCTGCCCCCTTCTGAACTGGTCCACAGAGTGGGCTTGGTGCACTAAGTAGAGATGACAGCACTACACTAAAGCATGATCTAGCTTGTGCAGTGTGCCAGCCCAGTAGGGAGCTTAAAGAGGGATTAAGCCTCATTTTCTGAGCTCCCCTGTTATGGGGAAGGCTGCATGTTGTCCCCTACTCAGGAAAGTACCTGAATTGCATGATCTAGCCCTATTCTTTCTTTGTAGAGGTTGCTGTCCTCTTTTCCCCTTCAGTTGTTTCACATTATGAATTATATCCATTTGAAACTGAGTCCTATTAAAATTATATTATGTATAAAATATGCAAAATGAATTATATATATTTTCAGGGTGAGCTAGATGTGAATGACTAATTGGAAACAAGAATTTCTGTGTTGGAACCCTCTGCCCAAAGTGTGGATTTGATTCTTAGGAAGATCTGCATAGTAAGTAGGAGGCTAGTTTATTAGAGAGTACCCAAAATTTGGGTGTTTTCTACAAGCTGACTTTGGAAATTAAACAGAATGTATGTGTAAAACTGCACAAACACGTTTAATGACTCTCACCCATTGCTTCTGAAACACAGGAGAACATGACAGCAAGAAGAGTCTAGCATTACCATTTCAAAATAAGTCTCCAAGCTGCACGTATGTAGCTACTTCTTGGCATTCATTAAAAAGAAAGACAGACAAACTGGGATTTTTATTTTGAAAGACAATGATTTTTTCCCCTCAACCTTCATGAATTTTTAGGTGGCTGCCTAGATGGGAGCTTTTGATGCATGAATTTTTTATGTATTGAACCTCAATTGCCAAAGGATAGATACATAAAGTAGTGTGTGTACCATTTTTTGTGTACAAATGAAAATAAGTGTGTACACATTCTAATTTGTGTATAAAATCTCAGAAAAACAGGCATCTCCTGTGGATGAATCTAAAACAGCTGGCTAAAATAAGATCCTGTACATTGGAAGTGCTAATTAACTTTTTTTAAGGCAATATCTCCTATTCTAATTAACCCCAGGACTAGAAAGAGGAAGAAAAATATTCACAGCAAGAGTAGCATAGATAGTATGCTGATGAAGTCCCCCCAAGAAAACACCACAAATTTATACTGATCAGTTCTTCTCTTTCAGTATTTGTAAATGTTACTTTGCAATAGATCAAAATATTTGTATTTTGGGGGAAAATATGTCGAATACAAGTGGAAAAACAAATTGAATTATTTTTTTCTCTGCACAAATCAATCCTGTAGGGTCAAATTCTGCTGCCCTTCTACTCTGAGTACTTCCATTGATTTGCATGGGGTTACCAGTGTAGGAGGCTACTAACTGGAGCTACCAACATGAGGAAGAATCTGGCCTTTACAAAGCACAGAGTCAAATCCTGCAGTCCTTACTCAGGCCCCCACATGTGGGAATGACCAGAACAGGGAAATGAGGAGAACAGAAATTCCCTGAGTGAATCATTTCAGAGAAGCGAGAGGGTTCCTCTGCCTTCCACCTTGATCTCCATCAATGAAGCTGAGGGATTCTACCCCAAGAATGCAGCTTCTCCAAGCAGGAGTAAGCTACCTGGAGGCTCCTTGGTGTGATGGGTCCCCCCAGGGTGCCACCCAGAACTGGGGTACAGCTGAGCCCACTGTCTTAACAATCAGGGTTCCTTCTTGCACTGTGACATTGTGACAAGCTGCAAAGCACTTCAAGCTTGCACTCACACCAACATCCACAGGCAGGGACCAGGGACCACAGCCTGCTGTGTTCATGAATGCTGTGGCTAGCCACTGCATGAACCAACAATAGAGAAGCTTCAGCCAAAATATCCCCCAGCTCTCCAGCCTAGGACCCCAAAGCTGTACCATCCTGCCCTGGTCTAAAGTCCAACCAGTAAAGATTATTACAATTACCCAGTTTGCCCTTCCCTTGATGTGGAGAGGAATATGCACAAAACCTTTAACTGAGCTGAGATTTTTCCCAAATGCTTCACTCAAACCACACTGTTTTAGGTAAAAAAGATAAAATAGATTTTATGAACCATAGAAAGATAGATTTCAAGTGATTATAAGTGATAGTAAACAGATCAAAGATAGTTACCTAAGAAATAAACAAAAATGCAATCTAAGCCTACTATACTATGCAGGATTTATCAGTCTCTTACACTGTTAGATAGTACAAGCAGTTTGTAGCTGTTTCATACACAGGCAAGGTTTCCTTTCCTACCTGGGACCAACACTTCCCCAGTTCAAAGTCTTTGTTCTTCCAGAGGTATTTCCAGGTGTTGAGTTGTGGGGAAAGTGAGACCATTGGTGATGTCACTTCCACCTTTTATAGTTTCTTCCATATAGCGGGAACCCTTTGTTCCAAGCCAAGTTCCCAGCCCAGTTTGTGGAAAAATACAGGTACCAAAATGGAGTTCAGTATCATGTGATCAGGTCACCCGCCCTTGCATGCTTTCATGGCAGCCATTATCCATAGGCTGACTGAAGCGTTCACAGGAAGGCCCATCAGGTCGGGATAAGCTTTTTATATGACCCATTGTTTTAGTTAATGAGCCATTAGCATTGTCTGGCTCCTTCATTGTTGTACTTGAAAGGCCAGTTGTGGGTGTTTCCAACTTCACAACATCTTTCAGTAACACACACACAGCAAAACTTCATAACTTTTCGCATACAATGACAGCACATACAGTCCAACAGGATATTAATGTTCAATAAATCAAGACTTTTAGAATGGTACCTCACAATGCATACTTTGTACAAAACATATAATTACATGACAGTGGTGAATATGGGGGTGCCAGGGTGTTGCTTTGGGGCACAGAGTGTCACACTTGGTCTGCCCCTGGATCCCACTGTCCCCTGCCCAGCAAGACTGCTGCCATGCTGCCAAAGTCTCCCCTAGCTACTGACTACCCCTGAAATCTCTCTTAATGGGACAGTGCATTCCAAACCAGAGGGTTCAGTGACATAAGCAGCTATAACTTACCCTGTTTTGGCCTCAGGATTTTGGAGGTATAGAATGGGGCAAAATTCTGTTCCTGCTTTACCCTCTCCATAGCTTTCAAGCTGACACTCAAGGATCTCCCACAGTTTTTCTTGCCACAAACTACACTATATTGGAGCAATATATGCAGAGGACTTTCCATAGTACTGCATTTGAAGCTCTGCCCCGCTTTGAAGATCTGTATAATGGAATTGGCAAAATGAATTATATCTCCCAGCCATCACTACCAAATGAGTGCTCACATCTTTGTAAGAAGCCATAAGTGTAATGTGTAGGAAATGGAAATCTAACATGCCTCCACTGCATTCAGGATGGATACAGTAGTTGGCAAACACAGCTTTAATGGAGAAAATAACTTTGCATAGGAGACCAAATGAGGACCAATGCATAAATGTGATACATTATTGCACAGCTGTATATAATATATCTGTCATATATGATGTCATAACTGTCAATAACATTTTAAAGATTACGGCCCTAATTCTGCAGAGAGGAAGACTCATGAGCCGGTGGGGAGACTAACCCCGAGCTTGTGTGGACTCTCACTGAAGTTGGATCTTTATGCAGGATATTGGCATACAGTCATTTCTAATGTGTATTCTAATTTCTGAAAAAAAACTTACAGCTGCCGTACTGCCCTTAAATGATACAGATGCCTAGTGACGGTCATAAACAAGCATCCAGGAACTATTCTGTCCTTGCAAGCAGCTCTCTCTAAAGCAATTCCTTTTCTGGGTAGCTCATTGTCAACACTGTAAGTGCAAGAATCGCTGATCTGGATTTAGTCATGCATACCTGAATCACAGTCTGGTTTTGCTTAATTTAGTGCAGGTCATTAAGTATTTTTACCTCTGTATTACGGTCAAGACAGGAGAACTAATCAAGTGATACTTAGGGAGTCTTTATATGTCATAGCAAAGTACCCTGAGCTAATCACCTACAATTAAACTTTCATATAACTATAACATGTGACTGATGTGGAAATACTTAGGGGTCAAATTTTGCCCTTGGATACCCATGCATAATTCTTACTGACTTCAACTGTGTAACTGTGCGCACAATTGTGGGCACATAGCCAAGGGCAATATTTGGCCTTAAAACTGTGTTCACGCAGATGCAATTCTTCTGAAGGTGAGGATAGAGATCATCCGCATGACAGCCAGAGCAGTTATGCAGAAAACTTTGAATCTAAAGCCCCGTCTGAACTGGGAATATTACTACACCAATGTAGCAAAGCCCTAGATACATTGCACTGACGTAAAACAGAGCTTGCCCCAGTGTGGATACCCTGTATTATACATGTTGAGAGGGTTGTCTGATGTAGCTCTGTCATGTAGCTACCCTGGTACAAATATGATATATCCCTGCTATAGACCCTACAAAACAATACAGCAAAACTATACATTTACAGTTCTCATCTATTTACCTTCCTTAGTATTCAGACTGTTAACCATGTACAGAACTAAATAAATTGATGCCACTTAAATATTTATCAGAAGCCTCCTTGCATCTTTAAATAGAAAACAGGCAGCTAGACACAAACATCAACATTTATCATCATAATTTCTTTTGGCTAGCAGTGGCTTTTCAGGATCCTCTTCATTTTTCCCTTTTCACCAACCTCAAAGGCTCAACAACACCATGACTCTCAGCTAAGTCTAGGGGAGGATGGATGGTATTGTGGCTTCTGCCAGGCTGTCCAGAAGAGATCACTGTGGATTGAACATGCCATCTCAGCAGCAAGTCCTAGTCTTTGTCAGTAAGGGAAGTTGGAAGGGAACCAAGCTCAGGGCCAAAATGCAAATCACCTGGGTAGCAGCATGTTGTGCTTTCATCTGTCCACTGGGCTGACCCTTATAAAAAACATTTCAAACTGTGAGCAGATTATTTTCACAACCCTGTAGCAGATATTTCAGCCACACTTTCTTTTTGAAGAGACTTTAGTTAACCTCTGAAAATCACAATCTAGCTATACCTTGAAATTGTTATACTACTATGTCCCTTTAATGGAAAATATCTTTTAATAAAATTGACTATGCCCTTGCCAGGAAATTTAAAAGAAAACAGACAGCTATTTTGGGATGATTCAAGTAAACATCCCAACAACTATTAGCAAGTACACAACCTATTCCCATAGCATAGAGTAGAATGGATCATGCCAGTGTACAAACATACTGAGAAGCGTAATTTCTATCAGTGCCTGGCACATTGTTGGTACTGTAGAAACACAAAACACACATTCCTTGCCACAAAGAACTATTAAAAGGAAAATAAAACAAAAGACTCTTATAAAACTAGAGACAATAAAACACAGAAGTAGATTCTGATCTCAGATAAATTGCTATAAATCTGCAGTAACTCCATTGAATTTGGTGGAGTTACTTTGCTTTTAAAATAGTGTAAATGATAACTTTGGAACAGCCTCTTCAGTTGGGATCACATATATCCAATCAAGGAGGTTGTTCCAAAGGAACTGGAGGAAGACTAGGGCTGGTTCATTCAGCTATGGACTCCCTTAAGTGTGTGAAAACCGTAATATCTCAAAATGTGCACAGGTGCATCTGGTGAAAAGTCTTATTTGTTCCTTAGTGATTTATGGATGAAGAAGAAAATTGAAGATTTTGAGATGTGGTGCTGGTGAAGATCTTGTGTTTCTCCTGGGAAGACAAATGCTTATTTTAGAATGCTTATTGAAGAGAAGCAGACCCTGATATCAGAAATCAGTACTTTGGTCACATTAGGCGTAGCAATGGAAATAACCCTGAGAAAGCTATCACAGAACGAATGGTGAAAGGTCACTGTAGTAAGAAATGACCAGCAAAAAGATGGATGGATGGTGTGTGGCAAATCACTAGGTGGTCAGCTTCTGGATGCTCAAAGTTAGTGATGGATCATGAAGGCTTCTGAAAACTGCTATGATGTCACAAGTATTCAGACATAAACCAATGGGTTTACTTAATTATTTAAGTGATATCAGGATCAGACTCATACAAATTAATAATAATACTTTGCACTTCTTTCCTCTCAGGCTCTCAATACAACCCTGTTTAGTGGGTTAGGATCATTCTCCCTATTTACAGATGAGGAAACTGAGTCACAGTGAAGTTGATTTGCCGAGGTCACACAGGAAATTTGCAGCAGAACCAGGAATAAAATCCAGATCACCTCACACTCTGTGCCTTAATCATAAAACCATTCTTCCTCCCCAGTGAAGTAGAATTATTAAAATTCTGTCCACATCATTATTTATTATTACATTATTCTCAGTTCCCAAATAATATCCTGATGAAATATAATAATATTTGCAGATTGGCATCTCAGCTCCAGTTCAGCTTTCAGGAGTGAAGAGTCTAAGAGTTTTCCTCCACAAGTTAAGCAACTTAGTTGATGAGATATACATTGCTCATGAGAAATTTCTTTTTGGTCACAAATTAGCTCAAAATTACTGCATCACGCCATGATCAAAGCAGAGTTAAATCTGGACTAAACTCTTTTCTGCCCAGTGAGAAGGACTGACATTCTGCAAACCTGAAATACAACAACTGAGGAGCCTGGATATAAAGGTTAACCTAGGCAGATTAGTATGAGCTCCCATAAACCTCTTAATGCTGTTCCAAACGCTAATAGTGACTGACATTACAGGGTTTCCTGAAACTGATTTAGGAAGATGAGACATACTTGCAAGAAAAAGGCTGTTTATCTAATAGGAGAAGCAAAGAGTCCTTGATTTAGCTGCTTATATAATTTCCTTCATTAAACAAATAGTTCCCAAACAGTGCATATACTCATCCAGCTTCCTAATATAGTATTCTGTATTTTATAGCACTTTTCAGATGACAAAATTTTCAGAAATTTTAAATAGTGTTCACAAAAGCACTGCCAGGATGGCATGTATTATTACACCCATTTTATAGAATGGCAAACTGCATCATAGTAAGTAAAGTGATTTTCCCAAGCTTGCCCAGAGAGACAGAAGCAGAGCAGGGTTTAGATTTACAAATGCTGACTCCCAGTCCCGTAGTAGCTATCAGAGACGCTACCACTGGCTAAATGGTATGGTGCACTCCAGCACATATGTAGAGCAGACATAACCCCCCTCCTGTTTTTGCTTCATGAAATACCTGTATATGAGACTGACCTATATTTGGCAAAAGGACATAAAAGAATTTTAAGAGCCTTAGGGATTTGATCCATTTCGATGAGAGTAATATTAGCTCACAATGATAACAGCAATCCCTGCTAGTATTTCAAATCCCACCTTGACAGCAGAAATGTTGCAGGAGATTTTTATCTCTTTAATGAGGATATTCATTGGTGAGAAAATACAGATTTAAAACTTGTAAGCACCCAATTATAAAAATGTTACCTGACTCACTCCTCCTGACTCCATCCATCCCAAGAGAGCCCCAATGTGACCAGAGACTGGGTTTCACAGTCCAAAGTTAGTAGGCAACACATTTTTCCCATTTGTGCAGTGTTTCAGGTGCCCAAACTTGAGCAACTGAAAATAAGTATGTATTTGACTAGTTCTAACATGCAGAAACTGAGTGCTGAAAACTTGGCTCATAAAATGTATGTTACTAACTCTGCTATAAACTATGAACTATCAACATTTTCTGTGCATGAGAAGCCAAATTTGGCTCTCAGCTGCATCTGCATCTCCTGTTGGTTTCAATGTGAACTGCATACCATATGAGGGCAGATAACATTCCCTATAGTGTCTGGTGAGTTTTCAAAGATTTCTTTTGGCAATGGAATTTTTGTCACACATTCTTCCCGCTCTTAGTCACTCACATTTGCGTTTCTTTTCTTTATGTTTTGTGGTTTTTTCTGATGTATTGAGATATTCGGCAAGCGATTGAACCTGACCTATAAAACAGACAGCAATATGCACATTTGGTAATGTGAAATAGATGTCAAATACATGTCAAGGTTTTTTTAAAAAAATATGTACTTTATCACTGGATGCTTTCATTTTATCTGCATTCACAAATAATACATAGGAGCACACTAATATGTATCACTACTGTTTACTGTGGTTGAGTTTTTATGGGAAGATTTCTTGTACACTTAAGTCATGACATATGAATTTACATCTTCACTCCTTTCCAAAACAAAATTGCAGGGTGTAAATGCTAAGGTGCAACAGGAACTAATTAGTGCAGTAGAAAGGCATCTGATAGGAGTAACAGGATGAAACTGAGACACTGAGGTCTGTTAGTCTGTAGAACAGTCTCCCAAAAACAGGGTGAAAACCCCATCACTTTGGGCATTTAAAAGTAGACCAGACAAAACACTAGAAGATACATTATCAGAAACAATCCTGATGACCAATAAATGGACTGGATGACCTGATAGAACTTTTCCATCTCTGACTCCTTTGACTGGTTTTACAGATAGCTAAAGTGAGGCAAAGAGAAATTAAGTAACTTGCCCAAGGTCCAACAGTGAGTCAGTGGCAGAATCTGGGATAGATCCCAGCAATCCTGTTCTCTCCTTTAAACCACATACATGCTCCAAATTTCTATAATTCAACTCACTAATAATTAAGGAGCAGAAGGGTTGCCCAGCTTCAAACTTATGGAACAAAATATTGGAATAAGAAAACAATAGCTTCCAGAAGCTCTGTCAAAGACCTCTTCTACATCAATAAAGAGAGAAAGGCACAGGGCTCACAGATTTCACATGCTGAATAGAGTCCAGTAGCTAATATTTTAGTTAGAATTCTTGTAGCTCATTAATAACAATACTCCCTTTCCACCATCCTTTATCTGTCTTGTCTATTTAGGTTGTAAGCTCTGTAAAGCAGGAGCTGTCTCTGACTATGGTATGTGATTGTACAACGCTTAACACAGAGGCCCCAGTATCAATTGGGCCTCTAGGAGCTACTGTAATCCAATATATAAACAATGGCGATAATGCTATTGGACCCTGATACACATTCCTCCTTACCATTGTTATTTTTAATGTGCTACAGTAACATGCATTTCTTAAAAAAGAAGGGAAGGTGTTGCTGTATTCTGAGCATGAGCTTTCTCTGCAAGAAGAATGTTACACTAAGAGTCTAGCTTCTGTGTGTTAAAGGAAAAGACTTAGGAGTCATCACACATAACCAGTTGAATACTAGCTCCCAGTGTGATGCTGTAGCAAAGAGAACACAATCTTTGGATTCATAAATAAGGGAATACTGAATAGGAGCAGAGTGGTGGTATTACATTTGTAGAAGGCATTAGTGGGACTATTAATGGAATACTGTATCTGATTATGGTGTCCACAGTACAAAAAGGATGTTGACAAATTGGAAAGGTACAAGAAAGACTTGAGGTTTGGAAAACATGTCTTATAATAGGAGATTTAAGATGCTGAATCTATTTAGTTTATCCAAAAGAAGGTTAAGAGGTGGTGATCACAGTCTACCTGTACCTATATGGGGAAGAGATTTCTGAGATTATACGGCTCTTCAGTCTAGGAGAAAAAGACAAATCAAGCTCCTATGGCTGGAAGTGGAAGCTGGACAAATTCAGATTAGAAGTAAGGTGCAAATTTTTTAACAGTGACAGTAGTTAACCACTCAGACAATTTATATAAGGATGTGTTGGCTTCTCCATCACCTGAAGGCTTCATATCAGACTGGATGTCTTTTCTGAAAGATATGCTACAGCTCCAACAAGAGTTATGGGACTGATGCAGAGACTACTGGGAAAGTTCTGCAGAGGGTGAGACGAGATGGTCAGAATGGTCCCTTCAGGGCTTCAAATCTATGAAACTATGGAAGAGCTTGTGTTTGTTTGTCCATTTATTCACCAGTGTCCATATTGCCTGACCCTGCCAGTGACAAGAGCAGCTCCAATGGGCTGCTACTCCACCTGCAATGCAGGTAGGTGAGGAGTAGGTGTGCAGGATAGGATTTTGGCTCTTCGTCACCTGAGCCAGCACAGCTGAACCAGAGTAATGGAGTAAATAAGCTGCACCAGCAAAAGGTACAAGTTGTTACTCCCCTGGAGCAGCAGTGAATCAGGGGGCACACTGTGACTCTCACAATCTGATTCTTATTCTGCTCCTAGGGCAGCACAGCTATGTGCTACCCCTTACTAGACTGTAAATTTACAATCCAGCCAAAGACATTAAACCTAAGTTATGCTCAAAAAGTGTTAAATGTGTTTCTGTATTCAGACTTGTACCACTGCTATGACATAGCTGCCAAGTTAAAAAGCATTCTGAATCTGGACATGTACTTATGCAAAATAGCATAATTATGGACTGAGTTCTGTGTGCTTTGCACTCTAGGACTGTGGAGGCTTTTCCAGTTCTTAATCTCCATACTCTAACTGTGTTGGAGTTAGAATGCAGAAAATAATCAAGAGTCCATTCTTTAAAAATCACTGAAAAATGCCTGGCTAATCCACCGCATGAAACATTGATAATTCACCCGCCCTTTGTCATAAATATAAAGGGAAGGGTAAACCCCTTTGAAATCCCTCCTGGCCAGGGGAAAGCTCCTCTCACCTGTAAAGGATTAAGAAGCTAAAGGTAACCTCACTGGCACCTGATGAAAATGACCAATGAGGAGACAAGATACTTTCAAAAGCTGGGAGGAGGGAGAGAAACAAAGGGTCTGTGTCTGTCTATATGCTGCTCTTGCCAGGGACAGAACAGGAATGGAGTCTTAGAACTTTTAGTAAGTAATCTAGCTAGGTACATGTTAGATTATGATTTCTTTAAATGGCTGAGAAAAGAATTGTGCTGAATAGAATAACTATTTCTGTCTGTGTATCTTTTTTGTAACTTAAGGTTTTGCCTAGAGGGGTTCTCTGTTTTTTAATCTAATTACCCTGTAAGATATCTACCATCCTGATTTTACAGGGGGGATTTCTTTATTTCTATTTACTTCTATTTTTATTAAAAGTCTTCTTGTAAGAAAACTGAATGCTTTTTCATTGTTCTCAGATCCAAGGGTTTGGGTCTGTGGTCACCTATGCAAATTGGTGAGGCTTTTTATCCAACATTTCCCAGGAAAGGGGGGGTGCAAGTGTTGGGAGGATTGTTCATTGTTCTTAAGATCCAAGGGTCTGGGTCTGTAGTCACCTAGGCAAATTGGTGAGGCTTTTTACCAAACCTTGTCCAGGAAGTGGGGTGCAAGGTTTTGGAAAGTATTTTGGGGGGAAGGACGCATCCAAACAGCTCTTCCCCAGTAACCAGTATTAGTTTGGTGGTGGTAGCGGCCAATCCAAGGACAAAGGGTGTAATATTTTGTATCTTGGGGAAGTTTTGACCTAAGCTGGTAAAGATAAGCTTAGGAGGTTTTTCATGCAGGTCCCCACATCTGTACCCTAGAGTTCAGAGTGGGGGAGGAACCTTGACACCCTTCTCAGGAAAAAGTGTTGGCTGTTAAACTGTCTCCAAGAGTACTGAAAGGTGACCGCTGTTTAAAGTCTGAAGCACTTGACCATCCTCTCTGCAACTTTCTCTTGTTTTGTACTCATCATGCACATTCCTGTGCTGAACCTGACAAGAGGAAGGAGAGAGCTCTGAGGCAACCGAGGGGATAAACTGTGCTTCTGCTCTGTACATCTGATAGAAAATACATCAGCAGCTTGCTGCTGCTTTGTAGGTTTCCTTTACAGCAGCGTCTGTGGGGGTGGGGGTGCAGAAATCCATTGCTGGTGGCAGCCTGAGGCAGGGAGGAGGGAACTAAACCACAGTGCATTTTACAATAACAATTACCCTCTACTCATTCCAAGCTATTAGAACTTCAGCAAACAGGGCCCCCAATCAGAGGAGCAAGCTGAATTTAACATATTTTGTGAGGAGCGTTTCAGAACCCTACCCAGCCCTCCTGCTTGCCTAGATTGTAAATGTTCAGTTAGCTGAGTTCTGATCGGTATCAAATGTTGGCATCTCTCTTATAGCTCATTTGGGGAGAATGATGCTGCTCTAAAGTTAATCATAGAAATTGCAGCTGAGGGGCCCTGTCAGGTTAATCTGATGATGTGTCCTGTGGGTGTGCTCCCTACAAGGAATTTCACAGGTGGCATTATCATTCTCCCTGAAAACATAGTGAATGAATTAATTTCATTACTTATTTTGCTGAATATATTCCATATCTATATTAAAAAAAAAACCCTCACCCTTCTCTCCATCTTCTTTTCTCACATCAGGCATAGTTCACTCCAGGGCAGACAGCCAATTGAAGGTCTTTGCAACAGTTAATCCTATAAAGTAGGATTACACTGTGTGTAGGGCATGGGGTGGTCACTCTACAACAGAATGAATTTCACTTACCATAAGCAAGAGAATAGGATTGTAAACAGTGATGGGAGTTGACCCCTTTTTCCAAAGAGATGGTTGCCAATGGGAGTCACTAAATAGCTTTCTGTGCTAGGTTCCTGTTTCTGGCTAGCCATGCATTTGCTTTGAATGGGTCTTCATTATTTTGTGGTTAAGTGTTTTGTCCTTAATTTTTATTATTCAGTGTTTAGGTACCCTGTTAAATGAATGAGGTATTTAAAATGCATGTTACAGTCTCTCCTCTTGAGTTGCATTGTAACTAACTTTGATGTGGTAAATCAATTTGGGGCAGTTAAAAAAATTATCCTCAAGCAATATTTAGTGGTGATGGGTACATCAGCCCTAATCCACAGGAATACAGGGCATGAGCTCAAGGGAGGGTGAGGCCCATTGCTGGACTCCAGTGATCTGTTCAATACTTCCACACTCAAGAGCAATACATTCAGCTAGGAGTGAATCTTGTGACAACATCTAGTGTAATGGGGCCCTGTCACATGGTGACTGGCCCTTTTAACCTGACAGGGCTCCTCAGCTGCAATTTCTATGGTTAACATGGAGATGGGGCCAGTCACACCTGTGCCATAATTAATTAGCCTGAAGGGGCAAGACTAAGGTGGGCCAGGTGATAGCTTAATGGACTGAAAGGACTGAGATCTCAGGCTTGGTGTGGAATTGCAGGGAGCAAAGGGAAGGGAGGGTAGGTGAGTAGAGGTAGGCTGGCCACTCCAAGACTGGAGACCTAGGGCTTGATACCAGAGCAAGAAAGGGGCTGAGAAAGGGGTGGGGGGAAACAAACCTGGGGTTCAATTGTTCCATACGAGAGCAGCAGAAAAACTGACAAAGGGAGCCTAGATGGTAGACTAAAGTAAAGGGCAGAAGGTCCTTTTTGTTTTTTTAGGACTCTTTCGTTGGACTTTTGCCATCCTGGAAGGGGTTAAGTTTATCAATTGGCTGGAGGGCTAAGCCACATCTCCAGTATAAACTGGTGCCTGGAAAGCTGAGGAGACCAACATCTGGAAGGGAGCGCTAGCCGTGCCATGCTCAGCCAGTGGGGATGCTCGAGGACAGCCACGTCCTGTGATAGGGCCCTATCTGGTTAAGGCCTCTAAGTAGTACCACAATATAAATAATGTAAACAAAATTGTTTGGTTTTAGTGCAAACATTTTTCAGACAATGTGAAATTTACTCCTGTGCAGAAACTTTGGCTTAAGGGCTTGATAGGAATTTAAGTATTCTGGATTCATAAATTGTCTGAGGAATTAAAAGAACTGGTGAAAAACATTGAGCACATCAACTTGAAAGAGATGTTGCATCCATCCCTTCTCCACTAGATGGAGGATTGATTCAAGGTAAGGTGAAAGGGGGCAAATGAACAGGAAAAGAGAAGTTGAATTTCAGAGGATCCCACCCCAAAACAACCAAATAATTTTAAAAAAAATCTTCCCCTCAAAATCAATAATGGTGTGTTCCACCACAAAGGGGAAATTTGTCACAATCACAGTAAATAACTCCTATGTTTTGAGGTATAATAGATGCCATAAAATATCTGGCCCATCTATTCACACTTGAATTTAGAATGTCCTGAATAATACAAATAGTTATCTTGTGATAGATACAGTACCAATATTTATTTTTTCCATTAGCAAAGTGCTTTTGAAGGGATGGCAGCCTTCCCTCCATATGCCATGAATAATTTATAGTGTGTTCAGTCCTCAGGTCCAGCCAAGCTGTACATGACACAGGTCCAGAGGAAGGGGGCATGAAAGTGGTCGTATGTCATTTTTATGTCCCCCCAACACTGGGACTGGCTAAGAGCTAGTTTCAGCCACTGGTGCAATTTAGAGAGCTTTAAGGCTGTTCTCAATTATGCTGGCTCGTAATGGTCCCCCAGATACTCTGACAATGCCCTACAGCAACCCCAACATGATCCTACTTCAGGTACCCGATTCTACACCACTGGGGGATTCTCCTGTATCTGGACAATCCCAGACTAGCTTACCAGCCACTTTGTGCTGTCAGAGTGGTACAAAGGGAGCAGGGACTGGGAGCTGGTGTAATATATACTCCTGCCATGCTTCCTGTCTCCCATCAAACACAATCACAACTGATGGAGGAAACTCTCCTTCCATTTTGGTGCCAAAACCTGTATAGTCTCCCTTTTTTAATTTCTCCATTCCTAATATCCTAATTTGTCAAAATCTCATGTCAAAGCTTGGAGGCAGAAATTAAACACAGTGATTATAGAAAATCATGACAGGAAAGCTCGCTAGAAAAACTACTAGCACAGAGTAAATGCATCATGTAATCCCTTGTCATTTTGCATCTTTAGTTAGCTGTGAAATCTGCTATCGGAACTAGTAGTGGCTTTGTCAGATAAAAGGAGACGAATATCATTTTAGATCTCCTTGATGAGTTGTCGTGTAGATTTATCAGACTTGTGAGAGGGGCACAGCACAGTATATTGGCAAGACGTGTAGATGACAAAAAACTGGCTCCCTGAAGAAACTGTGAAGTGATATATAGCTGGGTAAATCCTAAATTCATATGAAGACAATCCTTGCTAAAATTATGCCATAAACTGGAACAAATCAAATGTTTACAACCAAATGTCATGTTAGTTTCTGAGTTTGGGAAATGAGCAGGAATAAGATCATCCCCTCTTTGAGAGCTTGTCTCTCCCCCCCCCCCCCAGGAGTAAGGAAGTAACTGGTTCAAATATATTATACTGTGTAGCATACGGTGACTGAACTTAAAATTCTGTACCATTTTGAAAGGTCCTACCACTTCTATCAGAATTACCCATCGTAGGCATAGGGAATATAGCTGGAAATTGTAGGTTTCCAAATAATGGAATATTTTGAGTGTGCCACTCTTTCTGTTAATAACTAGGTCAGCTCCAGTTAATGGTGAGCACTACTTAAAAATCAATGGCTCAATATGATCATTATCGTTAATCTCTAAATCTCATCTATTGTAGCACTCTCTGATTTTCTTCTGGAGTAACACAGAACATTGATGTGTGGCCAAATTTTCAAATGCTAAGCACCAACCACAGGGGACAGATTCTCAAATGTGCTCTGCGTCGAGCAGATACTGTTGTTTTAACACTTACTGACAGATTTCACAAGAGTAGACCACCAGTTGTTCTGAGGTGGGTTTTTTCTTTTTTTTTTTTTTTTTTTTTTTTTTTTGAAAGTTCAACCACTTGTTCGGGTGCCTAAATGGCAGCTGTTTTGAAAATCTGGTCCCAATTGTGGGTGCTGAGCTCTTTTGAAAATTCTGGCCATGGAGTTTATAAATTTAATATTTATTTTGATTAATCTCATTCAGATTCTACCAAAAACTCCAACTGCAAGGTCCACAAATACAAGATTATGCAACCACTGGAGAACGTTCTCTTGATTTTTTACCATCCTGTTGATGTCCCACTCTCTACAACTGAAGGACTTGTGCATGTTCAGTTTTCTTACGTGATTGCACTTCTCTTTGTGCATGCAAATCACATAATTATGCTTGCAGTACACAACCTATATGTCCAGATGTTGCACGGCAAATGTGTGGTTAATGCACACTCATTTTGGGTGGCCCACCCACTGCACAAAGCTATCATAGTTTGCTTTTAAGACATAATAAGGAAGATATGTGAATTAATCACAAAGAATGCAAGCTTCAGAGCAATCAGTTTGTTCGTCTCTCCTTTATAATATGCATTTTACAAAAAAATCACAATTTCTGTCCCCAATATCCGCCTTTATCTTGGGTGTCAAGATATACTTTGTGTAAAGGATTTTATAATAGAGACTTCTGAATGAGCATTTCCCCTTCTGCTATTACCATCACCTTCTTCACCATTGAACACTTTTCAGTACCTCCTACTATGGCTGTTTGAAGATTAACACACAGCCCTGTCCATCCAACTTAGTCAAACACTACCTGCATTCTTCATGTGTGGGTTCTCAATAGACTGTTCGTTTTTTTTTCCATGACATTCATTAACAACAGGTAAGAAAAGTCGTGGGGGCCATAGCAAAGTTCAGTGACTTAAAGTGTGGCTTTATGCTGAAAAGTGACTATCTAAAAATGACACCTCCTTACTCATCACATCTACTCCCTCTCAGTTCTGTCTCTTATCTGCTGACCTTAGTGACAAAAATAAGCATTTAATGTTTTTACTCTTGTTAGCTCTGCGGAGCCAATAAAACAGACTGCAAGTGAGCGGGCATAAGTAACAGGAGCGACTGGAATTTAGCAAACTGTTACATTGGTATAAGCCCCTTGAAGACAATGTGCTTGCACAGGTGTCATTGTGGGCATAATCTGAAGAACATGGAGCTGCACCGCTGTAAAGTGAGGGCCAAATTGACTTTCTGTTGCTGGTGATGATATGCAAGATGGAAATAAGAGCCAATTTGGCTCTCAGAGGCTGGGCTGAGTTCACAAAACTGATAAGAAAAACAAATTTTTACTTGCAAACTAAGCATACTGGAGAATAAAATAAACATGGAGCCTCACAATGCCATTTTCGCAACGTCACTTTTCAGATGAGATCTGCACTTTCATACCTGAACAAATATTTCGATTGAGTGAAGAAATACTATTTATTAAAATATTAGTAGTGTGCTGAGTACTGAAGAGTGGTATTTAAACCACAGGCCTGAAAACACTTTATAAAGATGCATTGGTACCATTATCTTTGTTTTTAATTGGAGAAACAGGAACAGAGAGGTTAAGTGATTTGCCCAAAGCCTGTGGCAAAGACAGGAAAAGAACTCATGTTTCCTGACTTCTCATGACGTGTCCTATTCAGCTCATCTTGACTATCTGTTATAGGTGGAGCTTGCAGTGACACCTATAGTTAAGGCCGCCTAACACTTTCCATAATAAATCCCTGTTCGTAATTTTGCTGGGTTGGAATTTTTCATGCCAGGTCTCTGCCTCAGGGTGATTTTTTTTTTTTTTTTAACTTTCAACAAAAAATGCTTCATCCATCTCAGGGACCAAGGTAGGGGAAAATACATACCTTTTTCAATGTTAAAATAATCTTACATCCATTTAATTGAGCTCTAAGCCCTCCTTGCTTTGAAGGAGAGCTTGACATTGGGCATGAGAGTCACCCTGGAGTCAGAGGCATGCCTTCTTGTTGTCCTTGTGACAATTTCCTCAAATTTGTCTGCTTTATAAGCCTCTGAAAATCACCATTTGCACATACTCTGAGGTTTGCTAGACACTGGCAGTAAAAGTCTGCAAAAATTCCATCTGCCCTGAATGTGCTTCCGCTCAGACCTGATAAGAACCTTCCCTGAGATTGCTCCTTCTGGTTTGCTAGCAGCCAATGTGGAACTGGAAGGGAAAGCAAAAAGGCTGTTTCTCCTGTGCAATCAGTGATTCCCTGGTTTCAGAGTAGCAGCTGTGTTAGTCTGTATTCACAAAAAGAAAAGGAGTACTTGTGGCACCTTGGAGACTAACCAATTTATTTGAGCATGAGCTTTCGTGAGCTACAGCTCACTTCATCGGATGCATAAAGTGGAATGCATCCGATGAAGTGAGCTGTAGCTCACGAAAGCTTATGCTCAAATAAAGTCTCTAAGGTGCCCTAAGTATTCCTTTTCTTTTTGTTTCTTTGGAAGGCACTCAGGTAGTGTGGAGGATGAGGAAGCCACTTGACTTGAATGCAATAACAAGGTCAGGAGCAGAGGAGGCTCGTGCTAGGGGAAAAGGGAACATGCTAGGGGATGGGCAGCAAGGTCTGTAACCAATAAACCACACTCCCCATCAAAACTTGGAATTGACCCTAGGAATTGTGAGCCTGAATATTGCTCTGTGGTCTAGCAAATGGCTGTGAAACCCACCAGCAAAGTGTATGTCTTATCCCTCTCTAGTAGCTTGTCTACTAGCAGATCACCTTCTGCTGCTTCTTAATTAATTAATAAGACTGGGACTTTTACTCTATTAGTTACTCTATTAGCCTAAGAGGCTTTTTAAAATATGTAAGAAATTATATCCTAACAAATGTGTTAGGCCTCTGAGAGAATTAAATAGCCAGTTACCAGGAGAATTAGAGTGTGGATCAGGACATGCTGATGGAACAAGATAGACAGGGGAATGCCTTAACCGGGGGCGGGGCTACTCAGGAAGACCAGGGCTTTAAAAAGCCTGCTCCTAAGCAACCAGAGGAGCTAGTGAACAGGAGTGGCTAATGGGAGTTTTTTGCAGGGGTGGGGCTACATACACTTAACATTCCTTAAACTTAAACCAAAAAACACCCCCTGATAAAAACAAAACAACAGCAAAGGAACCAGCTGCAGGAGTAAAAAAGAGAATGCAGGCAGAAGTCCAGCAACAGAGTAGGGGCTACCCAGCTTATTGCACCCAATGCAGCATGTATGATTATCTGCCCTATGGATAGGTGGCGTATGTGTGCATTCGGTGCAAGGAGTTCCTGGCCCTCAGAGTCCATGTACGGGCTTTGGAGACCAGGGTGGCTGAGCCGGAGGAGCTAAGGGAGACAGAGAGGTATATAGATAAGACTTTCTGGGACACAGTAGAACGGTCCCACCCCCCCGTCTTACTGCCTCTGTGCTGTTGAGGAGGATGAAAGTCTCAGGGAAGGAGACCATCCAACTGGAGCAGAGGGAAACGATCCCATAGTTGGGACCCTCCTTTCAGATGATGATGTGGTATCCTCTCACACTGAGGAGACCTCTCCGGGGGAGGGAACTCCAGTTATTAGGAAGAGACAGGTACTAGTAATGGGTGATTCGATCATTAGAAACATAGACAGCTGTGTTTGCGATGGCTGGGAGAACTGCATGGTGACTTGCCTGCTGGTGAGAAGGTTGTAGTTCTCTCAAGACACCTAGGTAGGCTCACGTGTAGTGCTGGGGAGGAGCCGGTGGTCGTGGTATATGTAGGTGCCAATGACATAGGGAAGGATAGGAGAGAGGTCCTGGAGGCCAAATTTAGGCTGCGAGGTAAGAGATTGAAGTCCAGGATCTCCATGGTGGCATTCTCTGAAATGCTTCCAGTTCCACACGCAGGGCCAGTTAGAGAGGCAGAACTGCAGGATCTCAACGCGTAGATGAGATGATGGTGTAGGGAGAAGGGATTTAGATTTATTAGGAACTGGGGAAACTTTTGGGAAAGGGGGAGCCTATACAGGAAGGATGGGCTCCACCTAAACCAAAATAGAACCAGATAGCTGGCACTTAACATTAAAAAGGTCATAGAGCAGTTTTTAAACTAAGGGGGCTGGGGGAAAGCCAAGAGGTGGAGAGGACCACGTGGTTCGGACAGAGATATCCCTTAGGGAAGGCTCTACTAATGGAGATTCTCTATGTTCTAGTAAGGAGGAGACTATGGAAGATGATAAAAATACAGGTAGGATCTGATGAGAAACAGTCAAATGAAAAAAGAAAAGGAGTACTTGTGGCACCTTAGAGACTAACAAATTTATCTGAGCATAAGCTTTCGTGGCCACTGAATGCATCCGATGAAGTGAGCTGTAGCTCACGAAAGCTTATGCTCAAATAAATTGGTTAGTCTCTAAGGTGCCACAAGTACTCCTTTTCTTTTTGCGAATACAGACTAACACGGCTGCTACTCTGAAACCAGTCAAATGAAAAAAAGTCTCATTCAATTACGTCATGTAACGGGAGACAGCTAAAAAGTGACAAGTTTTTAAAGTGCTTATATACCAGTGCTACAAGTCTAAATAATAAGATGGACGAACTAGAGTGCCTCATAGTAAATGAGGATATTGATATAATAGGCATCACAGAAGCTTGGTGGAATGACAATAATAAATGGGACACAGTAATACCAGCGTACAAAATATATCCGAAGGAGAGAACAGGTCATGCTGGTGGGGAAGTGGCACTATGTGTGAAAGAAAGCATAGAATCAAATGAAGGAAAAATCTTAAATGAACCAAACAGTACCATAGAACCTGTATGGATAGTAATTCCATGCTTGAATAATAAGAATATAGCAGTAGGGATATAATACTGAGCATCTGACCAGGATGGTGATAGTGACTGTGAAATGCTCAGGGAGATTAGAGAGGCTACTAAAATAAAAAACTCAGTAATAATGGGGGAGTTCAACTATCCCCATATTGACTGGGTACATGTCACCTCAGGACAGGATGCAGAGATAAAGTTTCTTGAACCCTTAAATGACTGCTTCTTGGAGCAGCTAGTCCTGGAACCCACAAGAGGAGAGGCAATTCTTGATTTAGTCCTAAGTGTAGCACAGGATCAGGTCCAAGAGGTGAATATAGCTGGACTGCTTAATAATAGTGACCATAATATAATTAAATTTAACATCCCTGTGATGGGGAAAACACCACAGCAGCCCACTACTAGCATTTAATTTCAGAAAGGGGAACCAAATGTGAAATTGCAGGACTACTAACTGTAGTCTATAGACAATCATTTAAATCAGCTTCTGTACCAAATGACTGGAGGATAGCTAATGTGACGCCAATTCTTTAAAAGGGCTCCAGAGGTCACCCCTACAATTACAGGCCGGTAAGCCTGACTTCAGTACCAGGCAAACTGATTGAAACTACAGTAAAGAACAAAACTGTCAGACACATAGATGAACATAATTTGTTGGAGAAGAATCAACATGGTTTTTGTATAGGAAAATCATGCCTCACCAATCTACTAGAATTCTTTGAGGGTGTCAGCAAGTATGTGGAAAAGGGGGATCCAGTGGATATAGTGTATTTAGATTTCCAGAAAGTTTTTGACAAGGTTCCTCACCAAAGGCTCTTAAGCAAAGTAAGCTGTCATGGGATAAGAGGGAAGGTCCTCTGATGGGTCAGTAACTCGTTAAAAGATAGAAAACAAAGGGTAGGAATAAATGGTCAGTTTTCAGAATGGAGAGAGGTAAATAATGGTGTCCCCCAAGGGTCTGTACTGGGTCCAGTCCTATTCAACATATTCATAAATGATCTGGAAAAAGGGGTAAACAGTGCGGTGGCAAAATTTTCAGATGATACAAAACTACTCAAGATAGTTAAGTCCCAGGCAGACTGTGAAGAGCTACAAAAGGATCTCTCAAAACTAGGTGACTGGGCAACAAAATGGCAGATGAAATTAAAATTGATAAATGCAAAGTAATGCACATTGGAAAACATAATCCCAACTATACATATAAAATAATGGGGTCTAAATTAGGTCAAGAAAGAGATCTTGGAGTCATTGTGGATAGTTCTCTGAAAACATCCACTCAATGTGCAGCAGCAGTCAAAAAAGAGAACAGAATGTTGGGAATCATTAGGAAAGGGATAGATAATAAGACAGAAAATATCATATTGCCTCTATATAAATCCCTGGTACACCCACATCTTGAATACTACATGCTGATCTGCTTGCCCCCATCTGAAAAAAGATATATTGGAATTTGAAAAGGTTCAGAAAATGGCAACAAAAATGATTAGGGGTCTAGAATGGCTGCCATATGAGGAGAGATTAATAAGACTGGAACTTTTCAGCCCGGCAAAGAGACGACTAAGGGGGGATATGAAAGAGGTCTATAAAATCATGACTAATGTAGAGAAAGTAAATAAGGAAGTGTTATTTACCCATTCACACAACATATGAACCAAGGGTCACACACTGAAATTAATAGGTAGCATGTTTAAAACAAACAAAAGGAAGTATTTTTTCACACAATGCACAGTCAACCTGTGAAAGTCCTTGCCAGAGGATGTTGTGAAGACCAAGACTATAACAGGGTTCAAAAAAGAACTAGATAATTCTCGAAGGTAGGGTTCATCAATGGCTATTAGCCAGGGTGGGCTGCAATGATGTCCCTAGCCTGTTTGCCAGAAGCTGGGAATGGGTGACAGGGGATGAATCATTTGATGATTACCTGTTCTGTTCATTCCCTCTGGGGCACCTGTCATCTGCCACTGTCAGAAGACAGGATACTGGGCTAGATGGACCTTTGGTCTGACTCAGTTCTTATGTTCTTATGGCTTGAGGTTTATGCTGGGACTCAAGTGAGAGATAGGTGCCCAGGCGCCAGCCTGAGCGAGCAGTACTCATCGCAGAGGCAGACACATAGGCTCTGTGGCCTTGGGAACTTGTACAGTGAAAATGTAGGTGCTGAAGGATTTTAGGTGCCTCCAGAGTTGGGCAGCAGGGGAGCAAGGGTTCTGAGGATCATAGTGCTGCCTAAATATTGGACTTAGGTGCCTAACATGGGCAATCCTTTTGTGGATCTGGGCCTTGAGGACCATTGCCAGCTGCTGTAAGTTGGTGCTTGCCAAGTTAGGCTGCTTAAACTTGTTCCAGGTCAGAAAATCAGGGGATCATTACTGTGTTAGTTCTCAGCTTTCTTCTCTTTTCCCCACTCTTCTGGGCTGCACTTGGGGAGCTGCCTAGGGCAAGGCAGCCATCACTTGCTAGGCACTTCCCTCGACTCAGGCAGAACCATTTGAGCTCCCACCCTACTATCCTTCATCCAACAGGAACAGAATTGCTCTCTTTTTCCTCCCCTGAGGTGCAGCAGGAATCAGTAGGGAAACTGCTGAGCAGCTGTAGCAGGGAAAGGTCAGCAGCTGTTCAGAATGCTCTTGGATCACATCAGAGCTGCTCCTGGAGTTGCCTGCAAAGCAGTAGAAGGCAGATGGTGAGGTCAGACCCCCATCCACCATCTCAAGGTGATAAGGCTAATTCAGACATTTCCATTTAAAAATCAGCGTGCCACTCAGCGAACACATTTTCAGTCAATAGTCCTACACTAATTATCTTGACAGTCACTTTCAAGTGCCTAAAGACTGGACACCTGTAGTATAAGGAAACTCACACATAACTGGAAAATTGTACCTTTGTTTCATTCACCACCCTTGTCAAGGTTCCTCCCCCACTCTGAACTCTAGGGTACAGATGTGGGGACCTGCATGAAAAACCTCCTAAGCTTATCTTTACCAGCTTAGGTCAAAACTTCCCCAAGGTACAAAATATTACACCCGTTATCCTTGGACTGGCCGCTACCACCACCAAACTAATACTGGTTACTGGGGAAGAGCTGTTTGGACGCGTCCTTCCCCCCAAAATACTTCCCAAAACCTTGCACCCCACTTCCTGGACGAGGTTTGGTAAAAAGCCTCACCAATTTGCTTAGGTGACTACAGATCCAGACCCTTGGATCTTAAGAACAATGAACAATCCTCCCAACACTTGCACCCCCCCTTTCCTGGGAAATGTTGGATAAAAAGCCTCACCAATTTGCATAGGTGACCACAGACCCAAACCCTTGGATCTGAGAACAATGAAAAAGCATTCAGTTTCTTACAAGAAGACTTTTAATAAAAATAGAAGTAAATAGAAATAAAGAAATCCCCCCTGTAAAATCAGGATGGTAGATATCTTACAGGGTAATTAGATTCAAAAACATAGAGAACCCCTCTAGGCAAAACCTTAAGTTACAAAAAAAATACACAGACAGAAATAGTTATTCTATTCAGCACAATTCTTTTCTCAGCCATTTAAAGAAATCATAATCTAACACATACCTAGCTAGATTACTTACTAAAAGTTCTAAGACTCCATTCCTGTTGTGTCCCTGGCCAAGACGACTACAGACAGACCCAGACCCTTTGTTTCTCTCCCTCCTCCCAGCTTTTGAAAGTATCTTGTCTCCTCATTGGTCATTTTGGTCAGGTGCCAGCGAGGTTACCTTTAGCTTCTTAACCCTTTACAGGTGAGAGGAGCTTTCCCCTGGCCAGGAGGGATTTCAAAGGGGTTTACCCTTCCCTTTATATTTATGACAACCCTATACACCAAAAGCTGGGAAAGATGTTATGCATTGTTCATGTTGAACAGAAGGCATGGACTTGCCTAACATTAGCAAATTAGTTTCATTGACAAATTTATTTTTTGCAAAAACTAACTCTATTTTGTGAAAATTAGCAGATCTGCCTATAATTCCATTTAAGTACTTCAGAAGAAACCCACCTACAGGGATATGCGAACTATTGTTGTGTTTCATATAATAGTATAGTGATAGCTCACTATTGATGAGCCAAGTGAAAACTTGAGTATCTTCTGGCCAAGCAGAGCTAGATTTACTTTTATATCTGACTTCTCATGTCACCCCGTTATATACATAATCTCTTCCATATTTCTGACTGCTCTCCTATGCATCACTGCAATTATTTATCTCTGTAACTGTATGACTTACCTCTATAGCCTGTAGGTACAGTAATCAAATTGGCACTGAAATTTTGCCTTTCCATTTTATTTTTATATAGGGCAAAGGAATCAAATTCAGTAGATAGTTTGAAGAAAAGTTTTGGGTGCTCATGACCTGCATTTGCTATTTGGAAACAAATGTTGCCCAATCATTTGTGACTATTTTAGGTGATGTACTATTGAATCTGAACTCCTCATTCCCTAGTTCATTCTTGAATGCTTCCAATTTGGCTGCTACACCTTTATTTTCCCTAAGGATATTTTACAGCTGTAGATAGCAGTGTCCTTGGTTTCTTTCTACCTCTGTCAGTTATTTCTATCTGTAAACAGAGTGAAAAAATGGGGGGGGGGAAAGCCTTCTATAGATCAGTGTTTTTAGGGATATCTAGGGCAGCATTCTGATCTCATTTCACCAATGTAAATTCTTACTGTGCCATGAATAGTAGCACTGAAAAGTGAAACTGACTCTGTGAAAAGTGCACAAGACTTATTCCTACCAGTTATGTTTTGATATCCCAGTTGGGGAAAACCCAGTTGGAGAAGCGTTATTTACCCCTCAAAAAAAGAATCAGATAAATTCATGGATGATAGGCTATTAGCCAAGATGATCAGAGATGTAACCCCATGTTCTTGGTGTCCCGGAACTGCTGATTGCCAAAAGCTGGGAATGGACAATAGTGGATGGATCACTTGATAAATGCCCTGTCCATTCTCTCTGAAGCATCTGGCAACGGTCACTGTTGGAAGACAGGTTTCAGAGTAACAGCCGTGTTAGTCTGTATTTGCAAAAAGAAAAGGAGTACTTGTGGCACCTTAGAGACTAACCAATTTATTTGAGCATGAGCTTTCGTGAGCTACAGCTCACTTCATCGGATTCATGCCGTGGAAACTGTAGCAGACTTTATATATACACAGAGAATATGAAAAAATACCTCCTCCCACCCCACTGTCCAGCTGGTAATAGCTTATCTAAAGTGATCATCAGGTGGGCCATTTCCAGCACAAATCCAGGTTTTCTCACCCTCCACCCCCCCACACAAATTCACTCTCCTGCTGGTGATAGCCCATCCAAAGTGACAACTCTTTACACAATGTGCATGATAATCAAGTTGGGCCATTTCCTGCACAAATCCAGGTTCTCTCACCCCCTCACCCCCCTCCCAAAAACCACACACACACAAACTCACTATCCTGCTGGTAATAGCTCATCCAAAGTGACCATTCTCCCTACAATGTGCATAATTAAGGTGGGCCATTTCCAGCACAAATCCAGGTTTTCTCACATCCCCCCCACCCCCATACACACACAAACTCACTCTCCTGCTGGTAATAGCTCATCCAAACTGACCACTCTCCAAGTTTAAATCCAAGTTAAACCAGAACATCTGGGGGGGGGGTAGGAAAAAACAAGAGGAAATAGGCTACCTTGCATAATGACTTAGCCACTCCCAGTCTCTATTTAAGCCTAAATTAATAGTATCCAATTTGCAAATGAATTCCAATTCATCAGTTTCTCGCTGGAGTCTGGGTTTGAAGTTTTTTTGTTTTAAGATAGCGACCTTCATGTCTGTGATTGCGTGACCAGAGAGATTGAAGTGTTCTCCGACTGGTTTATGAATGTTATAATTCTTGACATCTGATTTGTGTCCATTTATTCTTTTACGTAGAGACTGTCCAGTTTGACCAATGTACATGGCAGAGGGGCATTGCTGGCACATGATGGCATATATCACATTGGTGGATGTGCAGGTATACGAGCCTCTGATAGTGTGGCTGATGTTATTAGGCCCTGTGATGGTGTCCCCTGAATAGATATGTAGGCACAATTGGCAACGGGCTTTGTTGCAAGGATAAGTTCCTGGGTTAGTGGTTCTGTTGTATGGTATGTGGTTGTTGGTGAGTATTTGCTTCAGGTTGCGGGGCTGTCTGTAGGCAAGGACTGGCCTGTCTCCCAAGATTTGTGAGAGTGTTGGGTCATCCTTTAGGATAGGTTGTAGATCCTTAATAATGCGTTGGAGGGGTTTTAGTTGGGGGCTGAAGGTGACGGCTAGTGGCGTTCTGTTATTTTCTTTGTTAGGCCTGTCCTGTAGTAGGTAACTTCTGGGAACTCTTCTGGCTCTATCAATCTGTTTCTTTACTTCCGCAGGTGGGTATTGTAGTTGTAAGAAAGCTTGACAGAGATCTTGTAGGTGTTCGTCTCTGTCTGAGGGGTTGGAGCAAATGCGGTTGTATCGCAGAGCTTGGCTGTAGACGATGGATCGTGTGGTGTGGTCAGGGTGAAAGCTGGAGGCATGCAGGTAGGAATAGCGGTCAGTAGGTTTCCGGTATAGGGTGGTGTTTATGTGACCATTGTTTATTAGCACTGTAGTGTCCAGGAAGTGGATTTCTTGTGTGGACTGGACCAGGCTGAGGTTGGTGGTGGGATGGAAATTGTTGAAATCATGGTGGAATTCCTCAAGGGCTTCTTTTCCATGGGTCCAGATGATGAAGATGTCATCAATATAGCGCAAGTAGAGTAGGGGCTTTAGGGGACGAGAGCTGAGGAAGCGTTGTTCTAAATCAGCCATAAAAATGTTGGCATACTGTGGGGCCATGCGGGTACCCATAGCAGTGCCGCTGATCTGAAGGTATACATTGTCCCCAAATGTGAAATAGTTATGGACTACAAGCCGTCAGGAACACTATCCCCGATAATGTCACGGCTAACCTGGTGGCTGAACTTTGTGACTTTGTCCTTACCCATAACTATTTCACATTTGGGGACAATGTATACCTTCAGATCAGTGGCACTGCTATGGGTACCCGCATGGCCCCACAGTATGCCAACATTTTTATGGCTGATTTAGAACAACGCTTCCTCAGCTCTCGTCCCCTAAAGCCCCTACTCTACTTGCGCTATATTGATGACATCTTCATCATCTGGACCCATGGAAAAGAAGCCCTTGAGGAATTCCACCATGATTTCAACAATTTCCATCCCACCACCAACCTCAGCCTGGTCCAGTCCACACAAGAAATCCACTTCCTGGACACTACAGTGCTAATAAACAATGGTCACATAAACACCACCCTATACCAGAAACCTACTGACCGCTATTCCTACCTGCATGCCTCCAGCTTTCACCCTGACCACACCACACGATCCATCGTCTACAGCCAAGCTCTGCGATACAACCGCATTTGCTCCAACCCCTCAGACAGAGACAAACACCTACAAGATCTCTGTCAAGCTTTCTTACAACTACAATACCCACCTGCAGAAGTAAAGAAACAGATTGATAGAGCCAGAAGAGTTCCCAGAAGTTACCTACTACAGGACAGGCCTAACAAAGAAAATAACAGAACGCCACTAGCCGTCACCTTCAGCCCCCAACTAAAACCCCTCCAACGCATTATTAAGGATCTACAACCTATCCTAAAGGATGACCCAACACTCTCACAAATCTTGGGAGACAGGCCAGTCCTTGCCTACAGACAGCCCCGCAACCTGAAGCAAATACTCACCAACAACCACATACCATACAACAGAACCACTAACCCAGGAACTTATCCTTGCAACAAAGCCCGTTGCCAATTGTGCCTACATATCTATTCAGGGGACACCATCACAGGGCCTAATAACATCAGCCACACTATCAGAGGCTCGTATACCTGCACATCCACCAATGTGATATATGCCATCATGTGCCAGCAATGCCCCTCTGCCATGTACATTGGTCAAACTGGACAGTCTCTACGTAAAAGAATAAATGGACACAAATCAGATGTCAAGAATTATAACATTCATAAACCAGTCGGAGAACACGTCAATCTCTCTGGTCACGCAATCACAGACATGAAGGTCGCTATCTTAAAACAAAAAAACTTCAAACCCAGACTCCAGCGAGAAACTGATGAATTGGAATTCATTTGCAAATTGGATACTATTAATTTAGGCTTAAATAGAGACTGGGAGTGGCTAAGTCATTATGCAAGGTAGCCTATTTCCTCTTGTTTTTTCCTACCCCCCCCCCCCAGATGTTCTGGTTTAACTTGGATTTAAACTTGGAGAGTGGTCAGTTTGGATGAGCTATTACCAGCAGGAGAGTGAGTTTGTGTGTGTATGGGGGTGGGGGGGATGTGAGAAAACCTGGATTTGTGCTGGAAATGGCCCACCTTAATTATGCACATTGTAGGGAGAATGGTCACTTTGGATGAGCTATTACCAGCAGGATAGTGAGTTTGTGTGTGTGTGGTTTTTGGGAGGGGGGTGAGGGGGTGAGAGAACCTGGATTTGTGCAGGAAATGGCCCAACTTGATTATCATGCACATTGTGTAAAGAGTTGTCACTTTGGATGGGCTATCACCAGCAGGAGAGTGAATTTGTGTGGGGGGGTGGAGGGTGAGAAAACCTGGATTTGTGCTGGAAATGGCCCACCTGATGATCACTTTAGATAAGCTATTACCAGCTGGACAGTGGGGTGGGAGGAGGTATTTTTTCATATTCTCTGTGTATATATAAAGTCTGCTACAGTTTCCACGGCATGCATCCGATGAAGTGAGCTGTAGCTCACGAAAGCTTGTGCTCAAATAAATTGGTTAGTTTCTAAGGTGCCACAAGTACTCCTTTTCTTGTTGGAAGACAGGATACTGGGCCAGGCAGACCATTGATCTGACCTAGTATGGCTGTTCTTATGTTCTTAAAACCAAGTGAAAATCTCAAAAATAAATAAAAAAAATACACAACGTGACAAGGAGCACACAAATACAGTCCCAGGAGAATGGAAGGTCCTGCAGATTGACATATAGAAATAGAGAGTTTGGGGACATTAATTTGGCTCCCTGTCCTACTAAAAATTCACTGGTCTCTTTTAGAAGTCAAAGGAACCACTTAGAAACAGGGACACGAATCCTGGGAGTAGAAAGTATAATCTTGTTAGGAAATCAGGGCAACCTCAGAAAAGATAAAATAAGATATTGTTCCAAAAGCCAAAGATAGAAACAGCTTTTAATAATGTAATTTACAGGCCACACATAAGTGTGGGATTGCAAAAGAATATTAAGTGCTGCTTTCTTAAACCTCAGAATAAGGGGCAGAAGAGCATTCACAAATCACCAATCTAGGGGGTAAAAATGGGAGGCTGGCGCCAACTGACAAAATTAAACTCTAGTTTCTCCCCAGTTTTTTGAGGAGCTCATATTTTGGCTCAGCCCACTAGGTATAGGGATACTGTCCCATGGGATCCGTTTTGAGTTTGAACTCTTCACAGCAAAGAGGTGTCTTTTGGACCCTGGTCGCTGGTTCGCCCCACCACTGTAGAAATAAAGGGCGACCTGTGAAGACGATCTGGATCCGGAACCCCTGGCTGCTGGAGTCCCTCAGGCCCCTGCAGGAACCACCTGCACAACTTGGAGCCAGCTCTGAAGTTTCAGGAGGCCTAAAGTCTGGAGCCCGCAGCTCTGGGCTGAGTCTCTTTGCCCCCCCCCCCCCGGCTTGCACAGAAAGCAACAGGTGGTCGAGCGCTGCATGCTGCTGGGGAACCTAGCGCGCGGCCCCTCGCCCGACTTCAGCCTCCCGCGCTGCTCCCGCAGCCCCGCGCCGAATCAGTCATGAGCGGGGTGTGGGGTCGCGGGGAGCTGCTGATTGGTGCGTGCGGCAGAGGGCGGCGCCTGCCTGGCGGGGAGGCGGCCGGGCGGGGAGACTCGGCGCGTTGAGCCGGGAGCCGCTGGACCAGCCGGAGCCTGCGGGAGCGGGCTGTCCGCGGGGTGAGTGCCCGGCTGGCTCTCCCCGCGCGCGCCGGCCACTTGCAGCCCGCCGCGGCGCCGCTCCGTGGTGCGGGAGCCCGGGGGAGGGGGTTGCACCCGGGCTGCTGGGCAGAGTGCACGGATCCTGCCCTGCGAGTTGCTGCTCTTGCCCGGGTGGCGGGTCCGCAGGAAGCGCCGGGCGGGGGTCGGGGTCTCGGAAAGCCTGGCCCGTGGGCTGGGGTGTGAGAGGGTATAGAAACCATCGGTGTGTGCGGGAGAGACGTAACCACTGGAGAGAGTGGAGCGGTACCTCCATAGAAAGCTTTGAGGCAGAGCTAGCCCATGGGGGGGCCCCAAGCAGGGATATTTGGGGTGGGGCCTGATCCGTCACCCACCGCTAAAATACTGATTATTTGTACAAACCAAAAAAAAAAAAAAGGGCAAACTTAATGCATATTAATCGTTAAAAAGCCCACGTTCAATAACTTGATCAGTATTTTGGGGGTAATACTAAATCAGGACCCCTTTGAGCTTCTTGGGCCGCTAATCCATTGCTCAGCCTGCTTGTGCCTACACTGCTTGTGTAGTCTGGGGGTGTGAGGGAGAGGGATCCAGGGCCACTGGGGGGGCAAGCGGGACAATTTGCCCTGGGCCCCACAGGGGCCCCCACGAGAGTTTTCAGGGGCGGGTCCTTCAGTGCTGCCGAACACACCCGGAGTGAAGGCCGTGGAGGGATCCCTTGTAATAGCCATGGGAGAAGGAAGGGAGACCCTGCTTGCCCTCACCCCACATCCAAACAGTGGATGTGGGGTGAGGGCAAGCAGAAGGAACCCCCATAGGAAGCATTGAGGGAAGCGAGGGGTCCCTCTATAGAAAACACTATGAAGGGGGGAGGCGTGTGTGACGGAAGGGTGGGACATCCTTCCCGTTATCGAAAACATTGTGATGGGACTGTATATTCTCTGCTGTGAATGAAGATGATTCCTTGACCCCCTAATGCTGTGTCTGTATGAATTTTGCTGAGAAGGGTGTGTAGTTTATGTTGGGGTCATTGACTTTTCGAAAGGAAGTGGACTCGAGACCAGGTTTGGATGTGAGACAAGCACAAGGCAGTACTGTGGGAGAAAAATGAGGACCTCCAGAGAGATTAACTAGTATACCACACTAACCAGTAGCCCAAATATGTGTATGGGGCGGTGTCAAAGTCTCTGCTGAGAGTACCCCGGTATTGTGTGCTGAGAGTACCTCGGTAGTGACTAACCACACTACGGAGATGAGTAGGGTGCTGTTTTAGAAACCACTTTATCTACCAGGTTCAAGAGGTACTGTTGTAATAAGCAATACTATGCTGTCGTATCTGCAGTCCAATCTTGTGTCCAGACTTGCAGCAGAGACCCAGCCATGCTCATCTCATGGCTTTGTATATGTTATAACATTTTATTGTGCTCACACATGAGTGTGAAGAGTTGAGTTAGATTATGAGATACTGACCATTAGTCAGTGTAGTTCAGGACAAATCATATTGAAAGGTCATGAATGATTACATTCTGGTCCCAGCAGGGTGAACTCAATCATGAAGTGTGTTTGTTTTGTGGGGTGGGGAAGGGAAGGTGGAGGGAGAGAGAGAGGAGTTGACTCTATCTCCTTCCATGCATCATACCCAGGGAAGAAATTAAGAAAGAAGCTGTAAAATCAGTTCTGTAACTCCAACCAGGGCAGAGTTTAAACACAAATCATACTATGTAATTTTTAGAATTAAACTGGTGGAGGGGGGAGGAAAATCCCAACTATTTAAATATAATTTGGAAGAAGGGGGGAGGTCTTGTCCCATTTATGAGATATTATGTACGCAATTATATGCTGTAATCCATTTTCTTCTGCATTAGAACCTTACCAGCACACCCCACCAGTTCTGAACTGTCAGCACGGCAGATTTCCTTTTTATGGAATGGCTTCATAATGTTTGTTGTTTTTATAATCTTTTATTATTGCTCTACAGTGCCCTCATAGGGTATGCTTTATAAATATTATCAGAGCAAACAAACTGATTTTTTTTTCTGTTCCACTTAATGAATCTATAATCTAAACATCTGGTCAACTGGCTAAAATTAGACCACCTGCCCAACTCTTTCTTTCTTGGGGATGGAGACTGCCTCCCCGGAATTAATTTTAAGGCAATTGTTAAAATTATCACCTTATTACGAGGGATTTTGCTGTGTTTCAATAAAACACAACGAATTTTTAAATTTTCCTTTTTAAATCTTTGATTTTTTGAGACACATCCAGAAAATACATTCCTGTGTTCTGCATATCTGGCTGCTGTGACTCAAGCCCTTCTCCGGTTTTATCCCACTTGGAACTCACAATATGCATGTTAGATACAAGTTGAGACTATCCAGTATTTAGTTTTGTTTATTGTTTTGCTACTGTGTTCTGCAGTCCCTGATGTTTAGAAGGTTCACATACTCCCTACTCCTCCTATGGCAACAAGTTGCAGTCATTAAATCACAGGCCTAGAAGAGGTTTTGTAACCGAACACCACACCTTTTGTGACTTGCCAGTGGCTAGTGTGACTTATCATTTTATGTATTCTGAATGTGAAGATTTATATTTTTTTGTGTGTATGGAATCAAAAGTTATAATACAGTACAGGTAACTGTCAGTCATGTGGCTGTGACCTCATAATTTGCATTGCTCTTGTGGTGGTTGGTGTCAATGGAATCTTGAGATGGAATTATAGACCAACTTTTCAAATGGTTAATGTAAAAAAAAATGTTGATCTGTCCTTGATCTGTGCCCAGCATGGGCAAATGCCCCTTCTTCTGCCCTCCATTCTTTGTTCATTGCCAGAGGGCTCCCACATCCTGCTCTAACAGTCTGGCTCCTGGTTGATTGAATCTCAGTTCAGAGTGAATTGCAGTCACATCACTGGATTGCAATATTATGTTTGCATAGATTGCAGCGTTAAAGGGAAGAAGTGCAGTGTAGTTGTTAAAATAGAAAATGAGAAGTTGGAGAACCTGTGTGCTGTTTCTGGCTCTGCAGCTGAGGCTCAGTCTGATCTTAGAACAGTTCCTTAACCACTCTGTGTCTCAATCTCTCCATTTTTAACAAGGGGATGCCTACCTACTTACCTACCTATCTGTCTCTGTGTCAGGCATGTCTAAGCTTAACTAATGTAGTAAGGTGACTTGAGAATCTTGGATGAAATGTGCTATTTGTATGGAGTTAGTATTATAGCATACTTTATATAAAGTTTGTGGCATGCTCTATAGAGTGATAGACCGCAGATGCCCTAGAGTTGGGTGTAGTGCAGGGGTGGGCAAACTTTTTGGCCCGAGGGCCACATCTGGGTATGGAAATTCTATGGCGGGCCGTGAATGCTCACAAAGTCGGTGGTTGGGGTGCGGCAGGGGGTGAGGGCTCTGGCTGGTGGAGCGGATTCTGGGATGGAGCCAGAAATGAGGAGTTCAGGTTGTGGGAGGAGGCTCTAAGCTGGGGTAAAGGGTTGGGGTGCGGGGGGGGAAGAGGGCTCTCGTTGGAGGTGCAGGCTCTGGGATGGCGCTGGGGGTGCAGGAGGGTGGTCTGGGTTGGGACCGAGGAGTTCGGAGGGCGGGAGGGGATCAGAGCTGGGGCAGGGGGTTGGGGCATGGGAGTGGATCAGGGGTACAAGCTCCGGGCAGCGCTTACCTCAAGCAGTTCCCGGAAGCAGTGGTATGTCCCGCCTCCGGCTTCTACGCGAGGCGTAGCCAGGAGGCTCTGTGCGCTGCTTTGTCCGCAGGTGCCGCCCCTGCAGTTCCTATTGGCCATGGTTCCTAGCCAATGGGAGCTGCGGGGGCAGCACTTGGGGCACGCGCAGAGCGGGGCAAGCCCCCAACCCCACTCCCTGGCTGGAGTGCCAGAGTGGGACAAGCCCCAGACCCTGCTTCCCAGTGGAAGCTCGAGGGCCGGATTAAAATGTCTGAAGGCCCGGATGTGGCCCGCCGGCTGTAGTTTGCCCATCTCTGGTGTAGTGACTTCTGTATATAGAAAGGTATGAGGAGGGGTTTTGGGGGGAGCCAAAAACTTGTATTTTTAAAGATGAAAGTTAATACCCTTTCCAATTACAACGAGAAATAAACTAAATTATTCCATTCAGTTACATTCTTTTTTATGTAGCTGAACTTAAGGTTTTCATGAAAAACAAGGACATTAAAATAAATGTCCTGTAGCTTGTGAATTAATTAATAAAAATCTTTTAAAATATTATACTGCTCTGTTTCCTCCCCACCCCCCCCCCACTGAATATGAAAAATCTGTGTATGGCCATGAATGTAGCTCACAAGGTGCAAGAGTATAGAGTAATGTGCGTTTTGTTTCTAATGATACAAAGGGCTCATGCTATGGTGAAGAGTGTCCTAGAAATAAACTCTTATCTATGTTTGTAGCATTTTTTTGTCGCTCTTGCAGCTTTGCCTTGGGGATTGGTAGTCTTTTTACTGATTACGTATTCTGTGGATAGGTCTCTTTTTCCAACGCTGTCGATCTACTGTAGCATCATTAGCGAGCAACAAACTTCCAAAAAGTTTTCTTTTGCAGAGCAAGGTAAGGAAAACAGAAGGATCCCATTCATAGCCCAGATCCCTTGTGATTTGAGTAGGGGAGCTGTCATTCAGTGAGTGGAATTCCTATTCAGATGCACATTGGCTTTTTGTGCCATAGGATTGGTAACATTTCTGCAAGCTCCTGATTGCTATTATTGATACAGCACCCATAATGTGCTGTTGCTTTACAGAGCACTGGTCTTGAGGAGAATTTACACTCTGTTTTTTGAAATAGCATGGCAAGAAATACCACCTGTCAGAGGTAGGATAGAGACCCCAGTAAGGATTCTAGAGGCATTCCTTTTTGATTCCCAAGAGGCCAGGGGAACGAAAGCTATTTTATTTCTAATGTGTGGTTGCTAAATTTATTTATATTTATAATGATAGCATCTGCGGATTTCATTGGCCTCTGTAGAAATGAAGAACATATATGTTCTTGCCCTCATAGCAGGGTGCCCATTAGGGTCCTGAAATATGGGATTGGACTCATTGGACCTTGCATTCTCAACAGAATTCTTCTGTTAAGCCTACAAATCTTTTAACGTTGTTACTGTATGACTTAATATTTTCTACAGAGTCACACTGGTAATAGTTCTTTTTCTCCATCAAGGAGGCACCTTCATAATGCTTTACTCCTGTCTGCATAATTCTGTGAAACCAAACCTATTCAGGTTTGGCAATTAAGGGCTCAATTTATCACCCATTGAAGTCAATTGGAACCTTTCCACTGACTTCATTAACCATTGAATCAGACCCTAATTGATTAGAACTCAAAGCTAAATAATAGATTTACTTGAAAATTACCAGAAAATTCAAATTTCTCTCAGAAGTTGTGTTCAAAATTTTGGGCAGAAATACTATTTTTTTCATACAAAACAAAGAGGCTGAACTCCTGTTAACTTTAAATGTGAAATAGAACCCAACTTTAACTATGATGTTCCTACCATTCCATAATTAGAGGCATTCTAAGCAATTTACAATGTATGTTGCTTGTTACATTTAATCATAGCACAATATATAAAGGGATAAGATAGCAATCCATGATGAAGAAAATCTTGAAGACTAAAGAATGAAGTAAACAAATGGGGGGAGGGGGAATATAAGAGATCCTTTGGGCTTATATATCTGTTTGGTTCATAGCATAGATGCTTTGCAACAATCAGTTATTGCTTTGAAAACATTCAAATATTTGAATTTATATGTGTGGCTTTTAGACTACTGCATTGAGCATCATGCTTCAGGGTAGTTGAAAAGACCACCTTTTTTGAATAAGCATAGGTTATTCAAATATTTAGAGTATTATTAGAGTTGCTCTTTCCTGGCTTTCTCTAGCAAAGATAGGACAGTTACTGAGAGGATACAGAAGCTGAACGTCACGAAGGAGAGGAATAATCTTTGTTCCTGGCTCTGATTTTGAATTCTTCTGTCTGAGAGCTCCTCTAGCTGTTGACTGATATTTTGAACAAAGCATGTTTATCGCTCTTTGCAGCAATAAGTAATGGATCTGTGGTGTAGCTTGGTGTAGTCCAGTTGATAAACTGGATTTCTCCTCAGAACACTTGCTGTGTGTAATTCAACAGGGGCTATGAAAGATGGGAAAAGGTTCTCAGATTTCCCCATAGCTCTGGCGTACTCCTGCATCACCACCAACATTGTCGTTTTCTGCCTTCATGTTTTTCATGTTTCATCAAACTTTGGTGCACCATGGAGATCTGGGGACAGGGGTTGTTTGATAGTAAAACATGTGTATTGTTTGTGTTATTTCACCGTTGGTCCTGTAGGTGGATGGCTCTTTTCTTCCAGGGCATTCTAGAAGCTCACCAGATTCATGACCTTTCAAGGATAAGCCAGTCTGGGTGGTTCACCTTTTGCTTGGGAAATAGGGTGACCAGACAGCAATTGTGAAAAATCACGATGGGGCTGGAGGGGTTGTAGGCACCTATATTAAACAAAGCCCCAAATATTGGGACTGTTCCATAAAATCGGGACCTCTGGTCACGCTATTGGGAAAGTAATGAACTCTGCTGGGAGAAAGTACAGTTGGACCAGGAAAACAGTAAGGTGATTATATTTCTCATTTCCACTCATAGGCCAAAGCTGAGTCCAGCATATGGGTCCAGACACAATTCAGAAGAAATTAGTGGTTGCCATACATGACAATAGATCACTAAGGTGTTACAGGTGTCCTTTATATGTGTACTGATGTCCTGAAGGGCAAGGAATCTAGGAGACTCCACTAGAGTGCTAGACGGTAGCTTGGTTGGCCTCTCTAAGGGGTTTGCAGTCAGTTGAGGCCTGTATGCCAGCAGGAGTCCTGGATCTGTCCTGTGGCTGGATTTGCATACCAGATGGATGCTCTTGAAGGATTTAGCCTTTAAGAAAGAGCATTTTGGCATCTGAAGTGGGAGGAGAACAGAAATGCCGCTCCTCATCTTTTTTGTTCTTGTTTTTCTGCTTATGTTGCACTAAATAGGCAGTACAGCCAACTGGCCCAGGACTGAGTTGGCGGAGTTGTCTAACTAGGCCTCAGTGACACATAGGCAAATTCATATGTTTCATTTGAAATGAACAGTATTGGCTTTTTACTTATAGACTTCCTCAGCAGTGAAACTGACGTGACTCTTGTATTTTCACTACTACTCTCAGGTTTCTTAATAAAAGATAGAAAAGTGACCAGAGTCTTGTTAATTTCACTCTGTTTTGGGAAGCTACAACTGGCATCAGAGCCCCAGTCCTAGACCAGAGCTCCTTTGTGTTAGGCGCTGTACAAACACAAAACAAAAAGACTGTTCCTACCCCAAAAAGTTTACATGTAGGTATAAGACAAGAGACAATAGGTGAAGCAGACAGACTGGGATTAAAAGGAAACTGAGACCGTATTGGCCAGCAAGATAGGCAGTGGTCTCAGCAACCTAACTATCCTCCTGTTTTTTGTAGGCCTCACAGCAAAGGAGAGTTCTGAAGGAGGATATTGAGTTATTTTTGTAAATGTTTGTGGAGAGTTACTCTCAAGCATGAGGGGCAACGTGGAAGAAAGCACAAAGGTGCTTGTTTGAAAATTTTAAGAAGTGGATGATGGAGGCTGACAAGGCCTGAATGGATGTGGGAGTTGACTTTTCAATGCTGAATGAGAGATGATAGGTAGGGTGGCCATAGGTTACAATAATAAGACAACTGATGTTTGAAATGATAGAAAGAGGGAGCCAGTGCTGGAATGCAAAAAGAGAGGTGACGTGAGCAAAGCAATGGGCTAGGAAAACGAGCTTTGGAGCAGCACTTTGAATGGATATCAATGAGTGATGGTTCCATTTGTCAAGGTCAGAAAGAAGGAGGTTGGATTAACTGCGATGTGAAATGATGAAAACCCAGAGAGAGGTCCGAGTTGAAGATGACACCCAGCTTACAGGCCTGAGTGACAGGTAGGATTGGTAGTGTTTTCCACAGTGATTTGAGAAAGGGGGCAGCAGGGAGGATTGGTGGGGTGGGGGATTAAGAGCTTTGTTTTAGCCATGTTGAGCTCGATCCGACAGATAGACATCCATGAAGAGCAATCAGAGACAGCCTAAGTTTTTGTTTGGACAGAAGACAGGTAGATTTGTGAGTGTCAGCATACAGATGGCAAGTATCAGAAGGGTAGCCGTGTTAGTCTGGATCTGTAAAAGCGGCAGAGTCTCCTGTGGCACCTTATAGACTAACAGACTAACCCTAAGCATACAGATGGTAGTTAAGTTTGTGTTTGTGGTTGAGATTACTTTTTGAGGGAGGAGAGTAGGAGGCCAAGGACAGAGCCCTGTGGAAAGCCTTAAAGTTAACAGGAATTTGTGGATGAGACCCATTCGTGCCTTACAGGAAAAGCTTTCTATCTATCTGTGGCAAGCAGATTTTTCCGTAATTGACAGAGAAGGTGTTTCTTGAATCTAGCTTCATTTTAGTTACAAATTTGAAAGTGAAGAATAACTTAGATTACATTATTTTCTATGTTGAAAGGGAAATATGTAATACTAAATACGTGGGGGGAAGGTTTGGGGGGTATTTCATGTTTGAGGGAATTAAATATATTTTATTATTAGAAAATGCCCGAGGTTGATATTTTAATCCATATTTTATATTTAAAGTCCACATACCCTGTCTGATGTTCCTACAATGTTGTGTGCCAGAAAAAAAATGTTTTCCCATGACCATATGTTACTGACACTATAAAATGAATTGAAAGTTTAAATCCTTCTTTGATAGGTGGTAATCGATGGCTCCTCTGTTAATAAAATAATGCCACAAGAGTAAAGATAAATTTGCCGCTGCTAACCTATGTGGGGGGAAAAAAGTTTTGCAACATTGGGAAGTTATGAATTCTCAGGGCAGAGAAGTTATGTCCTTTTGTATTAATCATCTGCTTATGTATATCAGTCCTTGTGTGGCTGTCTACATGCATTTAGAGTTGCATGTTAAAGCATTCATAAAATGCACTGTGATTATTTTGTGATTAAATACAATTAATCTGACTTTATTACAATTATAAGTAAAGTAAAAATTTGTTCCTTTAATTTCATTTGCTCTTTATGCTGCAGTCCTAATACTGTGATTTTTTTTTTAAATTTGTTTTATTTTAAAGGCTCAGTCAAAACTGTGAATAATCAGTGGTTTCCTCAAGTACTGTGTGTATAATGGATCCGTTTTTTCACACATGGGAATAAATTGGTCTATTCTGCCCTATTTAGCTTGCCAGTATAATCATTTTTGTGTTATATTTCCACATGAGATTGGAGGCATCTCACATTTTCATACCCTCGTGCAGTGAGGGCGCTCATTTAAACAGTTGTTTTCTGTCTTTGCCAGAGATGGTGCACTGCCTCAGTTCTGTGAAGAGCTTCTACACCATTCCGAAGTCAGTGTACATTATCAAAGACTAAGCAAAGGACTAAAGACATCAGCTTTTTCCTGCTGACACATCTCACTCCCAGTGAATACATTTCTAATGTGCTGAAGATTTCTAGACTTTGGGAGAGCAAAATCTCTACCTCCTATTTTATGAATACTTTTAGCCATGGCTGTGGAACTTCTGCTGCTGTTGTTGCTTTGTGGAAGTACTCTTTCAGAGGTGCAGCCTTTACACAAACCACCTCCTGGAACTTTGGATTTTGGATTTGTGCCTGTGAAGACATATGATACAAATACATATCATGAACCTGGACCAATAGGAATTTTGTTTAGACTAGTCCATGCTTTCCTTTATTTAGTGCAACCAAATTCTTTTCCACAAGGTAAGTGTGTAAAATTATAGCTTATTTTAATGATCTACTTTTAAGACATTCATTTTCATAGTAAACAGTGATTTTTTTTTTTTTTTTTTACTGAAATTTGTTCCCAGCTCCACTCTTTCAGAAGCAGTGGATTCAGAGTAAAGTATAAAATGCCTCGCCTCAGGTTTTAATCTGGGATAAAATTTTATTCTCCTTTGCAGTGTTTGTGAGACTGTGACTTTTTACTATGTAATTACAAGGTTTATTCTAGAGATTATTCTGCAAAGGGAATGTCAGTAGCAAAGTAAATTTCATGCATTTCTGTATCTGTACTGAAGTCATAAAGACAATTACTTTGTATAGCTACATCTAACTTGTGGCTTATTTGTTTAGCTTTGTAATCTTAAAAAATTAAGGTTTTACTCTTCTATTGGACTATTTCTCTGTCCTTTCTTCCCCAACCCCACCACACCACTCTGTTTCCCAAAGCTGGAAAAGAAATCTTAAAAGAGAAGTATACATGTTCAAGATTTCTAGATTGTCCATGAAAGGCTCTTTAGTAAGCTCCTGGAGCTGTGGATCTGGTTTTATTATTGGTTTGTTTTTTTCACCATATTTACACTGTCTAATTCAGGTGTTAAAACAGAATGTCAATACTGTTTGTATAAATTTGGCATTAAAATTCACAGCAGGTTGAAATTTTAGTATATGAAATCTGAGCAGTATTTTTATTTTGTTTGCTCACAGATTTTCACCAAATTGCTTTGTCTGTTTTTAGCTATAGGTATGCACAAAAAATATTTACTAGTTTTAAATACTACCTCCATTGTATCTTAGAAACCTTTTCAGGTGAAATAATTGGGATTTAGAAAGACAGTAGTTTGTACATCAGTCCAACTACTACACTTCTCAGTATAATTACAAGGAGATATAACTTTCATAATTGGTTACTACTGTGTATAGTGTCTTCCATCATTTTCTGTTTTTTTCAGTATAAAAATATAAAGTCCACAACCATGTCAATGCCTATGGAAGAAAGAGGTCAAAACAAACTTGAATGGGTCTCTAATGTAATATTCAAACCAAAACTTAAAGAACAGGCTAATTCTTCACTCTGACTACCCCTCTGAGTTATTACAAGTTCACATAAATACTGTACTGGGTCCTGTAAGCCTTATAAGTATCCATTTATTATATTAATTATCCAATTGGTTTTAATGAAATTACTCTTGTGAATAAGGGCTCCAGGAATGGGTCCTATAAAAATAGATGCAAATTTTAATTGTATGGGGACTAAACTTGTAAATACTAGCAGGCATAGGGTTTATTTAAATTTTTATTAGTCCCATAGGATTACAGTAGTAAATTCTATACCCAGTGGTAGGTGTACAAAGTTAGGCCCATGGAGAGCAAGTAGATGCCTAAACATAAGTTCTTTGTTCTTATTTAACATGTGCTTTTCTTCCTCTCCCCCACCCCCAGATATTTTTTTTAAAACACAGTTTCTAAAGTTTGTATTATGTGAAGTCTTTTTTGTTCTCCACCACACACCCTATCCCAAAATTTAGATCTGAAGGATGATGTGGATTTCTGCGTTATCGTGTAATTAGTTTAATCCCATAATCTGTTTTACCATATGCTGTTCTATTTCATATCTAAAGTATTAATTATGAAGGTTACTTTTTAACTCTTTATATATATAAAAAAAGACACTAGAATAGAGCTTACTCCAATCAAGAGTTGAAACACACAGATAATTTTTAGGTGCACATATACCTTGACTCAACCTCTTTCAGAGTGTTTAACTGTAAACTTTGTTGCTATTAATTAGGCAGAGGCTTCAGAAGAGTTTAAATCTTTAATGTAAGCTGTGGGTATTAGCCTAGTTTTCCCCTAAACCATTATGTAATCAATGTGGTGTTGCTTTATAGTCATGAATCAGAGGAGAAATGTAATTAATAAATGGTCCTGATCATTGAGAGGTCCGAAAAACATGGCCATTCAAATAGCAGTTGAGAAATGCGGAGATTGCTAAGAGTCCCACTTCCACCTTTTTTGACCTTTCTCTTTGTTCACCTGTAGTACATGGCCTGCTAATTTTCCTTGTTAGTGCTAGAGGGGGGTTTCTTTAAAGGTACTGTATTAAGTCGTAGTGACTCTTACTGTTTAAATTGTGTATATGTATTCTTACTGTGCTTAAACCATTTATCTGCTTGTAGTAATGTTCAAGGACAGTTGAATGTTTCAAGGCTGGCCAATGCAGATGTGACATGCTTTCAAGCAACAGTAAGCGATTAATAAGGAAGTTATTGCGAACTTTTTGCCTCAGGGCAAATGGCAGTGGCACAATATTCAGTGGTGTAGCTGTGTTAATCCCAGGTTTTTAGAATGACAAGGTAGTGAGGTAATAATCTTTTATTGGACCAACATCTGTTGGTGAGAGAGACAAGCTTTTGAGTTTACACGTAACTCTTCTTCCAGTCTATGAAATAAATTGGCTTCCTATGGATGCTATGTTGGAGAAAGTGTCTTTTAAAAGAAGCACTCTAAGTCTTAGAAGTTACAGATCTTTCATTCCAGATAATAGCAAGTTAGATGTAGGGCGGAAAGGTGGATAACTGTCATTGGTTTGCAGAAAAAAATCAAGTATACATCTTTTAAAAAAATAAAATAAAAATCCTGACATGTTTAATGAATGTTATGGTGATTAGGATCAGAATAAAAATAGGAACTAGATAATTCATAGCTTGGCTATTTTGAGAAAGATAATTGAAATCACAAAATGGGTTACTGTAAAAACATGGATAATATTTATGTGGCAAAGTGCTGTTGTACTAGATTGCCTTGTGTGGGTGCATAATAATACTCCAATAATTTTAGGTATTTAAGAAGTTCTGTGTAATTATGATCTGCATTGTAAGTGAAGAAAACAGGAGAAAGTTGTTTGTGTCTGAGTAAAGATAACAATGATGTGTGTGTAAGTAATAAAAATAGTGGTCCAAATGGTAGCCTAAAAATGTGGACGCAATCATATTTCAGTTGCAGTTGCTAGTTCTAAATGTTTTACTCAGCTTCTATTGAAAATGTAAATGTTACCTTGGTTTCTTTGAAATTAATGCATAATTGAAAATAAATGGTCACTAGAAGAGTTTCATGGCCCTAAATCTAACTTTTAAAAATCGTAAGTTTATGTAATACGAAAATTAGTTGTGTGATCACATGCATGTCTTAAGTCTTATATACACTAATAGAATTAGGACGGGGAATTGCCGCATCTCTTCAGTACACTAATTGTTTAAATTGCTGAGTTAAAAGGGCAATAAGTTCCCACTGTGAGGAAAGAAATTAGTCCTCTAGTTTTTTAAAAATTGTGCATTTTGGGGTTTGATTGGAAGGACTGTAGTGAGTATAAGTATTGAGAGCTAAAGTCTGTTTTCAGTTCCACTCACTAAATCCTGTTGACTTCACTGGAAATTGCACAAGTTTAAATGAGAGCAGAATTTGTCCTTGAGCATATGATACATACCTATTCTGTGGGGAGATGTTTGGTCTAATGGATAGAGCACGGGACTGGGACTTAGGAGACCTAGGTTCCATTCCTGACTGGCCTACTGGGTTACTTTGGTCAAGTCCCTTCAACTCCCTGAGTCTCAGTTCCCATGTAAAATTGGGATAATGATGCTACCCTCCTTTGTAAAGTGCTGAAAATCTCTATCTAAATGGTGGTTGTTGTTATCTCATCTTTTGTTAGTAATATAACTAACATTATAATAAATAGAAAAGGAGTACTTGTGGCACCTTAGAGACTAACAAATTTATGTGAGCATAAGCTTTCGTAGCTGTAGCTCATGAAAGCTTATGCTCAAATAAATTTGTTAGTCTTTAAGGTGCCACAAGTACTCCTTTTCTTTTTGCGAATACAGACTAACATGGCTGCTACTCTGAAACTTGTCATTATAATAAAAGTTGGCAGTTCCAGGAGAAATACAATTTGTTGTCACTCAACTAAGACAAGATATAAGAAAACAGCCTTTGGGTTTTTTCTTCTCACCAGAGGATGTTGTGAAGACCAAGATAATAACAGGGTTCAAAAAAGAACTAAATAAGTTCATGGAAAATAGGTCCATCAATGGCTATTAGCCAGGATGACCAGGGATGATGTCCCTAGCCTCCATTTGCCAGAAACTGGAAGTGGATGACAGGGGATAGATCACTTGATGATTACGTGTTCTTTTCATTCCTTCTGAAGCACCTGGCATTGGCCACTGTTGGAAGACAGGATACTGGCTAGATGGACCTTTGGTCTGACCCAATATCGCCATTCTTATGTTCTAACTTGTGAAAGGTGAAACAATCATTTATGAGTGAAACTAAATTAATCTATGATGGTAGCATGGTACTAGTGAAACAGCTTGTTTATACCACTTAGTGTGCTATGAGCCTTCAGGTGTGAATTTGTTGTATACAGGGCATGGTCAATATCAGGCCTCTCAAACTCCGTTTACCTTAGGGCCAGCGCCAGTCCTCAAATCCTCTCAGCAGGCCAATAATGCCACTGAAGATGGTGTTCAGAAATTAAAACATTTATATTTTTTATTTCAAATTTCTTAGAAGTAATAAAACTGTCATACAACTTTATACAATTCTTCGCCTCCCAGAGAGGTTTTAGTGTTGGCCAGCCACCTGTCAACACTTCAGTTCTGTCAGTTTGTTCATGTTTGGCCTCAGTGACTGACCAGTTGAAACCTTCAGGATTGCAGCAAGGTGTGCATCAGATAGTTGTTTGGTATTTTGACGGAGAGACTGCTGAGACTCATCAAGCCCTCGGATCGCTACCCCTTCCTGCTTCTCCACATGGGCACCAATAATACTGCCAAGAATGACCTTGAGCAGATCACTGCAGAGTAGGTGGCTCTGGGAAGAAGGATAAAGGAGTTTGAGGCACAAGTGGTCTTCTCGTCCATCCTCCCCGTGGAAGGAAAAGGCCTGGGTAGAGACCGTCGAATCGTGGAAGTCAACGAATGGCTATGCAGGTGGTGTCGGAGAGAAGGCTTTGGATTCTTTGACCATGGGATGGCGTTCCAAGAAGGAGGCATGCTAGGCAGAGACGGGCTCCACCTAATGAAGAGAGGGAAGAGTATCTTTGCAAGCAGGCTGGCTAACCTAATGAGGAGGGCTTTAAACTAGGTTCACCAGGGGAAGGAGACCAAAGCCCTCAGGTAAGTGGGGAAGTGGGATACCGGGAGGAAGCAGAAGCACACGAGAGGGCAGGGCTCCTGCCTCATACTGAGAAAGCGGGACGATCAGTGAGTTATCTCAAGTGCCTATACACAAATGCAAGAAGCCTGGGAAACAAGCAGGGAGAACTGGAAGTCCTGGCACCGTCAAGGAATTATGATGTGTTTGGAATAACAGAGACTTGGTGGGTTAACTCAATGACTGGAGTACTGTCATGGATGGATATAAGCTGTTCAGGAAGGACAGGCAGGGCAGAAAAGGTGGGGGAGTTGCACTGTATGTAAGGGAGCAGTATGACTGCTCAGAGCTCAAGTATGAAACTGCAGAACCTGAGTGTCTCTGGATTAAGTTTAGAAGTGTGAGCAACAAGGGTGATGTCGTGGTGGGAGTCTGCTATAGACCACCGGACCAGGGGGATGAGGTGGACGAGGCTTTCTTATGGCAACTCACGGAAGTTACTAGATCGCAGGCCCTGGTTCTCATGGGAGACTTCAATCACCCTGATATCTGCTGGGAGAGCAATACAGCGGTGCACAGACAATCTAGGAAGGTTTTGGAAAGTGTAGGGGACAATTTCCTGGTACAAGTGCTGGAGGAACCCACTAGGGGCAGAGCTCTTCTTGACCTGCTGCTCACAAACCAGGAAGAATTAGTAGGGGAAGCTAAAGTGAATGGGAACCTGGGAGGCAGTGACCATGAGATGGTCGAGTTCAGGATCCTGACACAGGGAAGAAAGGAGAGCAGCAGAATACGGACCCTGGACTTCAGAAAAGCAGACTTTGACTCCCTCAGGGAGCTGATGGGCAGGATCCCCTGGGAGAATAACATGAGGGGGAAAGGAGTCCAGGAGAGCTGGCTGTATTTTGAAGAATCTTTGTTGAGGTTACAGGGACAAACCATCCCGATGTGTAGAAAGAATAGTAAATATGGCAGGCGACCAGCTTGGCTTAACAGTGAAATCCTTGCTGATCTTGAACACAAAAAAGAAGCTTACAAGAAGTGGAAGATTATAAAAATATTGCTTGGGGATGCAGGAGTGAAATCAGGAAGGCCAAATCACACCTGGAGTTGCAGCTAGCAAGAGATGTTAAGAGTAACAAGAAGGGTTTCTTCAGGTATGTTAGCAAGAAGAAGAAAGTCAAGGAAAGTGTGGGCCCCTTACTGAATGAGGGAGGCAACCTAGTGACAGAGGATGTGGAAAAAGCTAATGTACTCAATGCTTTTTTTGCCTCTGTCTTCACAAACAAGGTCAGCTCCCAGACTACTGCACTGGGCAGCACAGCATGGGGAGGAGGTGACCAGCCCTCTGTGGAGAAAGAAGTGGTTCAGGACTATTTAGAAAAGCTGGACGAGCACAAGTCCATGGGGCCAGATGCGCTGCATCCAAGAGTGCTAAAGGAGTTGGCGGCTGTGATTGCAGAGCCATTGGCCATTATCTTTGAAAACTCATGGCGATCCGCGGAAGTCCTGGACGACTGGAAAAAGGCCAATGTAGTGCCCATCTTTAAAAAAGGGAAGGAGGAGGATCCTGGGAACTACAGGCCAGTCAGCCTCACCTCAGTCCCTGGAAAAATCATGGAGCAGGTCCTCAAGGAATCAATTCTGAAGCACTTAGAGGAGAGGAAAGTGCTCAGGAACAGTTAGCATGGATTCAGCAAGGCCAAGTCATGCCTGAGTAATCTAATTGCCTTCTATGACGAGATAACTGGCTCTGTGGATGAGGGGAAAGTGGTGGATGTGGTGTTCCTTGACTTTAGCAAAACTTTTGACATGGTCTCCCACAGTATTCTTGCCAGGAAGTTAAAGAAGTATGGGCTGGATGAATGGACTATAAAGTGGATAGAAAATTGGCTAGATTGTCGGGCTCAACGGGTAGTGATCAATGGCTCCATGTCTAGTTGGCAGCCGGTATCAAGTAGAGTGCCCCAAGGTCGGTTCTCAGGCCGGTTTTGTTCAATATCTTCATAAATGATCTGGAGGATGGTGTGGATTGCACCCTCAGCAAGTTTTCAGATGACACTAAACTGGGAGGAGAGGTAGATACGCTGGAGGGTAGGGATAGGATACAGAAGGCCCTAGACAAATTAGAGGATTGGGCCAAAAGAAATCTGATGAGGTTCAACAAGGACAAGTGCAGAGTCCTGCACTTAGGACGGAAGAACCCCATGCACCGCTACAGACTAGGGACCGAATGGCTAGGCGGCAGTTCTGCAGAAAAGGACCTAGGTGTTACACAGTGGACGAGAAGCTGGATATGAGTCAACAATGTGCCCTTGTTGCCAAGAAGGCCAATAGCATTTTGGGATGTATATGTAGGGGCATTGCCAGCAGATTGAGGGACGTGATCGTTCCCCTCTGTTCGACACTGGTGAGGCCTCATCTGGAGTAGTGTGTCCAGTTTTGGGCCCCACACTACAAGAAGGATGTGGGAAAATTGGGAAGAGTCCAGCGGAGGGCAACAAAAATGATTAGGGGACTGGAACACATGACTTATGAGGAGAGGCTGAGGGAACTGGGATTGTTTAGTCTGTGGAAGAGAAGAATGAGGGGGGATTTGATAGCTGCTTTCAACTACTTGAGAGGGGGTTCCAAAGAGGATGGATCTAGACTGTTCTCAATGGTAGCAGATGACAGAACAAGGAGTAATGGTCTCAAGTTGCAGTGGGGGAGATTTAGGTTGGATGTTAGGAAAAACTTTTTCACTAGGAGGATGGTGAAACACTGGAATGCGTTACCTACGGAGGTGATGGAATCTCCTTCCTTAGGTATTTTTAAGGTCAGGCTTGACAAAGCCCCGGCTGGGATGATTTAGTTGGGGATTGGTCCTGCTTTGAGCAGGGGGTTGGACTAGATGACCTTCTGAGGTCCCTTCCAACCCTGATATTCTGTGATTCTATGACTTGTGGGAAAAAGTGATGCTGCCTCTATGGCTGACTCTGCCCGTCAACTAGTGATGGTATCTCTGTCCCTCTCCCACAGCCAATGGGAGCTGTGGGGGGCAACGCCTGTAGTTGAGATTGCCGGCAGTGTGTCTGCCTGCGTCTGTCCTCCACAGGCCGCAGTGAGGATGTTCTTGAGCCGCAGATGTCGCGCAGGCCGGGACTTTGAGACCCCTGGTCAATATCCTTTGGTTGCTATGAACATATTAAAGTGGCTTCCATCTTTGTTCCTATGGAAACCAGTTGTTAGTTCCAATAAAATAATCTGGGATTCATTTGACGACAGGGTGTGCACAGCAAATATTCATTTTAGAAGTTTTCCTCTTCTAGCTAAAGAGTGAGAAGTCATTAAGAGAAGTAGGCTAAAGAGAAACACCCATTTGTTTTTCAGTAAAATAAGACAAAATTATAGGCATGGCCCACTGTATTTAATCAGTGTGGTACAGGCAGTGTATTATGGGGTGACTGCACCGTCTGGTGCTAAGGCCCTAAGGTAAACAGAGTTTGAGAGGCCTGATATTGACCATGCCCTGTATACAACAAATTCACACCTGAAGGCTCATAGCACACTAAGTGGTATAAACAAGCTGTTTCACTAGTACCATGCTATCATCATAGATTAATTTAGTTTCACTAATAAATAATTGTTTCATCTTTCACAAGTTAGAACATAAGAATGGGGAGGGAGGATAAAATGTTGTTTCCCAAGTACAGTATTGACTGAATCTCAGAACTCAAGAGTACAATCGGTCTGAGAGCTGTTGTCTAGTAGTTTGAGCACAAGACTGGGGTTTAGGAACTTGAGTCCAATGCTAGCTCTGTCATTCAGTCCCCATGTGATGTTGGGCAAGATAGTTATGCCCCAATTTTCAAGTCATTGGGAGTTGCAAGTGGCAGTGCTCAGCATTGTAACCTCTCTGCTTCATTTTCCCGATCTATAAAACTTCCATATCTCTCACAAATGTTACAATGATTAGATAATGTTTGTAAAAAAATTTTCAGGAAAGGAACTACATTAGTAGAATTTACTATTGCTGCATAGCACTTACACTGTCAATTGTAAGTAAACTAACAAAGCACAGGTAAAACCTACTCAGATGATGAGTGAAAAGGGAAAGATGTTATGAATTGTTTGATTCTGAAAACTGCATTTGATGTGTTATGTGTAAGGCACTGAAGCAGAATCTCTTTGCAAGTCTTAACACAAAACTATTGTAACTCTATAATAGATTAAAATTGTGACTTTTGTAGAGCTAATTTCTTTGCTTCCCTTGTTAAGTTAACCAGTTGCTAACAAGGAGCAAAATTAACGAGAAATGGACAACCAGATCTAATCAGTAGCAGAAGGTAATTTTGTGTAATAACATAAGAATGGACTTACTGAGTCATCCCAATGGTTCATCTAACCCAGTATCCTGTCTTTCAATAGTGGCCAATGCCAGTTGCTTCAGAGGGAATTGAACAGGACAATCGTTGAGAGATCCATCCCCTGTTGTCCAGTCCTACCATCTGGCAGTCAGAGGCTTAGGAACACCCAGAGCATGAGGTTGCATCCCTAGCCATCTTGGCTAATAGCCATTGATGGACCTATCCTTCATGAAATTATCTAATTATTTTCTTTGTTGGGGCAACAAAATGGCAAACGAAATTCAGTGTGGATAAGTGCAAAGTAATGCACATTGGAAAAACCAAATTGCCTGGTACTGAAGTTAGGCTTACTGGCCTGTAATTGCCAGGATCACCTCTGGAGCCTTTTTAAAAATTGACGTTACATTAGCTATCCTCCAGTCATCTGGTACAGAGGCTGATCTAAGCGATAGGTTACAAGGCGTGGGAAAGTAGTAGGCATCCTTATCATGTATAGTAATTGATTAGTTTGTGCATACCCAATAAATATTTCTTCTAAGTATAGTTTCAGCCAAAGAGTAGGCAAAAATTTGGATCTTTACTTTAAGCTGTCCTTATTTGTGCAGACATTCCAGTGATATCCAAGGAGATGTGTGCATGTCGGGAAAGTACAATATTGAAGTTGAAACCAGCTGTATAGATCTGAAAGCTAAGTTTTGCTCTTAGATTTTAAATGTCTTTGGATCCTTTGCACAGAAAACTTAGTTCCCCTGAGTATTGTTATAGAATAACCAATTGTTATAGATTTGGTGAGATGACTGCTCCATTTATATAGTCTCAGTCCAAAGTGTCACAAAAGTGTGCATACACTCCACAGTCCCGTTAAGTGTGCCATATGATCCTGTGCCTTCATTCTCTCCTCCAGTGCGGTGGTTGGAATTATGATGTAGCTTTAAAAAGGAGTAGTAAAGTCCTGCTACTAGCTAATCACTACAAAGCATGTATAGCTGGGCAGTTTATACAACTGTGTATAAATTATACCCAATTTAAGTCTCCATATCCAGTTCTAATTGTAAATAACATTGAATGTTGTTGGCATAGGACAAACAATAGAGAGAGATGTATGAAATGTCCAAAAGGTTATGGGTTCAGGTATTCCGTTTTCTTTACATAAGAGTAAGTCATTTTTGATGTTTCCCAAAGTGGCATCTGGGACTTTCTTTCTGACTGCTAACAATCCTAAAGTCTGCGTCTAGTAGGCATTCTCTTATCCTGTTAGCCCAGTCATGTGCTCTGGAAGTGTAAGCATCCTGCATGTAAGTCTCTGGATCAATTTCAGTAGTGATGCAAGTTACACCTCACAGGTTGTGGTAGTGTAACTTGGTCAGAACACAGATCTATCTGGTAAAGTATTGTAATGTGCACCAATTTTGTATTCAGTGGATATCTCAGATGAAAATAACTTGCATGTCAAGGGCTGGCAATGATGTGGTAACTCCCTAAATCCTGAGAGCACCATCCTTCACCCCCTAAACTCTGAGATTCTCAAACTAGGTGATCCTCCATTTGTCTTGTCTGCAAGAGCTGATCCAATTGGTTTGGTCAGGACATACCTAACCTGCACAAAAGACAGCTGGGGGTTGTAGATTGTGAAGTTTCTTTGTTTTTTTTTTTATCATTTTTGGGGGGTGGGCAGGGGTGCACAGAGCCTTTTTCTGTGATGAGGAAGGGCTCTGGTAGTGGGGAGGCAGCAGGAGTAAAAATAGCAGTGTAGATGTGGCAGGGATGGCTTCAGTGTGTAGAACGCTGCGTAAGGTGTATACCCTGCAGGTTCAGCATGTAGGGCACTCTCCTCTAATCGCCTAAGTGATGCCTCACCATCTAAACAGCTATTTATACCCATGGTAGCTGGGCATGCCTAACCTGCACGCAGTGATATATTGTGCCATTCTACCAACAGCCTGGTATCTGCATGGAGTATACATTCAGTATGTAAGCTGGCTTGTGCTTCTGTCTCAGACAATGTTGTTGTTTGTTCTGAATCTGTAATAGCTTTTGTATCCCTTTGTGAACTTATTTTGTTAAAATACTGATTTTTGTTCCCCAAAATATAGAGCTCTTCAGAGGATATTTAGGTTTTTAGCAAGAAATATATATGTTGGTAACTGAAATATCTATGAGGTATAACTTTATAAGATGAACCTTGCCAGGATAATGGCAGGTAGTGATTGATCGATCGGGGATCGATTTATCGTGTCTCATCTAGACGCAATAAATTGATCCTCAAATCAACACCTGTACTCCACCTCGGCAGACGGAGTAAGTGGAGTTGATGGGGGAGCCACCACGGTCGACTCGCCGCCGTGAGGACGGCTTGGTAAGTTGAACTAAGATACTTTGACTTCAGCTATGCGAATAGCGTAGCTGAAGTTGCGTATCTTAGTTTGAAACCCTCCCCCCATCAACTCCCCCCAGGTGTAGCCTAGGCCCAAGTTATTGATCCATGAGAGGACCTTCCCTCTTCTCCCATGACTGCTTATTTTGCTTACTAGCCTTTGGTGTGGGACCTCGTTCAAAGGGTTTCTGCAAACCCAAGTACACTGTATCCACTGAATCACCCTGGTTAATGTTTGTTGACCTTTTAAAGAATTCTAGTAGATTGGTAAGGCATGATTTCCCTTTACAAAAGCCACCTTGACTCTTTACTCCTACAAATCATGTTTATATGTCTGATTCTGTTCTTTACTATCGTTTCAACCAGTTGGCTTCGTACTGGAGTTAGGCTTACCAGGGTCACCTCTGGAGCCTTAAACAAAGAGATAATAAAATTTTGTGTATTAGCTATCCTCCAGTCATTTGGGACAGAGGCTGATTTTAGGCAACTGGTTACATACCACAGTGAGTAGTTCTGCAATTTCATATTTGGGTTCCTTCAGAACTCTTAGGCGCCATCTGGTCCTGGTGATTTATTACTGTTAAATGTATCAGTTTGTTCCAAAACTTCCTCTATTGATATCTCAATCTGGGATAGTTCCTCAGATTTGTCAGCTAAAAATAATGGCTCCAGTGTGGGAATCTCCCTCACAACCTCTGCAGTGAAGACCAATGCAAGAAATTAATGGGTGGGTGAGATTCTGTGGCCTGCCTTGTGCAGGAGGTCGATGATCCTAATGGTCCCTTCTGACCTTAATATCTATGAATCTATGCATTTAGCTTCTCCAGAATGGCCTTTTCTTCCTCGAGTGCTCTTTTAGCACCTCGATCATCCAAGGGGCCTTCATACACCCACCCCCTGATTGTTTAGCTGGCTTTCTGCTTCTAATGTACTTAAACAAAATTTTGCTCTTTGTTTTTGTGTCTTTTGTTAGTTGCTCTTCAGAATCTTTTTTGGCCTGCCTAATTATACTTGACTTGTCAGTTTATGCTCCTTTCTATTTTCCTCAGTAGAATTTGCTTTCCAATTTTTAAAGACTGTCATGTGTGTCATAGTCCTTTTGGCTATTCAGATCCAAGTCAGAAAATGTTGCAATATTCATAACACATTTAATGAAATAAGGATTTTGATAAGTGTGGAAATAACTTTCTAAAATTTGTGCTCTCTCTTTGATAGGCAAGAATAATCACTATGCTCGTCTCTGCCTTTTAGCTAAAACTATAGATTTGGAAAGTAACAGTTAACTATTCTTAATAGAGAAAAATAGCAGAAATAGTCTGCATTTCATCTGCTCTTGAGAACTCCAATATTTAAAAGATCCCAGATTTTGAAAGAATATAAGTGCCAAAAATTATTTTCAAGTATATTTTTAAGATGTAGCCTTTTGTAAATTGCTTCCAGTTCTTATGGGCTAAAATACATTGTTGTTGTTCTTGTGTGTTTGGAATAGACACTAGTCAGACTACTATGTATTAGCATTGATTTCTCTTCACCATTCAAGAAGTCTGCTGAATAGAAGTAGGCAGTCATGTTTTTTCAACAACAAAGATGGGTTGGCAAAAATCAACTCTTCAGGTAAATAGAGTTTTGGATTCCACAGCGTCTTTCTCCATTTTAGAATGAGCGTAGTGGCAGGCTTTAAAGGGGTAAAACCCAGAGGGTCAAAAATTACTATTAGCTTTCCTTTACAGAACAAACGACTTAAAGGAGCAACATGTGCGTGGCCTCATCAAAGCTGGTGGGCTAGCAAGAAAGCCAACATTCTCCAACGTAGAACTCCAGGAGACTTAATCGAACTCTGATTAATTGGATTCTACATGTATTAATCTTTCCTTGCCAATCCCATAACAGAAATCCTGGAAACTTTCTTTATACCGGAGTTGGGTTTTTTTTTCTGTCAAAAGTATCTGCCGAGCCTCTTGTAAACCACCTGATTTTGAGAGTTTGCTGCAGACTTTATGTACCTGGTTAAACAACTTGTACTAAAACAACTTCTGACTTTTCAATTGAACCATGTACAGTACTCTGTTTTCATAAGGAAAAGGAAACAAGGAAACTTTGCCCCTATTGTTGTGTTTTGAGCAGGATGGAGGTGAGGGGGAAGAAGGCACGGCATAATTCAGATTTTATTTGACTGAGCTCAAATGTTTATCATTTTTAATCTGTGACCTATGGTACTTCTGCAACCATCGCATATTTAGTGGTTCAGGTGCATATGGAGTATAGTGTCCCTTGCAGAGAAATGGCAAATACAGAGGAGGAATTCTGAGACCATAATGTGGTTGCCAAAAAGTCAGTTGTTGAAGTAATTAAAAACCAATACTAGTAGGGCTCTCCTGTGTTACTTCCAGTTGTCTGCATTCATGTTGCCATAGGCATGCGTTAGAGTATGAAAGCAGAATTCTCTCCTATTCTCAGTTTACTTACAATATACTGGAACATTTTTTGAGAGGAGAGGGAGGGAGCTGGAAATCTGACACTTAAGGTAAAACCACCTTTGTTATACATATGTGTTAAAATAATCTCTTTAAATGTTTTAAAGTGTCACTCCAGTACACCTTGGACATGCGAACCACAAAGTACCGGCAAGTTGTTCAGCGTCTGCAGGGGGTTAAAACAGGCAATCCTGTACAGCACCCTGAGCTGAACCCTAGCCCCTAATCTGTTGTAAATCTTTTTACCAGATGGTGGCCTAGAAGAGGCCATATATAGCCACTACAGACAAAAAATATATGGTGATGGATAATTATAGTGCTGTAAACAATATGGTTTAGTTTAAGTTTAAAAATATTTTACTAAAAATGATTGAATGTAATTTCTGTATAGAATACTCTTTCAAGTGCATCCCTCTTGACATTGTTTGGATTATGTATGCAGATTTTTGAACAAAGATTTTTCTGACGGCAATTATTTTTTGGTTTTTGTTGCAAATTTGCAACATGTAAGGATTTTCTGGGTAGTGAAGAACAATCACCACGTCCCTGAAAAGGTTCTTTTCAAAGGAAAAACTTTTATTCTGTGTGTCCCATTTTCTTGACAATCAACATAATGGCTTTTGTTTTTTGAATGATTTGCTTTCTGACTATGCTTTTTAAAAATTTTTGTCTGTGTGGATTACTGTATAGATAGATAATGTGAGTGTGCCCAGTGCTTGGCAGCTGTAAAGACTGAGGAACTTTTGGGGGAGAATGGAGGTTTAAATTGCTTAGTTCTGCTTCCTGGTTAATAATAAGACTTTGAGGCCATTCTGTTTATAAAATTACCATGCTTCCATCTATGTTTTTGGAAAATAAGGAGCTCTTGTGCATGTACAAGTTAAATGTTCCTTGAAAGGAGTGTGTCTGTTGGCTAATAAATTATATTTTGTTTCTTCAGGAGTTCAATGGGATTTGCTAGTGAGAAGAGGGATTTATTAAATTTCTGTCTCCCCATTACTGCTTCCCATTCACCCAGCTACTCTTGTTGCATCACACCTCAACATTTCTATGAAATGCTTTGCATTTTGTAACCAGAAGCCTATCTCTAAGGTGCCACAAGTACTCCTTTTCTTTTTACGAATACAGACTAACACGGCTGCTACTCTGAAACCTCTCTCTGATAAAGTTCTCCCTCCTAATAGCAGTCACACAGTTCCCTGTCACACTCACGCTTGCTGTTCTCCCCATCTCCTATTCCACACTGCATCTCAACCCCATTTTCCCACCATCCCAGCTGTGCTCCTGATATTCTTATACAACTCTTTTGAAATTCGACAGATAGTTCAGTGCCTTAACTGTTCAGCTACAAAGATAACAATATACACTCTGAAAGCTTGCTATTTTTTGTAAGCACTTAACTGACACTTACACTGTGGTTCATTTTCCGTGTTGCATCTACTGTAAAAGACAGATCAGCATTTTGGGATTTGGGGAGATCTCTGATGTAGTGGTAGCAAAAGTAGGGCATGAGACTGGACGCTGGATGTGGTGAGGAGGGGCAGAAGCAGATTGAGAGTCCGGAAATAGCTGTTCAGTGAGTGAGTAGAGAGGGAGAAATGCTTGAACTTTTAGCTGCTTCATTCTGTGGTGAGCTAACGATGTTTGAGTGGGTTTAAAATCTGGCAATGTGAGTTCCCATCCTTAATACAAATATTAAGTCCACTGGGCATTGAATCGGTTTGGTGATGTTGGGAGGGTTTCCAGGATCCCCTAGGGCAGCACAACGTTGTTTTTGTGAGGTTTCTATGAAACATACTAATGTGGCATAAGAAGCATGTTTTCCTACAACTTGCATGAGTTTATTATTTAATAGCATTTAAAATATGTGAATATGGGAAGTTATTTACAATTATCTGAATTATTTTAAAGACTAATGTCAACTGGCTAACTGCTAATTTTTTTTAATGCCCATTATAGCCACCCTTCCAGCAGTCCTGACTCATTTTGCTCCACTCAAAGCTTCCTTATGCTCAGTCTCTAATTCAAAACGGAGAACTCTGAAATACATTACTAGATAAACCAACTGTATACAAAGTACTCAAGTGGGACTTCCATGCTGGTGGGCTCCTCCAGAAAATGGCAGTTTACTAGGCAGGACGAATATCTTTGTTTCCTGCAAGAAGCCCAACAAATTAGACACAGCACAGGTTGTTGCAGACCCTCTGATAACTCTGGACATTCTTCATGAGAGAGAACTAGGAGGTGTAGTCTTGGACTTCAGAACATGCACCCAAAAGTTATGTCTGCAAACATCAGTTCTGTAATGTCCTATGACAGTGAGGAATGATTGCCAGATTTCTACCTTTTCTGTCCAAGATGTGGCCAGCTCACAAAGGGTATGTGCTTTGAAATACAAGGCATGTATCTCTACTATTAAGTAATTCTTTCATGCAAGTCCTTTCCCTCTTTTTTTGTACTTTTGAACAGTACCGATAGTAAGCCTGATTTACAAAACTTCCAGGTTTTATTCAGGAAGAATGTAATGTGCGGATTACACTTAAGTAAGGAGTTTCTTTGACAGAGGGGGGCAAAAGAATGGTAGCTGAATGACCTGATTGCTAAGGAAACTAGTTAACCTTGAAGATGATGCTAGCAACTGCATGGAGAGAGACCGTGCCAAAATATAAAGGGACAGGGCTACTATGAGGAAAGACCCCTAATTCCATCATCCTTCAGGAAAATGGGCGTAAACTGCCTGAAGGAGACTGTGAGAAGAGGAGTAAGCTCTCTTACCTGCTCCAGAGTCCCTATCCACTAGAGCTTGGAGTGTGGGGAGGAATAGCTTGGCCACTCACTCCCTACTGCAGTGTAGACACTTCATGCACAGGCCTGAAGGCTACAAGGAACATAAGCAGGGAGGAAAGAGGGAACACTTGGTCCCCATCTGGATCCCTGCCTTAGCTCAGGTGCTTCCCATATCAAGTGCCTGGTGTCTGCCCTGGGAGAGGGCTGAATCTTATGGACTTTCTCCTTGCTTGAGGAGGGTAAAGATTCCTTAGCGTAAGCAGGGCAGAAATGACCTACACAGGGGGACCTGTCCCACTCTGCAACAGCCTGTGTGCGGGGTCCTTCTGCCATTGCCCCTGCCACTAGGGATTCTTGTCTGACTGAGGTAGTAGGAAACTAGAGCTGATTGGGGGGCTGCTGGAATAAGGAGCTATGCTGGGTGCTGAAAGCCAAGTAGTTGGCTAGGGAGCAAAAGCTACCTGGCAGTGATGTGGCAACAAGGAGCAGTAGCCTAGATTCCAGACTGAGTGGACCTCTTCACTCGGGATCAGATCCAACTCCTATTGAAGTCAGCAGAAGGATTCCAACTGACTTCAGTTGGCTTTGGATCAGTCCCATGAAGTCAAAACAAAGACTTTAATTGATGACAAACTGAACTTCCACTTATCTTTTCTGGGAGATCACAAGCTATTTTTTTGATATCTCCAGTGATCAGCATGAAACTTGTGTGCATTAATTAATCTTGAAAGTTTGTATTAAAACCTGGGGTAGACCTTTACAAGTCATGTTTAAAAGAAACAATGAGTTTGAAGTAGAAGTAATACATTCATTTCATGCTAATAGGTAAATTTTCTAAACATTGTGAAATTGCTTATTTTGTCACTAGATGTACTCACATGGACGCCAATCCAGAAAAGCACTTAAGCACATGCTTAACTTTAAGCATATGAGTAATCCTGTTGACTTGAGTTATGCTATGAAATACCATGGGTTAAGAGTGAGAGCATTTTAACAGTATTAAAGTGGTGAGCAACTTTATCATGATGTAGTTTTCCATCATTGTCTTAGAGTCCCAGAGTCAGCAAGGTACTTGCGCATTGAAATAGCCCCATTGAAGTAATAGGTGCTACTCACTTAAAATTAGGCACATGCTTAATTACTTTGCAGAATCAGGGACTAATATTCTGTATTAAGCATAATGGGGCAAATGTATTTCTGGTGTAACTTCATTGACTTTACTAGAGTGACACGGGGACTGAATTTGGCCCAAAGTAATTAATTTTTTTTTAAATGCTCTTTTTGTAGGCGCTCAGAACAAGAATAATATCCCCAGTGGTTAGGGATCTACCAAATTTGCTGCTGTGAAAATTGCATCATGGATTGTGAAATATGGTCCCCCCACACCCCGTGAAATCTGGTTTCTGGCCGCCCAGCCCTTGAAGGCAGAGTGGAGAGTGGCAGCTGCTGGCCACACCCTTACTTCTGTTCTGGTGGCAACACTGCCTTTTGATCTGGGCGGCAGCCACTGCTCTCCTGCCACCCAGGGTCAGGCAGTGCGACCAGCAGCAGCAGAGAAATAAGCATGGCAATATCATGACCCCCTAAGAGGCTTGCGACCCCCTTTTTGGGCCATGTGCCCCAAGTTTGAGAAGCACTGTGGAGAAATCACACATTTTTCGTGGGTTGATCACAGCATAAATAGCAAATTTCATATCAATGAAATTATTTCTGCCTTGACCAAGCTGCAAAAAAGTGATTTCTCTGCCACTTTAATAGACCCCCTACCAATTGTATTGTCCCAACTTTTGTTTGTTTGCTTGCTTTTTTCTGTCACCTAGTCCTGTAAAACTTTCCTGGCAGTGGGAATTGTGTTCCAGTTTGTTGTGTTGGTTGTTAATATCCAGACGGCTTATTGTTAAGTCTCTATTCTCTTTTGCCATCCCTGTCTGTTGAATAGTGCCAAGAAGCAACCTTTATGGTCTGAGTATTACAACATTGAACAGGTGTACCTGGAAACATCTGCACAACACTCACACCACATGGAAAGGAGTCTTTCTATGAAGCTCTGCAAGAAAGTGCTAATATCAGTAAGATGGTGGTGTAATAAGTCAATAGTTCAGTCTATTAGGGCAGATGGCATCTTGCTTGTGCGTGGAAAGCTGGAAAGAGACTGAGTAAAGTATTAACGTAATTAGTATTGTAAGTGAGCCTTATAAAGTAAAGCTCTTTAACCTCAGTGATAAAATGTGTTCTATGTTAAAGCCTTGGATTACTGGTCATATGAAACAATGCATACATCTGCTCAGTCATGGACTTAAAAATGAATCCAGTTAATTTGTAAATAGAGGTCATCATGCTTTTTCACAATGCCTTCCTGTTAGTTTTATTTTGGAAATAAGAATTGGACTCGATAAATATGTTCAAGTTGCGGAATCCTTCCATTTTATAGACTTCTACAGAGTGGTGTAAAATGTAGAAAGATTTGTCACCTGGTAGGAATAAGACTTGTGTTGTCAAAAACTTACAACAGTGATGCTATTGCTCCTGAATGCACATTTAATATAATGTTTAATGACTTTCACATTTAATATCAAATGAGTTCATTATGATGGGTGTTACTACAGTTGATACCAAAGAACTTCTAAAATATTAAATCATAGAGAAGATAGCTGTTCGCATAAATGACTGACACCTGGTCAGAGAGGATTAGTAGTCTGTGGCATATCTGGAAACCTTACCAAGAGTGAATGCAGAGGCGATGGGCTTTCTAAAAATAGAGAAAAATAGTATTGTTCGAGTAGTGTTCACGTTATTTGGTGAATAGCTCAACACATGGAGTGAAATCTGAACTTCATACAGTATTTAATGCACAGTTTGCCTAATTACTTGAAGGGACTAATTGCTAAACAATACATATCAATCTTGATGATCAGGAAGTTAAAGATAGTTAGTTTGTTTCTGTTGGGCCTGCTTTGGAGTGTATGCAGTAATTCACACAGTTTGAAAAACTATTTTCTCCATCAATTTTTCATAGTATTTTCTAATTAGTTCCATCAGTCTTGAATGACAGCTCTAATAGTGAGGTAATCGTGTCTAGCTAAGTAAAACTTCTGTGATTCAGAACCACAATTCAGAGCCTTTTCAAATTCATTAAAATAAGAAATAAGTTAGTTGACTCTTCTTTGTTTTCTTCTTTGTTTCTTTAAACATATGGCATTTGGCTGACTTCTGTTTAATTCTTTATTCCAAAAGGCAAAGGTGCCTACAAAGTTACACTGGTTGTGAAACTTTATTTCCATTCCACAGGAAATTCCAGTGTTTTGAAATCTCCTATCATCCCCAATTGGAACAAAAATTTAAAATTTCCCACAGAACTAAAATTCTGAAACATTTTGTTTCAGAAATATCAAAATGACCTTATCAAAGTGCTTCTGTTTTGATTGTTTTCACTTTTATATTAGGTACTGTTGTGTAATATAAATATCAAAAAAGGACTTCAATTATTTTTTTTATCAAAATTTTTGGAGTTGATTCAGCATTTTTCAATGGAAGACTGTTCCACTAGTAAATTTTTGACCAGCTCTACTATGAAATTCCCTTAAGTTAGGGTCCACTAGTATTTTATTAGCTGCTGACGTAACAGCATTAGCCTTAAGAGGGGGAGGGTTCTTTTCACTGTTCAGTAGGATGCAATACCAGCGGCCTTGTAATTTCAACATTTTTTTTTTTTTTAATTTCTTATCTGCAGGTAGCACAGCCATGGCTTGCTTGAAACTTTTTTTGTTGCAAGTATGGGAAACTTGTTGTTTTGTGCCTATTCTTGCAGAGTCCAATATCCTTTCTAGGCCCATACTTCCCCATGTTCAGAATATAAAAGCAGTTAGTCCTTGTGAAAAGCTGATTTCCCATTATTGGCCATTCTCAAGAAGCTTTTGTATTGTATTCAGAGAGCTTTTCCAATCTTGCATGAGATCTTGATTGTACCTTGTATAAGTGGCTGGTCCGTGGCTGGGCTCTGTAAATAAATGACAAATAAAGGACCAGCTACTCAGTGTAAATCGGCACAGCTTCATTTAGTTCAGTAGAGCTATATCAATTTACGCCAGCTGAGGATCTGGCCCATGTTTTTAATAAAACAATGGGGCATGTGCAAGTCTGATTATAAATAAATCCACTCTTTCCCATAAAACTTTGGCTTAAAGTACCTCCTCCATTCCAGAAGTGTTACTGGCTCTCATTTATCTGTTATCAATTACTACATTAAAAGGATAAAGGAAAATTTTAAACCATTGTTGATTGTTATAAAATACGTCTGTCAGAGAAATAAGGAATTTACATTACACTTCTGTGCACCAGGTGGGTCCCTAGTTTATTTTAGATATTGAAGTTTTTTTGATGAAATTCAGTGTTTCTGTTGATGTGGGAAAGGTGTGTAGTGTATTTGTAGAAAATCTGCAATGTGTTTGGCTAAGTCAGTTCATTGAATTTGTCTGGTGTGGAGTTGTTGCATCAATGGGTTGGTTACATTCTGCTTTTGTGTTTCTGTATTGCAGCTGAAAAATCATGGGAAATATAAATTCTCTTCCCAGAGTCCTTGGCCTCTGTTACTGATTTTGATGCAGTAGGGACTCCTTGTTGATCGCAATATGTTTGTAATCTCACAACTGTAGCTTTTGGTGTGTTGCTTATCGCTCCTGCAATTCTGTGTGTCCTTTCCATCAGAGGTCTGCTAACATTTAAAGTGTTTAATAGCCATGTTTCAAAATATTTTCCTTGAATAGGATTCTCTGCCTTCCAGGCAGCTTTTATATGTACCTTTGTTCCTGAGGCATTCGGCTCCATTTTTCCAGCATTTTTCAGTCTTCCCCAAATGATGATGCTTTGCAGTACAAACTATTTCATCATCTTCTATTTTTTGTTTTTGAAAAATGCTGGATTAAGAGTTCTGGGGACTTCAGTCCTCAGAACTCTTAATCCTCCTTGAGCTTCAGAATAGATGCAACACAGATAATAAGATGAAAGCTTTCTTTTATCTGTCTGCCAGTGATAGGCAGTGAAGGCCCTCAGATCTCCCTCCAGCAAGTTTGCAGGTACAGAGTAGCAGCCGTGTTAGTCTGTATTCGCAAAAAGAAAAGGAGGACTTGTGGCACCTTAGAGACTAACCAGTTTATTTGAGCATAAGCTTTTGTGAGCTACAGCTCACTTCATTGGATGCATTCAGTGGAAAATGCCTTGGGGAGATTTATATACATGGAAAACGTGAAAAAATAGGTGTTAGCATACACACTGTAACGAGAGTGATCAGGTAAGGTGAGCTATTACCAGCAGGAGAGCGGGCTGGGGGGGCGGGGGGACCTTTTGTAGTGATAATCAAGGTGGGCCATTTCACATTTGGGGACAATGTATACCTTCAAATCAGCAGCACTGCTATGAGTACCCCACGGCCCCACAGTATGCCAACATTTTTATGGCTGACTTAGAACAACGCTCCCTCAGCTCTCGTCCCCTAATGCTCCTACTCTACTTGCACTACATTGATGACGTCTTCATCATCTGGACCCATGGAAAAGAAGCCCTTGAGGAATTCCACCATGATTTCAACAATTTCAATCCCACCATCAACCTCAGCATGGACCAGTCCACACAAGAGATCCACTTCCTGGACACTATGGTGCTAATAAGCGATGGTCACATAACCACCACCCTATACCAGAAACCTACTGACTGCTATTCCTACCTACATGCCTCCAGCTTTCATCCAGACCACACCGCACAATCCATTGTCTACAGCCAAGCTCTATGATACAACTGCATTTGCTCCAACCCCTCAGACAGAGACAAACACCTACAAGATCTCTATCAAGCATTCTTACAACTACAATACCCACCTGCTGAAGTGAAGAAACAGATTAACACAGCCAGAAGAGTACCCAGAAGTCACCTACTACAGGACAGACCCAACAAAAAAAATATCAGAAAGCCACTAACCATCACCTTCAGCCCCCAACTAAACCTCTCCAGCGCATGATCAAGGATCTACAACCTATCCTGAAGGATGACCCATCACTTTCACAGATCTTGGGAGACAGGCCATTCCTTGCTTACAGACAGCCCCCCAACCTGAAGCAAATACTCACCAGCAACCACCCACCACACAACAGAACCACTAACCCAGGAACCTATCCTTGCAACAAAGCCTGTTGCCAACTGTGTCCACATATCTATTCAGGGGACACCATCATAGGGCCTAATCACATCAGCCACACTATCAGAGGCTCATTCACCTGCACATCTACCAATGTGAAATATGCCGTCATATGTGCCAGCAATGCCTCTCTGCCATGTACATTGGTCAAACTGGACAGTCTCTACGTAAAAGAATCAATGGACACAAATAGATGTCAAGAATTATAACATTCAAAAACCAGTTGGAGAACACTTCAATCTCTTTGGTCACTCGATTACAGACCTAAAAGTTGCAATTCTTCAACAAAAGACCTTCAAAAACAGACTTCAACGAGAGACTGCTGAATTGGAATTAATTTGCAAACTGGATACAATTAACTTAGGCTTGAATAGAGACTGGGAGTGGATGGGTCATTGCACAAAGTAAAACTATTTCCCCTTGTTTATTTCCACCCCCCACCCCCAACTGTTCCTCAGACATTCTTGTCAACTGCTGGAAATGGCCCACCTTGATTATCACTACAAAAGTCCCGTTTTCCTTCCTTACCCCCCCCACCCCCTGCTCTCCTGCTGGTAATAGCTCACCTTAAGTGATCACTCTCGTTACAGTAAAAAGAAAAGGAGTACTAGTGGTACCTTAGAGACTAACAAATGTATAGTCTCAAAGGTGCCACTTGTACTCCTTTTCTTTTTGCGAATACAGACTAACACGGCTGCTACTCTGAAACCTCTCATTACAGTGTGTATGGTAACACCCATTGTTTCATGTTTTCTATGTATATAAATCTCCCCACTGTATTTTCCACTGAATGCATCCGATGAAGTGAGCTGTAGCTCACAAAAGCTTATGCTCAAATAAATTTGTTAGTCTCTAAGGTGCCACTCCTTTTTCTTTTTGCAGGTACAGTGATTCCCTGCCCAGGCCACACCCTTACCTCCACCCCCCAAAAAAGCTGTATTGAATATCCACACCAGAATATTTGAGCACCAGTTATACAGTTCCGTGGGGGTGTGTGTGTGTGTGTGTATAATTTAATTTAGAAGATTGTTATGATAAAAATCTTAATTGCTTAGTAGGTGGTTTCCAATGAAGATATGCTTGACCTGGCACAAACAAGGTGCATTAAAATCGCCCAAATCAATATGCCTAGGTAGTAGGTAACCTAGTATCTGATTTATGATTTCACTGGTCTCTATGGCACATAAGATCACCTCAACAAAAATAACCTTACTGCTTCTCAGTATGACCTTCTTAACCTCGTTATCTTTCAACATTCTCATAAAATTTAAAAATTTGTTTAAAAATGTAGCATTCTACTGTAGTTATAGAAACTTGGGTATATTTGTCTGTCATCTTTGATTTCTGTTCTCAGTTTCATCCCACCTAACCAGCAATATAATTTACTAATATTTTCTAACTTACGTTATCTAAAACTCTGGAATGTTCTTGCTTATTTTCAGATCTCATCAAAAAGCTAGCACAGCAGACGTTTGGAAATGTGCAGGATGATTATCAAAAGGTAATTTGTCTACACATAGTAATGGAAGTGTGTGTATTCATAATTTAGTTGAAACATTGAGACTCTCTTCCTTAAATAGAGAAGAATAATTGAAACTAACAATTGGATATATGATTGATTGACATCTGACTAACTATTTTCATGGTTTCAAATAAAATACCATGTAAAATTCTTTTTTGAAAAATACTAAGAAAATTTTTGCAAGTAAGTGTTCATGAAATGTATGGAATCTTTTGTGCAAAACTAATATTTGAAGCCAAAATGTTTAGTAAAAATCTGCCCTTTTTTGTTTTCTAGTTATGAACCAGGAATTCCTGCTGGCCTTCAGATACCAGAATCATTTTAACCCTATAATAATGCTTATTTTTAGCATACACAATGATTGCATGTAAATATTTATTGTAAAATATATATTATTTGTCTTTTTTTCCTATATATGTTGGTTTTTTGATGTCATGGGAGGTCCAAAAACTGACTGAAAATATACTTTAAAATAGAATTACTCAGGCAATCTTAGCAGCAGTTTTCACTAGTATTCCAGGTATAAAAATGTGATTGTATCTGTCACACAGAAACTAAGCTCTGGCTTTGTGTTAAGCAAAAGTATTTGCTTTTGTCCAAAAATGTTTAAACATAGAAAACTGTAGTTGCTCGGTTCGTAGGCTGGTTCCAGTTACTACCTTCAGACAGCTGAGTTTCCACATTCCATTGATAAAATATTTTTTTTTAGATTAAAGTGATTACAAAAACATGTTTTCCCTACCTTCTCCCTATGGCATGGTTACACTAGAATAGTGTACATTCTCAAGATATCCAGCAACAGCAGGGAATACAACCCAATTTGGATGTGGTACTAATTCATTTCCTTGAGCCATACTCAAGCACAATGGGCCATGTCTCAAGCACTGTGGTGGGTTGAATTCCTGCAGTAAGGACCTTAACTGGGCCCAGATTGGTGACATGATACTTTGTACCATCTGCTAGGTTATAGGGTACTGGAGCATGCTGTGAATGGTGTTGTGTGCTCTCAGGAAAACAAATCTGGTCCCTAGACTCATGCCCACTGGCCTGAGGCCTTTCTGGAAAGCCTTTCTGATACTGAGCCTCTTACTCCAATAGCCTGATATCCTTTGCCTAGTATCCAGATGTTTGGAACTTGTCCTAAGGCTGTACCAAGTTCCTCCCGATCTCACAAGTTCTTTTGGGGGGGGTTGTTTGGTGATGATGCATTAGAGGCTGCAGGGCCAAACAAAACACCTTGCATTCATAGAAGTAAGCCTAGAGGTTGAATTTCATGGACTGACTGACCCTTTGAACAAGGCGTTTAGATCGTCGGTGACATCCGTCAGTCATTCCCTGCTACTTCATAGAATTCACAGGAAACTTGAAACCACTGTCAGTTGTAATCCTGTGTAGTAAACCCTCCTAATAAACTCATTTTTAAACTATACTATTGTCTTAGTAGTTGTCTTAGCACCCTCTGTGGCTATCTCAGGTATGTTAGAATATAAATAACCGCTGTTCCAGTCAATTTTTGGTTTATCCTGGCAGAAGGTGATGTCCCCACAGATACCCAATTGATCATGCTGCCATGATTTTAGGGGTTGTTTGTTTTATTTTTTTGTGAGAAAGATTAACTTACTTTTTATTTTCTAAATCAAATTTTGGTACCCATTTACAATGAAGAATAAAATTTGTTTTTATGAAAAATATATCCAGTGCCATTACCACCTTAGATACATTGTAGCTAAATGTGATGACATTTCCAATAAGAGTTGCATGGAGTTTCTGGAGGCACATATAATAAATATCCATATCTCATAGTTTGGGTAGATGGGCATCTTAATTGGAGCTGGAACAGAAACAGGTTTCCCATCCCACAAAACTTTTTCAGATTTTTTAAATTTTTCCTGTTCCACAGTGGGATGAAACGGAGACTGTTGCAGTTTTTTCATGAAAACCAGAGAGAGACCCTCCTCCGAATGGCCAATGTATCTTGGTGTTCAGGGCATTTGGGGATGTGGGAGAATGACAGGGCAGGGACTAGGACTATCAAAGCAATTAAAAATTAATCGTGTGATTAATTGCTCTATTAAACAATAGTAGAATACCATTTAAATATTGATGTTTTCTACATTTTCAAATATATTGATTTCAATTACAACAAAAGAGTACAAAGTGTACAGTACTCACTTATTTTTTTATTACAAATATTTTTACTGTAAAAAAAACAAAAGAAATAGTATTTTTCAGTTCACCTAGTACAAGTACTGTAGTGCAATCTCTTTATGATGAAAGTTGAACTAAAAAATGTAGAATTGTGTACAAAAAAATAACTGCACTCAAAAACAAAACAATGCAAAACTTTTTAGAACCTACAAGTCCACTCGGTCCTACTTCGTGTTCAGCCAATCACTAAGGCAAATAAGTTTGTTTACATTTGCAGGAGATAGTGCTGCCTGCTTCTTGTTTACAATGTCACCTGAAAGTGAGAACAAGCATTCGCATGGTACTGTTGTAGCCGGCTTCGCAAGATATTTACATGCCAGATGTGCTAAAGATTCATATGTCCCTTCATGCTTCAACCACCATTCCAGAGGACATGAGTCCATGCTGCCAGGTTCTGCTTGATAACAGTCGAAAGCAGTACAGACCGGATGTTCATTTTCATCATCTGAATCAGATGCCACCAGCAGAAGGTTGATTTTCTTTTTTGGTGCTTTGGGTTCTGTCGTTTCTGCATCAGAGTGTTGCTCTTTAAGACTTCTGAAAGCATGCTCCCCACCTCATCCCTCTCCGGTTTTGGAAGGCACTTTAGATTCTTTAACCTTGGATCGAGTGCTGTAACTACCTTTAGAAATCTCTCATTGGTATCTTCTTTGTGTTTTGTCAAATCTGCAATGAAAGTGTTCTTAAAACGAACATGTGCTGGGTAAATTCTGCCCCCTGGAGTTCAGTCGCAAATTTAATTAATGTATTTTTTTTTTTTTTAACAAGCATCATCAGCATGGAATCATGTCCTCTGGAATGGTGGCCGAAGCATGAAGGGGTATATGAATGTTTAGCATATCTGGCAGGTATACCTTGCAGTGTCAGCTACAAAAGTGCTTGTCTTTAATGACTGGCTGAACAAGAAATAGGACTGAGTGGACTTGTAGGCTCTAAAGTTTTGCAATTTATTTTTGAGTGCAGTTACGTAACAAAATAAATCTACATTTGTAAGCTGCATTTTTGTGAGAGATTGCATAACAGTACTTGTATGAGGTGAACTGAAAAATACTATTTCTTGTTATCACTTTTACAGTGCAAATATTGTAATCAAAATAATATAAAGTGAGCACTGTACACTTTCTATTCTGCATTGTAATTGAAATATATTTGAAAATGCAAAAAAAATCCAAAAATATTTAATAAATTTCAGTTGGTATTCTATTGTTTAACAGTGCGATTAAAATGGCTATTACAATTAATCGACAGCCCTAGCAGGGACTTGAACTTGGGTCTCCCACATCGCCGGTGTGCGTCCTAAACACTCATCTGTTGCTTATTCTGGGGTAGGTGTCTTTCTCAAGTTTCTGTTTTGATGAATTGGCATTTCTGATGCAAAAACGTTTAAGTATAGTGTCAGGAATTTTTCAAGTCTTTGGGTGGTTTGGAAATGTTTTCTTCTCAGTGAGTTCTGCACTTTCAGTATAGCAACAAACAACTGCTGGGTTGCTCTTATTTTCTAACTTACCAGGAAAAGAGGAAACCCCTATTGGGTATGAATTGCCACACGAAGATGCAGAAAAACAACTAACTTTAAGAAATTCTTTGTTTTAATCTGTGCATAAGTTCTGAGAACAAGAGGGAAGAGAGTAGCTTCTTAAACTCCCGTGACTGAACTTTTCCCCCCTGTTTTCTCAAAAGGCAAATGGGGTAGCAGAAACGCTTATGACCCTGTTGAATTAGATTTCTCCCTTCTGTCCCATCCCCCCTTGTAGGTTTTAAGTTTCCGACAGACTTTTAAAGTGCAGATGAACTTTCTGTATAATGTGCCAAGGCACGAAAACTGCTATTGGAATTGCTTCTCCTAATGCCAAAACAATTCGTAACTTCAAAAAGCAAAAGTATAGTGGAACAGCTCTGACAGCTGGAATTCTTTGGGAAACCGCGCACTAATACAATATCTGACCCTCCTCTTCTCTGAAATGTCTTGGGGAAATATAACTGATGGTCCATACAAAAATAACTGGTCTGTTTTCATTTTAAGGTTGAGTGCTATTTATGGTGGATAAAGAAATCCTGAATCCTTTTAACTTACCAAGGCAATCAGAAATCCTCTACTACATAATATATTTGGCTTAATTATTTACTGCTTCTCTGCAATTTTTTTAGTTCAGTGGCTTTTATTTTTTTATTTTGGGTATTTTTAATTGTTTCAGTTATGGTTAATTATTAATTACTCACATGATTTGGTTTTGTGCATGCTGCCTGTGCATTATACACATTCTCCATCTGCTTTGACTTCCACAGCCAGAAAATGTTGTCCTGACTCTTCAGGTAATAATGCCTTCCATTGTATCTGGTAGATGTGCTCTGTGTCTTGGCCTTTTTTTTTCTTCTTTCTTTTCTTTTCTCAAAACTAGCAGGGACTATATTCACTACTCCTGTCAAAACATGCATTACTATTTTTCATGTCATTCTAAATGGAGATGTTTTTTCATTTAAGCCACTTTTGATTTGGTTACGTTCCAGATTGTTCAGGTAACTTACTAAAACATATTTCTATTCATTTTTAGTTACTTTGTAATCTTTTCTGATTTTCTTTTTAACAAACTTTGGCTAAGTATTTGACTTGTTAAATCCAACCAAAATTATCTTGTTCTTATTCACAGAGCAGTTCTAAACCATCACTAGTCTCCTAGAGTTTATTCTAGGATTGGCAATAAGGTCAGCGATTACAACTGTGTTAATGATGGTGGATTACTATTGACACTGCATGTGAAGCAATTTTTATTCTCCAAGGACTGGTGGGATTGGAAGCAGATTTAGTATGATTAGAAGTGAAGTATGATGATTGATGGCTAGTGAGAAATTTATGACTTGTATTCGGTGACAATACAACATCTATTCCATCTTGTTCCTGCCAAGATACTACTGCTTTACAGACTATATACAAGAGATACAGGATGAGTCAAAGTAGTAAGTGTAATAATTATAGTACCCTTAAAGTTAACACAGACTTTTCCAAGTGACTTTAATAGCCTTTGAGGACAGAGCTTCTCAGCCCATGGGTCAGGACCCAATTTTGGGTTGCCAGAATGTTTCAAAGGTCGTGTGGCAGTTCCTGTGGCTCCTGTCTCACAGGTCTGGCAGGGCTTGCCTCCCTGCTCCAGGCACTGCAAACTCTGGGGTCCCAGCACCACTCCAGTTTGGCCCAGCCGTCATGATAACGGCAGTCCGGGTAGCCCAAATTTGAGTGAGTGGCACTACAACTCCATAAGCCATGTCACAACTCCACTCTCACAAACTTGGTCCAGTCAGGGGGGCGGGGCCAAACCTGAGTGGAGCTGCAACCCTGGAGGTTGCAATGCCCAAAACGGAGAGCCAAGCCCAGCTAGCCCCACAGCACAGGAGCTGCTGTTGTGAGGTGAGTGCTAGGCGGGACCCAAGACCCCAGGAGGCAGCACCCAACCAAACCACCCCAGGGCCTTCACCCCCAAACTATTTACTGGGTCGTCACAGGCCATAAACATTTACAACTGGATCCTGAGCCCAAAAAGGTTGAGAACCACTGTTTAGAGTATATCTACACAACATAGAAAACCCTGTGGCTAGCCTCCCTGGGAGGATCCCAGAGCTGGGCTCCAGCCTGAGTCTGATAGTCTGCACAACAATGGAACAGCCCGAGTTGGCTGGCATGGGCCAGTTGCAGATTTTTCTTTGCTTTGTAGACATACCCTTATCAGGAGGTTTGCAAAGGCACCAAGGACAGTTAAGCGTCCACCTCACTGATTAAAAGGGAGTTGGGTTCCCAGCTGCCTTTTGTGCCTTTGAAAAATCTTTCCTTTAGTTGCTGTTAGTTTGTTGCCAACTGAGCATAGCAATGTAGATGATCAAGAGCCTCTGTCCTACAGAGTTTAAAATCCATCCCTTGATGTTTTTTTTTTCTTTCAGCTATTTTTACATTTTGTTTTGAAGAGGGTACAGTCCTTCATTTAATATTTCTCTTCAGTTTTCATAATCAGGCCTTCTACTCATAACCGAAATCTGTTTTTTTAAGAACAAAAACAAATCATTTCCCACCATAGTACAGTATGTTGGTATATTTAGGGTTGCTGGTAGTCTCAAATAGTTTTTTTGCAACAGCTATGAGAGATGGATCAAATTGTGGGCCTGCTAATCAAATGCGCCCATTTTTAATCCATTAAAATGCAAGTTGCATCAATATCACAAGCTTGTTTACTTGTTAAATATGCTGCTTAAACCGCTTCTTGATAGGTTAGTTGTCAACATTTACAATGTTTTTATCTGTTTGGGATAGAAATGTTGTTAGATTTGTATTGATGACTTAGAAAACATTGAGTCCAATGACTACAGTAACTAGAAAAAGAAAAGGAGTACTTGTGGCACCTTAGAGACTAACCAATTTATTTGTGCATATTTCATCGGATGCTGTAGCTCACGAAAGCTTATGCTCCAATAAATTGGTTAGTCTCTAAGGTGCCACAAGTACTTCTTTTCTTTTTGTGAATACAGACTAACACGGCTGCTACTCTGAAACCTACAGTAACTAGTGGATCTTGTAGCTTTAATTTCGTTTTTAAGCAGGGGCTGTATCTGAATTTCAACAACTATATAAGATCTGCTGTTACAGTTATTTTTGTCTGAATTGCAGGCAATCTACTATGAAATCGGCTTTATAGTGTCTGCTGCTTTGGGATTGCTATTTGTTCTGTTACTGCCTCTTGTGGGACTCTGCTTCTGTATGTGTCGTTGCTGTGACAACTGTGGTGGGGAAATGCACCAAAGACACAAGAAAAATGCTGACTGTCGGAGAGGCTGCTTTGCAACGTTTCTTTTTGTTGCTTCTTTAATTATCAGGCAAGTATAATAAAGAGCACAATGCTCATTTTGCACAGTACTGATCATGCAGTACTGTACAACAAGGAATATTTAGTCTAGTTTATCATCTGTAGAAGCTGAAATGATTTTTATTAGGCTGAAAATAATATGTTCACTTTTGCTCAGAAAAGATATTTTACAACGGCGTTACAGTAGCTCTAATATGGTTAATGTCACATTAATGAGTGAACCTACCTTTTGAGGGGTTTAAGGTGTGAAACATCATTGTGTTGAATTTGGCATGTGAGACTTTTTCCAGGGAGATGACTCTTTGTTTTTGTTTTTCAATCAAATTATCCAAATGGCCACTTAAAGTTGGTGATTCATGAACAAAAGGTTACCTGTCTTGTGCTCAGAGGCCATCCCATTGAGAAGAGTTGTTAGGATGCAACACATTTTAACACATTTTGATAATAGTCCAGTGGTGGTCAGAAGTGATTGTGTGTGTTGTCCCTCAAATTTTCTTAAGTCAAAATCAGAATTTTCTCTACGTCAGCATGCTGGCATATGACTATTCCGGATTCATTCATACATCACTGCTAATAACGATTCTAAAATCAGAAATTGACTGGCCATGTTCCCCATGAGTGAAAATATCTCTGCCCTTCCACTGATACGCAACAATGGTAAGAGTATTAAAACCTTGTTTTAGTAAACTAATCAGAGTTGAGTGGCAAGATTCATGGAAAGTAAAAAAGTGCAAAGTTAAACAAAAAAATAAGTTATACAGACCGTTTTTCTGACAGTATACCACACTTTCATCAACGAGATGCAAGTGGCTCTGGAGTCTTTTTATGTCCATAAATATGCCTTTATTCAGCTTAGTAAGTTTCAGACTAGTCTCTTCTTGTAGACCTGTATTTTCTCAGACAAATGAAATATTTTGTATTTGATTGAAAATGGGGGAGAAAATGTTCTAAAGCCAGGAGTACGTCTGGCTACATTTCTGTTGGAGTGGAGTGTTCAAACAAAACACCTTTCAAGATCCATGGATCCTATACATGCCAATCACAACATGTAGTATATTTCATCCAGTGCACTAGGTGCCCCACTAACAACTATGTGGGTGAACCCAGACCATCACTGTGGTCTCGAATGAACTGTCACAGGAAAATGATGAGACAGAAACACCCTGTCACCTTTGGGTGACCACTTTTCACAAAGCAATAACTCTGTCTGACCTATTAGTTCTCATTCTCAAAGGAAACATGCACAACACTTTCAAAAGACGAGCCTGGGAGGTTAAATTCATTACTCCGCAAGAAACTAAAACTCGTTGACTGAAAGAGATACTGTATGGGATGGGATTTTATGGCTTATTACAACAACCTATAACCCAGTAACCTCCTCTCTTTGTCCTATGACTGCAGAGGTGTAAACAGGCCACTCTACCATGATGGTCCCTTGCAGTTTATGCTAACTAATTTATGCTAAGCAATCTGTTCCACCTTGGATTTTGTTGTCATGCTGGAAGTACCTTTTCCAGACTTGAAGAAGAGCTCTGTGTGGCTCTAAAGCTTCTCTCCCCAACAGAACTTGGTCCAATAAAATATTTTACTTCACCCTCCTTGTGTGTCTGGCTCCATTTCTGGCAGCTGGGAGTTTGGATGCATGAATATTATGGTTATAGAGCAGGAGCTATTGTTAATGAGCACAGATATACCATTTGAATTTGAGCATATTTTATATTGGTTGAACTGAGATGGATACAACTTATGTATCACTCCAAAAGGGGTGTGCTCCTACTCAAGTGTTTACTGTTCTCTTTGGGACAAAGATTTTATATTTTATTTATCCCAAAGTCATCAGCAAGCTGGGACAATCTCTCACATGCATGCACTGCAGAATAAATGTCACTTCCTTAATCACTGTGCAATGTATCAGAAAGGTTAGCTGGGTGCGTGTGTGTGGGTTTTTTTTTTTAAATGCTTATTATAATAAAATTAATCCTGTTTACAGAAAATGTCTTTCCTTTTTTGGTGGGAAAACCACATGATGAGTTTTTGATCCTTCCATGTTGCGAGTCCTGTAAATAAATTTTGGATATTCAGAAATGTAGATCCTAAAGTATGTAGGTTATATCTGTTATGTGGACAAGTGCCTTATTCAAGTATCAAGGAAGGACTTCTGCCTTCATGTAATTGGTAATACAGATAGTTCAGCACCTGGGAGTCCACATGAATCCGAAGAATTGACAAATGGGTTCAAAAAGAAAACTCTGACCCAACATTTTATTTCTGTATGAATGGTGAGAACTTTTCCCTTAGTACTTTTCCTTTAAATCTGTTTAATATTAATTTTCTGTGACTTGAACCTTTTGCAAGTAAAATGCTCGGGAAAGTTTTTTTGCTTTTTTCACCAACTGGATTGATGGTGTTTACATCCATTTATGAAATCTCACAAACTGAAACTGAAATATCTGACTTTCAGGGAGACTAGTTAAACAGATATACACCACTGCCGTCTGTTATGGGAAAGGCAAGTCTTGTGTCATCTCTTTTCCTTTTCTCTCTTCTTTTATTTGGTGATTTTTCAAGCTCATTAGGTAATAAGTAGAGTTTTTCCCTTTTGTGTTGTGTATCTGCTTAGAACAGGTGAATGTTTGAGTGCACAGTTTGTTTCAAGATTCGCGTCTCTCCCGCACCCTCCTCTCAGAAAGCTAAAGAGTAAAAGATCACATTCGAATTTACAGAGTACCTTTTTTTGTTGGGTTGCAATTGCTGACCTCTTTGCTTTGTAAAAAGAATACTCTAAGGATATAAAAACAATCCCTTCCAAAGAACAAAGATGTCATTGTAAACTCAGTTATGTGAGTTACACGCTAATATTGTACTTTACATTTGAATGTCAGTCATGAGACATTTTTCTTTTTCAGTTGGTCAAAAGAAAGTAGCTAATCAGTTTTCTTTCACTGGGAAAATAATATTCAGAATCATTGTTTCTTTCACATCTACAAGGAGAACAATGTATATGTTTGCCAGAAATGCAGCTGGCTTATTTTGAATGGTCACCTTTTAAAGATGCTTAATATATATATATATCAGATCAGTTTGTTTTGTCTTTTAAATTGTTTGGTGGAGACGCACGTCTCTGCTTGAGTGTTGATTGATGTGACTAGCAAGGATTTTCAGGGAGTGGTGGGCTACAAATGGAATTGACCCATGACCTTTGCTAACCCATGCGGCCATATCTTCATTACGATTGTCGCCAGCGTTAGCTAGGTCAAAGCTAGTATGGTTATGCCTGCTCACGCTACAATTACACCTTCATTTTCAATGTAAACAGCCCTCAGTTACCATCAACGGCTCTCTTTGAGAAGGCTGGACACTAGCATCTTTTAAGGAAGCAATTGTTAAACCTTTGATTAAGAAATTATCTCTTGATGTTGAACTCGCCAGTTGTCATCCTATCCCAAATCCTTCTCTTTCTCCAAGGTGAAGGTTAGTGATGCAATTCTAATAGAAAACAATTCTAATAGAACAACTCTAGCAGCATCTAGAGTATTTATTTACATCTTGTGGTACAGTAATAAACAACATCTCCAAAATGACCTCTTCTCTCTGCCCATGCGGCTAAGATTCTTGTCCATTACTACTTTCAAAGCCCTTCCCACTATATCCCTGCTCTGTTACCTTTATTGCAAGGTTCGCTCCTCTCTTCACTCTGCCAACAACGCCTGCCTTGATTATCTGATTCTTCATGTCTCTGACAAGCAACTTTCATACTTTGTCCCTTGCCACCCCTTATATATGGGAAAAACCTCTTAGTTAAAATATAAAAAACTGCTGTCCAATACTGTGTCTCCTCAAAACTGAACTCAAATGTAACAAATACACAAAATTGCAACATGATAATGGCTAATCGGGTGGCAAGTTGTGCTCCTGATTTGCTAAGAATTGTGCATGTCTTATTGTTCGTTACCCTTCCACCCCACCAGATATGCTGGTCTCCTCCACTTGTTAAATCATGTCTTCCATAGATTGTGAATTCTGGAGTCAGAACAGTTATTTACCATGCAGCTAACACAATAGGGCACTCAACATGGCTGGCTTGTAGGCACTACGGTAAAATAAACCATTAATAGTATGAAGTGCTCAGGTCTCTTTGACCCCAGTTGTAGATTTTGATGTAGTACAGAGCCATTTGTGTTAGTGATCTCCTAGCATGATGATACCATTAGATGGTGCTCTTTGCATCTGTCAGCTCCCTTTGATATTGCTAGCCTCAAACTGGTTTACTGCAATGCAAACTGCATGAAGTTACACCTTAATGCTATCCAGAAATTGCAGGTAGTGAAGGCAAATACCTGCCTTCCTAAGCAACATTCCCAAAAGAGGGGCATGTTACACCCATGGTCTGATCTACCACCAGTCCGTCTGAAATTTAAGGTTTTAATTTTTAACCTGCAAAGTGGATTTCTTCTCTGCCTACCATAGAGACCATCTCTCTTGATTCCACTGTTGCATTCCCACCTGAGCTTCAGAGTGCGGCTCTTAGCCTACGAGAGCAGAGATCTATATGTAAAAGGAGCGGAACAGGGTTTCAGTAACTACAGGGATTTTTTAAGAAGTGTCTCACTTTGGCAACTGATAAACATAGTTCCATGTGGAAAGAAACTGAACAAAGAATGAAATATTTTATAGTCTAAGATAACTCTCTCAAGCTTGTCATGGGCTTTTAGTTACCATATTTTACTGTAAATACAGATATATTCTGTTGAAGATAGCATTTTGTAACCATAATGGCCAAACTGGGAAAATAATCACCAAATGCACTGATTGAAACTCCCATCTGCCTACCATCTTTCAAGTTGTTAATTTGTTTTATATATTTCTCCCTATGGCCCGAGTTCTGCGAACTCTGTGGGCATCCTTTTAATTTTAAGCATATGAGTAACTCCATTGAAGTTAATTAAACTATGTGCTTTTAAGTACATGTAAAGTATTTGGAAGATTGGGACCATAGTGAAAAAATTAGCAGTGGAAGTAATTCTAATTTAAAACGTGTTTCATGTATGATTCCTTTTAATAATAAGTTATTTTACCAACTGTTTTCTTCTAGGTGTGTCAAACTAATGATTACTAGTGAAAAGGAATGTTAGCCTTCATAAATCATAGTTTTAAAAAATAACCAAGTATGCATAGTATTCGTATCTTGTATAAATTTTGTAAATTTTTGACAACTGCAGTGCTGCAAATATGTCTTGCTATTGTGTGTTCCTTTTGAAGGCTTTTGAGTTAACGTGATTTCTTTATTAAACATGTAGAAAATTAGTGATGTGATATGTCAAATCTTATAGCTAATTCCCTAGTGCCACCTAGTGGTTCAAATAAAATTTATATTAAAAGGAGATACTAATTTATCTGCAGGGACTCCGTTATCCAGATAAATGTTGATTGCTTTGCTATGTTTTTTGTTCTTAATTGGCAGAATGGGTATTTGCAGTAGTAAAGTAATAGCTCTTATCTTTCTATTTATAGTATCGGTGTCCTTTGTGCTTATGCTGCCAACCAACACTTAACAAGTCAAGTCCGAGGAGCAAAGAACCTGGTGCACAGTAATTTTAAAGACCTGAGAATTTTCCTCAATGACACTCCAGGGGTAAAGAGATGTTTTCTTTATATATGTGATTGTATATGTAAGATAAGTATTCTAGAAAATAGTGTTTCTTTCTATTTGGTATTAGTGATGCATGCAACAAACTGTATTTCCTTTATGGGTGCCCATCCATTGCTCTGGTTGCCAATCATATAATATATAATGCACAATACAATTAAAGATAAAGGACTTCTCATATGTTAATAAATATCCACCAGTTATTCTTGTGGACCAGCATTCTTCGAACAAATAAGAGGCTCTGCAGTAATGTGATATTCCTTTGCCTTTTTTCTGTTGCTGCACTGTGCGTTGCCAAAGAGGTAATTTTTTAAGGGAAATAACCTCCTGTTTTTGGCAATTCTTATAAAAGTATGCATGGGCAACAGTTCCTTACATTCCTTTTCCTTATGCCAATATCCTCTGGAGTGGATGGTAGCCTTTTCTGTTTTTTTGTTGAACACCTTTTATGCTTTCTTTAAATGCATATATTGAGGCATCCCAAATATGAAGTACAGTGTCCTTAAGACTTCACACTTCCTTTTTATGTTGCAAAGAGTCCTCCAAATACCTCTCTATATGACGTTCTCCAGTGAAAGATGAATTCCTATTAGAGAACTTTATATGATAGCTTTTCCCTTCTGTGTTAGATGTTTAATTTGTTAAAAACTGAAAAAACATACTGTTTAAAAATCATGTGGAAAGCAAACAAATATCCTACTTCTTATTGGTAGCTAAAGTTTTTACAGAGCCAGTTCAGGCAATACTGTCTCACCTGTGGGCACAGTGACCATCCTCCGCATTGGTCATAATAATCCCACTCTCTCATAGAGTATGAACTGCTTTTCTTTTGACTGAGGGCTTTGCAGTGATAACGTGAGAGTCTGGGAATTCAAGATGTCTCCTCCAACATTGCAGCCTGGGCTGGAGTACACTGTTGTTTGAAGGGAAATCTCTATCCACCACTTCCTTAATTCTCTCCACATCTGGGCATATTATTCTCTTTTGCCTCCAGCACATATGTATGTAAATGCAATGTCGTGGCAGAGTCCTTTGCGGTAGATGTGGTGAAAGAAAGATGAGGTCACATAGTAAACCTTTGGTTTGCAGTATGGAGTGCTTTTCATAAGTCTACAATCATTTTTGACATTGGTGGTTGTGACCCAGTTATACCAAGAATTCTTCCAACCCCCTCACTCCTTTGCATCAGCCACAGTTGAGTGCTTACTGTAGGAAATGTCAGAATATACAATCTATTGTGTTTCCTTCAGCTATCGTGATGTATATATGAAATATCTAAAAAGCTAATGACTCCTAAAAGTCTGTTGCACTAAGTTAAAATAAGTATTAGAATACTCATGGAAACTGCAGAAACTTATCAAAGCCTCAGTTTTATGTATTGTTTTCCAGTTTTTACCTAGGATTATTAGTTCTTTCTCTGTAGAATTAACTCTAGTGACTATAGATAACATTTATTCTATTATATGTGACTTTTCTTAATATGTTGCTTTGTTGTACAGGCATCTTTACATCATGTGCTCATGTGCCTCTAATTAAATCTTAGAAATTCTTGAGACTAATAGGAAGGCTCTTTCGTTTTGTTGACTGTGGTATAGAATCCATTTGATTGTAGACTGCAGACAGTACTTCAGAAGTCTAACTTAACACAGCCAATCAGCATTAAGTGCATAATGTATAGAGGATTTGATAAAGATGCCAGGTGCTCAGAGCTGTTGTCATAGAAGATTTGCAGGCTATATAAATTTTGCACTGTCAACACCACACTTCAGTGCAGTTGACAGTCTGTCTATTAAGGACATCAACTTATATCCCCTTCCCCTAGGGTATCTATACTTGTTTTCCTAGTCATTCTAAATCCCACTTTGTTTTGTGACGTTGTTTGGGAATTCATAGCAGTTCTGCTAAGAACTGTTTAATTTAGTTTCTTCTACAGACTCTAGAGCCTAGAAAACTATGGTATATTGATAAGAGAGGCAAAAACATAATCTCAGGCAGGCACAAAATGTTTCATATGCTGCATTTGTTGATTTTGGACATTTAATCACCGCTGCTTTTGTGACATATGGGATTTACTACACTGAATACTTGAAGATGCAAGCCAAATAGAAATACAAACCAAACAAAAATTGATTAACAAAAGACCTCATCGTCATAATAATGCTGCTGTCAGGGACAGTGCAGAGCCCAAACTGTCACTGGACAGAACCATAGTATTGGAAAAGGACAGCCACCTCCCTTCCCACGGCCAGCAATGGAAGCGCCTGCAAGCTGCTTAGCATGTTAAGGGCAAAGGAATAAAAAATGGTGAAGCAGTTCAGACACTTTCTGTATATATCTCAGTGAAGGAGGGACTAAACATTGTTAGATGACCAGAGGGATAGAACTAGCATGAAACAGAGAGAGACAAGACCCTAGTCATACTAAATCACTTGAAGGAATCCTCATGAAGCATCAATTGCTGCTATTAATCATCACTGGGGTTTAAATCTGCTCACTAGGAGACTTCTCAATTAAGCATCTCATGGTTAAAGAGAATTGCATTGTACATTGTTGAAAGTATTAATGATAGAGTTCAAGAGTTTTGGGGGTTTGCAGCTAAATATGCATGTGTGGGGTAGTTACTGTTTCTTTACTAAAAATATTTTTTTAAAACTTTTAGCAAATTGACTACTTGGTGAGCCAATACAACACTACCAAGAACAAAGCACTCTCCGACCTTAATAGTAAGCAATAAAACCTTTTTTTTATTAGCTATGTCTATGTTATGTTAGATGTGTATTCACGGTAAGTTCACTGATGCGCTTGTGAATGACTTATAACGCAATACGAAAGTCCAGTTGTTATAATCAGAATCCCAAGCAGATCAATAAAACAAAAATATAATTCTTCATGAAAAATGTCACATGGCATGATATACATTTTTCTAAAAAATAAACTCCATTCTTCTTTAAATGACTTTCACTTTAAGTCAAAGACTAATAATTTTTGCCTTTTTGAGTCCAGTAATCACTAGTACTTGGTGGTTTGAGGAAGCATTTCTTAATTTTTAAAGCACAGGACTGGGTGACAAGTGACATGGCTCCTGGCTGCAATTCAGGTTGTGTTTGAGCTTAGTCGAATCAGGTACTGTGTTTCAGTGTTCTTGGCATTCTAATAATACCCACCACATAGACATGTTGAGATGTACATTTATTGATGATGGTAAAACTCTTTCAGATATTTGGCTGGAGCAAGAGAGAATTATTGAGAGCAATTATTTTATAATTAGCACTTGAAAAGCACAGATCATGAAACTGAAAGCAGTTGCTGCGTTTTCCTCTGCAGCACAGTTATAGCACTTGGGGACTGAAACTTTTAATGAATGAATAAATAAATGCATTTTAAGAAAAAGCCATAATATGGAATTTTTTCCCCCAAGGCTTTTACTTCAGTGTCTAAAGTTAAAAGGAGCCCAGCTACATATGGATCTTCTCTAGACTAGACTAAAAGGTGTGGTGTTAGCACCCTTTAGCGAGCAAGTTTTAAAAATCTGTTTACATAAGACCGTATATACTTTACTTTAACATGCTATAGCACATGTTAAAAACAGCATGTCTTGTCTATGCTAGGCTTTTAAAACATGTTATCACATTATTTAATATCATACCTTTAAAATCCTAGTTTAGACAGAGCCACAGAATTCACAACTGGTCTCAGAGAAAGGGTGGCCATGCACAAGACGAATGGGCATTTGGAGGATAATTTAAAATAGTCATCTGCATGTTCAGCATTCATTTATGACTTTCCATGCTCTGGAAGTTAGAGACTAAACTGAGTATGTATCTACCTCCATAGAATCATGTCAGGGTTGGAAGGGACCTCAGGAGGTCATCTAGTCCAACCCCCTGCTCAAAGCAGGACCAGGACCAGCCCCCAACTAAATCATCCCAGCCAGGGCTTTGTCAAGCCTGACCTTAAAAACTTCTTAGGAAGGAGATTCCACCACCTCTGTAGGTAACGCATTCCAGTGTTTCACCACCCTCCTAGTGAAAAAGTTTTTCCTAATATCCAACCTAAACCTCCCCCACTGCAACTTGAGACCATTACTCCTTGTTCTGTCATCTGCTACCACTGAGAACAGTCTAGATCCATCCTCTTTGGAACCCCTTTCAGGTAGTTGAAAGCAGCTATCAAATCCCCCCTCATTCTTCTCTTCCGCAAACTAAACAATCCCAGTTCCCTCAACCTCTCCTCATAAGTCATGTGTTCCAGTTCCCTAATCATTTTTGTTGCCCTCCGTTGGACTCTCTCTAATTTTTCCACATCCTTCTCGTAGTGTGGGGCCCAAAACTGGACACAGTACTCCAGATGAGGCCTCACCAATGTCGAATAGAGGGGAACGATCACGTCCCTTGATCTGCTGGCAATGCCCCTACTTATACATCCCAAAAGGCCATTGGCCTTCTTGGCAACAAGGGCACACTGTTGACTCATATCCAGCTTCTCGTCCACTGTAACCCCTAGGTCCTTTTCTGCAGAACTGCTGCCTAGCCGTTTGGTCCCTAGTCTGTAGCGGTGCATGGGATTCTTCCATCCTAAGTGCCGGATTCTGCACTTGTCCTTGTTGAACGTCATCAGATTTCTTTTGGCCCAATCCTCTAATTTGTCTAGGTCCCTCTGTATCCTATCCCTACCCTGCAGCGTATCTACCTCTCCTCCCAGTTTAGTGTCATCTGCAAACTTGCTGAGGGTGCAATCCACACCATTCTCCAGATCATTTATGAAGATATTGAACAAAACCGGCCTGAGAACCGACCTTGGGGCACTCCACTTGATACTGGCTGCCAACTAGACATGGAGCCATTGATCACTACCTGTTGAGCCCAACAATCTAGCCAGCTTTCTATCCACCGTATCGTCCATTCATCCAGCCCATACTTCTTTATCTTACTTTCAAGAATACTGTGGGAGACCGTATCAAAAACTTTGGTAAAGTCAAGGAACACCACATCCACCGCTTTCCCCTCATCCACAGAGCCAGTTATCTCGTCATAGAAGGCAATTAGATTAGTCAGGCATGACTTGCCCTTGGTGAATCTATGCTGACTGTTCCTGATCGCTTTCCTCTCCTCTAAGTGCTTCAGAATTGATACCTTAAGGACCTGCTCCATGATTTTTCCAGGGACTGTGGTGAGGCTGACTGGCCTGTAGTTCCCAAGATCCTCCTTCTTCCCTTTTTTAAAGATGGGCACTACATTAGCCTTTTTCCAGTCGTCTGGTACCTCCCCCGATCGCCGTGAGTTTTCAAAGATAATGGCCAATGGCTCTGCAATCACATCTGCCAACTCCTTTAGCACTCTTGGATGCAGCGCATCCGGCCCCATGGACTTGTGGTCATCCAGCTTTTCTAAGTAGTCGCAAACCACTTCTTTCTCCACAGATGGCTGGTCACCTCCTCCCCATGCTGTGCTGCCCAGTGCAGCAGCCTGGGAGCTGACCTTGTTTGTGAAGACAGAAGCAAAAAAAGCATTGAGTACATTAGCTTTTTCCACATCTTCTGTCACTAGGTTGCCTCCCTCATTCAGTAAGGGGCCCACGCTTTCCTTGACTTTCTTCTTGTTGCTAACATACCTGAAGAAACCCTTCTTGTTGCTCTTAACATCTCGTGCTAGCTGCAACTCCAGGTGTGATTTGGCCTTCCTGATTTAACTCCTGCATGCCTGAGCAATATTTTTATCCTCTTCCCTGGTCACTTGTCCAATCTTCCACTTCTTGTAAGCTTCTGCCAGTTTAAGGCCTGAGTCTTTATTTTCAAAGCAGACTGTGGGACAGGTTCCAGCTCATAAGAGGCCACATCTCCATCTACAAGCCACCAAGAGTTGTATTCCTCTAGGGCAGGGGTCGGCAACCTATGGCACGCGTGCCAATTTTTAATGGCACGCTGCTGCCTGCCGGGACCCCATTAAAAATCTTGCCCGCCCCGGCCTGCTCTTCTCCGCCCCATGGGGGCAGGGTAAAGAAGTGTGGTCCTGCCAGCTGCTGCTGCAGGGCAGGCGAGCTCCTCTCCCCCGCCTCTTCTCCCAGCATGCTGGTTTCCTGCCCCTCCTCCTCTCCCTCTCTGCCACTGATCAGCCTATGGCCCTTGTGAGGGAGGGGAAGAAGTGGAGCTGCAGCGCGCTTGCTGCTCCAGGGAAGAGGTGGAGGAGAGATGGGGATGGGGCCTTGGGCAAGGAGGTGGAAACAGGGCATATCCCCTCCAGCCCCCTGCCTTGAGCCGCTCTGGGCAGGGGGCTGGGAGCACCCCTACGACCCTAGCCCACACCCCCAGCCCTCTGTCCTCACCCTTACACACCCCCACACACGCGCGCCTTGCCCTGACTCCAGTCCCCCCCCACATACCCAGTCCCCCCTACACCCCCTGCTCGGACTCCTGCACCCTCCTCACACGCCCGTAGCCCCCCACCCTGACTCTTGCACCCCCCACATTCCCACCCCAACCTTGAGCACCAAACAGGAGCTTCTGCAGCCCCTCCCCCACATTCCCACCTGCACCCGTCGCACCAAATGGGAGCTGCCCAGGTAAGCACTCCACACCCAAAGCTCCTGCCCCAACCCTAAGCCTCCTCCCTCATTCTAGCTCCTGGCCAGACCCTGCACCCTAACCCCCAACCTGTTCCTTCACCCCCAGCCCTGTGATCAGTGCACTCCCACCCTCAGCTCAGTGCAGAGAGAGAGGAAGAGAATGGGCTAGAACCACGGAGAAGGTAGGTTCCCCCTCTACATGGGCAGGACCGGGATCCAAGACCAGCAGCGTGCTGAGAGGAGCCGGCAGCTGGGACTCTGGCTGGCAGGAGCCAGCGGATAGAACCCCAGACCGGCAGCGGGCTGAGCCACTCAGCCCACTGCCAGTCTGGGGTCCCGGCCGCAGGCCCCGCTTAGCCTGCTGCCAGCCTAGGTGAATGGAACCTCAGGCTGGCAGCGGGCCGAGCGGGCCGGCAGCGTAAGATCAGCATTTTAATTTAATTTTAAATGAAGCTTCTTAAACATTTTGAAAACCTTGTTTACTTTACATACAACAATAGTTTAGTTATATAATATATAGACTTAAAGAGAGAAACCTTCTAAAAAACATTAAAATGTATTACTGGTACGCGAAACCTTTAATTTAAGTGAATAAATGAAGACTCAGCACACCACTTCTGAAAGGTTGCCAACCCCTGCTCTAGAGCAATAGTGAAAAGCCAGAACAAAGTGTATGGGAGCTGCTGACAAAGCATGTTAAATTAAGTTAAGCTGTGGAATGAAGTTATGGAGGAATTTAGACAAATCCAGAGTTTGACCGCTTTTAGGAAACACTGAAAAACCTTCCTGTTTAATAAAGCCTTTCCACCATAACCAGAATTAACAATGTTGACCACCTTGGATGCTCCCATGCCATAGCCCCCTGACACCGCCTCCCAAACCTGCCCCCCAAAAACCTACCCTAAGAGCTTTCTGTGACTTGAAAATGGAGGGAAGCTAGAGACTCCATGAAGTTCACTAGGGACTTCACTGTTGCCAAGTATTCTATGTGGAAGATAGTCAGATACTACAGTGATGGGCAGAAGTCCAAAAATGGAAAATTTAAAGAATCTTTGGGACTGTTTTTTAAGAACACAGCTGGGGCTTTTGGGGAAAAGGAGGGAGAAAGGGATCCAAAGAATCAATTTCCCTATTTCTTGTGCACTATGAAAAATAATTCATAGTAAAGGATTGTTGCCCAAAATTCACTGCAAAATGATGGACTCTTAAAAAAGTGTGTTCTGAAAAATGAAAAACTAAAGCGAAGGAGCAGAGCTTCGATAACAAAAAGCAATACTGGAGTACGCGTTTCTGGTGTCTTGTTGCATTGCTATTGTCTTCACTTTCCCAAGTCAGGCACGAATAAATAGACGTCACTCCCTTTTGATTTATTGTTTAATCCCATAAGTCTTAGAGGTAAGTGTTGCCAAAGAAGGTGTGAGCAGTGAAGTTGTCTTCTTACACTGAACTTTGATTTTAGTCCTGAGTGCAGCTTTTTTAGAAGTTAATAAAAATTGGTGCAAGATACTTGTTCTGATAAGTAGTGATACAGGATTGTATTGAACTGGCTTGCAGTGTGTTTTTATTTTCTCTTTCTACAGATGTTGGGCCATTGCTTGGCAGCAGAGTTCAAGAGCGGTTTGCGAAAGAAGTGCGCCCTGCACTCGATGCAGCTCTAATGATGGCAGGAGGTAAATGCACATCTCTGCTTTTATTTATTAACGTTCCATTGCCTTGTTAAGAGAGACACCCTCTCCCTATTCCACAAGTTTACGTAATTTTGTAATCAGTCTATAGGTGGAGTATTTTTCTGGGCAGTGACACTTATCAAATGAATTGAGAGTTTTGTGCATGCCTTGGGACAAGAGGGGAAAGCATGGTCCCATTACAGAGGAAAGAGCATTATTCCAGTGGCAGGAGCTTATTTTTCTTTTCCTCAGAATATGCATCCTTGTATCTTTCTGCTTAAAAAGGTATTTGACCTCTGTGAACTTTCAGACGGACGGATACTGGACCTTCTGGGTATTTAGAAGCGTCTTTGAATGCTAGGTTTTGGCTAGGTAAACGTCCCATCTTTACCTCTTCCAGTAGTCCCAATGGTTTATGGAAGTTGCAGTGGTAGAAAGTTTAGACAGCAGAGTTAGCCAGTGGATTGATTGCATTGTACGAAAGGTTTTGAGCTTATTCGGCTGGGTCTTTGTAGTGAATTTCCCATAATTTGAAATTGTATATCTATTGCCAGACTTTTTCTTCTTATATGAAAAGGCTGATTAGGAAACATTCAAACTTTTTGTGAACTGTAATTAATGAGTAGTAGTTTGTCTGCTTCTCAGGCAGGTCATACTGTTTTATACCTTCAGTCCTCATAGGTGTGTTGCTGCTTTTTATGCCTGGGCTAGCACCATCAAGTTAAAATATTTGTCTAGTTTATTGTGAAGATACCAGCAACTAAAATTTCTTGACCATACATGCTTTGGGGCTTAGTAACACTTGATTCTGTGATTTCTCCATTATAAAGATGATTTCAACAGTTCTTGTTTTATACAAGATTGCTAATTCAGGAATTTGTAAGTGGTGCAGTTGTACATACAAAAGTGCAAATTATCACTGAAGTTAGTCACTGGTTTTTTTATTTTTCTCTACCCATGCACATGAAACTGTTTGCACACATCACCAGACCCCTTTCTCATCACCCATTATCATTCTCGTTTCTTTGCTTTATTTTTCTATTTGGCTTGAAGTCAAAGTGGAAAGGGCTATCAAAGGTAAAAGACTTGACAAAATCTTGTGTGTTGTGTGAAGTGTGGTTCATTTTTTGTGCACTTTCTTGTGCATTTTTAGCTGTATCTGTTTGTCTATTACTCTTCTGTTCAGCACTTCATTGTTTTTGTATGACTGGGGTGAGATCTAAAGGCAGAAAATGTTGAACCAGCATTAGTGTTGGCTGGTGCAACATGTTCTGTTTCACTTGAAACTCAGAGTTCAGTGATGTGCCCCAAGTGTATGGTAGTGATAGAAATACAGAAAATATCGTACTGAGCTTGCAAAACAAGGCCCTGGATTTGTTGCTAATGACTTGACCCACTTGCGCTGGTATATGATAATGAAACAGTGGTCTCATTGTATTTCTGTGTTGCAATCCACCAAAACTAGTGAACCGAACAAAGAGTAAAAAGGGGTACATTTTGGGGGTGGGTGGAATCCTGGTAAAAATAGATTGACTGACTGATTATGTTTGGCCTGTACTAGCAAAATATGCCATGCTTCTATTTGCAGTATATTTTCTGCTGCAATAGTTGTTTTTTGTCATTAAATGTATGCATCTTGCTGAGTAACTGGACTGACTTCTAAATGAAACTTGTTTTAAAATCTTTGTATCATCATAGCAATCAGAGAAACAAAGGAGGCACTGGAAAATGTGAGCGTCTCTGTGGAGGTTTTGCAGGAAGGTACTGAAAGGCTGCATGCTAACCTGACCAATGTTAAAATACACCTGAGCAATACACTCAGTGACTCTGCGTGCTCTGCTGCTCAAGCTGCTTCAACTTGCAACATTATCAGAAATTCATTAAATCAACTGAATATCAATGCTAACTTCAGTGGGGTAAGAAAATATTTTTTCAACATTTCACAGTGTAGTTTCATTGTATTACCTCAGGAATATTCCTCTGATTTAGGCTCAATTTGTGTAGTAAAATGATCTGTTCTGTATCTCTTCATCTGTGCAATTTCAATGACTGCTTTCATCTTGAGTGCACTAGAAAGTAAGATAGAGAGATATATGTGTCAAACAGCTATGTTAAAGTGCTGTTCTGGCCAACACTATGATCTGCTAACTATAATTGATTATAAATTTTGCTTTCATCCAATGAAGGTTTAAGGAGAGCACTAGCAATATTGTGCTGTACATATTCTTCCAATTTGTTTTTACATCTCCTTTGAAATATATGGTCAAGTAGTGTATATGGTATTTTGGTTTATCTCAAGAATGCTTTTTTCCATCCTAGTTGCCAGGTGTGAGCACACAGCTTGCCAAAGTCAATGATGTCCTTAAAATAGACCTTTCCAGTTTGGTTCAAAAGGTATGTTTCTTTACGTTAAATAATAGGATGGGACGATTACATATGACATTTGTTCTTCGCTTTCCCAAGTAAAAGTCTTTCTTTCCCTTTCCTCTTCTTAGTGGGTTTCTCTGCTAACTGTCCCAGCGTTGGTTCACATCTTAAGATTTAATATGTAATAATACTTACTTAAGGCTTTACATCTTCAGAGCAGTGTGCATCCATAATTAACATTAATTGTCTACTGCAGGATATTCTTCAAAAGCAAAAAGACAGAATCTGGGTCTATTGCACTGGTGGGCAACCTGCGTCCCATCAGGGAAATCCACTGGCGGGCCACAAGACAGTTTGTTTACATTGACCGTCCGCAGGCATGGCTGCCTACAGCTCCCAGTGGCTGCGGTTCGCCATTCCCAGCCAACGGGAGCTACGGGAAGGGCGCAGGCTGCAGGGACGTGCTGGCCGCCACTTCCTTTGGCTCCCATTGGCCAGGAATGGCGAACCATGGCCACTGGGAGCTGCAGATGGCCGTGCCTGCAGAGGTTAATGTAAACAAACTGTCTCGTGGCCTGCCAGCGGATTACCCTGATGGACGCAGGTTGCCCACCACTGGTCTACTACCTTTTCTTATTTTAAAGCTGAGGTACTTGTAGTAGAAGCCCTGTTACAAGATAGAAAAGCAGTCCACAAGCCCCAGGGCATGAGGGGTTCATCCAGACCCCTGCCTGTCACATGGGTGATAAGAGTGAGGGGGAGATACAAAGGTAGTGAGTGATGGCTAGGTAGAGTGAAGTGTGCCCTTTCCTTTCCCATCTGGTTAAGATGATGGAAAGTTCTCCTGCAATTGGCATCCACTGTTTTGAGCATCTTGAGGTTTTTTTGTTCATAATCCTTTGTTTCCATAAAACAAAGGCCTGAGGAAAAGGATTGAAATTCTGGCCCTGGTGACCGTGTTGGTCATCTTTCCTGACTGGTGTTTCTGCTCACCACTCTCAATGTGACTTTTTTGTTTTGGGATGGGCTGGGGGCACTCTTAGAGGAGAAGACTGTGCAGGTGTTCAGCATTTCAGCATTGTTTACAGAGAATACATGCCTGTGTCCTTAGCTCTGTAAGCTTTAGGTCTGCGTTGGACAAAAAGCACCTTTGGGTCATAATCATGAGAATGTGACTGATGTATGTTTAAAAAGTGTGTGTGTGTGTGTGTGTGTGTGTGTGTTTACTTCTTCAGGGACTAATTGGGAGAGTAAACTACCTGGATTAGATTCTCTCATTAAGCTTTCTGTAGTATTTTTGTACTTTTAAGGGGTGACATAAAATTTGTTTGACATACCAGATAAGATGTGATGTGTATAATGTTAGCCCTTTTATAATAGAAAAACAGATGTGAGCAATTTGGCATTGAGATGTTCTTTTAACTCTCACCGTTTATTTTAGGGCTATGCAGCCTTTAATGATACTCCAGATTTAGTGCTGAACCAAACCAGGAACATCTTATCAGGTGAAACTGATGATAGAATTTGCTTTTTATTTTGATTGATAAATTGTTTTCTAGAGCATAACATTAAAGTTTAGTATCACTCCTTTACCATGGTTATATTTTTGTATCCTCCTTATTGGTGATGTCTCAGAAAATGCTATCAAAGATGAAATATAAAACTTGTTCACATTTTTGTAGAATGAGAAGACCACCTTTGGCAGTATTATTGTCTCATAATTAAATCTAAGAAGACAACATATGGTGTTTGTGTGCATTGTTTCTTAGACTACTGCTACCTTGCAAGTATCAAAGGCGTAGCTGTAATAGAATCATAGAATATCAGGGTTGGAAGGGACCTCAGGAGGTCATCTAGTCCAACCCCCTGCTCAAAGCAGGACCAATCCCCAATTTTTGCCCCAAATGGCCCCCTCAAGGATTGAGCTCACAACCCTGGGTTTAGAAGGCCAATGCTCAAACCTCTGAGCTATCCCTCCTCCCTAAATTAGTCTGTATCCACAAAAACAATGAGGAGTCCGGTGGTACCTTAAAGACCAACAGATGTATGTGGGCATAAGCTTTACCCACGAAAGCTTATGCCCAAATAAATCTGTTAGTCTTTCAGCTGCCACCGGACTTCTCGTTGTTTTTGCCTTGCAAGTGAAATCTTGATGTCTAAATGGCATTTGGGTTACTATATCTTTATTGTGCTATAATGTTGACCGTGCCTTGGTTGGAAAAAGCACGCATACAATATTTATTATTTATTTAAGCTAAGCTCCTAATAAAAAAAGAAACTGATCTACGTTGTGGTATAAAATCTAGTGGGTAAAACACATGCCTTACATAGTATTTTAACTTGTTCTTTATCTAACCTTTTAAGTACCCAAAAATCAAACCATTAAAATCGTTAAATTGGCTAATAGTTTAGTTATCATTAAAGGGTAGCATGTAGTACATTTAATATATGAATGTGTATACTAATGTGTTTTAATTTCTGTTCTTGCATTGTGGACCTGTTCTGCCAATATAAACAGCTGTTCCTTGTAAGTTTGGGAAAATAATACACAGTATGTATGTAAACATAGCATACTGTGTGACCTTGTCTAAAATGAGTCAAAGTTTTCTAAGCTGATGGTGTTACATTTTCTTTATTAAGGAGATCTAAATGCAAAAATACTCCTTTCCAGTAGCTGGCAATTTGCATAAAACAAGGCAGGCTTTCATTATTTTAGCAGCTTGATGTTTCTTACTAATAACTGAGTGCAGGGTAGACATCAAGTTAAAAACAGAGGGGGAAAAAATTGTAATAGAGTAATTTCATGAACAGAGAGGAGGAGGGTTTGGGTCTAGGAAACCTGGTACCTGAATCTATTTGTTTCGAAGCGTAAAAAAGGCCTGATTCTCCTGGAGGGAGGGGGGACAGTGCTGAGCATTACCAAATTCATATGACAAGTTGACATCTACAGAATGTATCCTGATGGAATAGGGTGCATCAGAATTTTGAAGGAATAAAAGAATGAAGAAAAATGCATTTCTTTATATATTTATAGTACAATAGGAGTATGAAATATTTTAGGATCTCTGTGCAGCTAAATATAATTGTTAAATTATGCCAACAGATTGGCATGTTCCCTCATAAATTGAGATGACCAAAATATTACTTCATTAGCACAGCTTTTTGAAGAATGCTGCTAACTAATTGGAAAGGCTTTTTATTTAAAGTATGCATTTTGTAAAGACTGAGATTATAACTTCTTACTCTTCCTGTGTTAAGAAGTTAATATAGGATCTTCAATTCTTTAACAGGGTGTGTTGTATACTGTAGGAATAGTGTTTAAACTAGGGCTATCAAGGGATTTAAAAAAATTAATCACAGTTTTAATCGCATTGGTAAACAATAGAATACAAATTGAAATTTATTAAATATTTTTGGATGTTTTTCTGCATTTTCGAATATATTGATTTCAATGACAACACAGAATACAAAGTGTACACTGCTCACTTTATATTTTTATTACAAATATTTGCATGGTAAAAAACAAAAGAAATAGTATTTTTCAATTCACTTAATACAAATACTGTAGTGCAATCTCTATATCAGGAAAGTTGAACTTACAAATGTAGAATTATATATTTTAAAAAAACTGCTTTCAAAAATAAAACAATGTAAAACTTTAGAGCCTGCAAGTCCACTCAGTCCTGTTTCTTGTTCAGCCAATTGCTCAGACAAACAAGTTCGTTTACATTTGCAGGAGATAATGCTGCCTGCTTCTTGTTCACAATGTCACCTAAAATTGAGAACAGGCTTTCGCATGGCACTGTTGTAGCTAGTGTTGCAAGGTATTTACATGCCAGATGCACTAGAGTGTCATATGTCCCTTCATGCTTCAACCACCATTCCAGAGGACATGCGTCCACAGGATGGATCACTTGATAACTACCTGTTCTGTTCATTCCCTCTGGGGCACCTGGCATTGGCCAGTGTCAGAAGACAGGATACTGGGATAGATGGACCATTGGTCTGACCCAGTATGGCCATTCTTATGTTATGTTCATGCTGATGGCGGGTTCTGCTCGATAACAGTCCAAAGCAATGCGGGCCGACACATGTTAATTTTCATCATCTGAGTCAGATGCCACCAGCAGGAGGTTGATTTTATTTTTTGGTGGTTCGGGTTCTGTAGTTTCTGCATCAGAGTGTTGCACTTTTAAGACTTTTGAAAGTGTGCTCCCTACCTCGTCCCTCTCAGATTTTGGAAGGCACTTCAGATTCTTAAACCTTGGGTCGAGTACTGTAGCTGTCTTTAGAAATTTCACATTGGTACCTTCTTTGCGTTTTGTCAAATCTGCAACAAAAGTGTTCTTAAAATGAACATTTGCTGGGTCATCATCCGAGACTACCATAGCATGAAATATGGCAGAATGCAGGTAAAATAGAGCCGGAGACCTACAGTTCTCCCTCAAGGAGTTCAGTCGCAAACTTAATTAACGCTTTCTTTTTTTAATGTGTCATCAGCATGGAAGCATGTCCCCTGGAATGGTGGCCGAAGCATGAAGGGGCATACAAATGTTTAGCATATCTGGCATGTAAATACCTTGCAATGCCGGCTACAGAAGTCCCACACAAATGCTTGTTCTCACTTTCTGGTGACATTGTAAATAAGAAGTGGGCAGCATTATCTCCCATAAATGTAAACAAACTTGTTTGTCATAGTGATTGGCTGAATGAGAAGTAGGACTGAGTGGACTTGTAGGCTCTAAAGTTTTGCATTGTTCTGTTTTGTTTTTTTTGAATGGTGTTTTGTAACAAAAAAATCTACATTTGTAAGTTGCACTTTTGTGATAGAGATTGTACAACAGTACTTGTATGAGGTGAATTGAAAAATACTGTTTTATCGCTTTTACAGTCCAAATATTTGTGATAATAATATAAAGTGAATGTACACTTTGTATTCTGTATCATTGAGATCAATATATTTGAAAATGCAGAAAAAAATCCAAAGATATTTAATAAATTTAAATTGGTATTTATTGTTTAACAATGCAATTAGAACTGCAATTGATTGATTGATTAATTTTTTTAATCCCGATTAATTTTTTGAGTTAATCATGTGAGTTAACTGCAATTAATCAACAGCCCTAGTTTAAACAATCTTAAAACTTCTCCTAATAATCATTCATAAACTTAGTACCTAATTGCCTGGCTCAGTATTGTTATTTCATATATTACCAAAAAAAATGGAAGATTTAAGCTAGCTGGATTTAAAAAACACATTCTTTTTAAAATGAATCAACAGAAAGAAAACTCTGACATGACGTCAACATCTTTCATTGTTAAATTAAATGTTAAAACTACAGTATGTGTGTCTTAAAATGCCATTATCTTACGTTGAAAGCTAATATTCCTTGTGGCTTGCCTGTCCTGTTTCATGCTTGTCTTCATGGCTTGCCTTTCTCCAGATACATGGCTGAAATGAATGAGCATTTTAACTTGGTGTATATAGAATATAATTTGTCTTTTATGGTCTTGTAATGATGTACTCCCACAATGCTTGGTTTTTCAGATATCAAAAATTTGTTGGACTTGATTGGTTCAAATATCACTAGCTTCACTAAAATGCTTCCTGTTCAGAAGGTTCTAGCTGATTTAACAATATATCTTACTCAGAGTGAGGCATATGTTCAAGATTATTTCCCAGTAGTGGAACAGTATGATTTCTACAGGTAGGTACACATTACTTAAGCAATAAGGTAGGAGGGGAACGCTGTCTAGGAATATTTTGACATAATTATTTGTTTTTGTCAGGACAATAAAATTGTGATCGCTGAGCGACAGTGCAGCCTCGATGCTATTGTGAAGTTGTTGTAATTTATTGTTTGTCTGGTGGTAGAGGCCTTGTCAGGATTTTGCTGGGCACTCTACAAGCATAAAGTTGGCCTTGGTCTACACTACGGGCTTAGGTCAAATTTAGCCACGTTAGGTCGATTTTAAAATGAATGCGTCTACACAACCAACCCCGTTCCATTGACCTAAAGGTCTCTTAAAATTGACTTCTATACTCCTCCCTGGCGAGGGGAGTAGCGGTAAAATTGACCTTGCTGGGTCGAATTTGGGGTAGTGCAGATGCAATTCGACGGTATTGGTCTCCGGGAGCTATCCCAGAGTGCTTCAGTGTGACCGTTCTGGACAGCACTTTGAACTCCGATGCACTAGCCAGGTACACAGTAAAAGCTCCGGGAAATTTTGCATTTAATTTCTTGTTTGGTCAGCGTGACGAGCTCAGCAGCACAGGTGACCATGCAGTCCCCCTAGAATCGCAAACGAGTTCCAGCATGGACCGAAAGGGAGACCCTAGATCTGATGCTGTATGGGGAGAAGAATCTGTGCAGGCCGAACTCCGATCAAAAAGAAGAAATGCTAATATATATGCCAAAATCGCACAGGGCATGGTGGAGAGAGGCTACTACAGGGACATGCAGCAGTGCCTAGTGAAAGTTAAGGAGCTCAGGCAAGCCTACCAAAAGACAAAGGAGGCAAATGGTCGCTCCGGGTCAGAGCCCCATATATGCCGCTTCTATGATCAGCTGCATGGCATCCTAGGGGGAGACTCTGCCATTACCCCACCACTGTCCATGGACACCTGCAAGGGGGGAGTCTCGCGCAACAAGGAGGAGGATTTTGTGGATGAGGAAGAGGAGGAGAATGCGCAGCAGGCAAACAGCGAATCCTTTCTCCCTGGCAGCCAGGACCTTTTAATCACCCTGGAGCCAATACCCTCCCAAGGCGGGATCCCCAACCCTGAAGCTGGAGAAGGCAGCTCTGGTGAGTGCACATTTGTAACTACAGTACAGGGTTTAAAAGCAACAGTGTTTAATGTTTGATTTGCCCTGAAGAATTGGGATGCATTCGCAGCCGGTACAGCTACTGGAAAAGTCTGTTAATGTGTCTGGGGATGGAGCAGGAATCCTCCAGGGACATCTCCATGAAGCTCTCCTGGCGGTACTCTGAAAGCCTTTTCAGAAGGTTTCTGGGGAGGACTGCCTTATTTCGTCCTCCACGGTAGGACACTTTACCATGCCTAGCAAGTAGTCTGGAATCATTGCAGCACAAAGCATGGCAGCGAATGGTCCTGGATTTTGGTTGCATTCAAGCAACATTTGGTCTTTATCTTTCTGTGTTAGCCTCAGGAGAGTGATATCATTCATAGTCACCTGGTTGAAGTAGTGGAATTTTTATAAGGGAACAGTAAAAGGATCCCGTTCATGCTGGGTTGTTTGCACATGGCTAAAAGGGATCATCCTGGAGAATAGCCACGCGGTGGTGGGAGGGGTGAAGGGATCATCCCAGAGAATAGCCCTGTGGTGAGGTGGGGGGAGGTGTGTGCTGCACATCCACCCGAAAACCACAGCCCCTCCTTTTAATTGTGAAACCCAACTGGCATTGCTTGCTATGGGAAAGGATGGCACTGCAGTTTGAAACCATTCCCACATGTTATGAAGGCAGAAGAAGCCAACCCTGCATACCAAAAGGCTTACCATCACTGCCTGGAAACTGTTGCCCCAGCCGTGTATGATGTGTCACCGTACCGGCAGGCGCTCAATATAAAAGGCAAAATGCGACCTGTACCTAAAGCACACGTGCTGTCTGCTGTGAATTGCTTGATTCACTGTGAAAGAGTCTCCCTTTTGTTCTCAGAAATGTATCATCTTAAATTTTACTCTCCCTTTTTTTCTCCCCCCAGGTTCAAGTGTTTCTGTGCTCCCCCTATCACCTCTGTTCCTGAAGTTATTGCAGATTAGAAGGCGAAAAAAAAGCACTTGTGATGACATGTTTTCTGAGCTCATGCAGTCCTCCTGCACTGAAAGGGCACAGCTTAATGCATGGAGGCATTCAGTGGCAGAGGCCAGGAAAGCATTAAGTGAGCGTGAAGAGCAGAGGCAGGAGGTGATGCTGAGGCTAATGGGGGAGCAAACGGACATGATGAAGCATCTGTTGGAGCTGTAGGAAAGCCAACAAGAGCACAGAGTCCCGCTGCATCCACTGTATAACCGCCTGCCCTCCTCCCCAGGTTCCATATCCTCCTCTCCCAGACATCCAAGAATGCGAGGTGGGAGGCTCCAGGCACCCAGCCACTCCACTCCAGAGGATGGCCCAAGCAACAGAAAGTTGTCATTCAAACAGTTTTGATTTGTAGTGTGGCTACAATAAGCAATGTAGCCTTGTCCTTTCCTCCTCCCGCACCCCACCCCACCCGGGCTACCTTGTCAGTTATCTCACTTATTTTTATTAATAAAGAAAGAGTGCATGGTTTCAAAACAATAGATACTTTATTTCCTTTGCCAGCTGTGATTGAAGGGGGGAGGGTGGCTGGCTTACAGGGAATTAAAATCAACAAAGGGTACGGGTTTGCAGCAAGGAGAAACACACACAGCTGTCACACCGTAGCCTGGCCAGTCATGAAACTGGTTTTCAAAGTCTCTCTGATGTGCAGCACACCTAGCTGTGCTCTTCCAATCGCCCTGGTGTCTGGCTGCTCAAAATCGGCTGCCAGGCGATTTGCCTCAACCTCCCACCCCGCCATAAATGTCTCCCCCTTACTCTCACAGATATTATGGAGCAAGCAGCAATAACAATGGGAATGTTGGTTGCGCTGAGATCTAACCTAGTCAGCAAACAGCACCAGCGCACTTTTAAACATCCAAAGGCACATTCTACCACCTTTCTGCACTTGCTCAGCCTATAATTGAACTGCTCCTTACTACTGTCCAGGCTGCCTGTGTTTCATGAGCCATGGGAGTAAGGGGTGGGCTGGGTCCCCAAGGATAACTATTGTCATTTCAACATCCCCAACGGTAATTTTCTGGTCTGGGAAGTAAGTCCCTTCTTGCAACTGCTTGAACAGCCCTGAGTTCCTAAAGATGCGAGTGTCATGCACCTTTCCCTGCCATCCCACGTTGATGTCGGTGAAACGTCCCTTGTGATCTACCAGTGCTTGCATCACCATTGAGAAGTACCCCTTGCGGTTTATATACTGATTGGCAAGGTGGTCCGGTGCCAAGATAGGGGTATGTGTTCCGTCTATCGCCCCACCACAGTTAGGGAACCCCATTGCAGCAAAGCCATCCACTATGACCTGCACGTTTCCCAGAGTCACTACCCTTGATAGCAGAATGTCAGTGATTGCATTGGCTACTTGGATCACGGCAGTCCCCACAGTAGACTTGCCCACTCCAAATTGATTCCTGACTGACCGGTAGCAGTCAGGCATTGCAAGCTTCCACAGGGCTATTGCCACTCACTTTTCGACTGTCAGGGAAGCTCTCATCTTGGTATTCCTGCACTTCAGGGCGGGGGAAAGCAACTCACAAAGTTCAAGAAAGTGGCCTTATGCATGCGAAAGTTTGGCAGCCACTGTGAATCATCCCATACCCGCAACATTATGTGGTCCCACCAGTCAGTGCTTGTTTGCCGGGCCCAGAATCTGTGTACCACTGTATCAACCAGCCCCACTGCCGCGATGATGTCCCAATTACCACAGCCCCACTGCCCCCATGGTGTCCCAGTTGCCACAGTGGTTTCAGGAACATCTGTGTCCATGTCCTCATCACAATCGTCCTCGTGCTGGCATCTCTTAGCTGAGTTCTGCGCGTACTCCAGGATAATGCGTGAGGTGTTTACAATGCTCACAACGGCAGCAATGAGCTGAGCAGGCTCCATGGTTGCCGTGGTATGGCGTTTGCATGGGTAACCCAGGAAAAAAGGGGCGAAATGATTGTCTGCCATTGCTTTCATGGAGAGAGGGAGGGGCAACTGATGACATGTACCCAAAACCACCCTCGACACTGTTTTTGCCCGTCAGGCATTGGGAACTTAACCCAGAATTCAAATGGGCAGCGGAGACTGCAGGAACTGTGGGAAGCTACCCACAGTGCACCGCTCTGTAAGTCGATGCTAGCCACAGTATTGAGGACACAGTCTGCCGACTTAATGCACTTAGTGGGGACATACACAATCGACTGTATAAAATTGATTTCTAAAAATCGACTTCTATAGGATTGACCTAATTTCGTAGTGTAGACATACCCTAAGACAGTTTCTGCACTAAAGAACTTAGTCTGTTAAGACAATCAAAGGGTGGGGATAAGGGATGTAACATACAAGCAGCATGATGGTTTGCAAATATCACGTTAGTTCCACAGTTTTCTTTTTGGTTAGCTGTGAATTTTTTTTTTGTATTTATTTGGGGGTGGCATATTTTGTTTTGTGCATCAAATGTCTTGTAGGGCAAGAGTGAGAAAGAAGGAGAGATGGGAGGGAGAGAAATCAGAATAAATGAAAGGAAGGATGGAGAGAGGCATGGAAGGTGTTGGAGTTGAGTAGTGTTGGATAAATTCTACATATGTAGGTAGATTGAGCAGAGTTACTTTGTTGTCATGAGTAAGAAGGAAAGAATACTTTGGTAGGAATTAAGGTTAATCTTGCATTTCCCTGATTATATGCCATTTAACTGTGTGCTTTTGTAATTGCAGCAATACATTGCAAAGTGCCAAATTGTGCACCTTTACCATAGGTTTTAACCCCACCAATCTAAACAGAATTGTTCTGCAACATTCAGATATGAAGTAATATTTGTGTATTTTCAGACAAGTAAACTTTACAAGAGCAATTGGAAATTCTATAACACATCCACACTCACAGATTTTTATTTGATTTTTGCACTGCTCCGTTTATAACCCATTTGAGATGGGTCTCTTCTGAATTATTAGTCACCCTGCATAATATTTTTACCCTATAATCTCTTTGATATTTCTTCTTTAATATGCATGATTGATTTTTTGGTCTCTGGTGTGTCATACATATTAATCCTGTAACTGTCTATATTGATTCATTAGATGGTTGGGTTGTCTAATTCTCTGCTGCATGGTGATTCTGATCCTGGTCTTTTACTGTCTTGGACTATTATGTGGAACTTGCGGTTATGATAAACATGCTTCTCCAACAACCAGAGGCTGTATCTCAAACACTGGTGGCAATTTCCTTATGGCGTGAGTTTATATTTTTAAAAATATAAGTTAAATATTACACAAACATCTCTTGCAGTTATGTACTGTATTGTGGAAAGTATATTTTGAAGTGCAGTGGCTTTATTACCTGGGTAAATATATACGCTGGCCAACTGAGGGCGGGGGTGATAGATTTTTAAGAGGAAAATACAGATTAAATGTTTGGAAACTAAGTGCGTCAGTGGAAGCAAGTTCTAGCCTTGGGATGCGTCAAAAGATGTTAGGCTGGCATTGATATACATTTACTAGAGGATTTACTAGAGGATCATGTGAGAAGATAAGCCATGTGAATCTATTATAGTGAGAGCATTTTGGCTAACAAACATCCATTTAAACCAACTTGGGAATTGCAAAATTGGGACATATGTCTAATTATTTAGACTATAAAGGGAATCTGTAGTTTTCCTCTAAAAATAATATGTATGGAACATATTTTTAAACATGGTTTGGGCTCCAAAAGAAAGAGATTCTATCGGCTGCATCAGAAGAATAGGGGAATATGGCCTATTTCTGTCTGATTGCTGAGGGCTTTTTTCTGTGGGCGATAATGATCCTTAGGGATCCTAGCATTGGGTTTAATCCATCCTTCTTGCTGAGGAGGGCTGGAACTTGCACAACCACTTTTGAAGACTAAAGGCTTCATTTAAAAAAAAAAATTAAAAAAGGCAATGCTCTCACTCTTGACAGAGGCAATATGCTCCACTTCCAACCTAAGAAAGGAGCGAGCCTGCTTGTGTCTCAGACTCTGATCCCTAGTGTGCTTTATTCTACTCCCATTTCAAAGTGGGGTAAATTAAGTCCACTCTGCACGCAGCAGAGTCCACGCAGCCATGTAGTGCATGGCAGGCTAGTGTGATGTAGATTTATACCCCAGCTTGCCACAAACTAAATGTCCATATAAACAATTCAGTGTTCCCCAAACTTGAGGGTTGCGCACTCCTCCCCCCGGGCCTCCTGGGTGGGGGACATGGATAGCGATAACGGGGGTGGAGGTGGGTCTGGGAGCAGAGTCAGGGTGGGCGGAGCAGAGCAGTGGTGGGGGTGGAGACTTTCCCACCCCCGGGAGGGCTAGCCCAAGCTGCTGCACTGCACACCCTCCGCCCCCCCCCCGCCGAACATTCCTCCACATGTCACATAATTCAGGGACCTCTGCCTTAGTTTGATGCAGGGCTACTGGGAACAGTCTTTGCCTCTTCTTGGTGATTGCTACAGTTACTGAATTTTGGCTTAGCTACTGCATGCACTTAAATGTTCTTAAATTCTCACTAGTTTTTTTTGTTTTCCTTTTTTCAGTGGAGTAGGATTCAGTTTCCTTTTCTCCTGGGTGCTGATGATCATAGTGGTCATCACCTTTGTTACAGGTGGAAATGTAGAAAAGCTGGTCTGTGAACCCTATGAAGACAGGACTTTGTTCAAGGTGAAGTTGTTCATATTCAAAATATTAAACAAAACAACCAACCAAACAAAAAAACATTCCAAACCGACAAGTCTTTAAGATGTTTGTAAATTTTTGTGCCGATTTGGCATTTTCAATGACACACATCAGTCATGATAATATGGGACTATTAGTGTCCACTCTGGTGGAGAGGCTCATCCTCTTCTTGGTTGAATCTGCAACTGAGAATGGCAATGCAAATACTGTCTGCCTACCTCTGGAGGTAAATCTCCCGGAAGCTCAGCAGCCCATGATAACATGTGAAACTACAATTTGCACTTTCTGCTCTTGACAGATCAATGGGTCTGGTGTGTCTGCTTCTTTTTCCATCAGCAGATGATAATCTCTGAGGGTGAGACACACGTGTGTGTTGAAGGCTCTCATACACAAATTCAGGCAGGAATTTAGAAATGTAGAATTATGATAAATAATTTCAGTGCACTTTGTTCTAGGTTTTGGATACTCCATACTTACTGAATCAGCATTGGCGAAGCTACCTTTCTGCCATCGTGCTTAAAAATCCAGATATTAATTTGACCTTTGAAAAAGTTTACAGGTACCAAAAATATAAAATCTTGGCCGGGATTTACTGCTGTTACCATGCATTGCTTTTTGTGATTCCTTGTGTCTTCATTGCCAGCAATTTCCGTATTCTAGATTTCCAGCACCAAAAATTGCCTATCTACTGTATAAGGTGACCCCCTAATTTCCTAGTGAATCACTAGCAAAAATGAGTGACCCACATATAAACCAGTTATTATAGGTAGCCTTAGTATAATACAATTGAACAAAAGCAGCTGTCCTTGTGAAAAGCTGTTTTGTGTATTTTACAGCATCATAGAATCTTTAAGCAAATTGTTAAATACTGTCCTTCCCATAGCCTGACATCCAAAAGATATGGCTAGAACGCTATAAAAATTGACTAACCTAAAATGTGCTGGCATTGTTAATCATTTTAAAAAAATAGCACCAAAGTTGTTTTTCAAATTGATATATACATCATTTATTTTCATAGTGACTGTAAAGAAAACAAAGGAATTTATACTACACTTCACCTAGAAAATCTCTTCAATATCAATGAGTTTCTGAACATTAGCATGGTAAGTAAAGGAAGTTTGTGATTGTGATCCTAATGTTGGAGTGTGTGGAGGGAGATTGCAGTTGTTAGCTAACCTTTTCAGGTGTTCTTGAACACAGTAGAAACAGGTGGTTTTGGGGGGGAGGGGAAGGGTTGTCCATTCCTATATTCTCTAACAGTCAAACCTGGTTAAGCTGGGAGAAAGTGTCTTATTTTTAGTAAATAACTTTGTAGAATTCTTCCATTCAGGGTCTTCATGGGCATGGAGAGCTCTATGCATGGGATTACTTACTTACTTATTTATAAGTAAGGCTAAGATTTTTGTCACAGATATTTATAGTAAAAGTCACGGACCGGTCACAGTCAATAAAGAAAAATTCACGGAAGCCAGCGACTGGTCCCTGACTTTGACTAAAACTATCCATGATAAAATGGGAAGTGGCTGGACAGACGCTGGTTGGCTGGGAGTTCCATGGGCCCCTCCCCCTCCACCCACAGCAGTGGGGTCCCCATGCCAGCCATACCACGGGGAGCCACGGAAATCCCCCTGCGACCAGTGGTGGTGGCCGCAGGGAGCTGCAGGAGGTCCCCCCGCCACCGGCAGCCGCAGGAAGCTTATAGCCACGGCTGAAGTCACAGAGGTCTTTGGAAATCACAGATTCCGTGAACTCAGCGACTAAATCATAGCCTTATTTATAAGTAATAACATTGTTGGAGGTGGAATATAGCACGGGAGGTGTTCATGGCTTGTGATATACCAGAGGTCAGATTAGATAGATCTGGTAGTCCCTTCTGTTCTTAAGCTCTGACGCTATTTTTTATTTTACATACATGAAGACCTCAAAGTCTAGCATTCTCTAGGAGATGCTGAGACTTCTTATTAGTTGCAGACAACATATAGTCTCACTCTTCATATTTCAAGCCCCTATACTGACATGTTCAGTTTGGCAGGAAACAGAATTAAAGTTGGCCAAAGAAATGAATTGCTGTCCTATATGCTCCCCACAACCCATGTCAAAACTTGTATTATTTGAGAGAGGAAAAAATTATTTCTCCCAGCTTGGTTTCTAGAATTGGCCAAGGTTAAATGGATATAATAATCAGCTGTACTAATTTGTACTGCAGTAGCTTCTACAGGCCTCAACTAAGATTAGTGCCCCATTATAATAGGCATTGAGCCTACGCATAGCAAGAGACTGTCCCTGCCCCAAAGAGTATACAAAGAATAGACAAAACAGAGGACGGAGGAGAAATGAAGGCACAAAGACATTAAATGACTTGCCCAAGGTCTCTCAGGAATCCAGTGGCAAACTTGGAATAGAACTCTGATCTCCTGCATCCCAGTCCAACGCCCTGTTTGCTGGACGGCACAAATCGGTGCAATACTTGTCTTCTATTACATAGTAGGCTGGGGTCTTTCTGTTATCTTGATAAATTGTTAGAGGATCTTTTCTGATCAATCGGTGACCACTTTACCCAATTATGGTATAGAATTTCTGTCAAGGCTGATGATAAAATGCTAGAGTCCTATATTCTCTAGATCTACCATACAGCCTGTGGCATAGCCTGGCCATTTTAAACTGCTTTGTCTGAAGAAACACATTTCCTGCATTTTATCCCAGTGTCTGTTCTGTATGGAAATTGTACCCTCCTGAAGGAAGCATTGAAATAGGTCATGGAAATAGAGTAATCTGTAAAGGAGCTGAAAGGATGCAGAGACGGGTTAGGATATTGCAAGGTGAGAGTATGGGCATGCTGCAGGGAAAGGAAGAATCAGACCTACTATATGTCCATATTAATTGGACTTCCACTGGTATAATTGGGAGCAGAATTTGATCACTGAATTTCTATGTGCTTTAAGTGACATCAGTGATAAGTCAACAGGAGCAAATGATTTCAAGTGGGGAGTGCCTTATCACAGGAAGAATATGGACTCAGTGAGAACTGCTTCTTGTCTTTTTTTCCCCGCCCATCCCAGTATACAGAAGATGTATCACTGAAAATTGAACATATTAATGTAAATCTTAGCAATATAGTTTTGCTGGATGAAATCGGAAAGCGGAACCTTTTGGATTTCAGTTCTTCAGGAATAGACGGAATAAACTTTGCAGCATATTTGACAGAGGTAAGATAATGGTAACCTCAAATCTGGGAGGTCATGTACATCTGGAAGAAAATATAACAGTATATATTTGTCTTAACAAGCAAAACGGGTTAAAGGCTGGTTCCATATGTGTGTGTGTGTGTTGTCTTTTAAGGACACAATAAGTTGGACAAAAACACTTGAACAAGAATGCTTTTTAGGATTAGGTCCATAAATAACTTAACATTTAGGGAAAGGGCTACGTTTATGTATTAGCAGTGCCATAATTTTAAAGTAAATGTAAATGCAGTAGTAATGAGAATTAAAATGTTGCTTGTATCTTGTTTAGATCAATAAAAGTGTTACCAAAGTGGATCTTTTATCATTTGCTAATGACTTGGAAGCAAGAGCGGATCAGTTGGTGAGTTTTATTTGAACAGTGCAAAGAATATAGACCTGATGGCTGTTCACTGCTATACGTTGTTCTCTTTTCTGGCATTCTAGGGCATGTTGCAGTAATTTCCATACACTTTGTAGTTTGTAGTTTACTCAGCATTTTGTCACAGTAAATATCCACCAGTCTGGATTTCGTATGTGAAGAAAGTCATTGCTCCTCTCACACACACATGCACTCACCCTGCAATGTGGTATGTGGAGGTATATATGTAATTCTCATGTAATATGTTTCATGTTACCCCTTTTCTGTATACCCCACACACATAACTTCTGCATCTATTGTCTTGGTTTTCATTTATTGTATTTAGTATTTATTACTGCTTTTTTAAAAGAAATTGGCAAGTCCTGCAAACTCCATTACGGTATTTCAGATAAGCACTGCTTATATTTTATGATCACAACTTAACGAGAAAACTGACCCAAATCATGGTGGGGAAAGGTCATTTGAATACATTGTCCAGTTATTATGCAGTGGATGTTGGTTTTTAGTAAATATTTATATAAATGTTAGCTCCTAAAGGCCCTAGCTGAGACTGAGGCTTCATTGTGCTAGGCACTGTACAAACACACAAAAGAGATGGTACCTGCCCTGAAGAGCTTACAGTTGAAAGTTACAAACAGACAAAGGGTAGGAGGTGTGGATACAGCATACAAGCAAATTAATCCGGGGAAGAACTGGCACAGCTTTGTAGGCTAATATTGCACATTTGGTTTTATATTTCCATACATAGATTCTTTTTAAAAAAAATATGAAAATATAGTAGCCAGCAAGCATAACAGTGAAGGCAAAGCAAGGCTATCAGGTGTCCTACGGACCATGGACCTACCATATGTATGCCCCTGTACAGTGACAGGGGGTTCTCCTCCTTTCAAAGAGGCAGTGGCATGGGACCCCCCTCCGCATCCCGGGGTGGTAACAGGAGCTCCTTCTTCCCTGAGAGAGACAGGAGTAGCAACACAGCGCTCCAAATACTTACTCCAGCTTGTTGGGTACATGGGCCAGGCCTGCTGCCCTCTTCTCTTCTTACTACATGTTATCTGTTTAGATGGTGTTGACTGAGGGGGACGGGAACCCTCAGCGCTGGGGTTTTGGAGTTAACACCCTATTAAGATGCATAATGCAGGTCAAATCTTTCGTAGCTGTTGATTCAGGCTGTTTGCACACTCTGGCATATATCAGTGGTTTGGTTACACTGTTTGTTTTCAGCTTTTCTTTGTAATCATGAGAGCAAGAGACCTTTGTAATGAAAGCAGAGATTCTTCTGTCATCGCGTGACTTTAGATGTCTTAAAGATAGGTCTATACTGCCTTCATCCATCCCTGGTAACTGTTAGGATTTGTTTTGTATTTTGGTGATGGCAAGTTAGAACAAGAAAGTGGACAGAGTTTAAGGGTTCATGGAAATGGCTTCACACTAGGTTTAATTTACAACTCTGATTACATGACAGTAATGTGATTCTTTGTGCTCTGAGATTTCCGTTGACTTTTCAGTGACTCTAGCTCTCATTGTTCCTTTATTCGCTTCCTCTTTAAAATGATGTTGCCTTAACTGAACCCTTTTTATGCAAAATTTAGGAGATGAATGGCTGCCCCCAGAGGATGTTGCATAGAAGCAACTAAAATACATATTATCTCTTCTGTTTGTAGTGTCCATAAGCACAAGGCTACTGTATTTATCTTCATGAAGGCTATGACAATGCATTCATTATCCATTTAACAACTAAAGAATTGCATTCAAACAGAATGACTAAAGAGGGAATTTTCTGTGAGCTAAAGTGGGACACGTCGAACACACTCCCAAGTCCCTAAGTCAGAGCCTTCAAACACACACTTTTCCCTGGAATTGCTCATGATAGGGGTTCTTTAATGGTAGATTCTACATCCATCCATAAAATATAAGATGTTCTGTGACGCTATCTTTATTTTTTTAGTGGATGGTTTAAAAAAAAAAAAGCAGAGAAAAGATCAAGTCAAAGAATGTAATGTAAAGTATACGGTCGTTAAATGCATTACTTGTCATTGTGAAAGTTTTTCCTCTGTGTGTATTTTACATTCCCTGGTGATGCTGATTAGTGTAATGGATGAGATCATTGATGGGACAGCATAACATGTTAGAATCTATGCAGGGAAGCTAGATTGCTTTGAAATTGACACTAGCGTCTAAGGATGTAATGTTTATGATCCTGCACTATTTTGGGCAACTCTGGATGTTTGGGGGAAGGGTGAAGTTTGGAGGATGGCAACATAGTTTTGTTTGTGGGAGATTTTATAAATGGGGACTTAACTTATCCGGGCAACTATAGTTCAGGAGCTCAACTAAACTACATTTGCTAAACTCTTGTGCCAACAGCAGGTCTGCACATTAATCTGCCACACTTGAGGATGCAGAATGTTTTCTGACTGCTTATTGGCCCTTAGTGCCACGTGAGGCTGAACATTTCATGGTCAACAGGAACGATGAGGATGTGGTGTATGTGGCAGGTTCTAACTCCCACTCCTTCACCATCTGCTCTAGCAGCATGGCTATTTGGCATCTGCACAGTCTTCTGTTTTTGCCTCCCTATATCACTTCCCCCTGAATGGTTGGGTTGTTTCTTTTAACAGGCCTGCGGATTCACTCTCATAGAATATCAGGGTTGGAAGGGCACTCAGGAGATCATCTGCTCAAAGCAGGACCAGTCCCCAATTTTTGCCCCAGATCCCTAAATGGCCACCTCAAGGATTGAACTCACAACTGGGTTTAGCAGGCCAGTGCTCAAACCACTGAGCTGTCCCTGCCCCATAGTGTGTCCACAGTTAGCTGTCCCACCTAGGATCCTGGAGTGTCTCCCCCAGGACAGTTGAGCTCTAGGGCTGTTGATGGCTCTGGCTTCTGTTATTCCTACTGTCTGAGTACCTGGAGTTCTCCAGCCCCTTCAGGAATTGATTGACTGTTGCTTTTCCTTCCTAAGTCCCTAAGTAGCACAGATTCTGGGGCCATGTCTATATTCTAAAAAAGATCTGCTGCCAATAGGTCTCAGCAATGGATGCAGCTGAACTGGTGCGCAACATAGGTTTCTTATCTATGCTTACTCATTGCTCATGTTTGGTACTGGTTCTGCTGCACATATTGCTGACACCCATTTTCAGCCATGGTTCTTGGTGGTGTGGACAAAGCTTTAGATGAACGTGAATCACCTCCTTGTACAAGAAGTGGCTGCTGCTCATTGGCAGGGACTCCAGTTCTACCAGCCTGCCTGGAAAGATCAGGCCCCTGTCTCTTTTCCCACTTGTCCCGCTGAGAAACTTTTTTTTTTTTTTTTTTTAAACACCACTTGTTCTGCTCTCTGCAGTGAGAAAGGAGAAAAACAGGCTAAGGTTAAAAAAATATTCTCAGGCTTATTCGTCCAGCATGAGAGAGGAAAGTGAGATCTTGTTGTCGTGTCCTCATTTTTGTCAAAGGATTGAGATTTGGGTGGAACAGAAAGGGTGACTTACTGGATGAACTAGTTGATGTAGTATTCATATGTTTACTCTGTGATTAAAAAAAAAACCCCTAGCACCAAATCTCCTCTGGGCTCAGGCTGTAGGGCTATCAAATTGCAATGGAGATGTTCTGGCCTGGGCTGTATCCTGGGTTCTGAGACCCATGTGATACCACGAGTGGCCAATATTCTGCTTTAGTTCCAAGAAAAGCTACCTGAATAGGGGCAAGGTAACTTTTCCAGTTCCCCAGAATGAGATCCACAGTGTATCAGCTAATGCCCCTCTAATTCGTGCTGCCCTAGACTCCGTGATACAGTTAAGCTGAGTCATACCACATTTAAATGTGCAGACCTTAAACATCCAGAACATTTGTTGACTCTAAGATAGGAGAGTGTAAATATTCAAAGTGACGTAGATGCACTTGGAAATGCCCCATGGTGGGAGTTAGTATACACTATTGGGGAACATCTGTGGGTATGCATGATATCAATGGGCTTTGTAAGTGTGCAGGCCATACTAGTAGTTGTGCTAATTGCGTTGATTTGGAAGGTTAATGATCTTGGTTAGGCAGTTGGGAATGAGAAGAGATGTATATTAAATATAGGCTTCAATTAAGCCTTAGAAAGGATTCTACAGCTTCACAGTGGGGAACTTTGGGAGCAAAGGGGCATGTTTAGGCCTGACAGAAGCCTGCTGTGGATTTTAAGAGTCTGTTCTGATAACATTTAACAGCATAAGTGTAAGAAGAACTGTGTATGTGTAAGAAATTGCAGAGTAATCATGTTTTTGAGAACAAGAAAAGATAAAGTAACTAAAAAGCTAGAAAAGACTGGTTTGAACTAAAACTAAACCTGTACTGACAGGGTAGGAGAGTTCTCATGAAAATGAGAAGCTAATACTTGATGTATAAGGAAAGATAACAAGAAGTTATAAATAAGTTTGTGTCACAAAAGGCGGGTGAAGTAAGTAATTGATCGCTACTTGCTGAGTGTTTTGCCTTAATAGTTGTTACACCCATGTGTTAAGTGAACCGCAATCCTACGCCATCTCTCTCAGATCATCTCAGAGTCTGCGTTCCAGCCTGAGCCCAAATGTCTACACTGCAATTTTATAGCACTGCAGCCCCAGCAAGCTGACCTGAGCCAGCTGTAACTGTGTTGCAGGTCTTTCATCGCAGTGTAGACATACCTTTTTTTTTTTTTTCAGTGTCTAGAAATTGACTGCAAAGCCTCTGATTTTCACTAAACAGGAAAAAGCATAGGCGCAAATGTTCCTTCCCCAAGTCAGAATCACTCAAAGATTATAGTATTTCTGAATGGAAATACCTCAGATCAATTGGCTATATTCAAAATTGTAAATAGTTCAAAAGACTAGATGTCCCTAAATCTGTACCAATCCTACATGTAGATGTTTTAGTTTAATCTATAAAGGAAAATTATAATCCCAGTGGAGGGCGCCATTGCACTTTGAGAGACCTAATAACTGGAGCATTCCCTTAATGAGATGACAGGTTTCAGAGTAGCAGCCGTGTTAGTCTGTATCTGCAAAAAGAACAAGAGTTCTTGTGGCACCTTAGAGACTAACACATTTATTGGAGCATAAGCTTTCGTGGGCTACAGCCCACTTCATCGGATGCATAGAATGGAACATATAATAAGAAAAAATATATATACATACAGATAAGTTGGAAGTTGCCACACAAACTGTGTGAGAGGCTAATTAGTTAAGATGAGCTATTATCAGCAGGAGAAAAAAAACTTGTAGTGATGATCAAGATGGCCCGTTTACACAGTTAACAAGAAGGTGTGAGGATACTTAACTTTAGGGAAATAAATTCAATATGAATAATGACCCAGCCACTCCCAGTCTCTATTCAAATCCAAGTTAATGGTATCTAGTTTGCATATTAATTCAAGCTCAGCAGTTTCTCACTGGAGTCTGTTTTTGAAGCTTTTTCTGTTGCAAAATTGCCACCCTTAAATATTTTACTGAGTGGCCAGAAAGGTTGAAGTGTTCTCCTACCAGTTTTTGAATGTTATGATTCCTGATGTCAGATTTGTGACCATTTATTCTTTTGCTTAGAGACTGTCTGGTTTGGCCAATGTACATGGCAGAGTGGCATTGCTGGCACATGATGGCATATATCACATTGGTAGATGTGCAGGTGTCTACAGCCAAGCTCTAAGGTACAACCGCATTTGCTCCAACCCCTCAGACAGACACAAACACCTACAAGATCTCTACCAAGCATTCTTAAAACTACAATACCCACCTGCTGAAGTGAAAAAACAGATTGACAGAGCCAGAAGAGTACCCAGCAGTCACCTACTACAGGACAGTCCCAACAAAGATAATAATAGAATGGCACTAGCTGTCACCTTCAGCCCCCAGCTAAAACCTCTCCACCGCATCATCAAAGATTTACAAACTATCCTGAAAAATGATCCCTCACTCTCAAAGATCTTGGGAGACAGACCAGTCATCATTTACAGACAGCCCCCGAACCTGAAACAAATGCTCTCCAGCAACCACACTCCACACAACAAAAACACTAACCCAGGAACCTATCCTTGCAACAAAGCCCGATGCCATCTCTGTCCACATATTTATTCAAGTGACCCCATCATAGGACCTAATCACATTAGCCATGCCATCAGGGGCTCATTCACCTGCACATCTACCAATGTGATATGTGCCAGCAATGCCCCTCTGGCACATGATGGCATATCTTAACTAATAGCTCATCTTAACTAATTAGCCTCTCACAGTTTGTATGGCAACTTCCAACTTATCTGTATGTATATATATTTCTTCTTACTATATTTTCCATTCTATGCATCCGATGAAGTGGGCTGTAGCCCACGAAAGCTTATGCTCTAATAAATTTGTTGGCCTCTAAGGTGCCTCAAGTGCTCCTGTTCGTTTTTTTGTTTCTTTTGTTTTTTAATAAGATGAGTCATTCTTAATGAGCCTCTCAGACATTAGAGCAAAAAAGAGTGAGGTTATGCTGTGGTTTATATTGAGAAGAAAATGGTTAACTCGGTGCACTATGTGAAAATTCATTCTATTGAATTTGTACAGGTATTTTAACATTTCTCTGACTATATTAGAATTGCATATTTTGTTTCAAATACTGAGATTTCTACTATTTTGATGATGTTGTAGCATATCTACTGCCATATCCTATTGCTTATTTCAGTTTGCTTTGCAAAATATGACCAGAATGTATATGTTATTGATTCAAGCAAAACAAGGAAATGTGTCGCAAAGATTCTTGATGCTTTTGAAAAATACCACTTTTTTAAAAAAACAAAAACAAAAAGCTACAGTTCAGCAAACTGGATTATTATGTTTATATTTGCAGCCCAAAGGAGCACTGGAAAATGCATTAAAAGGACATGCAAACAGTATTCGAATGATTCATAACCAGCAAGTTGTTCCACTGGAGCAAGCGATGGTAAAATATTTAAGTGTTGTACTATGAACATATAGTTACATTAAAAATATAGATATACATTTCAAAACTACCCATTAGAAAATCTGCAAATTACAGTGCAGCTAAGGACATTTTTTTCTTTTGTGCAAATTCCATATTGGGTTTAGTTTTATGAGGGGTATGTTTCCAAAATGTGCACATCTGCATATAAATATCTAAATACAGGTTTTATATACATTTTATGTAATTAAAAGGGTAGTCAGATACATTTTTAACAAACCAATTTCATGATCTTTGTTAGTATTGCATAATATTGTGAAAACCAAACTTTTCTTTGCCCCTTTGTTTTCCACTTCTACATGTACAATTTTATAGAAATACAGTAGGACAGGGAGAAAAAAAACTTCCACAAGTTCTAACTTTGCATAATTTATTTTCCATTTTTGCACTGCACTCATGTTGGGCAAAGAAAACAGTTATAATTTTCACATTTGTTTAATGGTTTTGTTTTACTTTCTGGGTTTGGTAATGGTGGAAATCCTACAGGGTAATGTTTACAGCCAAAGAAAAATCTTCCTTGATCTCTCAAAGGATATGGAAATGTTTCTTCTAACAGGTTTTGCCAGGCACATTTTTTTTTTTTTTTTTAAGAAGAGCAAGCTGAAATCACAACTCCGCCAGATGTCAGTTTTTCTCTGTATATTCTGCTTAAATTTTTCAGCTTATACTACTTTAGTGTCTGAGGACCCAGTTCTGTTAGGTGGTGAACATCTCCTGGAAAGTGTGAGGAACTGTCTGAAATCACTGGGAATCGGGGAGCTCATCATCTTCCAAGGGGCTTTCAGTACCTCAGAGGATTGGGCCTTAATTTAGCAGTTCATACTTATAGTTCTGTACAGAAATGTATTTGTCCCTATGTTCCTCTTATAGAGAAGTATTAGGTCCTCTGTTTCATTCTGCTGATCTTTCACCGTTTCTCTTCTAATTAACTCTTAATTATTCTCATCTTTTTTCTTTTTCCAAACTGACTGTCAAGAAATATGTAAAAGCTAGGGTAAGTGATTTTCCTTTCCAAAACTGCAAAATGATATACTGTGCCCAATGAGCTTTAATTTTAACTAATTCTCCTTCACCTGCCAAATAAATAATATCCAGCCTTTATTGCTGCGAACTTCAGTTATATTTGAAGTCTTCTAGCACGCAAAGTATACCTGCTCTGTGCTTTAAGAAAAATTGTTTCCTTTCAAGAGTCTCTATTACACACGCTGGCTGCTAGTTCCATTAGTAGGCAATCAGTTCTTAGCTAACGCAACTAGATTGCATTCATTAATATTAATGTGTTTTGAAATATATTATTGGTTCTGATTATCTAGGTGATTTGTTCTTATAGACATACATTGTATTAAAGCAAGAGGATTCTTACTCGTATAAAATCTTTTTTTTTTCTTTTTTTTTTTTTAACAGAGCACTTTAAATCAGAGCATTAGATTACTGCAGAGGACATCATCTGAATTTATGGTAGGTCAGTCTTTCTGGCAAAAAGAACATGTGATATTTTTTTACTTTAAATCTACCCTACCACAAGCATACAGGACATAACATTTGCAATATTTTAATTTTACTAACTTTTCGGGGGCAGGAAGAGAGTGTCATACTTAGAGCTAGGGACCAGGGATGGAATCCACAAAGGTACTTAAGCAGCTAAGTCCCATTTTTAGGTACCACTATGACCCATAAAACTCCTGCTTGGCTGACACCCAATCCTGTAGGTACCTAAACTCACATGGCTCCCAAATTTTTACCTCTGGGCATGTGCAGTGCAGCCTCACTGTCAATGTCCGGACACCTGTCTCCCACTTAAGCCTCAGCGCAGTTCACAAGCCCAGAAAAACAGGCATTACGCTGCCTATGTCATGTGTGAGGCCCCGTCTGGTAGGTGACCTCTGAGACCCTTCTGGTGAGTTCACACAAAACAGTGGGGGGGAAGGGAAAGGAGGAGGACCTCCCTCAGAACATTTAACCCAGTAGTTAGGGAACTCACCTGGGATATGGGAGACACCCCCCCAGTTCAAGTTTCCCCTTCTTCCTGAAGGGGAGAAGGGATTTGAACTGGGATCTGCCACTTCTCAGGTGAGTGCCCTAGCCACTAGGCTATTGTGATGGTGGCGCTTCCTCAGTCTCTCATTAAACAATTGAAGAATTAAATATTAATTGGAGCAGTAAAGGAGGAGTTTTGTTTTGGGCTCCACATGCAACTTAGGCAGACAAAACACCTATCTTCTCCCCAGTTCCTGGATTGCCAGCAGAGATAGGCACTGGGCATAACACTCACCCGTCTGGCGGGCACCTCCCCTGGGCTAGCTTCAGTAATACCCTGCCTAGTGCACTGGTTTGTGGATCACAGTCTAATGCACCTGTGGCTCCCCATGCATTTTGTAGGAAGCCAAGGGGTCTAACTCAGGCTTTGTGTATCACAGTGTTGTTCCTGTGAATTCTGTTTTTTCTAGGCACCTAAACAGTTAGGCATTGTGACGCTCTATGTTGCAATGTCCAAGTCCTTTTGCAGGTCTGAGCCAAGGAATCTCAAGCTCTGGGCTCTATTCTACAGAGCTCTAGGTGCCGTGGTTTCCCCATCTCTCACATTTCCCCTTGAAAGCACTTGATGTGCAAAGTTTCATTGATTTTTATTGCTAATCTAGGTAGTTACAGTGCCCAGGAAGCAGCCACAAATCAAGACACTGTATGGCTATTTTTTAAACAGGCCATTGGAAAGTTTTAATTCTGACTTAGTAAAATAATTTCAGTACAATTTTACATGCTGTGGTTTTCATGTTACTCAGCAGCTTGCGTTTACTCTTAGTCATTGATGTAGGATTGCTTTACCTGTCCGTATGTAAAAAGAAAAAAAAAATTTTTAGCCCACTCATGTGCTTAATGAAATGAGATCCACTGTCTTGTTAACGTTGGATGTCTCTTCCTCTGGCACACTGCATCCACCTTGTCCCCTTACTCACTCTTGCAATCTCAGCCAAACTGCAGGAAGCTTGAGCTTGACCTGGCTTCCCTACGACAGCCCACCTGCTTTCCTTCTCCATAGCAGCTAGTGCTTGCACAGCCAAGAGAGCAGCTGCCTTTATGCTCTGCTAGTCTCATGAGAATCAGCAACAGGGTGGAGAGTCCTTCTGGCAGCAGCTTTCTCTGTTACCACCAGCCTGTCTTAGCTCCTGTAGCAAGAGTCCAGCCTCATTAGCACTAGTGCAGTTATGTCACTGTGATTGCTCCTTATCTGCTTCAGTTCTTCTCGCCACTTTTACACCCATGCATGGCAGCAAACCAGCTGCAGGAAATCCATTCAGAACTTGTATGTCCTGGTCCTAGATTGGCAGATAAGAGGGGTTGGTGAGAATGTGAGGTTGTTGTAGGGAAGGAACAGAAGCTTTTCTTAAATTCACATACAGAGTAAGGCTCTGAGTACATCATCCTTTGTGTGTATTGGGGAGCTATCGGGATTTTTTTATAATGAAAAGCTGTCTGGTTTAAAAAAAAAAGGGAGGGGGGACCAAAATGTTTCAAGGACATTTACAGTCTACATTGTAGTCCAGAGCTGAGATACAGTTTGGCCATGTGCTTGCCTTCCACATGAGTACTTCTGCCATGATAGAGAATGTGAAATTTATTTTCTGAGGCAAGACTTTGCTTATCTTTACCTATATAGTGTGGGGCTGCTATTGTGGGGATCCAGGTGGTGATGGAATGGCCTAGGAGATGAGAGAATCCCTACTCATAGGGGAAGAAAAGAAAAGAAGGGTAACCTGTTCTAGAAGTATGAAAGAGAGTGTAGGAAGGGCTGCTGCCTGACTATAGAGGTGCCAGCCTCTGACAGTGGTGAGGGGGGTCCATGTTGGTATAGAATGAATCCTTATGCCTGAGGGGTGCCGGGACATTGTGGGCCCACTGTTGCACTCACCATATTGCACTCACTCACATATTGCATTGTGGACCCACTGTTGCACTCACCATTTGTCTCAGATTTTACTGTTATCAGGACAATGATATTTGTTTGCCTATAGAAAGGGCTAAAAATACAATACCAGCAGTGTTGTCGTAGCAACTTTGGAAAGGTTTTAGCTATCTTTTACGTACATTCTTTTTTCAGATAAAAGTAAAAAATGTGATTAGTGCTGTTGATGCTGCTCAGCTTCTCATAAGCAACGATGCGTCACTGGTTATCATCCAGGTAAACTTTCTTATGTGTAAATTAGTTTAATGAATTTATGGTGCAGTAGAGGCTTTAGGTGAGGGATTGATTTGTTGTTTGTTTATTTTTATTTTTTAGGAAACCAAAAAGTATATGGATATGATAATAGGCTACTTCGAGCAATATGTTGAGTGGGTCAAGGAGTCGGTAAGGTGCATTTACTACATTGAGGGAACTACTGTAAAATACGACAAAGTGTGTAAAGAATCTAAAGATGAAAGACTTATTCTATTTAAAGTGTGTTTTACCATTTGTGTTCAGAACAGGGGGAAAAGTATAAACTGTTATAGTGTGTTTACTATAAATGGAGTTTCATTATATTTAAAGTAGAATGGAAGGAATAAGTTGTTTCAGTGCATACCAGGGTACTAAATGCCGTTCTAATTACAGTGTTGTTTCTCTAGAGTGCAAGTGGCCGAGATACCATTTGTACTTCTCACACACTGAGCCTGACTTTTTGTGGTTTTGCTCACCCTCTTCTTAAAAATAGGAAAAATAAATGCATAATTCTACTGAGCAGAGCAAGTTAATTCTTCAAGGTGTGATTTGTGCTCTGGGGATAAAATATACTGCAGGAAATTGCTTAGGAGGGGGGGAACACGCCCTTGGTAAATGGCACATAAAGCTTGTGCCAGGTATTGCAGGGTTTTTTAATGAATGATTTGAACAGTATTTTTAATCTGTTGTAGATTACCATGGAGGTAGCGGCATGCAAGCCTATTGCCAACGTGATAGACACTGCAGTAGATATATTTTTATGCAGCTATGTAATTGATTCTGTGGTAAGAAATATTTCCCATTTTTCTAAACTAGGGCCTTAAATGGGGAATTCTTGCTTGTACTTCCACCAAACTGTGAACATAACTCTCTGCATTTCATCCTTTGACTAAGATGTTCTGATGAGGGAGCTTGTCTAAATCTGAGATTGGCAAAGGAGAAAGTGTTCTGATCTGGATTAGATTTAGTTTAACATATGGAGCTCAGGTCTGAAACCACTCCAAGGCTGGAGTTTCAATACATTCCCATGAGATTTTTGTCCCATCGTAGCAGAAATCCATTGTTCTTGTGAGATTTTGCCATCTTGAATATGAAAAGAGACCAATTCTCATTCGGGATCTGAATTTGAATCCGAACAGTTTTGGAGGAGGTTCTGTTTTGGAGAGTTGAATCTGAACTCCCCTGAAATTCAAAGCGGAGTGGATCTGATCAGTTTTGACCCATCTCTGCTCTTAGAATATAAGAACAATGAAAGTACTGAGGAAAAAATTTCCACAAACATCTTTGCTGGAATCTAGAAAATGTGAATGAGGAAAAGGAACTTTTTTCAGGTGGCGTGCAGAAAACAAATCTTGATTCATTCATGTACAGAGGAGAGGTTCATTATGGCTGGTAGTACTTTGAGGTGCTGCTATTTGGCATTTTCTCATCTCAGAGGATAAAAAGTTGGCTGTGTGTATTAAAAGAAACCACACATCTGTAAACCACCTAAAACCTCTCCCACCAATTCTTTCTTTTCCTCAATCAGTCTGAACCAAGCAATAATCAGAACTTGTATACAAGAACCACCTCCAATTTTCTGAAATCGAGTCTGAGGTGCTAACACTAAATCCTGAAATCTGCTGTCCTGCCAGAGCCAAGTCATAATCATCTAGTACCACAAAGGAACTGCAGAACTTCTCCTTCTTCCATCCTGCAGAAACTGAGTAGGAAAAATACTACTCACTAAATCAGTTAACTGTGGATGGGTCAAAATCTTACATGATGAAAGATCCCAGCTGGGCCCACATACAAGTCAAAACTGCCTCCAGCCCATAGGAATCAGGTTTAAAATACCATTTTAACAGCTGGAGCCTGCTAATCTGTGCACTAATGAAATTACTCTCACAGTTGTGAACTGCAGCTGTCAAGTCAGAAACTACCTCTAAGGTGATGAAAATTCAGCTTGCCACAGGGAACATGAATAAGGCCACTACTGTTAAATATCAAGGCAGGGAAAAAATATGGCTAGTGGGTTCATCTCTAGGGACACAGTATCTTCCAACTTGGAGTTGGTTGGTTGAGTAGTAATGTTCTGCTGCTGGCCCAACAACTGATAATTCATGGCTGCCTCTCATTACAGGGTCTGCAGTGCCATGGGCCATGTCGGTGACTTCAGCTGTATGCTTTCAGAAACAACATAATTGACAATCTAGTAGTAATAAGGGCAGCAACTTCAGCTACTAAATAAAAGCCAATTTACAACTCAAAACTCTTAAGGGGGTCAGTTCTAAGAAATAATGTGGGAAGAAACTAGCAGTGGTTTAAAACACTAATACAGTATTTTATTGAATGTCATTTTCTTGATTTTTGTCTTCTAGAATACCTTCTGGTTTGGTTTAGGAGGCTGTTCAATATTTTTAATTCCTGCCATAATTTGTGCTGTAAAACTATCCAAATACTATCGTAGAATGGATACAGAGGATGTGTATGATGAGTAAGTGTATAATCTTAAATAGGATAAAAAGAAAGTGGACACGAATACTTTCCTGCATAACACATTATTTTACATGAAATATATGGTGCATTGTTTAAACCTTCACTGTTGGCAAAATGAGCACCACAGTATCCTCTGAAAGAGTACGGATATGGGCCCTGATCTTTTAATATGCTCCATACAGGTGGACTTCCATATCGTACATTGATTCAGTGGGGCTCTGTATAGGTGTAACAGGGTCTGCCTGTGAGAAGCTCTTTGCAGGTTCAGAGCTTTAGAACTTCTTACACCTTTATTTTAAAATATTCCCAATTTCAGATAGATCATCTTTTGCTCAATTATAATGTTAAGATAACTTGTACCTGCTTTGTAGTTTCCTTGTGTTAATTCTTTCCTTTTTTGCTCAATATCCTGATTATCCCTAACCAGTCTTTCCTTTTCACTTGCAGTTCCTCTGTCTCAGGGACTTGGCATTTTACTTTATGATAACTGTTTTTACTTATTTTCATTTTTACTATTTTTTCCTATTCTTTATTTTAGCTGTTCAGTAAATCTGTGCACTTTGTTTTTTCAGATAATTTTATTTCACATTGGTCAATTTGTATTGTACATTCACAAATGAATAGAGCCGTAGCAAGGCATGTACTGCTAAGACAAATGTTCACTTACTAGTATATTTAAGTTGATTGCTTCTCCTTTTTTATATTTTTTTAGTGTTGAAACTATACCCATGAAAAAGTAAGACACTTTTACTGGTATTTGTTAAAGTTCTTTTACTAAAGAGTGAGGGTTTATATTTAGAATGTAGTTTTTATAGTAAAGAATGAACATCTTTTGGTTTAATTATATTTTGTAATGGTAGGGTACAACTGAACATAAATATCTCCATTAAATTGAAATTGGAGCATGCTAAAATAAGATTTTATAGAATTATTTGATATTCTACAGTATCAGTAAGGTTGAAAATTAAAGAATATTGTCTACTGAACAGAAACAACTTATTTTTACAAACAATACCATCAGCCATTTACATGTCTTTGTAGCCATTTGTACATATTGCATCTTATAGTTAACATAGTCTTTTTTTGGTGTATTTATTTTGTTACAGTATGGAAAATGGTAATAATGGTTATCATAAAGAGCATTTATATGGTATACACAATCCTGTTATGACAAGGTAAACCAAGTCTGAAACTGCATGCCTTCACGTTTCCTTGCTTAGCGTACTGTGCTAATCAGCTATCCAATTTTCTGCACGTTTTAAAGTGAATAGTTTAATTTTCTATTTGCCTTTTGCATGGTTGCTCACTATAACAAGTGCTGTATGTTTAACTTTTTTGAATAAGCCTATATAGCCATAGATATTGTAATAGTATCCGGTCATTTAACTATGGAATTTTATAAGCTTAAAAGACACATAATTCCATATTACTTCTATAACATGGTGGCCCTAAAATAGTAAAGTTATTAAAGTACTCTGTATAGCAATTAAAAGGCTGTGGGGGGTGCATGTTCACTTTTTCCTGTTTTTTTTCCCATGTTTATATAAAGGTCTGTAGGACCAATTATAAATTGATACTTAATGAATACCCCTTTGACTGTAACCTGGGGCATTAATAGATGGTTCACTTTTAAATTCTAGTTTGTTTTTTTTAGAATTTTTTTCATGAGAATGCATAGAAGTAGGCTACATAGAACAAGCAGGACTAGAGATTTGAAAGATAAAGAAGAAACATTAAAAAAATCTTCTATTTTATAAAAGCAATGAGTAGCTACAGTAACCTCCCAAATTAACGTAATGTTTAATGGCTCAGTAGTCCCTCCAACCTGTGCCTTTGGTGCAGCTTTTTAAACGGCTGAGGAAAGGCAAAGTTTGCTATGTGCAGGCTGCAAATGAGCCAGGGGGTATGGAAGGTTAGAGGAGAAGATGGATGTTACTGCACCTATGAAATTAGTCCAGACCTGTGTGGCCAAACAGTTAAGTCACAAGTCTGGGAGACGGGAGTTGTGGGTTCTTCTCCTGAGTCTGCAGCTCGCTTGCTCTGAGACACTGGCAAGTCACTTAACCTCAGTGCCTTGGATTCCCATTCCATAAAACTGGGATGGTGCTATCCACCTCACAGGGCTGTAGTGAGACTTCAGTAGGCTTTGGAGGAACTCAGAAGTATGTTACAATGAGAAGCTATGTAAATAATTGGCAAGTATAAGGACTAGTGAGCCCCATAACTTTTTTATATAGAACACATTTAGATTGAATGTTTGGTAGAGAATTAATTTTTATTGCTCTCTGGATCATGGATGGGGTGTTTTATGTTGATGGGGCTGAGGTTGACATTTTTGACAGCCCTCAGGGCCGTATCAGTTGAGTAAAAGTCTATTTTGTATTGATTATTTTATTGACCGAGTCTCTTCCCTGTGCATCCTTTAGGAGGAAGTATTTCATAATAGTAGTATTCATGGTGTTATAATGTTCGTTATTTTGGCATAGCCTATATCACACTGTGGGCTTTTGGAACTCCTCAAATTAATCTACAAGGTATTTGACTCCAAAGTCAACTCCACTGGCACATCAGAGAACTTCCACATTAAAGACTTTTGATATTTTCCATAAGAGGGAACCACTAATCATCCAGACTTTAGAAGTCACTTTCTGATCTTCGGATTTTTTTTAATATTGATTTTCAACATTCTTGCACTGTATGGCACATTATTTATGTGGTATTTCAAAAAAAATTAAAAGGAAATCCTTGTTCAATGACTGAATAATACAAGAAGTTATTTGGAAATAAGCGAAAAATCATTAACATAAAAATAGACTCTGTTAAATTAAAGCGTACTAGCTTTCCACATGGACACAAACACATTAAGGACTATATTCTGATTTCAACTGTCCTACGGTCAGTGAACTTTCTCTGGATTGACCCCACCATAGCAATCATTAGAATTTACTCTAAACTGCCGTTTCCTTTTGATGATTTCATACCTGAGACAGAGTTTGAAAAAACTGCATCAGGGCTACGACAATCCGGGAATACCACTCTAGTAGATTCTTATTTTCTGTTCTTAACTGCACAAACCAATTTCATATTTTCTGCTATACTGCTTTTTCTCAGTTCCTACAGATCTTTTTAGTTGGCTGTAAGTATTTGTAGCATCTTTTGAGTGAGATTGTTAGCAATGAAACCATATCCTCTTAAAGTGATAGGAATAGGAAGCCTCCCCCTTTGCACCTGCAGTGTTATGGATGCACGTAATTGCAGGTTGCAGTTGCATTTAGAAATCTACCTGATTATTTTATTTTTCCCCGATCAGGTAGGTAGAGATCTAAATAAAAATCAAATTCAGGTACAACTATTTGTGTGAGCAAAATGGGAGGTTGGGTTAAGATCTTTTTTCTAACTCAGGTCTATAGTGTTTGATTATCTGAGTATTTCCTTCCACCTCAAAACAAAACTTTAAAAAAAAAAAGATTGCTATATAATGAAACTAAACCCATTTTCTCTAATTAAAAACTTCAATAACTGACAAGAAGACTCAGGACTTATTTATATAGCACTTATACATTTCAGACCCAGGCATGATTGGTGGTCACACTACTGACATCTGACAGTACCACGCACTGTAGTTATGAACGCAGTATATTCAGTCCTTTTGTTAGCAACAGAAAAATATATTTTTGTGTTCTCTTTAGCTCTGTGGAACAGTGGTAGCCAATACTGAAAACATCAGGGGTAAGTAATGAGCTTTTAAAATGTATTTCAAAATCTACCTAGCACATCCTCCCATTTTGAAATCTGCTTCTTAAAATGTAAAAACACATGCTTGTACACACGTGATTGTAGGTAGGGTAAAGTTTATCTCTTGACACATCCATGACTTTCACATGAAGACCATGAATGTATAGTGTTCTATCTGAATTTTGTTGCTACCTTAATCAATTTTTTATTGATTTTTTTTTTCTTGTGATCTATTTTCAGCCTATAGAAATGAGGCTCAAGATTCTTCTACAGGAAAACATGAAATTCTTCCAACCACACTGGGATCTGACTTCACCATCCAAATCCCATGCCACTTGTTCTATGTGGCTTGTACAGTAAATCAGTCTTGAATCAAGAAAACAGTGTTTAATGTTATGCCATTAACTATTGTACAAAATACCAGAGCCCTTCCTCTTCTTCACTGCTGTTTAAGACTTGAACTAAAGTGGTTTCTGTTTTTTACTTTTTTTACACTGAGGTTTCTATTTCACATCACAATATGTATATTAATGTGGCTTACACAGATTTTGCTTGACTACCCTGCCATGATTACTCAAGTTCTTACCTTACCATTTTGTTGGGAATGTGTTAAATATAGTATATACACATTTGCATAAAGAATACATTTTGTATACAGAGTCCTTTGTATATACATTTTCTTAAAGCTTAAAAGTGTTTTAGCAAAATTTTTGATATTGTATAATGTACTTCACAGATGAATTTATCAGCATGTTCAGTGTTGACTTCTGGTGCTCTTGGACGACCACTTTGGACTGAACTTTAAATGTACGGGATATGCATTATCTCCTGTCTCTGAAAAATTAATTCAGTTGAAGATTTTTCTCCCTCTCTTTGAGTTATTTAATACGTGATGATTTTTAAGTATTAGACCTGAAAGGGTATTTGCAGAGAGACTCATTTAAAATTACAACTTTTGTGTATGTGGCAGAGTATGGAGCTCCCTGGAGTTTGAGTAATACTCTAATTAGACTGAGAGATGTCAAAAAATTGGTAATTTTTAGAATACTTCATCTCCAGACCAAGTTCCTAATAAATGTCAGTGGTTCTTTAAATAGGCAGTGATTATATTTTTGCTAACTAATTTTTAAATTAAACTTTCTACATAGGAATTTGAACACTTTTAGAAGGTTGTTTTACATCACTGTAGTTTAGGGTATTGCCTTGAATTTAGACATGTCAGTTGTGTTGCTGGATTATATGACATCATAAATCCACTTAATGGGCTGTAAAGGTCTACACTACAAAAATAAAGCACAGGGGGTAGGAAAGATGGAAGAATTGGGTATCTTGAACTGAAGAGAAAACTGATTATATACCAGTATTAACTACGTTTTCAGAAAGGTTAATTTGGCTTAAAATAAGGGTAGTTCCAAAAACCTTTGAAAACATAAAACAAAACTGAACAGCAATACCAGTTTTATCTGGAATAATGTAAGTTTTTTCACTCTTTGGTCAGAAATGGAAATATTTCTGTGTGACAATATGTAGCGCGTGTGTGTGTGTGTGTGGTTGTATATATGTTCAGAATTGTAGAATTTAAAGAGTTTATTTTTCATTTGAGAAAATTTTCCCAGTCCATTTAAATAAACAAAAACTTGGTTAAGTAATCTGTATTTGATTCATAAATAACTATTTTATTTCATTTTAAGTGTGTTTGAGAGGTGTAGGAGACACACTGGGTTAAGATGTGGACTGAGATCACATTGGGAAATGGATTTTGTCCTCCTTACAAAAACTGATGTACTGTTGGACTTCATTGCCAAGATTGGCTCCAAGCAAGATGAGAAACCCAGAAATAGAATGAGAGGGATTAGATTACCTTGATAAACCTGTGTGGGGAAGCTCATAAACCCCCAGGCCACACTGGGAATGTCTACACAGCAAAGAAAATCCCATTGCTGGCCCATGCCTGCTGACTTGGGCTGCAGGGCTGTTTCATTATTGTGTAAACTTCTGGGCTCAGGGATCCTGAGAGGTGGGAGGGTCCCAAAACTCGCCCTCCAGCCTGAGTCGACACAGCAATGAAGCAGCCCAAGTCAACTGGCATGGGCCAGCCATGGGTTTTTCTTTGCTCTTTAGACATACCCAGTGTGTCCTAAACTCTTTCCTTAGTTAAGGAATGTGCTGTTGATTTGCCACAGAATACCATGTTTCCAGTATTGGCACAATAAAATATAAAAATGACATGCTTGCCAGTGCACATCCACAAAAAACATAAGGGTACCACAAATCCATTTTTATTAATTGAATTATTTTAATCTTCTGGACAAATCCTCATAGGTTTGATTTGGCTGACCTTCTTCTGATTACTTCCATGTGGTCATACAATATCTGGCATAAAGACAGCTATAAAATAGCTGGAGAGTGGAAAATATCTGTTAAAATCAAAGGTGACGTGTGCATTTTGGGTAGGAATGTGCTTTTCAGTTATACAACTATCGTGCTCTATTTAGCTGCAAGACGTGTCTTGTTACCTTCTTGGGAGTTCACAGGTTATTTGACATTCCCCTAAGCTATAAATTATGGGCATATGCTTACACTAGGGTGGTTTATTTAAAAAAAAAAAAATTACAAGCCACCTCGAGAGAGAGACTTCTTTGTGCACGAAACCTTTAAATTGTGAGCAGACAGTTGCCTGTTTCTTTTGCTTTTTTGGACTGAGTTGCTTCAGGATCTTATTCTGTGTTTCACCATGAAGACTGTCATCCTTCTTCTAATGATGTTCTGTTGCATGGGAGGGTTGGGACAGAAACAGACACAAAAGAAAAGGAGCAATGGTGAAGAAATCCATTTTCAGACTAAAGTCAAAGATGCTTGCACAATGAACATGAGTGGTAATGGGGAAATGAAACTCAGAATTGAATGCAAAAACCAAGGCAAGTCTTACTGGTGTGAATATACTGGCAAACCATCAATTTGTCGTCCTTTCAATAACAACCCAAAGGTTTATTGGAACCAGATTGCCCTTGAACTTAGAAAACTCCCAAACGCTTGCCAGTCCACCCTAGTGCTGAAGCCCAACATGTGCCAAAAGGCTCCCACAGATGCTCACATGAAGCAAGTAGCTTCCAGCATGAAGCCAAACCAGAATCCTAGCCAGCAAGCAGATACAGCCAATCAGGGGAAATCAATCCAGAAACCCTCAGCTTCTTTAAAGCAAGTTAAAGAAACCCAGGCAGGGAAAAGCTCTGCCAAAAAAGCAGGGAGACCTAAACCATCTACACAACCTCTTGTAAAACCAACACAGCATGGACAAGGGTCTGAAAATGATACTGAAGTAATGAAGTTGGCACGAGAGCATTGCTGGGAATCACTGCACGCTTTCTGCTCCTACATCATCAGCATCTTTAAAGGTTAAGAATTGCTTCAGGTAAAGCTCCCTCTTCAATAATATACAACCAAAACAGAATCTCTTCACATTGTTTTTTTAAATTAAGCTTAGGGCTCTCTAAAGAATGTAGATAAGGATTGTATACTGTGTAATGAATTCAGAAACTGTCAGATAGGAAGAATTTGTTCACCTTGAAGATTTAAACTTGTTGACGGTTAAGTGACCTAGTGCCTAATCCTATGAGATGTTGAACAGTGTAATCTCCCATTTGTAGTCGGTAGGAGTCAGGGGACCTTAGTACCCCTCAAGATTGGGCCTTTAGTAAGAATTAAAATGGAGTGCCTGCTATCTTAGTTAATAATAAATAGTACTATTTTCAGAATTACTTTCCAGTACACTTCTGTGTGTGATACAATTCTTAACCCAGCAGCTCATCAATTCCACTTGTATAAACTGGATTTATTTTTCGCCCCAAATGCATGCTGCTTTGATTTAAACTAATGAGATGTCATCATTTTTTTAATGTATTGCATTCATCTAAAAGCACAATTTAGAAAGACATGCAGATTCTGAGAACACTAGGGTTGTTAAGCAAAACTACGCGCTAATATTTAATTAACTTTTAAACTATTTTATGGAGTTTTGAAAAGTTACTTAATTTACATACATAAACCAAAACAGACAATTATTTGAATATTTCTTGTGGAAATGAGAGGCGATCACATGCTAAATCTTTGCTGCTATAGTTTGGGCATAAAGACAAAGCCTTCACAGAAGTAATCGGAGTTGTTCCCACTTACATTTTATCTCTGAGACTAACAACAGCTGGCTACAAAACCTGACAAACTTTCCACAGGAATGGAAATGTGTACTGCGTGAGCCAGAAAGTTAGTTTTAGGCACGCTTAGACTGCGGAAGATTCCAAGGGTGCTTAAGAAGGCAAATTGCTAAATGACTAATTTTTATTTTCTTTTTTATTTTGCAGAATAAATTTCTTACAGCTGAAGAGAGTTCCCTACTGGAGTTTAATATCCTTTTTTAGACTAAAGTTTTAGTTTCAAAATGGGACCAGAGCTATAAATCTTGTAATTACTTTTTTCCTTTGCACTTCTAAAATTAAACCATTTTAGCAAATTTTCAAGACAGTCACCAAAGATGCATGAAATTGGACTGATTGTACTGAAATTATTAAGATAAACTCTCCTATATAAATTCTTTGATTCTTCTAAATATAGTTATAATATATAGGAACATGACTGCATTTAATCTGAGATGTCAGGTTAACTTTTTTAAAAGGCTGAACTTTGCTACATTTTACTATTTGTGCAACTTTATTTTAATGAGCATTTATAGAAAGATGAAAGCTGTAAATAATGCTCCAGTTTATGCAACCAATAAAAGAATGGTTTTTGAAAATATCCTTGTGTGTTTTGCTGCAATCTTAAATATAAGGACCTGTGTGTCCAAACAGTGATTTACATAATGCCAGTGCCAGAGTCTGAGGGACTGGGGTAGCATATCAGGGGAGGAGGAAACCACAGATCTCAGAATGAAGTGGCAAGTGCTTGTCCATGCTGTGATACTGAGAAACTTCAGCTGCAAAAACTGAATGGAAAAATTACAGTATAAATATACAGTCCAAAATAGAGTATAAAACAGAGGCAGCCCACAGAATGATGCTTTTTTTAAAATTCATCGCTATTACAAACATGTAATGAATAATCTTCACTTGTTCTTGACTCCAAATGCTGGTACTTGCAGGAAGGATTTGGAAAGGGAGAATAGAATATTCAGCTTCTTGCAAACTTACAGATCTGTGCACTTGCAAAATTACACATTACTTCCACACGAACATCAATGTCAAAAACCCAGCCAAATGCTGAAAGGATTAACTTGTCTTCGTTTTAGGCTATTGGAGTTTACAAAACATTATTATTAGTCCTCTGAAATAGTTGTAACAAGTTACCCCACTTTGCCCTAAGACACGTAACTGGAAAAACTGATAAGGTTTGTTTCATACCCTGATTCTGCAAGTATTTAGCATCTTGTGCAACTTTACTCACAGATGTGTCTTATACTGAAATGCTAACTAGGAGAGAGTTTTGGAGAAAGAAAAACAAGTGACAAAATTGAGAGAGAATCTTTAATAGTACAGGATTAGTACAGTAGCAAGTACACAGAAGGGAGGGAAACATTTGCCAAATAGCTTAATGTAAATGCATGTGCCAGGTCTAAATGCTGATAAAACAGGTGCTCAAGGAAGCTTAAATTTGATCTCTGTTTTAAAGTTAACATTGTAACTATCACCAGTAATTTCAGTTATCTATCCTAGCTTTCTGCTTCCTGTGGGGGAATCCTGATAGGTACCTCCAAACATGGGGAGAGGTGAATGCAGTTTTATATCCAATTCTCAAACTGTTTTATCATGCCTATTACTCTGGTCTTTGGGCACCATACAAAGCAATCTTTTAGGGGAATAGACTTGTAAATATGTAAGTAAATTCTGGTAAGAAACAAAACATGACCTTTTAGAGAGAATCAGGTTCCAGTGTGTTTATCATACTGTAAAACTTTTCTTGGAGACTGCACATGGCTGCTCATACTCGAGAACAATATTTACTTCCTAGAATAGCTTCCATTTCTTCTCAAGTCATATTTAGACATAACAGAACTATTCCAGGAATATGTTTGAATTTTCCAACAAGCAAGGTGTTTGACATGAGTGATTCTGTATGTGAAAATATGCAAATGTGGAGGTACAGGGTGGGTGGAAGGCTTGAGAAATGAGGCCCAGGAAAAGGAGCAGAAGAACTTGAGTGAATTGAAAGTTGTCAATTTTAAATAGCGGGACATCAGGGAAAAGTTACTCTGAAAGGAATGGCAGTCTGGGAATGCCAACACTTTCCACAAGTGGTCTTTAAAAATGTGTATGAGTGTGTGTATATATATGTGTGTGTGTGTGTGTGTGTATATATATATATATATATATATATATATATATAATAGCTTTGCAACTTGAATTCTGCCCCCCCTCGCCTCCCCCTCTCCCTCCCCCCCCCCAAGTTCCTGCTACCTGCAAAGTAAACGTTAGTGTGTTTTCTTTAGCAAGGCAGGCATCCTTCCCTTTGAACAGCACAAAACTTTACTTTAGCTTGCAGACTTAATGGCTATAGGCACATTCTCCAGAAGCTTTCTTCCTGCGTAAATATGACACTGACCAACTGCAGAGCTGAAGTGTTAGTGTGCAGGGCAGTGAAAATGGATTGCTGTCCAGGTCATAAGAGCATTGGCAACTACTCTGGGAGGATCAGCTGAGCAAGCACATCCTGAGAGGAGCTTAGATGCCACCATAATGCTAGTGTGTGAGTTGAGGGAAAGAGGAACAGGAAGTGGTCATCCCAGTAAGAAACTGCAAGTGGAAATCAGAGGGGACTCCATATAGTGTGCCTTTCAGATCCCAGCCAGCCAAAACATCACTGAATGTTAGAGGACTCCAAATAAAAATTGAGCTTTCAAATCAATAAAAACTAAAGGCTATAAATGAAAGAGGACTGCACACTCTTGTTGGAATTATCATTATTTTTGACACAGTATGAAACCTCTGGCTTCCTAAAACTTCACAGTTATTCCTATGCTGGACATGATGGCCACTTGAAGCTTCAAATAAGCTGTGGAATAGAGTTTTGGTCCAGCTGCTACCACCTGAGCTACAGGAGAATCCACATTAGCTGCTCTCTAATAGAATTTTTGTTGTTTGTATGAGCTTTCTCAACTTCATACAGCTATGTAAAAGCACCAACTTCTAACAATAAATGAAACAAATTAAGATGATAGGACCCATCTACTAAAATTGTCCTGTGGCACAACAGCTCCATCCCTTTGTCTCCACCCTCAACAACTCCACACAGAAGAAGTCTAAGTAAAAACAGATGAGTGGAGAGTGCCTTGAAGGGTCAACAAACCTAGCTTCTGTTGAAGTAGGAGGGAAAGTGCGCTTGGCAGCCAGGAGCCCTTCACAGAGACAACCCTGCTGCTAGCATGCTCCCAATTAAGCAGGGGGGCATGTTCAATTTGAGTACCTCTGTTGATGGCAGCTGCCATGGTATCATGCTCAGAGGACATGATCCAAAGCCCATGGAAGTTTCAAGTAATTTCAATGACTTGGATCTGATCTTGAGAGTGTGGGGGTATCCTGCAAGGAGCTAGGAGCCCAAACTATATAGAGCTTTATAGGTCAAAGCAAACTGCATCTAGAAATCAATATGCAGCCAGTGAAGCTTGTAAGTGTATTGTGCTCATTGCGTGGAAACACTGCTTAATAAGCAGTCTTCCAAATTCCACACTGCCTACAGTTTCCAGTTGATCTGCAGATATAGCCACATATAGGTCACAATGCAGTTGTCTAGCTTTGAAGTGAAGGTGGTATGTAGAGCTCTAGCAAGGTGTGCCATAGCAAGAAGAGGATGCAACTTGTTCTTGCCAAATACAAATTAATAAGTACTTTTGGGAATTGTAACTACCCTCTTATCCAGAAGGAGCTGCGGGTTGATGACTCTCAGGCTACGAACCTTGTAATGGGAAACAGATGAAATTTTCTTTTGGGTGGGGGCTGTTTTCTTTCTTGTCCTCTCTCTCTCTCTAAGCAGTATCTCCACCACTTCTGGGTGGAGTCTTAGCCAGCTAGTGTCTTCATTCTACATTCCAATCTCCGTGAGAACATTCCATTACACTGAGAGGTTAGGAAGAAAGCTGGGTATCATTAACTCACCAAAGAAACCATAATGCTATTAAGCCTTCTCTCCCCCTGTATACATTGAACAGGAGGGAGGACAATACAGTCCCCTACCACATGATCTGTGTGCTGTAAAACAGTATAGGACCAATGACACACATTTGAACACCTTACTCTGAAAAACAGAGAGCATTTTGATACCAGAGGGTAGGCACCTTCAATCAGATTACATTAGGCAATGGTATGTGTACACAGTAGTCAGGTAATTATTACAATCTTGCTTTCAAACATTATAAAATTGGCTGTTAATTGGTCATGTTCCATTCTCCTCTAATAGCATTATAATTGTATCAATTAAATTTCCATTTAATTGCTTGTGTTTAAAACGGCAAATGCACAGTTATGAAACTATTTTGGTATAAAAGTGCCATTCATTCATGAAAGGAGCATTTCAAAACCATTTGCTAGAAGTTCAGTGCAGTTTGCAAGCACTCTGTGAATGAATGAATCCTCCTTTGTTTGCTTTAGGTTAACCTGTTGGTCCCCACACAAGACAGGGAAATCTACACAATTGGAGATTCAGTCTCTTTATTTTCTTGGCAGGCAACTGAAGGTAGTGCTGGGAACCAGGAAGACCTGAGTTCCAGACATAGCTTTCCCAGGGACTCAGAGTTGTCAGGCAAGCCATGTGACCTTTGTGTGTCTCCTTATCTGTAAAATGAGGTTGGTAACAGTCTTACATGGGTGAGTGCCATTAAGACTTGCAGTGTTTTGAAAAGGTGTAGCACTCAATAAATGCCAACTATTTTTAAAAAGCCCAACAAAATACCCAGAAAGGATACGTGTATTACACGCGTAATTGAGAATGAAGCGGAGAAAATATGAGAGAGTTTAAAGATTCCACTTATTAAATATTGAATTCCTCTGTCAGTCTGTGTGTATTCACAAAGAACTGTTGTTGGATCAGCTGTTTTATCCTGAATAGAGTATGGGAAAGATTTTCCTCAATTTCACTTCTCTGTGGTTCCATACTGGGTGGTTCTATGGACTCATTCATGCGATCTTGGGTGTTAATATCTGTTTTTAAAAGTCTCCTAATTTTGAATGCCTCCAATTTTGGTGCCTAATTTGACACAACCAGGGCCTGATGTTAGGAGGCACTGAGCATTTACACATCCTAGTGAAGTCAGCAAGGCTTTCAGGTGCTGAGCACCACTGGAAATAAGGTCTTGGCTGTCTTAAATTGGGCATTCAAAAACTGAGGCAATCCATACTCTCAAGCTAGCCCCTGCCAGTGCTTAGGTCCCTCAGACTAAAATGCAGCCCAAGTGTATAGATAACATGTTATTGCTTCAAGCTTTTCTATTAAGCAGTCATTAAATTAGCTTGCCTATGCAATAGTGCACTCTGGTGATTTTTGAGAGAAATATTTAATTTTGTTCTTCTTAGTCACAGCCGTTTTCTGCTGATTAGGTTTTGTATGTCTAATTTTTCAACTGATGTTATCGTTTCCAGTAAGGTATTTTTCCATCCACAATACATATCCTGAAACTAAGTGTGAGAAAGGGGGGTTGGGGAAAATGTTCCTTTCGGTCTCCAGTTGCGGCTGCTTTCTGTTTTCTTTCCCACTGGTCTAGTCTGCGCTACACCGGCTGTGTCAATATAGCTATTCTAGTATAGCTCCCAAGTATAGATTCAGTGTTTATGCTGACATGAGTTTTTCTGCCAGTATAGTAACACTGCGTCCCTGAACAATATTAGCCATGCTAACAGAAGCACTCTTCTGTTAGCAGAGCTGCATCTGCATTGGAGGTGTTGCTGGCATAGCTATGTTGGCTAACAAATGTGGGTTTTTTTCACACCCCTGATGAACATAGCTATGGACAAAACTTTATAGTGTAGCCGTGCCTCTGTCATGCAGTTGCTTTTCCCCGCTTTTCCATGTTTCTTTGGGTTAAATAGGATATATCCTGCGAAACTTTTTGGCCACATCTCTTGTTATTTACTCTCCCCACCCCCAATATATAGCAAACATGCCCCATCCGTTCTTTTTCAGACATCACAAATACATTTTCAAAGTGGCACTTATGTGTTGTGTGCTGAATTACAAACTGTACTAGGAACAAAGCACAGCGGAGACGATAGGTATCATCAAAAAGGTCCATTGTCATCTAGTGGACAAGAATTTGCTGTGCCGAGAATCTATTGTCAAACTTTTCACGGCTTGCACATACAAAGTTTATTGGGTAAGTGTTAGGCAAGAGGCCAATTATGGATTTTTCAGAACAGTTACCCTACTGTATGTATAAGGCAGCTAGGAAATGAGGCTGATGCTTGAATTATGAAGCCCAGAGCCTTTTGGTGAAATATGTTTTAAAACAGTTTGTCTGACAAACTACTTGCGGTATGTAGTCAAGCTGTAATAGATTTCCAATTCCTTTAGACCTACAAAGATTATAGTCAAGAAAGAGAATAAAGAAGCCTTTTTAGGACTGGCTACCTCACAAACTAAGCTAGTCCATTATGATTTGGAAGGCTGCATGTCAACTTGTGACTGCTGCTGCAAGTAAAAATTAACATGTAAATTATGAGATTTTCCCCTATTCTTCTTGTACTATGCATGTAATAATGGTGGGTACTCTTCATGCTTCTGGTGGCATATGGGTTTCTGATAAGATTAAAGAAGAGATCCCTCTTCCCCTTTCAGATAACTTTCCACCTATGAGTCAAGAGACACTAGGAAGGCCAGAGTCTTCCTGTGATGGAAAAGGTTTAACAATATCCAGGCGCTGATCGCCACAGTTTCATCCATCCATTTTACCCACCACAAATGAGTCTCCCAGTTTTATGCATAGAAGAGTGTTCCATGGAGAAAACAGCATGTGCAGGTGCATTAGGGATCGTTCTTATGAGCCTGGAACCATTTCTAATGAGATACAAAGCCCAGTGAGGATATCCTTTGGAGTGACACAGTCTCTCATTGGGTGGAAATGGAAAGCCCATATCTAATAGTAGAATCCTCTCTTCACAGTCCAGATCCCAAATTCCTGCCCATTGATGAGAAGCTCATTTGATATACCACAGTACACAGGGAATGAGGTCAAGGTTAGCGAGGATTCAAAACACGCATTTCCTATAGAGAGGATTGGTCATGCTAAGACTTCCAGGCTCACGTATGGAAGAAGCACATCTTGATACAACACAAAAATGTGAATTACCTCCAGAGGCACAGAAAGCTGATGTGTAAATGCTGAAGTGATATAGACCTTTTGTTAGTCAGAATATCACTCAGTCTCCCCAGGGCAACCCACATAAAAGCAACACGGAGCACACAGCAGACTGACAGACCACGCTGGGTGTCTCTGAAGCAGGAAGTTTCCAGCTGGTAGTCAGTGAGCTGGACTACTCCCAAGCAGATCTATTCACAGCCACTAAACATGTGAAAACACAACTTCTTAAGTATCCAGGAAGCAGACCAGACATCACTGGGAATGGATGTTCTGGCTCACAGATGGCTAAATCAACCTCTCCAAACTTTCCTTCCTCTGCTGTTACTATGAAGAGTGATTCAGAAGATCAAAAAGGAGGAAAACAGTCATTCTTGACACCCTAAAAGGACTAAGATGGCTGTGGTTGTCAGACCTGGCACAGCTACCACAGCGTCCTCCGATTCATCTTCTCAGCTGCCAGAATCTGCCTCAGCATCCTCCTAGATGCCCTCCTAGCCTCTTGTCGGCCTATAAGTATCTACATGGGGACCAAACATTTAATAATAGGCTCTTGAATCTCGCAGAGAAGCATATAATGTGATCCAATGGCTGGAAGCTATAGCTAGATAAATTCAGGTTGGAAATAAGGCATACATTTTTGACAGTGACGGTAATTAGCCATTAGAACAATTTACTAAGGGTCGTGGATTCTCCATCACTGATGATTTTAAAATCAAGATTGGATGTTTTTCTAAAAGATCTGCTCTGGAAATTATTCTGGGGAAGTTCTAAGGCCTGTGTTATACAGGAGGTCTGACTAGGTCACAATGGTCCCTTCTGGCCTTGAATCTATGAAATATGTTTGTCTGGAGTTGCTTATGCTGCTGTTATCACCATCGCATAAGAAGCTGCTGACAAATGGCTGCCACCCAGTCACCGCATTCTCTGGCAGCCTCCTGAGCAGAAGGGTGGACAGCTACTACAAAATAAATCTGCAAAGCTATCACCTGGTGTGTGTATATAGTTAAATACATCTGACTTATGCATTACTGTTATAACTTTATGTTTAAACTTCTAATAAGAATTCACTGTCTCTGTGCAGCTTTGGAGGAACACATCTATCATGAGGGCAGAAGGGGGTGGTCCAGCACAGAAACCAATGGGCAAGATTGCTCTACCTCCAGTATTTGCAGGAAGAGTGGCACACTCTAAATATTTCAGGTAGGGGAAGAGGTTGGCCCCAGTAAGGAAATCAGGTAACTGATTTTGTATTTGTTCATCCTTTGTTGTTTATTTTAGTATAATGCAAAAGTTATTCAGAGAGAAAGTACATTGTTGCTGTTTATATCTGGAGAAACACAATTTAATATTATTTTGTTTTGTGAAAGTAGCTTTGTTGTGAGCACATTACTTTTACTTGTAGTTCCAAAAGAGGGTAAGAGAATAATTTTAATAGGACAAACCTCAATGATAGTAGTATTTCTCAGTTGTGGAAATTGCCTTTAATAATAATACCTTATACTCCTATAGTATTTGCATATTTCAAAGCATTTTATAAACAGTAATTAATTTTGCTTTTTAATACCCCTATGAGATAGGTGAATATTATCCACATTGTAAAGATTAGGAATCAAGTACAAAGAAATTTAAGAGCCACATTTTTAAACGGACCTCAGCTAGGCTTGTATTTAAGTACATGAAATATTTGCATGAACATTTTGGACCACTGTCATCTGAAAGATTCTCTCACTAATACACACTGGTGACAGAACTTGCATATCCAAACAAATCTGGACAAACAAAAGTCACTCAAGCAGAATCCATCGCCTCTATGTGCAGAGAGTTGTGCTGGAAAAAATGCATGAGCATCTGTTTGCAGGCTCTCCAATGGAGACCATGTTTTGAAACATGGCTCTAAGTGACAACCAAAACCACATGGGGATGTAACCCTGGCCCTGTTCAAATCCATGGGATTTTTACCAATGACTTCTGTGGTACTAGGATTTTACCCATGGTCTCTCTGGCAGAGCTAGGAATAGGATCTGATATGGAGACCAGTATTAGACCTATGTGAGGGGCAGATTATCTCACATCTGCATACTGTGGGGTTCTTGCATCTTCTTCTGAGCCATCTGATACTGGCTACCATCAGGGACAGGATAGTAAATGTTATGGGGAAGAAGTAAGAACATAAGAATGGCCATACTGGGTCAGACCAAAGGTCTATCCAGACCAGTATCCTGTCTACCAACAGTGGCCAATGCCAGGTGCCCCAGAGGGAGTGAACCTAACAGGTAATGATCAAGTGATCTCTCTCCTGTCATCCATCTCCACCCTCTGACAAACAGAGGCTAGGAACACCATTCCTTACCCATCTGGCTAATAGCCATTAATGGACTTTAATCTCCATGAATTTATCCAGTTCTCTCTTAAACCCTGTTATAGTCCTAGCCTTCACAACCTCCTCGGGCAAGGAGTTCCACAGGTTGACTGTGCTCTGTGTGAAGAAGAACTTCCTTTTATTTGTTTTAAACCTGCTGCCCATTCATTTCATTTGATGGCCCCTAGTTCTTATATTATGGGAACAAGTAAATAACTTTTCCTTATTCACTTTCTCTACACCACTCATGATTTTATAGACCTCTATCATATCCCCCATTAGTCTCCTCTTTTCCAAGCTGAAAAGTCCTGGCCTCTTCAATCTCTCCTCATATGGGATCCATTCCAAACCCCTAATCATTTTAGTTGCCCTTCTCTGAACCTTTTCTAATGCCAATATATCTTTTTTGAGATGAGACCACATCTGTATGCAGTATTCAAGATGTGGGAGCACCATGGATTTATATAAGAGCAATAAAATATTCTCCATTTTATTCTCTATCCCTTTTTTAATGATTCCTAACATCCTGTTTGCTTTTTTGACTGCTGCTGCACACTGCGTGGATGTCTTCAGAGAACTCTCCACGATGACCCCAAGATCTCTTTCCTGATTAGTCATAGGTAAATTAGCCCCCATCATATTGTATGTATAGTTGGGATTATTTTTTCCAATGTGCATTACTTTACATTTATCCACATTAAATTTCATTTGCCATTTTGTTGCCCAATCACTTAGTTTTGTGAGATCTTTTTGAAGTTCTTCACAGTCTGCTTTGGTCTTAAGTATCTTGAGCAGTTTAGTATCATCTGCAAACTTTGCCACCTCACTGTTTACCCCTTTCTCCAGATCATTTATGAATAAGTTGAATAGGATTGGTCCTAGGACTGACCCTTGGGGAACACCACTATTTACCCCTCTCCATTCTGAAAATTTACCATTTATTCCTATCCTTTGCTCCCTGTGTTTTAACCAGTTCTCAATCCATGAAAGGATCTTCCCTCTTATCCCATGGCAACTTAATTTACGTAAGAGCCTTTGGTGAGGGACCTTGTCAAAGGCTTTCTGGAAATCTAAGTACACTATGTCCACTGGATCCCCCTTGTCCTGGACTACGTGGAACTTAGTCTGATCCAGTCTGACAATTCCTGTCTCCTCACTCTTAGTCTTTAGCCACAAAACCTCCTTCCATTTCTGTTTTAGGATGAACAGATGAAGGGCTACAGTACTTAACTTCTGATTGTGCCTGTGCTGTTCTTCCATAGTGTGGAAATCTTAAAAAATAAAATGAATTCAGAACCCTGCCAATAGTATAATCAACAGATTGTGCACATTAGAAATGAGAAAGGAATTCTGCACCGCAAGCACTGTTTTTTTCCCCAGGTCCTGCTGCCTATAATTTTATTTTTTTAAGTATAAGGATGTGTTCATCTGGTGCAGTTCTCTCTCTCTCTCTCCCCATCTCATTAATGCTTTCTTCCTACAGTAAATCTGTCATGGTGCAAAGCAGAGCTGGATATATACAGTATGCCCAATGAATACAAACTCTTCTGTGTGCTAGAATATAGATTACTGTAATTCATGTATCTGAATGTAACAGTGTTTTCTCGGGTTAGTGGTGTTTATATTTAATTAAACCGTTTACCCTTTGATCCTTTTCCTGTAGTCTCCTTCATTACTTTAGATATGTTGAAGTATCAAAACTAGCTGATAAGGACTGGATATAAGTAATAATAAAACTTAAGACCTACTTTGTGTTTTACATTTTCAAACCGTTGTACAAACATTGAGGAGTTAGTATTTCTGGGATGGTTAGAGAAACAGAGTAAGTACTGATGGGCTGACAGAAGAGTTATAGGGAAAGCCAAGAAACAATACTGTCTGTGACTGTACAGTATGCACCTATTTCTAAAATGTACATGTGAAGCCAGGAGCAGGGATCAAAGGATTAAATCGCTCTTGCCTTTCACAGTAATTCTTGTCTGTATCTAGCAAGTTTATAATAAATGAGCGTTTAAAAAATATTTTGAGAGGCCACTGAGTAATTTTGCTCATCTTTAGAACCCTTTTTACTACTCCAATCCTGGGACTGTCTGGGCATTAGTCTGGTCCCTGGACTAAATTACAGCAATCATCAGGGTATTGCTAGACTGCAAGATGTTCTGGCCACAGCAGCAGGGGAGGTGTAGAGCCAGGAAGCGCTGCACTCTTCCAGTTGGGAGTCCTCCAGAGGCCAGCTCCTCCAACTCTAGGCTCTTAGCAAAATGAAAAAGCACCAGAACAGCCAAGAATTGGGAACTCATCTCTCCTTGATGTTGCAAAATACTATCTTTAGAAAAACCATACTTGGATAAATATGTCTGAAAAACTTAAGGACAAATGGAAGTAGGATCAGAGCAGGAAGAGTTAATTCCATCACTGTCCCTGGCTGTGCTGAGGTCTAGCACACAGGTAGACACTGTGGAAGTGATAGGGAAAAGTCATTTCCACTGCATATGAAATGCATTCTTGCTCTACTGGTTGGTCAAAAACCAGTGGGGAGTGCCTGGGACAATTGCATCTGAAGATCATTAATGCCTTGCTAAGGGAGGACAAGTTTACCATTTGAACATGGGCTGGCCCAGCCCAGGCTCAAGAAACCATAACTTCTTCCACAGTCTTGCGTATCCTTAATATAATATTTGGAAATTTCTTGAGGCGTTATTGGCAGGCCAACAAACCCAGCAGCACTGATCTTCATCTGTATCCTTTCCTATCTAGCTTCAGACCAATGACTTGGAATTGGTTGTGCTCACGGCTATAGAGAGAGGTCAGATATTCATGCTAATATCATTAGATATTTGGGCAATCATTTAGAATGCTGACCATGGAGCATTTCTAACTCATCTGCAGGAATTGGTCGGGGCTGGACTGTGTATCTTTAAACCAATTCTCTTCCTTTTGGAGGGATCCCAGAGGCTTGTGATTGGTAGTTGCTAGTCTCCAGAAATCTCCACCTGGGGAGTCAGAGAGGGTTCAGTTTAGTTGTCTCTCTAGTTCCTCTCATATGCGCTGCATGCCCATTAGCCACCATCAACATGCAGATCAAATTCAACGTATTTGTAGCCCTAATGTTCTAGCACTCAGTTATCCCAGACATCAACTCTCTCTCCACTCCCATCTTGACAGCTAAGGCACTAGGGACGGTTTGGCTCTTGGTTCGCAGGATGGTATGTGAGGGGACTAGGCTAAGGGTTTCTCTGAGGATGGCCTGTGGCTGGAAGTCGCTCCCCCCAGACACCCAGCTGAGCTGGAGGCCTACCACATTTAGGACACCTTTGATGACTCAGGTTCCCCTAATGGAGTTGTTGTTGAATCATTTGAGCAATGTAAATCCAGAACATGGATCTATTCTCTCTTAAAGGGGATCGTGCCTTTAGGCTTACCGCTGATGAGGAGATGGTGTGTAGTCCTGCTGCCTCAGGAAGAGCACTGGGAAGGAATTGCCTCTGAGGCACAGTTCCTCTGGAGCTCTCTTTTCTCTGGGGTGGGGTGGGGGGGCAGTGTGTAGAGGGGATATGCTGAGTCACCCCTTTACCAGATGAAGCATACAATCCCCCTCATACTCTCTGCACAACTATCTAGGAGAAGGGTTCCAACTAGCCCTCTCCCACCTCCCACCCCATGATCTCTTGTTTGTTGTGGAAGATACTGGGCATGCAACCCCTGCTCTCCCCAGCCCACACCCAGGTCTAGGATCCTATGGAGCCATGCAGATACTTTCTGCATGGAGGTGGGAGCCTTGTACCCTCTTCCTAAATGGCTGTTTCTGTTATGTATGTTTCTGAATGAGGGAGAGAAGGAAAGTATCATTCATTCCCTTTATAGGAACTCCTTGGATCACTAGCTCATGTATTGCACACCCAGATACTGCAGTGATGGACAGCTTGGGCAAATTTCTTCACTAGAAGCGGTTTTGTTTAGTAAATGTATTAACAAACAGCAAAAGTGAGTGAGCAGTGAGATGGCAAAGTTTTCAGATGACACAAAATTATTTAGATAATTCAAGACAGGAGAAGCCTGGGAGGACCTAACCCTTCTAGGCGGTGGGGCAGCGTGAAGAACATGAACATTCAATGTTGACAAATGCAGAGTAGTGCATGTTGGAAAAGGGCTTGCAAATTAAAAATATTACACCTGTAGCAAAATGAAACAGTCCCACTGACCTCATATCAATGTCACAGTTCTCAAACAAGATATATTGGAATTGGAAAAGGTACAGAAAAGGGAAACAAAAATGATCAGGGGTATGGAACAGCTTCCATATGAGGAGAGATTAATAAGATTGGGACTTTTCAGCTTGGAAAAGAGAAGACTAAGGGGGGATATGATAGAGCTCTATAAAATCATGACTGGTGTGGAGAAAGTAAAGAAGGAAGTGTTATTTATTCCTCATAACACAAGAACTAGGAGTCACTAAATGAAATTAATAGGCAACAGGTTTAAAACAAATAAAAGGAAGTATTTCTTCGCACATCACACAGTCAACCTATGAAACTCTTTGCCAGAGGATTTTGTGATGGCTAAGACTATAACAGGGTTCAAAAAAGAGCTAGATACGTTCATGGAGGATAGGTCCATCAATGGCTATTAGACAGGATGGGCAGAAGCTGGGAATGGGTGACAGGGAATGGATCACTTGATGATTACGTGTTCTGTTCATTCCCTCTGAAGCACCTGGCATTGGCCACTGTCAGAAGATAGGATACCAAGCTAGATAGACCATTGGTCTGACCCAGTATGGCTGTTCTTATATTCTTAAATAATAATAATAGGGAAAGTTAACATTTAGGACTATGTGAGTGACTGTTCATTTCTTGACTGTTAATGGTCTCCACATGAAGGAGCTGTAGAGTTAAAAATGATTCTGGAAAAAAAATGTTAATCAATTTGAAAGAAACATTATAACAAAATAGCAGCTTTGACTTCCATAACTCTAGTCAGCTGAAACTGAAAACCCAAAGCATCTGTGTTATAAACTCTAGAAGGGGAGAGTTGTTTAAGTTTTATTAATGGGTCAGAACAAGTTGCTTTAAAACAAGGAAAACATGAACTTTACTGAGCAATATTTTTTGTAATTTTTCTTTTTTCTTTATTTTATTCTGGGATATCTCACTATGAACATTTTTGAAAAGTTAAAAGAAAAATGTTCTAATTTCCCTTTCATTTATTCACTGCAGGTCTTTCAAAAACCTATTTTTCATAATTTAAAATAGTGCAAACCATCGGCCCATAATATACCTAAAAACTTTGATATTTATAATACTTTGAACTTATAGTGCTTTCAACAGAGCATCCCAAATTACTTTCCAAACATCAGCTTGAGCCTCACAATGCAAAGGTGAGGAAATGTTATCTGTACTAATTATGGAGGGGAACCTGAGGTATAAGGAGGGTGAGCTGCCGTAGGTTCCAATCTTGCAAACACTTACATGTGTGCTTAACTTTCCTCACAGGGGTGGTCCCAATGAAATCAATGTTTAAATTAAGTATTTGCACAAGTGTTTGCAGGATTGGGGTCTTAGGTAGCAACACAGCCTATGGGCTCCCATTCCCCTGCTCTAATTATAAAAAAGCACAGTTAAAATTAATGCTGTTTCCACAGTAAGTTCTATGAAGTTGCTACTGCACTTGGGACCTGGCCTTGAGAGGTACTAGGGATCCACAACTCATTGATATCAATGGGCCAGATTCTATTGGAAATAAGACACGTTATGTCCTTTAATTAGAGCCCTGCGCAGATACAAAAATGTGAATCCACATCCAATCCACATCCGCCAGAATCAACCCGCGATCCGACCCATGATCCGCTCGCCATCTTTTATGTGTGTCCGCACCCGCATCAGCAAGCCATGTCACAAGGGGGAGAGGGAGATGAGCGAGCAAGAGGGCAGGGTCTTGCAGGGAAGAGGTGGCGTGGGCGTGGGGTCTCAAGGGAAAGGGGCTTGATGGGGTCTGAAAGGACAGAGTGGCGGATAGCATGCTGCTCCCAGGGGCTCGTGAGAGACGGCACATGGCAGCAGCAGTGCATGTTGCATCGCAGCTAGGCAGAAGGGTGGGGAACCGGGGCCCCATGCACTCCAATCCCCGTGCCTGGGGGAGGGCCCTTTGCCCAGGAGTCAGCAGACTGGGAATGCAGCCAGTGCTGCAGGTCTGGGCCATGGTGGGGATGCTGGCGCTGCCCAAGGGGCCCGAGCTGCTGGACAGGAAGCAGCGCAGTGAGCACGTTCTGGACAGCCCTGACTCCAGCCTGCCACCCAGCCCCAGCCACTGGCTGCTGGCCACCAGCCCCAAGTGCACTGCGCCCCCTGGGCTGCCCAAGCCAGATGCCATGGGCCAGGCACTGCCAGTGAGTAGAGCTCTGCATGGTTGTATCCACATCCAATCCACTATCCACAAAAATGATCCGTAGACATCACTGTTCATAGAATCATAGAATATGAGGGTTGGAAGGGACCTCAGGAGGTCATCTAGTCCAACCCCCTGCTTAAAGCAGGACCAATCCCCAACTAAATTATCCCAGCCAGGGCTTTATCAAGCCTGACCTTAAAAACGTCGAAGGAAGGAGATTCTACCACCTCCCTAGGTAACGCATTCCAGTGTTTCACCACCCTCCTAGTGAAAAAGTTTTTCCTAATATCCAACCTAAACCTCCCACTGCAACTTGAGACCATTACTTCTCATTCTGTCATCTGCTACCACTGAGAACAGTCTAGATCCATCCTCTTTGGAACCCCCTTTCAGGTAGTTGAAAGCAGCTATCAAATCCCCCCTCATTCTTCTCTTCTGCAGACTAAACAATCCCAGTTCCCTCAGCCTCTCCTCATAAGTCATGTGTTCCAGTCCCTTAATCATTTTTGTTGCCCTCCGCTGGACTCTTTCCAATTTATCCACATCCTTCTTGTAGTGTGGGGCCCAAAACTGGACACAGTACTCCAGATGAGGCCTCACCAATGTTGAATAGAAGGGAATGATCACGTCCCTCGATCTGCTGGCAATGCCCCTACTTATACATCCCAAAAGGCCATTGGCCTTCTTGGCAACAAGGGCACATTGTTGACTCATATCCAGCTTCTCGTCCACTGTCACCTCTAGGTCCTTTTCTGCAGAACTGCTGCCTAGCCATTCAGTCCCTATTCTGTAGCGGTGCATGGGATTCTTCCGTCTTAAGTGCAGGACTCTGCACTTGTCCTTGTGGAACCTCATCAGATTTCTTTTGGCCCAGTCCTCTAATTTGTCTAGGGCCCTCTGTATCCTATCCCTATCCTCCAGCGTATCTACCTCTCCTCCTAGTTTAGTGTCATCTGAAAACTTGCTGAGGGTGCAATCCACACCATCCTCCAGATCATTAATGAAGATATTGAACAAAACCAGCCCGAGGACCAACCCTTGGGGCACTCCACTTGATACCGGCTGCCAACTAGACATGGAGCCATTGATCACTACCCGTTGAGCCCAACAATCTAGCCAGCTTTCCATCCACCTTATAGTCCATTCATCCAGCCCATACTACTTTAACTTGCTGGCAAGAATACTGTGGGAGACAGTGTCAAAAGTTTTGCTAAGGAACAACACATCCACTGCTTTCCCCTTATCCACAGAGCCAGTTATCTTGTCAAAGAAGGCAATTAGATTAGTCAGGCATGACTTTCCCTTGCTGAATCCATGCTGACTGTTCCTGATCACTTTCCTCTCCTCTAAGTGCTTCACAATTGATTCCTTGAGGACCTGCTCCATGATTTTTCCAGGGACTGAGGTGAGGCTGACTGGCCTGTAGTTCCCAGGATCATCCTCCTTCCCTTTTCTAAAGATGGGCACTACATTAGCCTTTTTCCAGTCATCCGGGACCTCCTCCGATCACCATGAGTTTTCAAAGATAATGGCCAATGGCTCTGCAATCACAGCCGCCAACTCTTTTAGCACTCTTGGACGCAATGCATCCGGCCCCATGGACTTGTGCTCGTCCAGCTTTTCTAAATAGTCCCGAACCACTTCTTTCTCCACAGAGGGCTGGTCACCTCCTCCCCATGCTGTGCTGCCTGGTGCAGCAGTCTGGGAGCTGACCTTGTTCATGAAGACAGAGGCAAAAAAAGCATTGAGTACATTAGCTTTTTCCACATCCTCTGTCGCTAGGTTGCCTCCCTCATTCAGTAAGGGGCCCACTCTTTCCTTGACTTCTTGCTAACATACCTGAAGAAACCCTTTTTGTTACTCTTAACATCTCTTGCTAGCTGCAACTCCAGGTGTGATTTGGCCTTCCTGATTTCACTCCTCCATGCCCGAGCAATATTTTTATCCTCTTCCCTGGTCATTTGTCCAATCTTCCACTTCTTGTAAGCTTCTTTTTCGTGTTTAAGATCAGCAAAGATTTCACTGTTAAGCCAAGCTGGTCACCTGCCATATTTACTATTCTTTCTACACATCGGGATGGTTTGTCCCTGTAACCTCAACAAAGATTCTTTAAAATACAGCCAGCTCTCCTGGACTCCTTTCCCCCTCATGTTATTCTCCCAGGGGATCCTGTCCATCAGTCCCCTCTAAGCTGTGCGCGTGCGCACAGATGCTAAATCCTGCGCACATGGCAAAACACCGCGCGCACAAAAAATGAAATACTACATCGGAGCCAGGCCGAAATATCATTTACGGGCGACTTTTGACATTGTTCGCCCACCATCTATCAACACAGACAGATTCTACCAGCTGGCCAGGGGGGAAAGGGAAAAGAGGGCAATGAATTGTACCCCTCCCCGCCAGCATTTCGAACGTGTAATGTTGATCACGTCAGGACGGTCGGGACCCACACATCTCCCTTTTCCTGCGTTTTTTGCCGCAGATGCATGGACGTGATCGGAGCTATACACAAACCTCTGCTATCCTGATCTGAATGATCTCCCGTTTGCCGTTTTGTCGAGCCACGCTGTTAAGTGCATTGAAACAGTGGCCATATAATAAAAGTATTAATTTTAAATAAACCAATCTGGTAAAAAAATCAATCCCAAAATGTCACTGTCTAGAGGTCTAAAGCGTAAAAGAACAGCGACTTCATTTCAATCTGAATGGCTGGATGAGACTATAGAGACAGTTACACCAAAGTCACATAATGTAATGCTTGTTAAACTTTGTGAAAAATTCACATACGATGAGGACAATGGAGTGGTTTGTGTATATTGTCGAAATGCCAGAGCTTCAGGAGAATTTTCAACAGGAAGAATGTGGAATGATATATGGAAGTTGGATTTCTTAAAGTGTCATCTATCAAATCCCTATGTTCAAAATACAAAGACTCTCTTGCTGAAGAGATTGTTATGGTCAGTAAGTACAATGACTTCAAGTTTGCAGTAGCTGAAAGAATCAAAAGCCAATTGGTTTTAAGTTTCCCGGATATGGTGACATTTGCTCATCAGAATGAACAGTTTCAGGATCTTGCAAAGTTGATGGATATTGGAGGAACATTCCTAGCATCAAGTGTAGACTGCGAGCGTGGCTTTAGCTTAATGAACACTCTAAAAAACAAACTACGGAATCGTTTACAAGTAGATCATTTGAACATGATGATATGTATTAAGAGATACCAGCTGGATGGAGGACTGATAGATCTGGACAGAGTTTGTATTGAATGGGCAAATGAAAAAGATTGCAGGGAAAAACAGTAAGGTTAGTTCAGCAGTCTCTGACATTTCGACAAATAAGGAAATTAAAATGCATTTGTAATTACATATCTTATTTTTGGCTGATAATCATTATTGATATCTTTTAGGAAAATTTTAAATTTAAAACACAAACTCTTGTTTGTTTGTTTTTACTTATGAAGTCTCTGTCTGAAAACCCATATAAATTGACATAATGGCTTACTTATTAAATTGTCTGTATTATACATTTGTCAAAATCTTTTCGGATATGTGTATAGAATGAAAGCTGAAAGTGGACGCCAACGGGCAGAAGCCTATGGGCTGATAATGATCATGATTAATATGTGCTTGATATATGCTCATGATGGTCTATAAAAAAGATCATAAAGCGTAATGCTTAAAACTAACTTCTGCTTCATGAAGAATTGTTAAATTTCCTTTTTCTAAGTATTTAAAAATGACATTTATAAAATAACATGGTGTAAAACTATTATTATCACAAACTGCAAATTAAAACTTTTTAAATGTATAAGCATTTTACTCGCTTGGGCGCATTTGCCTCATGGCGCACAAATTTGAACTCTGCTTCAAAAATTTGCCCAGAAGAAATTTTTTGCACACACGGCCTGTCAAAAATTAGAGGGAACATTGGTGGACATCCGCATCAGCATCCACGGATATGAAGTGGATATCTGCGGATTTGCAGGGCTCTACATTCACTCCCACATAGGCTGGCTCTGCAGCAGTCTAGAAGCCTTAGGATGGTCAAGCTGGCATGAAAGGGGATGTGGAAGGGTTTTTCATGGAGAGTTGCTCCCGGTGGTGGTGGGGAATGTTGGAAATGAGCCCCCCCAAACCTCCTCAATAACATTTTTTGAATGCTGCCCCCCTCTCGTGGTTGCAGCCTGAGACTGAAGTAACTCAGCAGGAACTATTGTGTGAGGAGAGAAGAGGACCAGGGCAAGTGCCTCAGTTATTTAAAATTAACATCAACCAAAACTTCTTCCCTTTGTGAGCTGGAGGACTAGCACGAGGGCGACAATAGCCAATTGCCTCCTCCCCAACCTACTTCTTAACCTTTGCCTTCCCTCAGTAACCCCACCAGAGTTGCAGATTCATTAAAAAAACTAATTAAATAATAAAACTTCACTGTATTGGGCAGCAGAGATCTTCTAACATTCACTCTGATACATTTGTGGGGTGTTCCTACCACCATGATAGGCTCAATTTGAGAAACTAGCAGACATATTAGATTGCTCTGGAGAGGGACATGTGTTTGACTGTTCAGACAGATGGCCCATCTTCTGAAGCAGGATAATCAGCCCAACTCTCCATGGAGTTTGGTGGAAGAATTTTAAGCAGGGCTGCTACAAACTTCCTGGTGTCCCCTCTACCATATCTCTGAGCCAAATGATTCATAGATAATATCAGTCTAAGTAGTTTTGGTGTAGATGCCTGTTTCTCTTAGATTGTGCGCTCTTTGGGGGAAGGGCCATATTTTTTTATCTGTTTGTGCAGCATCTAGCACAATTGGGCCCTGTTCCATGACTAGACCTTCTAGGCACTACAGTAATATAAATAAAAATAATCTGGATAAACATGTAGAGCGTTCTTGACTGCTGCTCTTTAAATGGAAAGCACACATTTATGAAAGTTTAAGGAGTTACTTAGGTGTTGAACCTGTTTTTTTCCTTCAATCTCAAATAGAGTGGCATACAAGACTGAATTAGGCTCTTGTGTTAACTCACCAGTGATAGGTGTAATGTGTTCATGTGTCAAATTCAGTCTTCTCACACATATGCACAACTGTTCTTGCAGTCAATAGTGGTTGCACATACCAATCTAGGACAGAATTCAGCACAAGTCCTTTATTATAATAATAAATAATAATGCCTGTCACTCATATTCAAGGAAAACCACAACTGGAAATCAGTTTCCACATGTAACATTCAGGAGCTGTGACAAGGAAAGTTGGTGTCTACATTCCCTACTACTGTCTCCCCTCTTCCATGCAAAGTTTCAAAACATCAACATGTCAGTTCAGTTTTCAGACAATTTTCAATCTAGAACTGTGAATCCTGATATTCCGTTTAGTATGAATAAGCTGGTGATCTGTAAAGCATTCTGCACCTTGCATAGTCTAGAGAATACTTAGTCCTGCCATGAGTGCAGGGTACTGGAGTAGATGATCTCTTAAGGTCCCTCCAGTCCTATGATTCTATGATAGCTCTGGTAATGTAAACATCCCTCATGTCTTTACAATGAGTGATGACATAGTGTAGAAGGTGCCATCATTTTGACTGAGGTTTGTAACACCAAGAGCAAACTCTGTGCAGAGTGTTAAGAGTAGTTCTCAATTTGTATTTAAAGACCCATGGCCGAATTTCCCCATGACTCTGTTCCACGTGGTATAATCCTCTCCAGTGCGAGCATTGAAGTCACGCAGTAATAAGATTTTTTCATTGCTGGGTATGTTTCTTTGGGAGCAAGTTGCCTTGGGGCATAGGCACATATTATTGTCAGTTGTTGTGGGACAGTAGTATCTGCAATGTCATTAGGTGCTAAGATATTAACACAGGTTGCTGCGGAATTTTATGAGTGATGGAGTTCGCTATTGCAAGACCTATCCCGTGTAGGCTGGTGTTTTGATCTGCCTTATAACCTGACCAGTAGAAAGTGTATTCTTTTTCTGTAGTGTGCCACCATCATGTAGCCTAGTCTTGGATAAGGGAGCAATATCTATTTGATACCTCTGTAGCTCTTTCGTTGCTAATACAGTTCTGCGGGCTTGATTTTTCTTTGAGTCAGTAGTGCTGCTGTAAGCTCTCTAGAGTAGACATAGCTTAAGTCTTTGTTTTATTTTCTGCTTTTTATTTCCTCTCCAGTTGTATGACATTTTGCTGGAATATATGAGGCGGTTGGTTAGTTTATGGTCATTTAGTGAAAGGTGTGGATGTGACTAGAGAGAAATTAAGGGGAACTGGTGGCTCAGGGAATTGGCAATGGGATATAGAGTCTTTTGAGACTTATGTTACCAATATGAATCCAGTCCCAGGTCAAAAGTGACTGCAAATGATTGCTATCTGAAGATTTTTCTGTGGTCTCCCTGCGAAATGTATCCTTGACCTAAGAGCAGTTATTAATGGACACTTGTCTTGTACAGAGTCGTCACCACAGTTGACTCCTGCGTTAGCAGCTTCAGCAGATAGGGCAGTCAGCAGAATCAGCCGTGGACTCTGAACGGTCTTGGCGGTGTTCCTTAGCAACATGGAAATGTAGAGAAGGATGTGCTGCTGCTGCCTCCATGTGTAACCGGGTGGTCTGCCCCTTTAAAGGTCTGGGGCCAACCAAGCTTGTTCGATTCAGATCCAGATGTGAAGGGGTCAGATGATCCCTATAAAGTTAACTTCTGTGAGAGCTGCAAAAGGGAGATGGGTTCCTGTAGTAGGCCCTGAAGCAGGGAGATTGAAGGAAAGGGTATGTCCTTTCAGCACTGGGAAACACCTCAGGGACCTGTAGCTCACAGTGCTCAAGGAACTGCTTTGATTTGGTGCTTTGTCTAAGTGTTACGTTTAAAGAATAAAACTGTGCCCTGAGGAAAGGGCCTGAAAGAGACCTGGACTCAGGGGAAGAGGCTAGCAGCCTTACTATGTTCTTATGCCAGCTAAGAGGGTTTCAGTCTTTAGGGTTGTCAAGCCAGCGTCTGTCACAGTTACTAAATTCTTTGAATTAATAAAAAGAAAAAAAGAGTTCTTTGTTTTAAACTTGTTTACCGAGCAGGGTGGCAGATATGCCAGACATCCATACAGTTCCATAATAGAAAGGATATTGCTCTTGGATTTAAACACACCAACGGCATTAGTAAAGTATGAACATCCTTAGTCTTTCTGTAAATGTCTTCAGCAGATAGGTGTGGAGTATTGTACCCTTCTTGACTAAGTAATTACATTCCTTTAATTACTAGTACATGAACAGATTAGCCTGTTTTAATTGTGACATTAATAGTGCCTCCCCATAGTATAACAGTGCCCGTATTCTAAGGACAGTTTTCAGTGTACCTCAAATATAAATTAGATCTATTTACTTTGGAAAAAATCTTGACATTAACATTAGACGGCTGCTTAATGTCATTCCTTCAGGCAGTCCAATAAATTTTAAAGGCACACTTGGATGCATTGTACAGTTCTGAATGTCATTCCTTCGTCTGGTCACTCAACAAATTTTAAAAACAGACTCGGATTTATTGTATATTTTAAAGTGATGTGTAGGAGATACCTGTATATGTGCATTTCTGTTCTTTTTTAACAAGATTTGGGTGCATAAATCCTGTACATTTCTGTAAAATATATTGCCCCAGGTGCCCATGCCTTCAAGTAAACCTAATGCAAACTGTTAAACTAAAAGGAAAGCTTTGTGGTAGAGAGACTATTCCTGAAGCTGCCCCTTGGGTCCTGTTAGAGTAAAAGCTTCCAAAAACATCCTTGGAACAGATACCTTATGTGGCAACTAACTCTCACACAGACCATATTGTGCCATCGTTAGAGCCGCTCAAATGCTGCAAAACAGTATTCGCAGACATTCATTTAAATTCCAAATGGCTGGTCACTTCACTCACATTTGTGTCCCTTTTGAATTTGCTATTTGTGAATATTTGCATGAATGGCAGGGAGGGCAGGTTCAACATAAATGATTGGAGAATAGCTGCTCTTCATATAAATATTAATATTGGTATGTGGTTAAGGAATTCATGCATTCTCAAACAAAAACATCCATTATTCACTATTTGCTATTCCTTATTTTCTATTCTCCTTTTTAAAAACTTATCCACTTGTGAGCAGGAACAATGGCATGTCAGGTAGGTGACACCACAAGTAATCAGGAAATAGTCAAAGTCTATAGTTTACTGACAACCCTAGGTTGCAATTAACAAACTGTTCAAATAATAATGAATACTTTAGTAAAAACAAGTGTATTTGAAGGTAGTATGTGAGCAATGAAAAGGACTAGATTAATCATCTACATTATCATAGTTCATCATAGATGAGTAAAATCCGAAATTAAAAATTCTCTCTCTGCATGTAATTATTTATAAATAAAAACAGAAAATTACCCACTAAATTATTTCAGTTCTAATGAAAACATTTCTTTGACTGTCACAAGTTTCAGTCAAAAAAGGCAATAGGAAGACTGCTTGGGACTAGATTATCAAACCACGATCAGCATGGAAATTTAGCCATGAGTTTTTACTTTAATATAATCCTGCCATAATGAAAACTGGAGCAATACAGCTAACTGACTGATCAGATGCTCAGGCTAGTCCCAGCAAAAAGGGAGTTGCAGTACACAACAAGAACAGGCTCTGTGCTCTAGGATAAAAAACAAATAATAAAGAACGGGCTCTATTCATCTTAAACAAAAACACAATTTGGGCCAAAATATTATGAGGACAATGAAACCAGAGACCTGAGGACAATCCAAGGACTCAAGCCCAGATTGCCAAAGGTATCTAGGCACCAAAAAATGCCAATAGTTACCTAGTGGGGTTGTCAAAAGCACCGAAGCAGGACAGGCACCTAAGTCCCACTGACTTCAAGTAGATCCCACTTGGCACCTATCTGTATCTATACCTTTGAAAATCTAGCCCTGAGTAACTAACTAGGGTAATTGGCTGTGCCTTGACTATCTCCAGGTGGTGATGCTGGGGCAATGAATCCCTTCATCTCGTAAAGCCTGGTCTACCCCAGATTTTGTACGGTATAACTATTTTGGGTAGGGTGTGGAAATACTGAAAGGGGAATAAGCTATACTAGTCTAAGCACCTTTATCCTGTGCCCACTAATGAGGTGGTGCAGGTATAACTTTACCAGTATAGTTAAAGCAGTACAACTTTTGTGTGTAGACAAGTGGTGAAGTGCAGAGTGCTCTGCATCTTCAGCCTAATGACTGAAGTAGTCCTTACATGGTTGCACCCTCCCATGGCCACAACAGGTGAACAAGGGTAAAGGGAGGAGCCACTAGGGTAATAACTTTTGTTGGATGGAAATAATGGAAAATCACATGAAAAATAAGGGACAATGCTTTATTTTATGGGACATTTCAGGGAAACACCATTTCCCTTAGCATATCATGCATTTTTCTCTCAAGTGTACATTTCTGCAGCCCTCACGTATACAATGCAATTATCATCAGCTTCAATTTAGTGTTTACAGTGGTATGTTTCAGTACATTTTAAATAAGGAATGGGTGGTCAACCTTGCTCCGGTGCCGACCCACTCGCCACTGCTCTGGTAGCACTGTGCCTGACAGCTGCTCCAACCCTGTGGAAGAAGTCATGGAGGTCCTGGAAAGTCACGGAATCCGTGACCTCCATGACAGATTATTAATAGCCACTGATGGACCAATTGTCCATGAACTTATCTAATTCTTTTTTGAACCCTGCTATAGTTTTGGCTTTCACAACACCCCCTGGCAACAAGTTACACAGGTTGACTGTGTGTTATGTGAGGAAGTACTTCCTTTTGTTTGTTTTAAACCTGCTACCTATTAATTTCATTGGGTGACACCTGGTACTCGTTATGTGAAGAAAAAATAACACTTCCTTATTCACTTTCTCCACACCATTCATGATTTTATAGATCTCTATCATATTGCCCCTTAGTCGTCTCTTTTCCAGGATGACAAGTACCAATCCTTTTAATCTCTCCTCATATGGAAGCTGTTCCGTACCCCTAATCATTTTTGTTGACCTTATCTGTACCTTTTCCAATTCCAATATATCTTTTTTGAGATGGGGCAACCAGAAGTATGCACAGCATTCATGGTGTGGGCGTACCATGTATTTATATAGTGGCATTATGATATTTTCTGCCTTATTATATATCCCTTTCCTGATAGTTAACGTTCTGTTGGCTTTTTTGACTTCTGCTGCACATTGAGCAGATGTTCTCAGAGAACTATCCACAATGACGCCAATATCTCTTTCTTGAATGGTAACATTCACTTTATATCCCGTCATTTTGTATGTATAGCTGGGATTGTGTGTTTTCCAATGTGCATTGCTTTGCATTTATCAGTATTGAATTTCATCTGCCATTTTGTTCCCAGTCTCCCAGTTTTGAGAGATCCTTTTGTAGCTCTTCGCAGTCTGCTTTGGACTTAACTATCTTGAGTAATTTAGTATAATCTGCAAATTTTGCCACCTCACTGTTTACCTCTTTTTTCAGATCCTTTATGAATATGTTCAACAGTACTGGTCCCAGTACAGACCCCTGGGGGACACCACTATTTACCTCTCTCCATGCTGAAAACTGACCATTTATTCCTAGACTTAGTTTTCTATCTTTTAACCATTAACTGATCCATGACAGGACCTTCCCTCTTATCCCATGAAGCGACAGCTTAATTTGCTTAAAAGCTTTTGGTGAGGGTCCTTGTCAAAGGCTTTCTGAAAATCTAAGTACCCTGTATCCACTGGATCCCCCTTGTACAGATGCTTGTTGACCCGCTCAAAAAATGTTAATAGATTGGTGGGGCACGCTGTCTCTTTACAAAAGCCATGATGACTCTTCCCCAACAAACCATGTATCTGATAATTCTGTTCTTTACTATAGTTTTAACCAATTGGCCTGGTATTGAAGTTAGGCTTACTGGCCTGTAATTGCTAGGATCGCCTCTGGAGCCTTTTTAAAAAAAATTGGTGTCATATTAGCTATCCTCCAGTCATCTGGTATGGAAGTGATAGGTTACAATGAGTAGTTCTGCAATTATGTATGTGAGTTCCTTCAGAACTGTGCCTGGGGACTAACTGATGTTTAATTTCTCAATTTGTTTCAAGACCACTTCTACTGACACCTCAGTCTGGAACTTTTCCTCAGATTTGTCACCTAAAAAGAATGGTTTTGCTGTCAGACTCTCCCTCACATCCTCTGTAGTGAAGACTGATGCCAAGAATTCATTTATCTTCTCCTCAATGGCCTTATCTTCCTTGAGTGCTCCCTTAGCACCTTGGTCATCCAGTGGTGCCACTGGTGCATTGGCAGGCTTCCTGCTTCTGATCTACTTAAAAAAAATTGCTGTTAGTTTCTGAGTCTTTGGCTAGTTGCTCTTCAAATTCTTTTTTGACCTAATTACACTTTACACTTGACTTGCCAGAGTTTATGCTCCTTTCTATTTTCCTCAGTAGGGTTTAACTTTCACTTTTTAAAGGATGCCTTTTGCCTCTAACCACTTCTTTTACTTTGTTGTTTAGCTGTCGTGGCACATTTTTGGTCCTCTTACTATGTTTTTTTAAATTGGGATATACATTTAATTTGAGCCTGTATTGTGGTGTTTTTAAAAAGTTTCCATGCAGCTAGCAGACATTTCACTTTTGTGGCTGTACCTTTTAATTTCTGTTTAACTAACTTCCTCATTGTTGTGTAGTTCCGCTTCTGAAGTTAAATGCTACTGTAGTGGGCTCCTTTGGTGTTCCCCCTCCCCCATGCACAGCAATGTTAAATTTAATTATGTCATGGCTACTTTTACCTTTTGGTATATTCACCTTTTGGACTAGATCCTGTGCTTCTTGCCTCTCCTCTTTTGGGTTCCAGGAAGCAGTAATTTACCTGGAGTAGAAGCACCAGCTTAGTAGTCACCAGGTAGAGTCAAGAATTAGAAACAAGTGAGAGAACCCACAAATGGCACAGTGTGTAGCAGGAACAGGGCTTGCCTGAGCATTTCTGAGGAAACCTCTGAGACCATTTTGAATAAATGGACTCCTGCCCACTGTGACCACACCCCTTGTCAAGGTTCCTCCCCAACTCTAAACTCTAGGGTACAGATGTGGGGACCTGCATGAAAAACCTCCTAAGCTTATCTTTACCAGCTTAGGTCAAAACTTCCCCAAGGTACAAAATATTACACCCTTTGTCCTTGGATTGGCCGCTACCATCACCAAACTAATACTGGTTACTGGGGAAGAGCTGTTTGGACGCGTCTTTCCCCCCAAAATACTTCCCAAAACCTTGCACCCCACTTCCTGGACAAGGTTTGGTAAAAAGCCTCACCAATTTGCCTAGGTGACTACAGACCCAGACCCTTGGATCTTAAGAACAATGAACAATCCTCCCAACACTTGCACCCCCCCTTTCCTGGGAAATGTTGGATAAAAAGCCTCACCGATTTGCATAGGTGACCACAGACCCAAACCCCTGGATCTGAGAACAATGAAAAAGCATTCAGTTTTCTTACAAGAAGACTTTTAATAAAAATAGAAGTAAATAGAAATAAAGAAATCCCCCCTGTAAAATCAGGATGGTAGATACCTTACAGGGTAATTAGATTCAAAAACATAGAGAACCCCTCTAGGCAAAACCTTAAGTTACAAAAAAGATACACAGACAGAAATAGTTATTCTGTTCAGCACAGTTCTTTTCTCAGCCATTTAAAGAAATCATAATCTCACACGTACCTAGCTAGATTACTTACTAAAAGTTCTAAGACTCCATTCCTGGTCTATCCCCGACAAAGACAGACTATAGACAGACACACAGACCCTTTGTTTCTGTCCCTCCTCCCAGCTTTTGAAAGTATCTTGTCTCCTCATTGGTCATTTTGGTCAGGTGCCAGCGAGGTTACCTTTAGCTTCTTAACCCTTTACAGGTGAGAGGAGCTTTTCCCTGGCCAGGAGGGATTTCAAAGGGGTTTACCCTTCCCTTTATTTTTATGACACCCCTCTATATACCAGTGCAGATTGAGGATCTCAAAGAGGGTTCGTGAGATGATTCTTTAGGGTTCACTTAAACGATAGTTATTATTGTTACTTATATTACAGTTGTGTCCAGGGGCCTCACTCAGGATCAGGTAGCTGTTGTGGTCGGCTCTGTGTCCACACATAAGAAGATGGTACAATCCCTGCTCCAAGAAGCTCCTAACTTTAATGACTTTCCTGCTGCAGACCAGCTACTTGTGCTCTGGTTCATGCACAGTGGCCAATGATTTTGCAAGGGAAAATTGTCAAAATCAGCAAACGGTTTGGGGGCTTTGTGTACAAAGTGTTGAATTTTAGCATTTAAATCTCTCTTTACAAACAGCCACTAACTAATCATCACAGCACCTCTGTGAGGTAAGTGGTGTTATCTTCATTTTATGGATGAAGGAAGTATGGCAGAGGGGTTAAGTTACTTGATGAAGGCCACCGAGGAAATTAGTGTCAGAGCCAGAATTAGAATGCAGAATAGCCTTGTTCTTAGTCCTGTGCTTAGTCCAGTAGACTAGACCATGATGATATGTGTATATCATTGAATTAAGGGTAGGTGTGGAAGTGGCCATGGGGGTTACAGGCCCCAAAGGTCAACTCTAGCAATGGACTTTGTGTAAGGACTATGGAGAATGACTGATTTTACAGGTGCTAGGTCTGCCATGTTTTTATTTAGTTCCAGTATATAACTTATTTTAGTAAGAACTAGGTCAAGTGAGATTCCTAAATCAAGCCTTTTCCTTGCTTCTAATCTGTCATTTCCTATGTTTTTCTGATTCCTAGCCTGTGTCACTTTCACAATCTCAACTGGTTCTGTGGTCACTGCACTGCCTAACTTCACCTCATTTCATCTGCTCTTGGTGGGAATTCAGCATTAACCACAAACCTTTCTGATTACTTCATTTTCAGTTAAGTGGTGTGGTTAGCTTCCCAATTGCTTCATCAAACTCAGAGGTGCACTTTGCAGCTCTGAAGGCTGAATGGAGCCAGAAGGATTACCAAAGGTAACTGAACATCAGTGGGTGTATTGGCAGGCAGTTGCGGGCTAACAGCTGGGATGCTGTAACATGTCCCCTCCTGCAGTTTCTTTTTGATGTGCTGCAAAAAATTAAGCAAATTGAAATCCTATGTCTCTCCCTTTTCTGTATCTCTGCCTTGGCTTCCTTGCTTTTTCACACAAAGTTCAAACGTCTCCTTATCTTCAAACCAGTTCAGACACTGGCCCCACCTATATCTCGATCTTTATCTCCTCCTATTCTGCCATTCCATCTGCACCTGAAGCTGAGGAGGGAAAGCAGAAGACATGCCTCCTGTCTCTTACACCAATTCCCAGTTCATCCCTTCATCCATGCTACTTTTTACTCTTGTAAATACCTGCCTATCACTATACGTCAAATGCTCTTCTTCTGCCCATTCAAAAAAAGCTTCCATGAAGCATTCCAGCTATAGTGACCACTATCCACTTTGTCTGTTCTTTATTATACAGTTGATGGAGTCCCATTCATAGCTCTGAATTTATTTGCTCTTGTGCATTTGTCAGATGCTCACAACTTTATTTTCATATTCTTTTGCAGATTAATATAAATTAGAGATGTGGCCCATACTGAAACTCCATAAACAAACTACCCAAGGTTTAGGGGAAAGTTTAGATTTGGACTTTGTGACTCCTTCCTGTCTCTCTAATGGGCTGATCTAAATTACCAGATTCATATTCCCTTGAATTTTAGGGCAGCTTGGATCTGGTTCTGAACTTAATGGCCAGATATAAAGGATAATATCTACCCATTACATTGAAACATTTTATTTTATTAAATGTATATTTTAAGCCTTTGGTTGATAGTTTATAAAAGCTACTACAAACAGTATAGCAAACTGCCCATGATGGGTTTGATCCTATAAGGTGCTGAGCACTCAACTCCCATTGAACTCAGTGAGAGTGAAGGGTGCTCAGCCCCTTGCAAGATCCAGCCCTTAGTGAATAGGGAAAGGTTATTTAAGAATCCATGACTTAAAAAAACTTTTGTTACCATATGAGAAAAGGGAAGGACTTGGCTGATGTAACATCTAATTTACTCAGCCACACCTCTGTCACCCCACTGTAGCTGATTTCTTTTTTACTGCTATAAGCAATCACTGGAATCTTTTCAAGAAGGTGTGTCAAGAGTAAATGAATAAGTCACTGAAGCATTCAATTATGTTGTAATAACCTTGTTGGAGGGATGAAGGAGTGTCTCTGGCTTTATAAATAGCACAGTGCTTTACAACTAAGCATGAAACTTTTGAAAGATCCAGTATTTCACTTGAATTGCAATTGCGTAAATCCAAGCACTGTGCAAGGTATGTGTTCTATTTATCTTACATTTTCAGTGTTAAATTTGCAGTAGAATATTAATGTCACATAATTTATAGACAAGGTTTTGGGGGTTTAATCATTTGATTTGCCTGTTAAGAAGTATTAGAGCTATAAATAATGTGCAATATTTGCTATGGAGATCTAGCTATCATAGGTTTTCATACAGTGCCAATCACTAGTATCGAAGCATGGGACAAGGAGAAGGAGATGTACAAAAGTGGTCTCTTCTCTCATATTCTGGGGTCTTCACATTCAGATGTGTAAATCTGCAGGATTAAATTTAAATATTTACAGATAAGTAAATGCTGAAATACCTTCCTTGATGGAATGCCCTCCCAAGAATACCTAGCTTGCTCACATGGAAACTTAACTATTGGTCGGGGGTCTGGTGCAAGTATATGAACTGTGCATCCAGGAATCGCATCAATTGAAGACCAGATTATAAATTACCTACATGTACTGTAAATTCCATCATATCATTAGGTCCTGTCCCTACAAGCTGCTTAATATAGCTGGACCTCACTGAAATGAATGAGACCCTGTGCAGATGCCAGGATCCAGCTATACAAAGCAGCTTGCAGGATATGGACTTTAATTTTAAAATTTGTGTTTGGCCCCCCTTGAATTTGCTGGACATCTACATAATAAAATTGAAGTTATGCATAATAAATTAATTTATATTTTCTAGATTTGGGTAGTTTTAGATTGACTCAATATATTGCAAACATCTTCAAAGGTGAAACGAGATCTATTTCTTATTCCACAGTGAAGATCCAATGATTCAAGGTACAGCCACTATCTAGTAACCCAATCCTGCCACCCTGACTCATGTGACTTGCCCTTACTCTAGTAGTCGCATTAAAGTAAATGGGACTACTCTTTTGAGTAAGAGTTGCAGGATCAGACTCTAATTTCCCAAGAAAGAGTTTAAGGCTATTTATGTGAGGCCCGTTAGGAAAAAATTAAGTAAATGGTGTGAATGGGTACATCCCATAAATAGCTTTATTTCTCAAATACAATATGAAATAACTTTGAGATTATTTGCATACAATTTTGTAGATTTTACTAGTAATGTGTCATTTTAATACCATTGTCAGTGAGCAATATACTGTCATTCCTAAAAACTTTAAAAATGCAGCAACTGGATGAACTCCAACATTGTATGTGGATTTTTTTATTAATTGTTATTTTCAAAACAGGTTACAAGAAAAGCTGAGATAATGAAAATCAGAAATTTTGCACTTCTTTGTGTGTTGATTCTGGTCTCTCTGACACTAGTAGTTGACGGTGAAACACAGAAGGAAAGAAGAAAAGAAAGACAAAACGGTGGAAAAGGTAGAAAAAAACAAACTGGAAATAATCAAGAGAATGAGAAGAGACAGAAATCCAAAGGAGGTAAATCGTCATTTAAAGGCAAGTTTACAACCAAAGATAATTCGGCATGCACCTGGGCAGTGACTGAAGTAGACACTGTTACCCTAAAAGTAGAATGCAAGAAAGGTGAAAGCAGCTTCCGGTGTGATTTTTCAGGAAGTCCTTCCACCTGTCCTCAATTTGCAGCAAACCAAAAACAATATTGGAAACAAATCTCCCGATCCCTAAAGAAACAGAAGAATATCTGTCAAGACCCAAAAGGTATCCTAAAATCTAAAGTATGTAAGAAGGGACCACAAAGTGCCCATCTCACTTTGACCGGCTCAAGCCTGATAACGCTACAAAACTCCATAAAAGACAAGACTGATCACCATAGAAAAGAGATCACACAAACTTCAGCACCTGCCATTGCACCTGAAAATCAGCCAGAGAAAAGTTCTAATGACTGCGTTGAAGATATAGATTACATTGATCAGCAAAAGGTGGCTGAAGAGTACTGTTCAGAAACATGGAGATCTTGGTGCAACTTCTTTATCACAATGATACAGGATAAAAAATGCTGATAAGATAATAGAATTCTAGAGTATTGGTAAAATTCTTAGTTACTGAAAGTTTGGTCCTATCTATTTCTTGCATACCTTTCTAGATTTGCTTCTGATTTTATATAGTGTATATACGAGCAAAAGAGAACAACTCTGCAATTTCTGACTTGTATTTCATGCAATGCTCTGTACTTGGTGTAGCTGAAGATGCTGTAGACCTTTTTTGTATATAGATTGCTATACAAATGTTACCAATGGACGTTACAAACTCTGTAAAGATGTATATAAAGCAAAGTCTTCTCATTTTTCTCTTTGAGCTGTGTTAGCCAAAGTGATGATTTCAGTGCTATGCACTTTTTCATAGTGTACAGTACTTTTGACTTCAAAATTGCTGAGGATAATAAACTTCAAAATAGACTAAAAATGATTGTTTTTTGTTTTGTTTTTCTGTGTATGTTAAAACAGATTTCTCTTGCAGTTTAGATATTTGTGGAGGACATATAATTCACTGAGGTGCCTAGATAGCAGTTTTAATAATAATACTTTTGCAGCTTTACAAAATTGTACTTCTGCTCACAGTGAGGGTAAGTTTTTTTTGTTTGTTTGTTTTAATGGGTAAGTTATTGTTTGTTCATTATCCCTCAAAGTAAAGGGCAACAAGATTTTGTGTCTGGGCTGATACATTTTCAGGACAATTGTGCAAAGCTTTGCATTGTACTTTCATCCAAGAACCATAGAGATAGAGCAAAAGTAAATATTATATGCATTTTTGATGGGTAAACTGAGGCACAGAGATTAAGTGACTTGTCCAAGATCACGCAGTAAGTTAATTGTGGAGCAAAAAATAGACCCCAGGAGTTGACTCCCAGTCTCTGTCTCTAAGAACTAGATCACTTATACAGCACATTGATTATACCTTCTGTCCAAACTTTAATGAAGATTAAATGCCTCACTTATAACTATTATATTTTGACAAAAATCTAAATTAAGTGCATTAAAAATTGCTTAACTTCATCTTCAGTTGGATCTTACAGATTTTATCTGTACTTTGTGACAATGTAGTGAAATTGTGAGAGAATAGAACTTTTAGAAATTAATGTTAAATCATGACAAGTGATTATTGGTAACCGTTGAAAAATAAATTGGAAGCAATTAAATGTATAAATCACACATTTCCTGTGGGTTTGGGGTGGGAAGAACGGTCTTGTGGCTGATTTCAGCTCTGCAATATGGGTATATTTGGAGAGAGGTAAACGTTTTAACAAGCAGAGTTGCCCTGAGCATTTTTTGGTGGGTTGCAAACCATTTATTTCTGCCTTTTTCCAAAACATAACCAGTTCCCCTCCATAATGATCACAATCACCTAACTGATCCTCCCCAAAAATCTTTAGGTCAGCCCTGGGGAAAGCATTATTTAACTACCACGGTATTAAATCCATCATACACCCACATCTTGAATACTGAATGCAGATGTGGTCAACCAATCTCAAAAAAGATATATTGGAAAAGGTTCAGAAAAGGGCAACAAAATGATTAGGGGTAGGGAATGGCTGCCATATAAGGAGAGATTAATAAAACTGGGACTTTTCAGCTTGGAAAAAAGACGACTAAGGGGGGATATGATAGAGGTCTATAAAATCATGACTGGTGGGGAGAAAAGTAAATAAGGAAGTGTTATTTACTCCTTCTCATAACAGAAGAACTAGGGGTCACCAAATTAAATTAGTAGGCAGCAGGTTTAAAACAAACAAAAGGAAGTATTTTTTCACACAACACACAATCAACCTGTGGAACTCCTTGCCAGAGGATGTTGTGAAGGCCAATACTAGAACAGGGTTCAAAAAAGAACTAGATAAATTCATGGAGGATAGGTCCATCAATAGCTATTAGCTAGGATGGGCTGGGATGGTGTCTCTAGCCTCTGTTTGCCAGAAGCTGGGAATGGGTGACAAGGAATGGATCACTTCAAGATTACTGTTCATTCCCTCTGGGGCACCTGGCATTGGCCATGGTCAGAAGACAGGATACTGGATTAATCATAGAATCATAGAATATCACGGTTTGAAGGGACCTCAGGAGGTCATCTAGTCTAACCCCCTGCTTAAAGCAGGACCAATCCCCAACTAAATCATCCCAGCCAGGGCTTTGTCAAGCCTGACCTTAAAAATATCTAAGGAAAGAGATTCCACCACCTCCCTAGGTAACGCATTCCAGTGTTTCACCACCCTCTTAGTGAAAAAGTGATATCTAGTGATATTTTTCCTAATATCCAACCTAAACCTCCCCCATTGCAACTTGAGACCATTACTCCTTGTTCTGTCATCAGCTACCACTGAGAACAGTCTAGATCCATCCTCTTTGGAACCCCCTTTCAGGTAGTTGAAAGCAGCTATCAAATCCCCCCTCATTCTTCTCTTCCGCAGACTAAACAATCCCAGTTCCCTCAACCTCTCCTCATAAGTCATGTGTTCCAGTCTCCTAATTATTTTTGTTGCCCTCCGCTGGACGTTTTCCAATTTTTCCACATCCTTCTTGTAGTGTGGGGCCCAAAACTAGACAGAGTACTCCAGATGAGGCCTCACCAATGTTGAATAGAGGGGAATGATCACGTCCCTCAATCTGCTGGCAATGCCCCTACTTATACATCCCAAAAGGCCATTGGCCTTCTTGGCAACAAGGGCACACTGTTGACTCATATCCAGCTTCTCGTCCACTGTAACCCCTAGGTCCTTTTCTGCAGAACTGCTGCCTGGCCATTTGGTCCCTAGTCTGTAGCGGTGCATGGGGTTCTTCCGTCCTAAGTGCAGGACTCTGCACTTGTCCTTGTAGAACCTCATCAGATTTCTTTTGGCCCAATCCTCTAATTTGTCTAAGGCCCTCTGTATCCTATCCCTACCCTCCAGCGTATCTACCTCTCCTCCCAGTTTAGTGCCATCTGCAAACTTGCTGAGGGTGCAGTCCACACCATCTTCCAGATCATTTATGAAGATATTGAACAAAACCGGCCCCAAGACCAACCCTTGGAGCACTCCACTTGATACTGGCTGCCAACTAGACATGGAGCCATTGATCACTACCCGTTGAGCCCGACAATCTAGCCATCTTTCTATCCACCGTATAGTCCATTCATCCAGCCCATACTTCTTTAACTTGCTGGCAGGAATGCTGTGGGAGACCGTGTCAAAAGCTTTGCTAAAGTCAAGAAACTTGTCCACCTCTTTCCCCTCATTCACAGAGCCAGTTATCTCATCATAGAAGGCAATTAGATTAGTCAGGCATGACTTGCCCTTGGTGAATGGTTAGACCCAGTATGGCCATTCTTATGTACTCCCCTGGGGTGTGTGGAGATCTTAATATTCCCCCATTCAGTTTCTGCAACAATAGAGCCCAGTTGCATGTACCTTTCAGTCTCAGCAATCAATTAATATCAGTTTCCATTTACATTGAAAAAGATTACATATGTACTGGAATAAAAAACAACACAGTCTTTCATACAAATATCCTCAGTAAGAAGACATTGGTGCTATAGGCTGAATTGTTTCTGAGCAGGATGTTTCCAAAAGTTTGCTCTTCAAAGTCAACCACACTGGTTGAGACTTGAATCCACCATATCATGCGGGGTTGAGTTGCTTTTGGCAGGGCAGAACAGAAAAGGAATTTGCTTCAGTAGTCACAGTTTTTTGTTGGCTTTACTCTGAAAGCTCACACGCGTACATGGTTTTGTACCTGATTATATTTTATGCCACTTCTTATATCGCTACAGGCAAACAAAGCTTTTATATAACAGATTGGCAAAGGCATGATGCTGCTGATGTGGTAGCACGTGCACACATACACGCTTTCTTACTACTATTTTACTTAATGGACGCAATTTTATTTACAAAGTCCATCTGACAAGAGAAGGCTTAACCATGGGTATATTACATTTGCATTTGACCCTAATGCCCACTGCAAAGCATCACGATAGAGGAATTGCTGCCAATTGTTGAAGAGGCTGGGGAGACAGTACTTCAGGCTCTTTAGAAAGGGGTGAAAAACTAATAATCAGTTACCAATTATCCCAATTTTATGTGTAGGGATCTAAGGTGCATGCTGTACCCTCACTCCTGGATTTGAATTCTAGCTGCTAATCATCTTTTTTTTTTTTTTTTTTTTTGACAAAGCCTGCCTGATATTAGGAGAATGTTTTGGCAAGAAACAAAATCAGAAGCAAAGAAAGCATTAGCAGCAGCCTTTGGCTCAGGCAATCATATACTGAGGCAAGCTTGTATGAGTAACTATACAGTAGACTCAAGGTGGGTGAGAGAATATCTTGTACTAGACCAAATTCTGTTACTGGGAGAGATGAGCTGTCAAGCTCACCCAGAGCTCTTCTTCAGGTCTGGGAAATGCTGTACAACAAAAAGATGTACCAGATGTAGCCGGCAACCTTTATGAGAGTTTCAAGTCATGCCAAGTCATAGATGAACATTTTGAGCTATGGGCAGGGCCGTCTCTAAGGGTTCCACTCTTCCAGGCATGCTGGTAAACATCCATCCTTAACTAGCTACAGTTACACAACCATTCATTGATTGTTTTGTTACCTTAAACCTATTCTGTCTCTGCCTATCTGTGCACAGTATTGCTCCTTTAATGGCTGCTTGCCAAGTGAATACTGGACTAAGCCAGAGTGGCACAGCCCAGTGCATGCTCTAGCCTGAGACCCCTCCATGTAGCTAATCTTGGAAGGATTCCATTTTTATCAGTAAACGTCGATTTCACTGTGTACACACACACAAGGATGAAAACACATTCCATTGATACTAATCAAAATTTACAGATCAACAAAGTAAGAAAAATACTGCTTGAAAACTAATTAGAATTTGATTTAAGGTCATATACTTTGTATATTTTAGCATGTGATATTGACAATTTGGGTTTTAACAGTTTATAAAGCTTTTTTTTTTTTGAATCTCAATGTGTACTATCAGTAAATAATTGTCTGACACGCCACCCATAATTTGGCACTCTAAGATAAATGAGATGAGGTGTGCCCTAAAAAGTTTACCATGTAAAGGGAGAGGTTAATCCCACTGAGTTCCATGTGGCTATTTGCATGAGTAATGATTTGCAGGATTAGGTTCTTAGTCCTCATTTATTTTCAGGCAGTTATTAAGGGCCCACTTCTGCAACTCATACTGAGAAGTATTTACTTACATAACTAAATGCAATGGGCCCACTTACATAGGTATTAGCCCAGGATTTATTGACCCACCAAGCTGTGCACATGTCTACAGTGACTATCTGCACAATGCTTTTGCTCCCTCTATCCATTTTTTCCCTACTGTTAGATAATCTCTCTTCACTGACTTGTTGCATCGTCGAGTTAGTAAGTATTAATACGGTTCTTCTCTCTGTAACTGAGCCCCTCAGAAAGCACTTATGGATTTTGTCCTCACAACACCCCTGTGAAGAAGAGAAGTATTACCCCCACTTACAATGGGGAAATGAGACACAGGATAGATTAAATGGCTTGGCCAAGGTCACACAGAAAGTCTGTGGCTGAACTAGGAATTAAACACAGGTCTCTTGAGTCCCAGATCAAGAGCTGGGTAATCATTGGTTATTACTCTTTGGGGCAGGGACTATTGTAAAAAAAAAGAATATATTGATGAGCAATATCTCTTTAAGAACTGTTGTTTCCTTTTCAATGAAACATAGTTTACTGTGTTTTTATTTATTTATCTCATGATTTATAACTTGCATCTCTTGCTGAGAAAGAGGTGTAGAGTTGGCAGACTTGGAAAATTCATTCTAGTTTCAGAGGCAGTATAGGTTTCAGAGGGATTCCCTTAAAGTGGGGAATAGTCCCAGCACTGTTAGTCTGCAACCTGTGAACATCAATGAACTTCTTGACTATACCCATTGTGTATTAGATGAAAAAATAAACAAACACCCAGAACCAAGAACCCTCAAAGCTTTATAGTGAAATATAAAATGGAATCAGTGCTGCATGCTATCCAATAGTGTTACAGTGTTTAAAATAATTTCCAATCATCTTGACACATACCAAGTTATCCTTATTTTAAGCGAAATTTTGGGACTGATTTTCAAAAACAGCCTCCAACTGTATGAAAAAACTTTCTGCACAATTTTCCACCTGCAATTAATTTTGTGGGCTCAGACGCTACCTCATATACATCTGTCAGTGTACCCTGTACACCAGGCATGGGCCGCCTCAGTGTTGTTATTGGTGCCTGCATTTACTGTGGTGCAGCATGGGAGGCCCGAGCTAAGGCTCGTTGCAATGTCAGGCCCTTTTAGCCTTAGTTCCTTTCTAGTTTACTTGTTTCAATGTGTTTTTCACTCACTTTTACTACAGGACACATTTTCTTTAATAAATTTCCATTCCTTTCATGCCCAGCTTTACTCATTCCTCTATTTGGCAGCAGTACTGGTTACACATCTAATCTCACAACATGTTGCTTAATGGCCCTTAAGAGAATAGAATGTGAGTGACTCACCCTTCCTGCTTCCAACACAACCCAACCTTCCCTTTTCCCTGAGGGAGCCAACGAGTACGTACCACCTGATATCACCTCACCTGTACCCGGCCAATCAGTGCAGAGGATCAATCTTCAGGCACTACACATTTTACACCATTGCTCTCAGTCCATGTGGACATGACTGAGCTCAGATAACGAACTCTCCTCCCTTTTCCGCCTCTACCTTCTGCTGCTGATGCCCTAGGCAGAGCAGCTTCTTACTTGTTAGTGGTTGCTGCACCTCTCCTGTTCTTGGCACACTTTCCAATCCGTTTCCATACACTGTTTTGTTTGTTTCCTCCAGGCTATCTCCAAGGGTGGTGTTAATTTGGTTAGCAAATGAGGCTTAGTTCAAATGCTATGTGAAAAAAATCCTACTTAAAAAGGAGAGGAAATGTCACAAGCTTCAGCTCACAGATTCTCCTTGCAATCATAGCATCAGGGTGGTGCAGTCAGTTTTATTCCCCCTGTGGAGCATAGGTGGGCCTTTGTCCTTCACCTCCATGAATGGACCAGGGAATCCTATTGATCACAAGACCATGGCAGGGAGCCAGGGGGTCTGTGCGAAGGTCTAGTGTACCTGCATGGCTCCCCTATGCTATGTCAGCACAGATTCCTTAGGAGCCAGGGGACACCTTAATCCCATCTGCTACCCTAAAGCCCCTGAGGGGAAAGTAGAATAACAGAATTCTGAGGTCAGTGCTACGTATGCTGACAAATCCTTATGGGTTTGAATGGGCATGGTGCTGAGAATGGCCAAGGCCCCCAGCTTGCTCCCTCCAATGCCATGACTCTGCAGACTAGAGACTTCTGTATTAAGAAGCAACAGGAGGCCATAGCACAAAGCTCCCTTCCACTCAGCCCCATCCCAGCTCTGTCCTGGTTAGAAAGCCACTACAGGTGGAAAAGGGCAGGAGAATTGGGGCTCAATTTATTTAATTAACAAGGCTGCATTTGTCACTGGTTTCTTTGGAAGGCTGCTCCTGTCCCAGGTGAGGGATTTATTAGGCTCCTTTAGCTAATGGCACAGTTTTCTCTGGCTTCCTTCCAAGCTTACTTACTTATTGCCATTGAAACAGCTAGTTCTCAAGATAGAACAGTGATAAGGAGGTGGGAAAGAAATGGAGTAGCTTACATGCGAAGACAGTCCATAGAATTGTTGCCACGTGGCTGGTTTTTAACTGGGTCAGACTTTGATCATATCTATCACTGTGCAGTCATGATACATTTAATTAACCTGAAGTTTCCAGTCCACCATGGAAATCACAAACTGACTTACAGGTAGTAGACACCTCAAAAAGACTACGTGAAAGGTTGAAACGTTCAAAACTGTTTATTTGTACCACAGCTCTGTGATGTGTTCACATGTGTCAGGCTGGAAAAGGGTTGCACCAGTAAGCCAGAATGGTTTAAACTAGATATTAAATTAAAACCCAGAAATTCTTTCTGTCAAATAATATCTTTTAAAGGTGACATATTCTGTATTTCTATGATATTCAAACAGAGTGAGGGTAATAGGATATTATATATAAAAACTAAGATCAGGTAATAAGGTATTTGAGGTATGTGAAGGTAGAGGAGATGCTATAATTCTTTTTGGGGTGTGGTGCACTTTTAAATGTGAAGAGACTTCGTGCCTCTCTGCTGGGTTAGGTAAAACCATTAAGTGAATCAAGATGATGGTTTTTATAGGCTACTTTCTCTTCATGGGGTATTCTGGTGGTTTTGTTCTCTGTTGTTTTTTTCCCCGTGATCTGAAGTAAACCACCTCTGTGGAAAGTCACATTTTGGCTAAGAATCTGTGCTGTGCCTTCGGGAGGGGTAGCCTGGGGAGAGGAAAGGCAAAGGTGGCTTTAGGTCGCCCTTGTGCCTGTCCCATTCTGGGTTGCTATGGGGGTGCTGTGCCCCTGCCCAAGTCTAGGACTGCCTTTGGGCTATTCTGCAGGAGCTGAGAATACCCTCAGCTATGGATGCTTTAGGAACTCCACTCCTGCCCCTTGTCCTAAGGTTTGTGAGATGGTATTCTGTGCAGTGCCTGCATTGGGGGAGTTGTCTCCTGGTCAGCTAAGGGACTTTGTACAACTGCAGCAGTGTACAATGGCTGTAGTAGGAGGGAGAATCCCACTCTTTGTGTATGGAAAGCATAGCAGTGTTAACATGCTGTACTGTGCATTCCAGGAAAGCTTTGAATTCACAAACTTTGCATTTCTTAAACCCTGTGCAAATGACACAGAAGCAAGCCGATAATGATGGTGCCAGTTTATAGACAGGGGAAGCAGGAGGTTGACATTAGGATGTTAGAGTTCCAACTGATATAAAATGGAGTCCCTCTCTTCTGAACTGATACTGAATTGAGCTTCTGATACAGAAACAATTCTCTAGCATAGTGTTAGGAGGTCACACTGCTACAGACGGAGTCTTTTAGATAATGACATATAAAAAGCAAAGTATTGATGGAACTGTGGTTATCAGAGACCTCATGTTGCTAGCTTTGTCAGAGTAAAGAAGTTACCCTATGATGTCCTGGCCAAAGTCCAACTGGGTAATTACATCCTGCTAACTAAATTTCCCTTAGAGTTTCAGTTGCATTCTTCACTGCCTGTACTATTTTGTAGTGATGTGCTCTAACAGCTGACGCTTTTAAGCCCAGATGAGGGCAATTTACCACAGTCCATAAAGCTGAGGGAGGACCACCTATTTAGAAGGAATAAAAGAAGACAATAAAAGGAAGAAAGGTGTAAAAAGGAAGAAAAAAACCCAACTATGTGGTTAGAGGTCTTAATATTGTAAGCTAGAGTCACAATGTTGTCATTGCAATTTTCTCTCAAGTCTTGTCATCTTTGGTGTTTCTCTAAAAGGCCAAAATCCTGAAGTGCTGTGATTAGGGGAGAATTTACAAATTCAGTAAAATAAAGTAAGAATCTCACTTTTATGATTAAACAGAAAAGCTGGAAAAGGTGACCAAATGCACCCTGTTGGCTCAAAAACCAGAAGGCAAATGAAAAGAAGTCCAAATCTATTCATTTTTTAAAATGGCATGATTTGTAAGCCAATCTCATGATTTCTGAACATGTAGGATATTTCTACGCTACAGTGGGAGGTCTGGTTGCAACACATATAAGCTGGCTGTTCTAAAATTACCAGGTGAGGGCCACCTTCATGCCAAATAGACAGGGCTTCGAGCCCAAATATGTCCCTGGCTCATGCCCCTCTCCACTCTCCAAAGTCCATGCCCTGGAGGCACTGTCAAGCTGGCAACTCGAGTATTCTGTCACCTCAGGCTTCTCCAGAAGAAGTGATTTCTTTCCAGTGAGGGCAGGAGAGGCACATCAAGAGGGCTTGTCTGACCATGGAATGTAACTATGGGGAAGAATCAACCTCCTCCAGCGCTAACAGACTGCACCGTGTTTTCAAGGTAATGACAGTTGTACAAATTAATGAATTGACATAACAAGCGTTAGTGGATTTGGGCTGTGATAAGGGAAGGCATGTGAAAAGAGGATGGGAATGGTGGGGGGTGCTTCCAAGGTGGAACAATGGCCTCAGTTCCTGGACAGTAGAGTGGAGGGGGTTCTCCTCAAATGGACACTTCCCCTTGAGCACCAAGTTCAGGTTGGCAACCTGCAGTGGAGCAATGGCCTTCACACCGTTGCTGCTAGTACAGGAATGGCCAAACTGTGGCTCTTTTGTCATTAAAGTGCAGCTTGCAGAGCCCCCACTTCCACCCCCATTCTCCACCTAACAGAATGGGTGAGGGGAGCTCAGGACCTCTGCCTTGCAGTGTGGTAGTGGGGTAGGAGCTTCTGCCCAGCAGGGAGCGGGGTCTCAGGGCTTCAGCCCTGCAGGGTGCACCTGCCAGGGGTTGGGGCTTCAGCAGGAGCAGGGCCCCAGTCCTCGAACTTCTGAAGATTGTCATATGTGGTTCGAAGGGCCAGTAATTTTGGCCACCCCGTGCTAGTATATCACAATATCCTTCCTAATTTACATTCAGAAGCAGAGTTTGTTTGTATCAGGGTTCAAAAAATTTGTTCACATTAGACAGGTCTAAACCAGTCTAAATACATCATTTTGGTAGAGCAAACAGCAAGCAATCTTGTCCAATTGCAAGCTTTCACTGGCTTGTTACAATCACCTCACATTTCATCTGCCAATTGCAGGAGCACAGGAGATGACAGTTTAATCTCCTGATTGTTAGAAACACCTTGTGACTACAGCATTTGTTTGATGTATTGTTTCTCATGTGCTTGGGATGATGTCCAATTCTATGATTGGAAAAAGGGGCTTTTATATTTTTATAGAGCCTGATTCAAAGCCTACATTGACGACAATGGCGCTTTGGATCAGGCCCATAGTGACTATAATAGTTAATGAGTCTCTTCAAACAAGTCCAGTTCCAGAAGATCTAATCCTGGTCTCTAGGGTCTGTGAAGGCCATATGAAAAATAAAGTGTATCCTTCTAAAATCCAGGAGGCTTTGAGCTTGATCCATCTGCTAGCGCAGTGCCAATGTTTGAGTTCTGTTGTTGTCTCTTCGAATGCTAGGAGCTCTCTGGAGCAGAGATCATCTCCTCATATAGTTCTAGAGCACCAAGCACACTGATGGTGCTCAGTAAAGAACAAATAATGGGCAGCTTTTGGAAGGTGCATTTTTGCATGCACAAAGCAGGAGTTTTCAGTGCTCAAGCTGGCGATGTGTAAAACCTCTCCTTGAAAAATCAGAGTAGGCAACATATCACTATGCCACGCTGGGAAAATATTATTAACATATCCTCTCCAAGATTATTTATCGCAAGTAGGGCATAAATTCAGCCAGAGCTGTCCGAAGCAGAGCTCTGGTAAATATTTTCAAACTCGCGGGAGCCAAGGCGTGCTCACAGGGCTGGAACTTTGGGGTTCCAGGAAATATTTAGTGATAATTTAAGCCCTGATTGCAAGCCAGATGCACCCCCTGTTGCCCATATTTTCAAAAATGTGCATACAATATAACCGTAGAGGTATAAACACCTTGGGAATGCAGGTTGTTCGTAACTCTGAAGTGTTCATAACTCTGAACAAAATGTTATAGTTGTTCTTTCAAAAGTTTACAACTGAACATTGACTTAAACTTTACTATTCAGAAGAAAAATGCTGATTTTAACCATCTTAACTTAAATGAAACAAGCACAGAAACATTTTCCTTACCTTGTCACATCTTTTTTAAACTTTCCCTTTTTTCAGTAGTTTATGTTTAACACAGTACTGTACTGTATTTGCTTTTTTGTCGCTGCTGCTGCCTGACTCCGTATTTCTGGTTCCACATGAGGTGTGTGGTTGACCAGTCAGTTCGTAACTCTGGTGTTCATAACTCTGAGGTTCTACTGTATATTTACTAGAGCTGTGTGTGAAATTATTTTTGCATACATGGATTATTGCTGTTACATAGTTTTGAACATTTGGCCCTGTCTGTTATACTGTACTGTCTTACCTTCCAGGGAGATGTACCAAAACACACCTTACTTCAGAGAAACTCTCAGCTAGGTAGGGGGAGCATGTCCATCATCATACTCTTTCAATTTGTGCACAGATTGCTGCTGCAGCAGAGAGAACATGGTTTGCCTGGGTTCAGCTTTAAGACAGTCTGAGTATCAGACATACCACAGTTCATTCTCTGCTGAAAATCTTATAATAAGAAATAATGGTGGCAACAGTGTGATACCTGTTGCCAAGTGTTGCATTTTCAATGGCAACCACTGTTAGTAGAAATGGGTCTGATTAGGAATTCAACATCCAAACACCCAGCACTTTGGGGGAAGTTTAGATTCAAAGCCTAAAATTGCAAACCTAGCTCATCTCAAATGACAAAGCAATGGTTTTATTATAATTATTTATTATTTGTATTACTGCACTGCCAAAGAGCCCTAGTCATGGACCAGAACTGTGGTGCTAGGTGCTGTACAAATAAGTACGTGCTGTCGTCTGAATTGCCTTTGGGCTATACAAGGATGCACAGCAAACATATAGTGCACTGATGAATTTACAGTCTCCTCAGAACACAGTGACCCAAATTCTCATCTAATTCATGCCACTCACAGTTTGGATTAATGCCATTGCATAGTGTGCTTGTCTGGGTGGTATTTGTCTTGTTGCCTGTAGATAATAGAATGAAAAGGCCCAGTTTCATCCTGAGACACACCTGTGTGAGACCAATGGAAGGACTAGTCCAAAACATAAAATATTCCTTAGGCTTTACTGCTAATTTTATAGACAGAAACACCCCAAGAAACATGTTTGGTTTTTTCCAGTTGCAAGCAGACACTGGTATTTCTGTTGCTAAGTGTGATGAGGCATTGCACCCATTACAGGGAAATAAAGGGGCTGTAATAATGTAAGAGTTGTACATGCTTGCCAAGAAAGGCAGTCATTAAACCTAATTCTCATGCTAGTAGACTTTATTAAGGCATTCAATTCAGATTTAACTTCTAGACACCCATTAACATTCTGAGTGTCTCACAAATATCTCCAAGAATGTATGAAAAATGCTGAATTGTTACAAAACCACAAACCAGCCTGACCAGCTGAGCTCCTCAATCAGCCAAAAAGCCTGCAGGGTCATCGTAGCCATGTATATCATTCCCAGGATATGAGAGAGACAAGCTGGGAGAGGTAATATCTTTTATGGACCAACTTCTGTTGGAGCGAGGCAAGCTGCGATGCTCAGAGTACCTTTCCCAAACCTGAAGAAGAGCTCTGTGTGGCTCAAAAGCTTGTCTTTCTCACCAACAGCAGTTGGTCCAATAAAAGACAATTACCTCACCCACCTTGTCTCTCTACAGATTTTGTGGGCAGTTTTGCCTGATTAAGGTCTGCATGATGAAGCTCTACAGTTTATAAGATTGTGCACTTATAAACACTTTCTAATGCTATATCTAGGACCTCTAAATCCTTACGGATATTGCCATTCCTAGTTTCCAACAATGGTATACAAAAATATATCAAAAAATGGCTGAAAATCCTGGTACAGATTTAATGGGAAAAATACAGTACTATCGCTATATTTTACTCCTCCATTTTCTGTCAATGCAAACCACAACAGGGCACTCAGGCTTTTCATTGCTGGAAAATAAAGGGCCAGATCCTCAGCTATGTTGCTGCACTATAGGAACCGTCTGAGGCCACTGGAGGAGTTTCCAGCATAGGAAAATCCAGGGTGGCTCCTATTTTGTCCCTTCTCACCCCTGGATGCCAGCACAGGTGGTGTAACCAGAGAAAAAGAGGCACGGTGAAGTAGGGTTGCCAACCCTCATGGACTGGCCGGGGGTCTCCCAGAATCAGTCTCAATCTCTCAGTTGCTATTGAAAGCAATCCAGGAGATTTTAATAGGCCAAAAGACCGGTCAGCTGCACAGCAAGGCTAAGGCAGGCTCCCTACCTACCCTGGCTCTGCGCAGCTCCCGGAAGCAGCCGGCATGTCCCTGCAGCCCTTAGGTGCAGTGGCAATCAGGGAGGCTCTGAGCACAGCCCCCTGCCCTGAGCGCCTGCTCTGCAGCTCCCATTGGCTGGGAACTGTGGCCAATGGGATCTACAGAGGTGGTGCCTGCAGGCAGGGGCAGCATGCAGAGCCCCCTGGCTGCCTAGGAGCCGCAGATACATGTTGGTCACTTCCAGGCAGGGCCGTCCTTAGCCATAGGCACCACTGTGCTGGGAGTCCGGACAGATGGGAAGCAGTGGAGCATGTAAGAGCAGAGCTGCTGGGTCCTAGAGAGAGCCGAATGCAGCACAGTCTGAGGGAGGAGATTGGCTGCTGGGGTCTCTGGGGGGGCGGGGTAGGGGTGGGGGAAAGAGGAACTCACCTGTGAGTGTGACTCTCTCCCCTGGCGTGAGGTGAGGTGAGGCAGGCTCGGCGGCTGCAGTATCCTTTGTTGACCCGCATAACATCCATTCTTCTCTCCCCCCCCGCCCCACAGAGCAGCCCCCCGTTCCTCTCTCCCCTCCCCTCCGGCAGGGCTGGGTTGGGTGAGGGGAAGTGGGGAGCTGAGTGGGTGCGTGCTGAGGAATGAAAGTGAAAGTAACTCACTTCCTCGGCAGCCAGCCAGGATTGGAATGGTCACACACAGCTGGCTGGGCCCGATAGCATGAGTGAAAAATCAGGATGGGGGTTGGGGTAGGGTGATGTCCCACTTTTATAGGGACAGTCCCAATTTTTGGGTCTTTTCTTATATAGGCTCCTATTACCCTCCACCCCCTGTCCTGATTTTTCACACTTGCGGTCTGGTCACCCTAGGTGGGGGTAATTGGTGCCTATATAAGACAAAGCCCCAAATATCGGGACTGGCCCTATAAAATCAGGACATCTAGTCACCCTAGCTGGGGAGCGCGTCTCTCCCCTGGGCTGGCAGTGATCCATCTCATCCGGGGGGGAACTGCGCAGGGCAGGATGAGCTGCTGTGGCTCCGTGGGTGCCCTGTCCCTGAGATCAGATGCTGTGCTAACTTCACCATGATCCATTGGGCTGGCGGTGGTGCCCATTGGCATGTGATCAGACCTGAGGGTTTGCTGCTGCTGTTGCCTCTCTGCACCCCAAGAGGTGGATTTTGGGGTACTGCAGTTTTCCACCTATCTCCTCCTCTACTGCAGCTGTTGGACCAGCAGGCTGGGGGGTGAGTGAGCCAAGCATGAAAGCAGTACTATGTTGCCATTTAGATTGTCATTTAACAACTTTGTTTGCCAAAAATGCTTGCTAATAATCCTGAATCCAATTTCAATATTTTTTTTTAAAAAATCCATATCTTAGCCAAAAACAGAAAATTAAGTTGTTGACAATTATTTTTGACAAGTTTGGTTTGGGGCAGAGAGTGGGCCAGTTTTCATCAGAAAAACAAAAAATGTTGACTGGCTTTCCTGTAGCCCTGTTACTACTGAGTAGAGCTCTCCGACAACTGTAATATGCTCATCTCCTTATTATTGTATAGAGTGACCATATGGTGTACTCAGATTCTCTTGCTTTTTTTCCCAGTGAGTCAGTATAGCTTTTGCCAGCCCAGCGGTTGGGCAGCCAACGTCTTTCGTTTTCACAATGTTTTGTCCAACTTTCATAAAGTAAATACACGGTTAATATGAGTTTAAAAAGGCCAGGGACGCTTCTTTGTGAAGAATCTGTGCAGCAGATCATGCTGTGAACATGTCAGTTTTTGATGGAACTTTAGAGGCAGCGATTTATCATGTATTTCCAGCCGTGCCCAAAATGTGCTGCTATTGCTAATGTCTTTCCAAACAAATATAAGGCACAACAGGACTCCTGTCACATTTCTGTGCTGTCTTAATCGAGAGGAGATGATTCTGTGCTGACTTCATTTTGGTCACTTTGTGCTTTACCTAGGAGTAAAACTAGGGTTATATTTTGCCACTGTTTGGAAACCCAGCTTATTAAACTGGATAATGCCGTTGATCTATTTACAGTATAAGGTGGATATAGAGTTGTAACTAACATTAAGATGGATGCCCACTATACATTTAAAACTAAAAAGTGGCTTTGTAAAAATGACATGGGTTTCCAACTCGACTGTGTCTCTGTCAGGGTGGAGCGCCTTGTGAGGTGTCTGCACACTAGCTCAAGGTCATAGACTCACGACTAGCCTATATTAGTTATTTTAAATAATATTTCTGATAACCTGACAATTTAAACAGTTATTTCTTTAAAAAACACCCTTATAAGTTATGTCATATCGAAAACAACTTTCCGGGTCACAAAAAAGAAAACGGAAGAATGAAATAGGATTAGGCTGTACAAGCACAGACGGGTTCTATACTTAAGTTTGTACGTCATGAAAACAACGAAGTTGATCAAGATCATCAAGTAACTGCTGAAGAAAATTTTTATGCCGATGAAGCTCAAGAAATGTAACAACACACAGAACATTCATTTGAAACAGATGCAGACACAAAACAAGAAATTACAACAGTTGAAACTGTACTAGCATGGGATATAGATGACATTGGCACATGTCCGCAATCTTTAAACAACGAATTCTGTGCCATTATGCTTGAGAAAGGCCCTGGGAGAATAAAAGGTCTTGAATATCCTAAAGACATTAGAGGTAGGAAATTCACAGAAAACAATTACTACAAAAGACTTTCTAATGGTGAAATTGTCAACAGACGGTGGCTTGTGTACTCTAAATGCAAGGATGCTATATTTTGTTTCCCATGCAAGCTTCTCAATAGTTGCAGTTTTAAGATAGCAACCATGGGTATTAATGATTGGAAAAATCTTAGTCACATATTACCGCAACATGAAAAGGCACAACACCACATTGCAAGTATATCTATCAACAAACAATCTGGCTTTTAGAGGAAGCATTAAGAAATTATTCCAGCCCAAAAATGGCAATTTTTTGGGCCTTGTACAACTGCTGCGAAAATTTGACACAGTGATGAGTGAACATCTCCGAAGAGTAACTGAAAATAAAATACGTGACCACTATTTGGGACCAAGAATTCAAAATGAACTGATAATGCTAATGAGTGATAAAGTGAGAGACAAAATTGTTTCATTGGTTACTTTGGCAAAATATTTTGCCGTAATTCTAGATTGCACTCCTGACATAAGTCATCAAGAACAGATGTCATTAGTAGTGACATTTGTCGACATTAGTGATTCAGCACAGATTACAGTTAAGGAATCATTTATCACATTTTTAGAAGTAGAGGACACTACAGGTTTTTGACTTCTTCAAGCTCTTCTTGAGGAACTAAAACGAATGGGATTGTCCGTAATGAGCATTAGAGGACAAGGCTATGAAAATGGTGCCAATATGAGAGGATGCATTTCTGGCATGCAAGCTAGATTCCTGGCAGAAAATCCACAAGCCTTTTTTGTTCCGTGTGCATGCCACAGCCTTAATTTGATTTTGTGTGATATGGCCAAGTCTTCTGTAGAAGCTATTTCTTTTTTTGGTTTGCTGCAACACATTTACATGCTCTTTTCAGCTTCCACTCAATGATGACAAGTATTCAAAGCACATATCAATGGTATTACTGTTAAGCCTCTATCTGAGACACGCTGGGAAAGCAGAGTAGAAAGTGCAAAAACATTGAGATATCAATCTGAGGAAGTTTACAAAGCACTGGTTGCTATTTTGGAAGAAGCCAAAGATCCAAAAGTGAAGCACAGTCATTGGCCTCTGAAATATCCAGCTTCAAGTTTCTAACATCTGTTGTAATCTGGTATGACATTCTTGTTAAAATCTCAAGTGTAAGCAAAATAATGCAGAGTCCAATGATGCAGCTTGATTCAACACTTACTTTACTAAACAATACACGAGACTTTTTAGTGAAATACAGAGAAAATGGATTCAAAGAAGAACAGGTTACAGCAAGAGAGCTTGCATAGGCACTCGGTGTAGAACCAAAATTTCCATGTCTGAACGTGAAACGAGTTTCAAGGAAAAAACGGCAAGCGGAATATGAAGGTGCAGATGAGCCCATAGACAATCCAGAAAAGAAATTTGAGGTTGAATTTTTTAATGTTGTGATGGATAAAGCAATATCTGCCGTTGATGAAAGGTTTAATACCTTATGAGCACACCATGAACAGTTTGGATTTTTGTATGACTGTCATAAATATGAAGGGAAGGGTAAACACCTTTAAATCCCTCCTGGCCAGAGGAAAAATCCTTTCACCTGTAAAGGGTTAAGAAGCTAGGATAACCTCACTGGCACCTGACCAAAATGACCAATGAGGAGACAAGGTACTTTCAAAGCTGGAGGGGGGGAGAAACAAACGTTTTCTTGGTCTGTGTGTTGCTTTTGCTGGGACCAGAGCAGGAATGCAGGTCAGAACTTCTGTAAAGGGCTGATAAGCAATCTAGTTAGATATGCGTTAGATTCTGTTTTGTTTAAATGGCTGATAAAATAAGTTGTGCTGAATGGAATGTATATTCCTGTTTTTGTGTCTTTTTGTAACTTAAGGTTTTGCCTAGAGGGATTCTCTATGCTTTGAATCTGATTACCCTGTAAGGTATTTACCATCCTGATTTTACAGAGGTGATTCTTTTACTTTTTCTTCAATTAATATTCTTCTTTTAAGAACCTGATTGCTTTTTCATTGTTCTTAAGATCCAAGGGTTTGGGTCTGTGTTCACCTATGCAAATTGGTGAGGATTTTTATTAAGCCTTCCCCAGGAAAGGGGTGTAGGGTTTGAGAGGATTTTGGGGGGAAAGACGTTTCCAAGCGGGCTCTTTCCCTGTTATATATTTCTTAGACGCTTGGTGGTGGGAGCAATAAAGTCCGGGGCAAAAGGTAAAATAGTTTGTACCCTGGGGAAGTTTTAACCTAAGCTGGTAAAAATAAGCTTAGGGGTTTTTTCATGTAGGTCCCCACATCTGTACCCTAGAGTTCAGAGTGGGGAAGGAACCTTGACAATGACATAACTAAATTCAACGAAATAGGAAAACGAGCAGCAAATGACAAAGTGCAAGAACCTAGAGAGCCTCCTGAAGCACAGTGATAGTTTTGATTTAAATGGACTTGAACTGTACAAAGAATTGAGTACATTGTCATCAATGTAGCCACATGCAAAATCGGTGATTGACATGGTACAGTTTATTCATATCAGCAAACTTGTTGACATATATCCTAATGTGTACATTGCCACTCGTATTCTACTGACAATTCCTGTAACAGTAGCATCAGGAGAACGGAGTTTCTCAAAACTAAAGCTCATTAAAAACTATTTCCATTCTACAATGTGTCAGGAATGACTGACTGGTCTTTCACTCGATTCTTGCAATTGAACAAGACATCACTTTGTCTTTGTCATACGATGACATTATTACTGATTTTGCAGCCAAAAAAGCCAGAAAGGTCTCTTCTAATTAAAAACAAATCCTTGTTTCAATACCTTGTCATAGAAATTTCTAATAAAATGTTGACAAATTAAAAAAAAATTATTTGCATCATTCTGTCAATAAATCAGAATTTTTTCTATAGCGTTACTTCTTTAGTGCTAGTCCATCAGCATTACAGTGTGCTTAATTGAGTGAAATGGTTTTTAATAAAGTGCATGTGGCAAGTTTTCTGGTACTGTAACTTTATGTTTGTGTTGCTAAGAGCAAGTCAGGCATAGGGGCACCAGTTTAATAATCCCGCCTAGGGCACCATAAATCCTAAGGATGGCCCTGCTTCCGAGAGACACTTGAGGTAAGCACTGCCCGGCCAGAGCCTGCTTCCCGCACCCCCTCCCACAGCCCAAATCCCAGTCCCAGCCCTGAGCCCCCTTCCATACCCAAACTCCCTCCCAGACCTTCCACCACTCACCTCCCGCCCACACCCCAACTCCCTGCCCCAGCCCTGAGCCCCCTCCACAAGACTACACCATCTGCTCAAGAAACTCCCTGAAAAAGCACAAGAACAAATCCACACAGTCACACCCCTAGAACCCCAACCAGGGATATTCTATCTGCTACACAAGATCCATAAAGCTGGAAATCCTGGACGCCCCATCATCTCAGGCATTGGCATCCTGACAGCAGGATTGTCTGGCTATGTAGACTCCCTCCTCAGGCCCGACGCTACCAGCACTCCCAGCTATCTTCGAGACACCACTGACTTCCTGAGGAAACTACAATCCATCGGTGATCTTCCTGAAACACCGTCCTAGCCACTATGGATGTAGAAGCCCTCTACACCAACATTCCACACAAAGATGGACTACAAGCCATCAGGAACAGTATCCCTGATAATGTCACGGCAAACCTGGTGGCTGAACTTTGTGACTTTGTCATCACCCATAACTATTTCACATTTTATGGCTGACTTAGAACAACGCTTCCTCAGCTCTCGTCCCCCAGCGCCCCTACTCTACTTCTGCTACACTGATGTCATCTTCATCATCTGGACCCATGGAAAAGAAGCCCTTGAGGAATTGCACCATGATTTCAACAATTTCCATCCCACTATCAACCTCAGCCTGTAGCAGACCACTTCCTGGACACTACGGTGCTAATAAGCGATGGTCACATAAACACCACCCTATTCTGGAAACCTACTGACCGCTATGCTTACCTACATGCTTCCAGCTTTCATCCAGACCACACACCATGATCCATTATCTACAGCCAAGCTCTTCGACACAAAAGCATTTGCTCCAGCCCCTCAGACAGAGACAAACACCTACAAGATCTCTATCAAGCGTTTTTACAACTAATTGTAGACCCACCTGCTGAAGTGAAGAAACAGATTGACAGAGACAGAGCCAGAAGAGTGCCCAGAAGTTACCTACTACAGGACAGGCCCAACAAAGAAAAGAACAGAACGCCACTAACCATCACCTTCGGCCCCCAACTAAAACCTCTCCAACACATCATCAAGGATCTACAACCTATCCTGAAGGATGACCCATCACTCTCACAGATCTTGGGAAACAGGCCAGTCCTTGCTTACAGACAGCCCCCCAACCTGAAGCAAATACTCACCAGCAACCACCCCCCACACAACAAAAACACTAACCCAGGAACCTATCCTTGCAACAGAGCCCATTGCCAACTGTGTCCACATATCTATTCAGGGGACACCATCATAGGGTCTAATCACATCAGCCACACTATCAGAGGCTCGTTCACCAGCACATCTACCAATGTGATATATGCCATCATGTGCCAGCAATGCCCTCTGCCATGTACATTGGCCAAACTGGACAGTGTCTATGTAAAAGAATCAAAGGACACAAATCAGATGTCAAGAATTATAACATTCAAAAACCAGTCGGAGAACACTTCAGTCTCTTTGGTCACTCGATTACAGACCTAAAAGTGGCAATTCTTCAAAAAAAACCCCTTCAGAAACAGACTCCAATGAGAGACGGCTGAATTGGAATTAATTTGCAAACTGGATACAATTAACTTAGGCTTGAATAAAGACTGGGAGTGGATGTGTCATTACACAAAGTAAAACTATTTCCCCATGTTTATGCTCCCTCCCTCCCCCCACTGTTCCTCAGATGTTCTTGTCTACTGCTGGAAATGGCCCACCTTGATTATCATTACAAAAGGTCCCCCCACACACACCTTGCTCTCCTGCTGGTAATAGCTCACCTGTATATAAAATCTCCCCACTGTATTTTCCACTGTATGCATCCGATGAAGTGAGCTGTAGCTCACGAAAGCTTATGCTCAAATAAATTTGTTAGTCTCTAAGGTGCCACAAGTACTCCTTTTCTTTTTGCGGATATTTTTGCTCCTACACCCAAATTTACTTCCAGAGCTTGCACCACTCACCTCCCACAGCCCAACCCCCTACCTCAGCTCTGAGCCCCCTCCTACATGCAAACTCCTTCCCAGAGCCCGCACCCCTTTCTGCACTCCAACCCCATGTCCCAGGCTCAGTCCAGAGCCCCCTCCCACACTTTGAATCCCTTGGCCTCACCCCCCAGCCTGCACCCCCTACTGCACCCCAACCTCCTTAGGGATCTAAGGGGAGAAAGGGGCAACACACTAATGTTTTGCTTAGGGTGACAGACTGTTCTGAGCAACCTCTGTCTTAATGCTACCACCTTCATGAAATTTCAGTTCTAATCATCGACTGGTGAAAATGTTAATGTTATAAGTCATTTCTCCCATTTCTGACTCACTGCATTAAGCATGAGAGTGCTAAGAAACACCCAACATAACTTTGCCTAAGCCAATTGAACATAACATCAGTGAACACACTGGCAATTTTAGGAATGCAAAACGATGAATTTCTGCTATGACTGTACAATTTTCAGGATGTGGTAATTAGCAATTAAAAAGCACTTACCTTGCGGTCCTGACATATTTTGTGATGCTGTCCATCTGGGGATCAAATTCAACCAGAACCACACACAAAAAAAGGCCATTACCTTCTTTAAGATAAGGTTGTTATACTCTATATACCAGCAGCCCAAACAGTAAAAAGCATGGGAATAAGCAATGAAATCATTCAGCTCCCCATCTACACTTTGCTGATCCATTCATTGGCTCAACCTCAACTGCTTTCCAGTAGCCACAACCCACCTAGCTCCACCCGCCACCTGAACTCCCACTGGGCACCCTTGAACTCCAGACTTTGACGGGGGGAAGGTGAAGGGGAAGCAGGAATTTGGTGTGGGCAGGTAGAGTAACTGAGGCAAACTCATCAGGCCAAGTTTTGCCCATTCTTACATCTTTGAAGCCCCAGTGAAATCAATGGAGTTGTGTAACTATTGGACCAAAGACCTCCAGAGCTGAAATATGAGTCTCTAGAGCTGGAGCTAAAGGACTAAATTCCACGTGTGAGAGCTGTAGCATACTCGTATCCTCTGTAGATCAGGCAGAGAGAGGGATACAGGATACACACTGAAGAATGGATTACAGGTACTCTGGTGTACCTGAGAAACAAATCTGGCCCCATCTTCAGAGCTAACTCTGGTGGTTGAAGTATGTTACACAGGAGGTGTGAGTTGGCCAGAAAACAGGTGGACGGTCCTGATGCTGATCCCACTGAAGACAAACTCCCATCAAGTTCAGTGTGAGTCTGTATCTACATTTACATAGTCGGATGCCAGCAGGAGAGGGCTGTAAAGGGTGGTAGGCAGAAGCGACTCACCCAAAGGACAGAGTACTATTAAACCACTGCTTTTCTCCTTCTCATAAAGTTCCTGGTTCAGTGTTGGAAGAAAGTGACACTTTTGGTGATTTATTACTAGGGATGCATGACTTTCAATGGACATAGGACTGGGCTCTAGCATAAATGCTGTAAGTGCTAAAGTAGAGTAACGTGCCCCACATTATAATATGAGGGAGATTACAGTGGCTGCAAAGTTACTCCTGCACTGCTGGAACGCTCTGTTAATAAATCCACCATATTTCTCTTGGCGAACAGCTGTTCGCCAGTGGGTAAAGCATAGTGTGCAGTCAGGAGGTCTGGCTGCTATTGCCAGTTCTGTCACTGATTTGCAGCAGGGCCTTGGGCAAGGCATTTAACTGCCTTGCCGCGGATTTCCTGTCCATGAAGCAGGATGCTTACTTTACATGCTTATCTGAATTGGCAGAGATTTGACAGGAATAAGAAGCAGTTTCCAGTCTTGTGTTCTGGGTAGGAGGTGCACAGCTGTGTAGGTGACTGGGACTGAAGGGCATCCAATGCACTGAAGCAGCAGTTTGTGGAGAGACCTTTAGGCAGTAATACCTCAGTGCAGAGATATTAATCTGCTCCAGTTTTGCTGAGTCAGCTCACCAGCACACAGAGGAAGCAGGCTGACGAACGAAGTATCTCTTCACCAAGGTGCCGGCACATCATGGGCTTCCTATGTAACTGGTGCACTGGGGAACTAAGGCAACAGTGCTGTGGAGCCGTTGATTCACAAGTTCTCCCCTAACCCATATCACCCACACAGTTCTGTTCCATCCTCTCTACAAAGCCCCACCAGCTACCCATGCCTCCTCCCCCCACCAGTCCCCTCCCCCTTGCCCCAGAGCTGCTGAACTCTATAAGAATGTTCAAACAATGTAATAAGAAAGGTCAGTCTGTCAGTACATTTCATCTGCATCTCAACCCATATTGTCAAAGGAATCGCTTCTGAGTGCAGCATCTTTTCAGTCTCTCCCTGGCACAGTTTCCAACAAGGATGGGGCTTGCCGGTCTGATCTTCTTACTCCCTCTGCTGAACATTTTTGTGAGAGTAGGTTTGAGAGATGATTTTTTTGGATGCCCAGTGGAGCTTCTAGGGCCATGCATGGAGGGCATCCTGTGCCAACTGATCTGGGAGAAGGTTCTGCTTCTGTACCAGTCCCAGCTGCAGTTATGTGAGGAATCCCGTTTATAATCCCCTGTTGTCAGTTGCTCATCACTATCTGAAAATCTCACATTTTGTGGTGGAAAGTTTCTATAGCTGGTCTCGGCCCAGTGATGAATTCTTCTGAGTAACATTCAGTGAGTCATTATAGGTGAATATATACACACACATACACACACTTTCCCCATTTTAACTAATTTTACTGTTTTAGTTTCTGCTTGCACACAACTCAAAATAGCTAAGCCCTGACATGCCCACTCTGTGTTCCAGCCTACCCAGCCTGCACCGCATCCCCTTGGCAACACTGAGTGTCATTCTAAATATAAGATGAAACAGTAGGTGAATAGACAAAATCTCTCTGTGCTTCAGTTCCCTAAATGCAAAATGGGGATAATAGAACTTCTGTTTAGCTCAGGGCTCTTGTAAGGATAAATATATTAAAGATAGGGAGATGCTTAGTTGATATGGTACTGGGGGGCCATATAAGTAGGCTTGATAGGTTATATATGCTCCTGGGAGCTCAGGGTGCATTATACCTCTCTCCTGCATGATCCTCCTAAGGTTTTTGAATAATGCACCTCTGCACAACTCCCCATGTGGGGCTGAGACTTTGTCCCGCAATCCAGCCTTGTTATCTTTAATATAATCTGTACAAATTTCAAGAAGGATTAGTTTCAGTGTATTCAATGCATATTTAAAATAGTGACTATGTTTTGAACTATATGAATATATGTTTCGCTATTTCAAAAGGGCAGTGGAATTTATGAATTATAGTACTAGATGGAGCAGACAAGTCAAATGTTTAATACTTTCATAATTTTATTTTGTTTTTCTGCCAAGTCTATCTGTAAATGATCCCTCTTAAAGAAATATTATTGTTAGCACAATGATATGCCTGACACCTGTGCCCAAAAGCTGTCATTAATTAAAGCACAGTTGTCAGAGTTAATTGTTCATTGTTGCCTTGAAATGTGTATTTCCTGATGAGTTTGCTCAACAGTTTGCTAGACAGGTTTTATTGTGTAATCAGTGATAACCACCATAAATCCTCCTCAGCTATTGTGAATAAGTGCTAATTATATAATCAGATTGTCCATGTGCCATCAAGGCTGGCTAACGGCAATGCACTTCATTCTGAGCAACACAAATGGCTGATCAACTGTCTGCAACAGGTGCAGAATTTGTCAGCAGATTTGTTTGGTGTAGAGAGAGGGGATTTGTGATGTGGTGCCTCTGCTAAATGCTCATGTGGGTATAAGTATAGTTTAATATTTTGAGAGGTTATGAGGTTTTCTTTTTCCAGAGTATTTAACACCAGGAAGAGATGCTAGACAGACAGCCCTGAAGAATAGAATCCTCAATTTATCTACAGACCAGGTACATATAAGCAAGCTTCTCCACACTCTCTCATCACTATGCCTCAACCATGTTATAGAAGAGCGGTTCTCAAACTTTTGTATTGGTGACTCCTTTCACACAGTAAGCCTCGAGTGCAACCTCCCCTTATAAGTTAAAAACACATTTTTTAATATATTTAACACAATTATAAATGCTGAAATCAAACTTTGGGCGGTGGAGGTTGACACCTCGTGATCCCGACAGAATAACCTCATGACCTTCCGAGGGCTCACAACCCCCAGTTTGAGAAACTGTTCTAGAAGAGCCATCTGTAGGGTTGAGAGGGTAATTCACTCTTCATGGCCCAGTCAGTCCCTGGCTTCTCCACTAACATTCATCAAGGGTGTCAGATGTTGAAACTACTTCTAAGTGTTAAAGGGTTATTGGGTTAAAAACTCAACAATGAAATAATGGTCTGAAAAATCTTTCACAATCTATTACTGCCACTTTTTGGGAAATTTTCCCCAAGGGAATAGTGTATCCTAGATACACAAATGTTTCAAATATCAAGAATGTGTTGCTATACTTAATGTAAATGTTATAGTAGAATAGTACAGTGGAGATGTAAGTCTGAGAGCTATATTTCACTTGAAGGGGGCAGCCATTGGGAAGGATGGCATGGTACAGAAATGCACTAACCCCATGTAAGCAGTGTCAGGATGAGCTCCACCCTGACATCTGGTGGTGAGGTGTGGCAAGTTGTGGAAAAGAACTTCAGGGGCCGATCTCATTTGCATAGGCACACCCACCACGCCTAGAATGAGACCATAGCTGCCCAAATGGTCACTTTGGCTGCTGTGGGATCCCCAGTGTCTCTGTTATTGGGGCAGGAAGAATAAATTGTTATTACCCTGATTATGGGAACTGTGCTTGGAACTGTACGTGGCCTTTTGTTACGATGGAGGGATTCACCATCATCTAAGTAGCACTCGCTAGGCAAGGGTCATGGGTTCCAAAACTGTGTGAATGGAGAGAGGCTGGGGACAAGTATTAATGCTTGGTGGCATGGGCCCCTTGGTGAGGGCCTTACATGCTAATTGCACTTCCTCCTCTCTCCACTGTGGAATATCAGAGCTAATTTTGATTTCATTAGAAGTCTAGTTATAGGCTGCTGAGCTCACTTTGGGCTGACAGTGCACCAGCACTGGGGCTCCCCTATTATAAGCTGAATTCACCTAAGTGCTGAAATCACTGAGTGTTGTGTTAAGTAGTGGGGGAGCCTGAAGATATATTGTGGAGCAGTTTGCGGGACGGCTGGCGAAGCAGTTCGACACGGAGCAGTGTGTGGATGGCAGGAGCTGCTTGTGGGCCGTGGAGCTGAGCGAAGGAGTTTGTGGGGCGGCTGGCGGAGCGGAGCGCAGCTGAGCGAAGGAGTTTGTGGGGCGGCTGGCGGAGCGGAGCGCAGCTGAGCGAAGGAGTTTGTGGGGCGGCTGGTGGAGCGGAGTGCAGCTGCGCGAAGGAGTTTTGTGGGGCGGCTGGCGGAGCGCCGCTATGGAGCTATGGGGCGGTCAGCTTCAGATCACGTAAGGTGCCTCTTACCCCCGTCCCATTTCCACCCAGGTTGGGAGGTAAAGCTCCGCCGATAAACTTTCGAACTCTGGGGCTGCCCTGACCAGGGACAGAGACTTTTGGGGCATTGGACTTTTGGGGTTGCTGGACTCAAGAACCAAAGGGAAAAGGGCATGCCCCAATTTGCCTGGGGTGGGGTTGTTTTTGCTCATGGGTTGTGTTATGAATCCGGTTGGTGGTGTTTCCCCAACATAATGCCACATTGTTTCTCTCTGTTATTAAAAGACTTTTGCTACACTCAGACTATGTGCTTGCGAGAGGGGAAGTATTGCCTCTTGGAGGCGCCCAGCGGGGGTGGTATATATTTGTCCCAGGTCACTGGGTGGGGGCTCGAGCCGGTTTGCATTGTGTTATTGGAATGGAACCCCTAGATATTGAACCCGGCCCTTGTTGCTGCCGACTCTGACGGGCAGAAGGGTTACACCCATAAGAATTCTTGGACAGAATACGCCCTACACTCTTAATATGTAGCAGTGTGTAGGCAAAACTAAAGACAGATAGACAACAATAGAAATCATTTGTTGAAAAAGAAAAGCAATTCTTGGCTCTGCTGATTTTCTTTCTCTTCCTTATTCTCACAATGCAAGTATGTTTTCATAGAGAAACACTTCTGAAATTATTCCACTTTTCTGACTATTCTAATCCACGTGAAAATCTCTTAATAGATGACTCATTTTAAGTATCCAGTCCATGATTAACCAATGTGTGTAATAGAATTAAGAACATTTGCCATCAGCAATTTTATTGTTCATTACCATTTTGTATTATGACATAATATGTACAAAAGCCAATATAATATTAAACTCTCCAACTGTCTTGTCAGAAATAACTGAATTAAAGTTATTGATGTAAGTCTGAATTAATTGCAGTAACTACATATCAGAGTCCATATTTCAGGAAAGCTCCAGCTCTCTTCCTATGTGTTATCAGAGTAGCGCAAAGGGAAGAGAGCCAAGGCCACCCTCTAGCCCTAAGTCTTCAGTTTCATATAGTTACTCCTGAATCTGATTATCATGACAGCAAAAAAGAAATATAAGAAAACTCTTACCGTTTATAGTACTATGGTATGTGTGCTTGGAAATTGTATGCTACAAAGAAGTCACCGTCAATTTCAGAAGCTAAAGCAGCGACTACTTATTTTGGGATCTTCCTGTCTGTCTCTCTCAGTGGTGTCCAAGCTATGGCGTGGAGGCCACTTTGTAGACTGTGAGGGTGACTGTTTGCTAAGAAGAACATTTTATATTTGATTCTGAACTGAAACCGTGGTCCCTGAGCTGTGCCTGGTGACTTTTAAATGGAAGAGTTGGAATTGGCCCTGTTGCTGCCTCTTCCCCAGCTACCTCCCACGGCCTCTCCTGCAGCCTCAGAAGTAGGTCTGGGGGGAGCTGGAAGTGCTCTGAGAGCTGCTATCTCTTGCCTGCTTCAGCTGCTCAGCAGCTTCCCTGCTGGCCACCTGCTGCAATGCTGGGTAGGGCAATGAGCGTAGTTCTGGCTTTTCTGGTGCAGGCTTCCCTTCCAGGCTCTGAGAGAACAGGAAAGAAGCTCAGTTGGCTGTGCCAGAGCCTCAGGAAGTGCCTAGCAATGGAAGGCCCCTCACACAACCAGACAGGGCAGCCTGAGAGACGGAGGAACAGAGGAGAAGCTGTAACTGATTGATTGTGTGTCCCTGCCCTGGTACACTTCAGAGTACCTTGTGGGCTGCTGTAATTGTATCATTTGGCAGCAGTCTTCTAAGAAAAACATTCCCACTGGGGATAGCCAGAGCACAGCTGTTCCAGCCACTTTTCCTTCCCTCCTCCCACACTCCCCTGTGTGCCAGGAAGAAATGGCTATGGCTCTTCCCTATGTATTCCCTACTCCAGGGAATCCCCAGCAGGGGACTTGCAGGTGGCTTCTGTTCCCTTTGCAACACCTGCGCTGGTTAAAGGGAGCGGAGCCGGGCTGAGAATCTGACCCAAAAAATGTATTGCGGCCCTCTTGACCTTTCTGAAACAATATGTTTGGCCGTCAGGCTGAAGAGGTGGGAAGCCAGTGTGGGCAGTATGTGTGTTTGTGTACAGTAACCGCACCTAAAATATCATCTCCTTTCTTTCATTTATTAGTGTAACAGCCACAGCAAGGTTTTCTGGTAACATACAGTGTTTGTAGACACATTTATACTATATAGTACTCTATACAGTATATACACATACTCTTGTTCAGTATCATACACAGTTTAGGAATGATTTAAGCAATGTGGAGTATTGTGTGTTTCACTGTACACTATTGGGGCAAAGTGTGCAGTCTGCATGGTCAGGATCACTTGCACACTGAAGCAGCTGAACTGGCCTGTGATAAGACAAAAAAGAAACCCAAACATTAGTGGCTGTTTTGGATGTATGGTGTCATAACTCTATTGATCATTAAAAGCAGTTATCAAGTGCCACATGGAAGTCAAAGTACACGTTACATAGTTCTGAGTCCATGAGATCTCCTTTCTTAAGGTGATATAAATTTCTGCACAGACACAGCTAGGATGTTTTCTCCTTACTGCAGTCTACCACTGATGCTTTTTCAGTAACACCTCTGAATAAATTTCAAACATACTTAGACTTGTGGGTTTGAAATTTCTTCACTGAACCAATTTTTTGACTTATTAACAGAACATCATGTTGACTGGCTGACAAAAATAAGGATCATCCATCCATGCTATACTTGCTGTAAGTATTAAAAACCAAATGTGCAGCTGATTTAAATCAGCATAGCTCCATTTACAGTGGCTTCAGTGGAGCAATGCTGATTGCCAGCAGCTGAATATCTGGTCTGAAGAGTTTTACTGTACATTGAAAATACTACTACTTGCCCCCATTTCACCTAAAGTGGTCTAGTTAATTGTCGGTGTTGCTTTGGGCAGCTGGTTATTATTGATTGAGCTCTGATAGAAGCCCTAAATCATTATTGTCTTCCACCTTGGGGGGCCACTTCTGTAACCCACCAGTGAGTGTGTTACAGGTCCTCCTCTCCGCAAAGGATATGAGTTGTTACAGCCCCCAACTACAGATCCTTGTTCTGTTAGCTCCAGCCATTGTAGTTTAATCCCCGGTGTTGGCCAGGGTTAGATTTACATGGGAACAAAGTGGATGCAAAATACTAAGACTCTCATTTGGCAGCATTTTACATCACAATAGTATAAATGACTCCACAAAGTGCTTATGAATCAGCCCCAGTAATGCATATTACAAAGAGGAAGAAATGGCTTTGTCTTCCAGAACGTTAAAATTTTAGTGCCAGATGATGCATTTGTCCAGTCATCCTCCTTTGCAAGCCAGTTAAAGATGACTAAAATTTAAATTATAAAACTCCCAATGGTTTATTGAAATGATTGTTTACTCAGGAAATATTCTAATCAATATACAAGTTCTGCTCTAAGGAAAGTTCTTCTTGATAAATAAGAATTATTCTTGTTCCTAGTTAACAACTTCACTCCCAGGACAGCACTGTCACTACCAAAAAATATTTCCTCCATTTGGATGAATCTGAATCAATATTAGAGAGTCTCAGCCTCTCTTTTTTCCCCCACCATCGCCATGAGCCCCTGAAAATGGATACCAGATTACTTCCATATTCTTCATCATGGCAACTGGAAGCAATGCCATTCCTCGCCAGCAGCCAGCTTGATGACTTGCAGGAATTGCCTATAATTCTTCCTCAAGCTCATGATAAGCATGGGAGAGGATCACTACAGGTAGAAAAAACTGTAGGACCCCGATGCATTCCCACCCTAATATGCACACACTGCAAACATGCTGTTGTGTCTGCAAGTGAAGTGATCACGTGGCTCTTGGAAATTCTCCCACCTTCCCTCCACAATTCCATGTAGTTGGCTGCAAGCAGCTGCAATGTTCAGGCAGCAGCAGCTTTGAGTGGTGCCAGTGGGTCCCCGCCCCCCAGCATGCAGCCTTCTTCTGAGTAAGGGAATTGAGAGAGCAATCATAATAATTAATAATACTTAGCACTTCCAGCTATTGTTTCTCAGGCAAACCCTCCCCAAATAGATGGGCTATATAGCAGGTCCAGAAGGTCAACCAGCAATAAAGGAAGCAAATTCCACAGTCAGAGGCTAGCCCCTCAAAATGCAATGCCCCCGGCAGATCAAATCTAGGCATTATGACAAGTGGGAGCGCATCTCTTGTTTTCTACTGCCACGGCAGAGCGTTAGGGGAGGGATTGACTTTAGTAGCGAGGACTGAACCACAGAGGACTTGAAAGAGGAGCACCCGCAGCTTGAATTTGCCTACAAGTGGATTGGAAACGAGGGCAGTCTTTGGAGCAGAAGTGTAATATGAGTACTATTATGACATCAAACTGATGTCATTTTCACAACGGCCACTGATACATTAGCATAATAAAACATGACCTATTTCCTTCAAAAAATATTCTGATTAGGAGGAAAACTGCCTCATTTTATACAAGTAGACTCCAACTCAAACCCAAAGCAGATAATTACCTATAATTATCCTCACAGGAGACACTCAAGTTTCGTTCCTCTAAGATGCTTTTTAACCTTGTTATAGAGCGACCTGTGCAGGACTCACTGAAAAGAAAAACCTCAGGTTGTTACATGTATCCTGCATGTGTATGAAGTTCACAATTGGCAGACGCAGGTGGATTTTACACTATGCTGCCTCATGCTGTCTGACCACACATTTGGTTAAATGTACCTCACTCCTGCCAGCTAATCCATGGCAGGGAGCCCTACTGCCTCTGTGAAGTCCAGTGGCATCAATGGAGCTCCGGGTGGTGGTGGGGTCTGACCACATGGATCAGGGCCTTACTGAGTACAATTCGAGGGTGACCATCACTCTCTCCTGCAAAAAGTCTTTGCATGGGGAGCTAACTGTGTTGTGAGAAATAATTCAATCCTTTTACACACCGGCAGGGCATGAGGACTGCAGAACTTGCCCATTCACAGCTGCTATTCTAGACCCTGTGCCCTACAGCCTCAGTGGGCTGATCTAAGGCTCACTGAAGTAAATGGACAGCAACGTGATCAGGTCCTGTGTCTGTACAGTGGAGATGGGAGATTGGCGATATATTCATGGATGTAGGTCCCTACTCCAGATCCCTCTCCTGCAGTTGGCCATTCCATCTACAGCTCCCTCTGTGTATCCCTCCCAAAGAGTTTAAGTCGTGTGGAGGACCCTGTGCTGCTCCTCTTCATCAAGGTGAATTTCTCCCTGTCTGAATAAATTCCATTGCTAATTGTTAAATGCTATCCAACACCAGGATTGGTGCTAATTTCCAGTGTGATGTGTTCAGAGCCCACTGATGCATACAACACAAGGCCAAACTGAAAAAAAACCAAAACAGATGTCTGGGTTGGTCCACGAAATACACAAGTGCAGCTATAAATTAACATTTTTTCCCATCACAAACCATGTAATCAGCACTTGTCTGCACACCTGTCAATACATGTTTAGCAGGCAGTTTGCACATTTGCACCTGTGTGTGTATATTTTGCAGGTATAACTTAGTTGTCAGTTTCATGAAATTTGTATGTAAGGAATTCAGAATTCATAGCCAGCGAGGACTGTTCGGATCATCTAGACTGGCCTCCTATATAGCACAGGCCATAGAATTTCATTTTGCAATCCCTGCATGAAGTCCATGATCTAAGGGTGAGTTTCCCATTTGTTAAAACTGGAAAAAACAGAGAAACCTGGTTTCCTCTTGTGAGTCCTACGAACTGTTTGGGAGCTGTCTAGACCAAAGTATTAGCAGCTAACACAGCTATTAGTGCAGCAAAGCACAGGAAGAGCAGGGATTAGAAAAGCCAGGGAAGGAGAGAGGGAGAAGCAAAGTGGTGCTGGCTGCCTCACACGTTCCCTGTCTGTAGCAGCACAGTCAGCCCTCCTGCTCATTTAAGGCTCCAGTGATGTGGAAGTGAAGAAAGTGTGTGTGTGGGGGGGGGAGAGCCCCTGAGTGGAAGGAGATGCAAACTGTAATAAAAAAACATCAATCCCAGTGGCCCAGCATGTGAGACAGATCAGTGAGGTAGCAGGTCACGGGGCCAAATGCAGGACTGCCCCACAAAACACAGGCCAGTTGACAAACAGAAACAATCCTCCTCGTTCATAAGAGTTTCCTGAAGCTGTGGGCTGACACAACATGTGATGTGAATCAAATCAACATTCAGAGCTGACATGCCACAGATGTTAATTGGATAGTGAAGGGGAAACTGCTGTGAGGGTGTTGGAGGGGCCTCAGCACAGGAGGAAAGTGTGGCTCTGGAGGGACTGAGCAGGCTGCCAGAGCATGAGGTAAGAGCTGCTCGGTCTCCGCTGAGGAGGGAAATGTGGGTCATTCTGCTGCTGGGATGCCCCTAGAGAAGGGAGCAAAAGCTATGCTGGTGGTACCAAGTAAGTGTGGACAGTGACCAGTACGATGGGGGAGGGGCATTCAGGGAGGCTGTGTGTCTCTGTCAAAGTGGTCATCAAGCAGTTAACGGTACGAAACTGTAGAAAAACCTGAGTGACTCTGGATTAAGTTTAGAAATGTGTGCAACAAGAGTGATGTAGTGGTGGGAGTCTGCTATAGACCACCGGACCAGGGGGATGAGGTAGATGAGGCTTTCTTCCGGCAGCTCACGGAAGCTACTAGATCGCACGCCCTGGTTCTCATGGGTGACTTTAATTTTCCTGATATCTGCTGGGAGAGCAATACAGCGGTGCATAGACAATCCAGGAAGTTTTTGGAAAGCGTAGGGGACAATTTCCTGGTGCAAGTGCTAGAGGAGCCAACTAGGGGGGGCGCTTTTCTTGACCTGCTGCTCACAAACCGGGTAGAATTAGTGGAGGAAACAAAAGTGGATGGGAATCTGGGAGGCAGTGACCATGAGTTGGTTGAGTTCAGGATCCTGACGCAGGGAAGAAAGGTAAGCACCAGGATACGGACCCTGGACTTCAGGAAAGCAGACTTCGACTCCCTCAGGGAATGGATGGGTAGGATCCCCTGGGGGACTAACATGAAGGGGAAAGGAGTCCAGGAGAGCTGGCTGTATTTCAAGGAATCCCTGTTGAGGTTACAGGGACAAACCATCCCGATGAGTCGAAAGAATAGTAAATATGGCAGCCGACCAGCTTGGCTTAACGATGAAATCCTAGCGGATCTTAAACATAAAAAAGAAGCTTACAAGAAGTGGAAGGTTGGACATATGACCAGGGAAGAGTATAAAAATATTGCTCGGGCATGTAGGAATGATATCAGTAGGGCCAAATCGCACCTGGAGCTGCAGCTAGCAAGAGATGTCAAGAGTAACAAGAAGGGTTTCTTCAGGTATGTTGGCAACAAGAAGAAAGCCAAGGAAAGTGTGGGCCCCTTAATGAATGAGGGAGGCAACCTAGTGACAGAGGATGTGAAAAAAGCTAATGTACTCAATGCTTTTTTTGCCTCTGTCTTCACTAACAAGGTCAGCTCCCAGGCTGCTGCGCTGGACATCACAAAATGGGGAAGAGATGGCCAGCCCTCTGTGGAGATAGAGGTGGTTAGGGACTATTTAGAAAAGATGGACGTGCACAAGTCCATGGGGCCGGACGAGTTGCATCCGAGAGTGCTGAAGGAATTGGCGGCTGTGATTGCAGAGCCGTTGGCCATTATCTTTGAAAACTCGTGGCGAACGGGGGTAGTCCTGGATGACTGGAAAAAGGCTAATGTAGTGCCAATCTTTAAAAAAGGGAAGAAGGAGGATCCTGGGAACTACAGGCCAGTCAGCCTCACCTCAGTCCCTGGAAAAATCATGGAGCAGGTCCTCAAAGAATCAATCCTGAAGCACTTGCATGAGAGGAAAGTGATCAGGAACAGCCAGCATGGATTCACCAAGGGAAGGTCATGCCTGACTAATCTAATCGCCTTTTATGATGAAATTACTGGTTTTGTGGATGAAGGGAAAGCAGTGGATGTATTGTTTCTTGACTTTAGCAAAGCTTTTGACACGGTCTCCCACAGTATTCTTGTCAGCTAGTTAAGGAAGTATGGGCTGGATGAATGCACTATAAGGTGGGTAGAAAGTTGGCTAGATTGTTGGGCTCAACGGGTAGTGATCAATGGCTCCATGTCTAGTTGGCAGCCGGTGTCAAGTGGAGTGCCCCAGGGGTCGGTCCTGTGGCCGGTTTTGTTCAATATCTTCATAAATGATCTGGAGGATGGTGTGGATTGCATTCTCAGCAAATTTGCGGATGATACTAAACTGGGAGGAGTGGTAGATATGCTGGAGGGGAGGGATAGAATACAGAAGGACCTAGACAAATTGGAGGATTGGGCCAAAAGAAATCTGATGAGGTTCAATAAGGATAAGTGCAGGGTCCTGCACTTAGGACGGAAGAATCCAATGCACCGCTACAGACTAGGGACTGAATGGCTAGGCAGCAGTTCTGCGGAAAAGGACCTAGAGGTGACAGTGGACGAGAAGCTGGATATGAGTCAGCAGTGTGCCCTTGTTGCCAAGAAGGCCAATGGCATTTTGGGATGTATAAGTAGGGGAATAGCGAGCAGATCGAGGGACGTGATCGTTCCCCTCTATTCGACATTGGTGAGGCCTCATCTGGAGTACTGTGTCCAATTTTGGGCCCCACATTACAAGAAGGATGTGGATAAATTGGAGAGAGTCCAGCGAAGGGCAACAAAAATGATTAGGGGCCTAGAACACATGTCTTATGAGGAGAGGCTGTGGGAGCTGGGATTGTTTAGTCTACAGAAGAGAAGAATGAGGGGGGATTTGATAGCTGCTTTCAACTACCTGAAAGGGGGTTCCAAAGAGGATGGCTCTAGACTGTTCTCAATGGTAGCAGATGACAGAACGAGGAGTAATGGTCTCAAGTTGCAGTGGGGGAGGTTTAGATTGGATATTAGGAAAAACTTTTTCACTAAGAGGATGGTGAAACACTGGAATGCGTTACCTAGGGAGGTGGTAGAATCTCCTTCCTTAGAGGTTTTTAAGGTCAGGCTTGACAAAGCCCTGGCTGGGATGATTTAACTGGGAATTGGTCCTGCTTCGAGCAGGGGGTTGGACTAGATGACCTTCTGAGGTCCCTTCCAACCCTGATATTCTATGATTCTATGAACTGGGTGACTTCATCCCCATGCTCCACCCCTCCTTTACTTCCTGTTTGGTCAGTGGGGAAGTCCCCTGCCTTCTCCTCCGGTTGTGATGCTGTTGAGTAAAAGCAGTAAGTTTCTAGCCTGCAGTCCTGTCAGGAGACTTTTTGTTGCACTACTAAGTGGCACCTTTACAAAGGCTGGGTGTGGGGAGAGGCAGCAGCATTGGGAGGGGTGAAGGGTGTGTGTAAGGAGGGGTCAGTGCAGGTGTAGAGATATGCTGTTGTGGTTTATGTAGGGTTACCAACCCTGCCGGTGTCGCTGGGAGTTTCCTGGAATCAGGCCCTATCTCTTGGAGGCTACTGATGCCAAACGGGGATATTTTAGGATGCTAAAAGTCCAGTGGCACAGCAGGGGTAAGGCAGGCTCCTTGTCTGCCCTGGCCCTGGGCCGCTCCCGGAAGCAGCTGACATGTCTCTGACCCCTGGTGGGGAAGGAAGGGGAAAGCAGGGGGTCTCAGCGCTTGGGGGGTGGGCAGTGCACAGACTCCACAACTCCTATTGGTCGGGAACTGCAGCCAATGGAAGCTCCAAGGGCGCCACTTGCAGTGCACAGAGCCCCCTTCCCCAGGAGCTGCAGGTTGGAGCCACCCCAGGTAAGCGCCTCCTGGCTGGAACCTGAACCCCTTTCTGCGCTCCAGCTCTGAGCCCCCTCCCACACCCAACTCCCTCCCACAGCTTGCACCCCAAACCTCCCCCTGTCCCAGCCCTGAGCCCCCCCACACCCAAACTCCCTCCCATAGTTTGCACCCTGCACCCCAACCCAGGCTCAGCCTGGAGTCCCCTCCCACAGTCCAAACCCCTTGGCCCCAGCCCAGAGCATGGACCCCAACCCCGTGTCCCAGCCCGGTGAAAGTGAGTGCGGGTGGGAGAGAGCGAGCAACGGCGGGAGGGGGGATGGAGTGAATGGGGTGGTGCCTCGGAGAAGGTGTGGGGCAAGGGTGGGGCAACAGTGTTTTGGTCTGTGTGATCCCACAGTTGGCAACCCTAGGTTTATGGAGTCTCTAGAGCCCCTCTACGGAATTTGTCTGTCCTGTGTGTCACTTGCCCCTCGTGGTTTGATTTTAGAAATCTGGATGTTTTGGGTTCTCTTAAAACAATGTTTATCTTGCTTTGGGGCTGAGCCCTTTGTGACCAGATGAATTCATTTGTTAGAATGCTTCCTGCTTATTCCCAGTCACGTCTCCCAGTTAATGGCCAGACACTCTAGTGGACTTAAGTAGTAAGCAGAGGTCCTCAACTGGTGGAAAGGCTTCCAAGGCTCAATTCTAATCTGTGTACTACTGGTGAAAATCAGGAGTAAGTAAATGGAGTTACTCTGTATTTACACCAGAGCAACTGAGATCAGAGGGCCAGATTCAGACACATTGCAGGCATGCTGTGCCAGTGCATCAGTGCAAAGTGTGCACTCAAGGATCCATGTAAAAGATCCCCCTTGCCGACAGAGGACCCTCACAGGCTGCATCACCTTCCACTCTAAGTGCAAGGTGCATTTCTTTGACTGCCTTCTCTAATATAAACGTACAGGAATGTATGTAATATACAATTAAAATTTCAAAACAAAACACTCTGTCGTATGTACTTCTCCCCCTGTGGAGAGGATGAGAGAGCAGATGAGTGACAGATGTTAGTCATGTCACTTAATGCACTACTGGAAGGTGCTCAGATACTATGGTGATGAGCTCCTTATAAAACCTATATAGAATAGAAATTCTCTGGTGACTTATGGGCACTGTCTGGTATGAATAGTTAAAAATAAACATTTAAATTGTGGTTCTATTATTAAAAATTACTTGGCAAAACATGGCTTCATGGTTACTGTGCACTGATTGCCTCTCAGTGACCTGCAGAGCATATTTGCTCGGTTTCCATGTAAAAAGATGCTTTCCAACTGCACAGATCTGCTAACTCAGCCAAACTGTGCTCTTTATGTCTGAGCACTATACAGATCTGTTGGGCCTCCGTAGGATTGCACAGAAGTAAAGAGGTACAGAATTTGAAGACAACAGTGTTGCGGAGATAACTATATCCAATTGCAAGGCTAACAGAAAGGAAACAGTTTTGCTCTTCCAGAGCTGTATTGGCTCAGCAGAGCTGGCAGTAATAATAATAATAATTTCATAAAAAGTGGTAAAAATCTTACTATTTCTACTAAAGTAAGTAGCTAATTGCATTCAAGGAGCAAAGTTGATGGGTAAGAGAGTGCTATTTTTAGTCATGTTTCAGAATTGCACTGCACTTTAAATTATAGAAACAAAGCATCTCACGCTATTTTGTACTAGCAAACTTTACCTTGGAGGTCCACCGATGTTGTGCATAAGCCAAATCTGCACTGTAGAAACTTTGTCTGGGTCTAAGTTAAAGATCTCAACGCTTCCAAAAATGCTGTAAGAATGCGAGCATGAAAAAGCAACACATCTTAGTTTTAGAACAAGATAAACAAAGTGTTTTCCAGTCACTACTACATACTCATATGAGTTATCGTTATTCCTAATGGAGAGAACGTGTAATTTTCCCATGGGATTTTCATGGACTATTTAATTTGTGGTAAAGGAATTTCCCCCCATTTTCATTCAGCTCTATTGAGAGCCTTTGGAGCTGTTTGCAGAATGAAACAGTCTGAGGTTCTTTCATTCCTAATGATTTTTCTCTTGTCTGGATTACCAGTGCCTCCCACTGCTAAAGGGGAAAAAAAACCTTTCCGCTTGTGCTAACCACAAGTTTCTTCATCCCACAGAGTTAGCAGAGGCAGCACCTCCTGTCAGTCACTGAAAGTATGTACTATCTCTGGGGGAGCATAACCCAAGAAATCCACTCTGAGGGTAGTTATATATGTCGGTTATGTGAGTGTAATATAGCGGAGGAGTTCATTTTGGGCTTACTGCATAAAGTTCTGTGGATTGTGGCCATTTTCAGAAAAAAATCCAAATCAAATGCATCAGAAGATGCATAATAGAATGGCTAGATCCTCAGCAAGTGTAAATTCGCATAGCTCCATAGAAGTCAACAGAGCAACACTGATTTAGCAAAGCTGAAGAAGATCTGGCCCTATAAGTCTCCAGTCTTGCACTGGGATTTACTATCACAGACACCTGCACCAGTACACATTCCCGAAGTGAGTGGTAAGATAGAGCCACAGGCAATGACCGATTAAGTAGATACCTGTTACTTCTGAATGCTCCAGCATCTATTGATCCATTGAGCATCACTTGAACCACACCACATGCTCCTTCTGCAAACTAAACAAAGCAAATGTACATTGTACTTTAGCATTACATGAAACACAGGGTCAGATCCTTAGCTAGAGTAAATCAGCATAGCTCTTTTGACTTCAGTACAGCTGCACAAATGTTTACCAGCTCAGGATCTGGGTTCACTATTTTACCAGAAGATTCCAGTGAAAATAAAAGGCCACATCTTCTGTCACTGGTGCAAAGTTACCTAAAAGCTACGTTGACCAACCGCAACTGGATAACCCCATGTAGGGAGATCCTGTGATGGTGTAAAGCTGGCATAACAGCTCCTGTGCCACAGTTTTCCTGGCTGCTGGTGTAGAGGACATTGCTGCGACTTCCCTGAGCCCTGGCTTCTGTGTCAGACCATGTGTCTACTGGCAGCCAGTGCAAATTAGAGCAGCCCTCAGGCTGCTTAATTTATGCTGGGGAACTAACTGTGACCAACTGTGATCTGAATACCAACTGGCAAAGGGTTCACTGTTCTGTAGTAGCAACTTCTGTCAGGCCTGACAAACTGACTACACGTAACACACGATCCTTTTTGGATAAATACTGTGAAAGCATGTGAAATATCTAATAATGAGGTATCTTATGCCATACTGAACCACATAACTCTTGAGGGATGGATGGATGAATGATATGTAAGCAGTTGTATATATGTACTGAAAATATATTTTTAGAGTCTGTGTCCCAGGTAGCGTTGACAAACCAGTTTTGCTAGACACCTGTCTGCCTCGGTCCTTATGTAGATTAAGCATTATAAGCCAACACAATAGAAACCTGGTTTGAATATGGAGTCAACACAAGTCTGTGAGGGCAACTTGGAGCCAGCACACTAGGAAAGGAATCATAGGGGCCATCCTGACTCTGGGGACAAAACAAGGAGTTTGGGGAAATACCAAGGAGATTGGTATCCATCACTGAGCGAGCAAGAAGGACAGTGTCTTTTGCATTTGTGAAAGGTGGATCCCAGCCATGCTGGTTGGTGATGCTGGGAGATTGCCTTCGGTGAGAAACTACTTGAGACAAGGATTTTAGCCTGTTAAAGGTTAAATATAGTCTCTAAGACGGGTGTTATACTTTTTGTTTTACATATAACCATTTTTGTTTCTAATATCCTTACTCAGTGTCTCCTAAATCTTCAGATTTGATGATAAATTTAAATTACCTTTGATTTAGCAGGAAGAACCTCAACAGAATAGAGTTAAATAAGCATTCTGTAAGGCCCCAATTCAGCAAGGTACTGAAGCACATGCATCACTTTAAGCATATGGAGTCTCATTGAAGTCAATGGGGCTACTCATGTGCTTCAAGTTAGGCACCTACCTGTACACCTTGCTGAATCAGGGCTTCACATAGGAGATCTTCTCGTTATGTTAAAAAGGTACAAGGAGGCGCTCATTCTCTCAGTCAAGCTCTACAGCAGTTTTCAGCATGCTTTTAGCATGCAGAGGTTTAAAAAGTCATTCATTTTAGCAATTGTGATCTTGTGTATTTGTATGAGGGAATGATTCCTATGATTATATTATGGTTGGTTAATGTTTGTTAAGCACTAATTGTGCTTGGTGCCGTTTGACACAAATATCAAGATGATCACTGATGGAGGGACGCATTCAAGTAAGAACAAGAATGCCCAAATTATTGTGACATTAAATGTTGTGTGAAACATGAGACCTTGTGAAAGTCTTGGGAAACCTGTATTTCCAAAAACACATGGCACAACTTTCAATTCATAATAGTCTAATTGGTGTTCAAATTTGACCATTCAACGTCTTTGGTGAAACCTGAGAGGAAAATGGCTTTTTGAGTAATTTGTGGCATCACTCCTAACAGTTTGGGAGGAATTCACATCAGACCACTGAGCTGATCAGACTGTGTTCAAAGGTTTAACTGTTAACTACTTTTTCCTTTGCTGTATTTCTTTCATTGTTATAAACATGAATATTTTGATTAAAATTATTGTTCCAGGATGTAACTGATTATGATAAAAATATAGGGGGAAAAAAAAGAGTACTGGCCATTAAAGTGGGGAGCCATGGTTAAAAGGCCCCAATCCTGCAATTGGATCTGTGTAGGCAGCCTTCTGTGTCTGCACAGAGTCCCACTGAAATCAATGCATCTTACAAAGGCTCAGGGATTCACACGCATGGATTTGGTTGTGGGATCAAAGCCTTTGTTTTCTAGCCAATGGAACAGACATATCAGACAAATTTGGATGTTCAACATTTTAGCCCCAGATTTCCACAGTTTGGGTGAAACCCTGTCCCACTTAAGTCTATTGGAGTTTTGCTATTGACTTGCTTGGGGCCAAGTTTTTACTCTTTAAACATCCCCAACCCCCAAAGGAACAATAAATTCTAACTGTGATCCTGGAGAAGTTGCTATATAATCCTTACCATCTTGGATGCCATTTTCCAGTACACAGAACTAGGGTTGCTCTCACATTCACTCCATTTTGGACAAGATTCATAGTTAATTCCTAAATAAATATATGATGCAGAATAACTAAGATTAGAGAAGAAATTGTCAGACACTTTAATACTGCCTGCAGTGCTGAATAAGAATGGCAAAAATAAACATTTGCACCCAATGATGAGCTGCCAAAATCTTAACAACGGGTTCCCTCCGCATGCCACGAGGGGGTGATTGCCCACCCCCGTCCCCTGGGATTCCTGCCCCATCCAACCCGCCCCCCCAGGACCCCTGCCCCATCCACCCCTGTCCCCTGACTGCCCCCAGAACTGGGCAGGAGGTCTTGTGGGCCACTGTAGTGGGTGCCCACCCCACCCCTAAGAGCCAGAGGCACCTGCTGGGGGGCGAGGTGGGGAGTCCTGGAGGTGCTTACCTGGGGCAGCTCCCAGGAAGTATCCGGCAGGTCCCTCTGGCTCCAAGGGGCGGGGAGTGTAGCTGGGGGAGAGCAGGGGAAGCGGCCACTCCCCAACTGATCACATCAAAAGTGGCGTCTTAGGAGCTGGAGCACCCACGGGGAAAAATTGGTGGGTGCAGAGCACCCCCCGGCAGCTCCCCGCCCGGCCCCAGCTCACCTCACCTCCGCTCCGCCACCTCCCCTGAACATGCCGCCCTGCTCTGCTTCTCCACCCCCACTCCCGGCTTCCTGCGAATCAGCTGTTCGTCAGGAAGCCGGGGAGGGCTGAGAAGCAGGCCGCGGCTTCCCACACAGGCTGAGGGTGGCGGAGGTGAGCTGGGGTGGGGAGCGATTCCCCTGCGCGCCCCGCCTCCCCGGGTTACCTGCTGCAGCACGGGCGGCCCTCCTCGCACCACCCTGCACCAGCTCACCTCCACCTCCTTGGGCCTGAGTGGGAAGCCGCAGCCTGCTTCTCAGCCTGCCCCAGCTTCCCGCGCGAACAGCTGACTCGTGGAAGCCTGGGGGGATGGAGAAGCAGAGCGGGGCAGCGCATTCGGGGGAGGAGGCGGAGCAGAGGTGAGCTGGGACCGGTGGGGCGGGGAGCTGGAGCACCCATGGAGTTGGCGCCTAAGGCGCCACTTTTGGCCAGTTAAATTTAGAAGCCCTTTTAACCAGTTCTGAAAGGGCTTCTAAATTTAACAACCAGTTCTAGTGAACCGGTGCGAACCAGCTCCAGCTCACCACTGATTGCACCCCATCACAGCAACAGGCTTAGGCGGAAAATGTTCTGAGGGGGAGATTAAGTTGTTTCAATGAGGCATTTACAGTCCCCTTATGCAAATGATTCCAGCAACGTTGTTCCTGGTCAGCCTAAGCAGGAAGAACGTGCGTGGGGTGGGGGGGTGTCTTTGCAAATGCTCACTGAGCATGCTCAGAAGTGACACTTCCCACATAATTTTTATTTTGTTTTTTATAAATTTCCCTCAAATTTGGGGAGAGATTCTTACGTCTCTATTCATTCTTAGGCCCTTAGCCTGAACAGGCAACCCCCTTATATCTACATGGGGCCCCAATGACTTCTGTGCAAGTGCAGGAGTCTGCCTCAATGGAGCATATTGCAGGACTGGGGCCTTAGTTTACAAGTGGTCCCACTGGAATCACAGTAGGTTGCCGATTACTGTAAATAAGGGGGGCAATATGTGGCCTTTAGCTAGACGTGAGCACTGGTCACATGCCAAGTTTGATGTCCCTAGACTAAGCTCTTTTTGTCCTACTGGGAGCTAAGAAGTGTTGATAAAATTAAGCTGAAAATGGGTGTGTGTTTTTACTTTTCCATAACTGAGGCAGGGTAGAAAGGATCAACAGTTGTTTTGGGCTGAAACCAAGAATGAAAAGTATCCTCTCCAAAAGAGATTTTATCTTATTTTAGAAATTTGTGGCTGAAAAAGAACCTGGAGTTATAATCATTATATTAATTTTGTTTGTTTGTTTTTTTAAAAAGGAATCCTTACCTGGACTAGAAGGGTTTCCACACCATGAGACCCCGTCAGCTATATAGCCCAGCAAGGTGTCCTCCAGAGTGAGGAAGTTGTGATTGGTTTTTGTATAACGATGAACAAGGTCATTTGTCTTGCTCCAAAATAATGACTGTGAGGGAAAGAAATGGCATTAATATGAGAGCTGGTCAGGAAATTTTTTTGTTTTGTTTTTTCCTGAAAAAGTTTTGATGATGAAAATGTTTGTTTTCATTTATATTTTGTGGGTTTTTTGTCAAAAGACCAAAAACTGAATATTTTAAAATATATAAAAATTCCAGTGGGATTTCTAAGGAAAATAGAAATTTTCAGGGAAAAAAAATTAATTTGGTTGGGGAAAACAATTTTCCACTGAAAAAACATTTTGAAGGAAACTTTTTAACCAGCTCTAATTGCTGTCACTCCTCCATTTCTGCATGCATTTCAACCGCACCTGAGCAATAAAAAGCCGTGTGCCTCTAACTGCATGGCTGTTCTTACACAGAGCTTCTCTTCTAAATAGCAATAACGGCCACAATGATTTTCCCATCATGGCCCAAAAATTTTTCCCTAGAAGGAATGATCTGTGATCTTCATCACGGACCTATAATGAACAGGATTCTCTTGTTCTAAAAGAAGTAGCTTTGGGAGTAATGTTATCTCAAGCCTGCAGTCAGAGTACCTGTAGGTATTTGAGGGTTACTCATGATTGCCATCATTATTATTATTTGTGTTACCATAGTGCCAAGCAGCCCTCGTATTGGCCCAGGACCCCGTTGTGCTAGAGGTACTTTACAGACACAGAACAAAGCAAAGAATCTTCATTGTACTAGCATGTACGGACAAGCAGTCCCTACCCAGACAGCTCATCACACACAAATATTGTTACCTTGTTACAGGGGATAGTATGACTCGCCAAATCCAGTAACGGCTGATAATCTTCTGTTGTAATATTACATGGGTTCTTGTAAATAAATGCCTTTTGCATTGTTTCCCATATTTTTTGGCAATCTTTGTCTCTGTCAAAAGGTTAAAATATAGTTAATGGGAGAGCAACCGTTTAAAAAACAGGTAATCATCCAGAATCATCGTTCTATTTCTGTGAGTTGCTACTGTGTTACGAAGAGAAAATAAATAGTGGGGGAGGGGCTTACGAAAGGATCCCCTCCCTTCTGGTGTGTTTAGAAAGTCTGGCCGACAGTGCCTAAAGTGCTTCTCTCTCATTTAGGCACCAAAATAAATAGCCAGATTTTCAACAACAACAAAGCCCCTCAGCATGTTGAGTATATGCTGGATGCTGAGTAATTTTGAAAATCAGCCCTCTCTCTGTCTCGCCCTGTTTTAGGGATTTTATGCTGCGGCCCATCACTGTAGTCACTGAGCACCTTCCATGCTTCGCTGCCTAGAAGGGAGTGGAATTCTTTTGAAAATTTGGCCCCAGTTGTCAGTGCTGCGCACTTGAACATTTGGTCCTGAGTTCTTTCAAATATCTGACTCCACACAAATCGAGGGTCCAGATTCTACCCTCCTCATTCCTGCTGAGCAGTGCTGTGAGTTGTCCCACTGCAGTCAGTTGGACCGGTCACAAAGTCAGTGACTGCTCATCCTGAGCAGCAAGGGTGGCAGAATCTAGCCTGGAGATTGAACACTTTGTGGTACAGAGAAGTTGAATAATAGTGCCGGTGTAGATATGTCAGTGGTGCCCAAAGCTTTTGTCATGCCCCCCTTACCAGGAGTGGAATCTGTCTGCGCCCCGCCCCCCCATTACTGCACAGCTGGCTCAGCAGAGGAGGATGGGCTGGGGGCTGAACTGGGGAAGGGGGCGGAGCTGGGCTGAGGGTGGAGGGGGAATGAGGGCGGAGCTGGGCTGGGGGTGGAGGGGGAATGAGGGCGGAGCTGGGCTGGGGGTGGAGGGGGAATGAGGGCGGAGCTGGGCTGGGGGTGGAGGGGGAATGAGGGCGGAGCTGGGCTGGGGGTGGAGGGGGAATGAGGGCGGAGCTGGGCTGAGGGTGGAGGGGGAATGAGGGCGGAGCTGGGCTGGGGGTGGAGGGGGAATGAGGGCGGAGCTGGGCTGGGGGTGGAGGGGGAATGAGGGCGGAGCTGGGCTGAGGGTGGAGGGGGAATGAGGGCGGAGCTGGGCTGAGGGTGGAGGGGGAATGAGGGCGGAGCTGGGCTGGGGGTGGAGGGGGAATGAGGGCGGAGCTGGGCTGAGGGTGGAGGGGGAATGAGGGCGGAGCTGGGCTGGGGGTGGAGGGGGAATGAGGGCGGAGCTGGGCTGAGGGTGGAGGGGGAATGAGGGCGGAGCTGGGCTGAGGGTGGAGGGGGAATGAGGGCGGAGCTGGGCTGGGGGTGGAGGGGGAATGAGGGCGGAGCTGGGCTGAGGGTGGAGGGGGAATGAGGGCGGAGCTGGGCTGAGGGTGGAGGGGGAATGAGGGCGGAGCTGGGCTGAGGGTGGAGGGGGAATGAGGGCGGAGCTGGGCTGAGGGTGGAGGGGGAATGAGGGCGGAGCTGGGCTGGGGGTGGAGGGGGAATGAGGGCGGAGCTGGGCTGAGGGTGGAGGGGGAATGAGGGCGGAGCTGGGCTGAGGGTGGAGGGGGAATGAGGGCGGAGCTGGGCTGGGGGTGGAGGGGGAATGAGGGCGGAGCTGGGCTGGGGGTGGAGGGGGAATGAGGGCGGAGCTGGGCTGAGGGTGGAGGGGGAATGAGGGCGGAGCTGGGCTGGGGGTGGAGGGGGAATGAGGGCGGAGCTGGGCTGAGGGTGGAGGGGGAATGAGGGCGGAGCTGGGCTGGGGGTGGAGGGGGAATGAGGGCGGAGCTGGGCTGAGGGTGGAGGGGGAATGAGGGCGGAGCTGGGCTGGGGGTGGAGGGGGAATGAGGGCGGAGCTGGGCTGAGGGTGGAGGGGGAATGAGGGCGGAGCTGGGCTGGGGGTGGAGGGGGAATGAGGGCGGAGCTGGGCTGAGGGTGGAGGGGGAATGAGGGCGGAGCTGGGCTGAGGGTGGAGGGGGAATGAGGGCGGAGCTGGGCTGGGGGTGGAGGGGGAATGAGGGCGGAGCTGGGCTGGGGGTGGAGGGGGAATGAGGGCGGAGCTGGGCTGAGGGTGGAGGGGGAATGAGGGCGGAGCTGGGCTGAGGGTGGAGGGGGAATGAGGGCGGAGCTGGGCTGAGGGTGGAGGGGGAATGAGGGCGGAGCTGGGCTGGGGGTGGAGGGGGAATGAGGGCGGAGCTGGGCTGAGGGTGGAGGGGGAATGAGGGCGGAGCTGGGCTGGGGGTGGAGGGGGAATGAGGGCGGAGCTGGGCTGAGGGTGGAGGGGGAATGAGGGCGGAGCTGGGCTGGGGGTGGAGGGGGAATGAGGGCGGAGCTGGGCTGAGGGTGGAGGGGGAATGAGGGCGGAGCTGGGCTGGGGGTGGAGGGGGAATGAGGGCGGAGCTGGGCTGGGGGTGGAGGGGGAATGAGGGCGGAGCTGGGCTGGGGGTGGAGGGGGAATGAGGGCGGAGCTGGGCTGAGGGTGGAGGGGGAATGAGGGCGGAGCTGGGCTGGGGGTGGAGGGGGAATGAGGGCGGAGCTGGGCTGGGGGTGGAGGGGGAATGAGGGCGGAGCTGGGCTGAGGGTGGAGGGGGAATGAGGGCGGAGCTGGGCTGGGGGTGGAGGGGGGATGAGGGCGGAGCTGGGCTGAGGGTGGAGGGGGAATGAGGGCGGAGCTGGGCTGAGGGTGGAGGGGGAATGAGGGCGGAGCTGGGCTGGGGGTGGAGGGGGAATGAGGGCGGAGCTGGGCTGGGGGTGGAGGGGGAATGAGGGCGGAGCTGGGCTGGGGGTGGAGGGGGAATGAGGGCGGAGCTGGGCTGAGGGTGGAGGGGGAATGAGGGCGGAGCTGGGCTGGGGGTGGAGGGGGAATGAGGGCGGAGCTGGGCTGGGGGTGGAGGGGGAATGAGGGCGGAGCTGGGCTGGGGGTGGAGGGGGAATGAGGGCGGAGCTGGGCTGAGGGTGGAGGGGGAATGAGGGCGGAGCTGGGCTGGGGGTGGAGGGGGAATGAGGGCGGAGCTGGGCTGAGGGTGGAGGGGGAATGAGGGCGGAGCTGGGCTGGGGGTGGAGGGGGAATGAGGGCGGAGCTGGGCTGGGGGTGGAGGGGGAATGAGGGCGGAGCTGGGCTGGGGGTGGAGGGGGAATGAGGGCGGAGCTGGGCTGGGGGTGGAGGGGGAATGAGGGCGGAGCTGGGCTGAGGGTGGAGGGGGAATGAGGGCGGAGCTGGGCTGAGGGTGGAGGGGGAATGAGGGCGGAGCTGGGCTGGGGGTGGAGGGGGAATGAGGGCGGAGCTGGGCTGGGGGTGGAGGGGGAATGAGGGCGGAGCTGGGCTGAGGGTGGAGGGGGAATGAGGGCGGAGCTGGGCTGAGGGTGGAGGGGGAATGAGGGCGGAGCTGGGCTGGGGGTGGAGGGGGAATGAGGGCGGAGCTGGGCTGAGGGTGGAGGGGGAATGAGGGCGGAGCTGGGCTGGGGGTGGAGGGGGAATGAGGGCGGAGCTGGGCTGGGGGTGGAGGGGGAATGAGGGCGGAGCTGGGCTGAGGGTGGAGGGGGAATGAGGGCGGAGCTGGGCTGGGGGTGGAGGGGGAATGAGGGCGGAGCTGGGCTGAGGGTGGAGGGGGAATGAGGGCGGAGCTGGGCTGGGGGTGGAGGGGGAATGAGGGCGGAGCTGGGCTGGGGGTGGAGGGGGAATGAGGGCGGAGCTGGGCTGAGGGTGGAGGGGGAATGAGGGCGGAGCTGGGCTGGGGGTGGAGGGGGAATGAGGGCGGAGCTGGGCTGGGGGTGGAGGGGGAATGAGGGCGGAGCTGGGCTGGGGGTGGAGGGGGAATGAGGGCGGAGCTGGGCTGAGGGTGGAGGGGGAATGAGGGCGGAGCTGGGCTGAGGGTGGAGGGGGAATGAGGGCGGAGCTGGGCTGAGGGTGGAGGGGGAATGAGGGCGGAGCTGGGCTGGGGGTGGAGGGGGAATGAGGGCGGAGCTGGGCTGGGGGTGGAGGGGGAATGAGGGCGGAGCTGGGCTGGGGGTGGAGGGGGAATGAGGGCGGAGCTGGGCTGGGGGTGGAGGGGGAATGAGGGCGGAGCTGGGCTGAGGGTGGAGGGGGAATGAGGGCGGAGCTGGGCTGAGGGTGGAGGGGGAATGAGGGCGGAGCTGGGCTGGGGGTGGAGGGGGAATGAGGGCGGAGCTGGGCTGGGGGTGGAGGGGGAATGAGGGCGGAGCTGGGCTGAGGGTGGAGGGGGAATGAGGGCGGAGCTGGGCTGAGGGCAGAATGGGGCTGCAGCTGGGCTGGAGCTGAGGAGGGGACAGAGTGGAGCCAGGGGCGCTGGAACAGTTGTTATAGTGGGGGTGCTGAGAGCCTTTGACCCAAACTGTCAACCCTGTATAGAGTGGAAACCACTTCAAGCCAGGGGGTGCGGCAGCACCCCCTGCACCCCTAGTTCCAGCACCTCCGAGTGGAGCTGTGGCTGGGGCCAGAGCTGGGCGGGATGCGGCGCGGCATCTGGGGCCGGAGCAGGGCTTGGTGGCGCTCCCTCTCTATCTCCCGTGGGAGCTGACCTGGGCCCTGCCATGTGTGCGCCCCGTCCCCCAAATGTTCCTCCATGCCCCCCAGTTTGGGGATCAATGAGATATGTAGATCTTCTGGTAAGGTGAAAATCAGCCTGTGAACCTTCCCAAGAGGAGACCTACACAGGTAGCATCAGTAATTTTATCCCCCGAAAAAGGAAGAAACCCTATAAGTATTTAGGGCCTGATTCTAGTAACACACCAATTTTACAATGGTTTTATACCTGTTTACTTCAGTGGAATTACATGAGTTACCTGTTCTCCAACTTTTCAGCATCCTCTTATCTGCAGTACTGATTCTGGCCTTCTTGTTTGCACTGAAGTCAGGACTAACTCCACTGAAGTGAATGGAATTACACTGATGTAAACCTGATACATGCGGGAGGGTGCACAACCAAGTTGTCTGTGTCTAGCTTTGTTGCTTAAGCCATTGGCCTATCAGCTAAGTCATCAGTATGGGAAACACAACAAGCGAATGCTGACAGATGCTGAGAGTTTCTCCTGTATTGCTAAACGGTAATTCATTGCACTGTGCCAGGCTGAGGTCATTTTTCAATATGTAGGCTTGGAGTGACATTTCTGAGACTTTTGTTGAGCTCCAGTGAAATGCTACTCTGTTCCATTTCTAAATCTTCACTATGTGAGTCTTGCTGATACTCTTGGGACTAATCAGCACCATCTGTTCTGTTGTATTTGAGGTATTGAATTAAGCTAATTAATTAAGCTAACACTTGTGGACAAACATCAACTCTCAATTCTTGTCCATCTAGTATATTTTTTCCATGTTGTCCCTGCTGGATGGAATACCCTTCCTTCTCTGCTCTGCCAAGGCACCAGCCCCTTGACATTTAAATTCCTTCTTGAAAACTCACCTCTTTCGTGCTGTTCATCATAAGTTAGTCAGTAATAGTCACAATGCGGTAGCTTTATGTTGGTGCTTTTTATGAAAATTAAAAAACACCTGAATTGAGTCACCTTGAGATAAGCATGTCCAAACTGAGCAACTGCATAACTGTAACGCTGTGACCTTTATCCTTTCCTGACTCACCCCTTCTCCATTATTTCTCACCACCACTCAGTGTCCCCCATGCAAAAGCTCTTTTAAGAAGGACTGGTTGTATATTTCCCCCACCACCACCACTTCTGTGAAGTGCCTAGTACTCCTCTGGGCAGTATAAAATTATACTGGCTGGTTAACTTGGAGAGGTGCCATTTATTTTAAGGAACTTGCACCACTGACAGCTCTACAGCATTGTTACCAGCAGATATCATGGGGACTATGCAGTTTGGTATTTGGTCATGGTGTGATTGTCAAAAATAGTCCTAAGTGGCCTAAGGAATGTAACACCATGATGATACTTTTCATCCAAGGATTTCAAAGCACTTTACAAACACACTATTGAATTAAGCTATACAACAGCTCTGTGATGTAGGGAAGAATTATCACTATTTCCCAAGTCAATCTAGGCTTTTATATGGTGCCGATCTGAGTATTAGATGGGCAAACTGAGACACACAGTGTTGATTTCCGCAAGAACACACACTACCTCATTTCTGTGCTCTTTACACTAGACAGCACTGCTTCCATGCCATTTGAAAAATAGGTGTATAGTCAGTTCACAGTCAATAGCACAATCTGAGAAAAAACATAGCCAGCAAGGACAGGGGAAGAGACCAAAGGATAGCAGTACTGGGTACATGATTCCATCCAAAGCCAATGGCAATTTGAAGAAATGCACTAGTAAATTTTGGGCTAAGCACCAGTAACTTACAATTTGCTGTCCCCCACATGCTATACACTCTGCAGCAGCCTTAGGAGAATAAAATTCCCCCAAGCAAGCCACTAACCTTCAGTTTCTCCATCTGCAAAATGGGGATAATACTAAGATACCTATCTCAGAAATTACCTACCAGTTGCCCATCAATATAAAGAAAGCCTGATGTAGAAATCAAACGTTTGTAGTGTTGTTGTAACCACACTGTCATCAAAATATGAGAGAGAAAAGGTAGGTGTGGGAACATCCTTTATTGAATCAAATCCTGTTGGTGGAAGGTACAGGCTTTCAAACTTCACAGAGCTGAAAGAAGAGCTCTGTGAAGCTCAAAAGCTTGTACCTTCCACTCAGTTATTGCGTCATCTACTTTGTGTCTCTTATAGAAATTAGAGACATATTGAAACTACTCCTAAGCTGAGGCATGTGCATAACAGCTGGAGGATGATAACCTAAACAGTTTCCTGTCATGACTTTCTTCAGTGCAGCAGAAGTTGCCTTGTCTTCATGTGCACGCAATGGTTATCCCAAACTGAAAGGCACACAGTTAGACATACCGTAGGAGGGGAAATCAGATGATTGCTTAAGTCCAGTTCCTATTGGAAACTTAAAAAGAAAAGGAGTACTTGTGTCACCTTAGAGACTAACAAATTTATTAGAGCATAAGCTTTCATGAGCTACAGCTCACTTCATCGGATGCATACAGTGGAAAATATAGTGGGGAGATTTTATATAGACAGAGAACATGAAACAATGGGTGTTACCATACAGACTGTAACAAGAGTGATCAGGTAAGGTGAGCCATTACCAGCAGGAGAGCAGGGGGAGGAGAAGGGTGAAGAGGGGAACTTTTTGTAGTGATAATCAAGGTGGGCGATTTCCAGCACTTTACAAGAACAGTAGGAGGGAAAATAAACAAGGGGAAATAGTTTTACTTTGTGTAATGACACATTCACTCCCAATCTCTATTCAAGCCTAAGTTAATTGTATCCAGTTTGCAAATTAATTCCAATTCAGCAGTCTCTCATTGGAGTCTGTTTTTGAAGTTTTTTTGTTGTTGTCATATTGCCACTTTTAGGTCCGTAATCAAGTGACCAGAGAGATTGAAGTGTTCTCCATCTGGTTTTTGAATGTTATAATTCTTGACGTCTGATTTGTGTCCATTGATTCTTTTACGTAGAGACTGTCCAGTTTGGCCAATGTACATGGCAGAGGAGCCATGATGGCATATATCACATTGATAGGTGCGCAGGTGAACAAGCCCTTGGTGGTGTGACAGATGTGATTAGGCCCTATGATGGTGTCCCAGAATAGATATGTGGACACAGTTGGCAATGGGCTTTGTTGCAAGGATAGGTTCCTGGGTTAGTGTTTTTGTTGTGTGGGGGGTGGTTGCTGGTGAGTATTTGCTTCAGGTTGGGGGGCTGTCTGTAAGCAAGGACTGGCCTGTCTCCCAAGATCTGTGAGAGTGATCGGTAATCCTTCAGGATAGGTTGTAGATCCTTGATGATGTGTTGGAGAGGTTTTAGTTGGGGGCTGAAGGTGATGGCTAGTGGCGTTCTGTTCTTTTCTTTGTTTGGCCTGTCCTGTAGTAGGTAACTTCTGGGTACTCTTCTGGGTACTCTGACACTCTGATACTCTGGGATTGTATTTATAGTTGGCATATACAATCATGTAGTTTAAAAATCAAATTTTTCAAAGATAATCTAGATAAGCCCCAACTCCTAGAATATCTAGAATTCCTAGGAGTCCTGCTATTGACCTTGAAGTTCTGAACTACATAGGCGTTCTGAAGCCTTGCTTTGTACCGCACAGAAGGTAACTGCTATCTAGTGTGAGGTGCTCATTGACTAAAATTAGAGAAGATAGAACTAGAAACTTGGAACATGATATAGATGAAATGGTGATAACACGCACAAAAAGAAAACTGTAAAATCTACTAAAGACTTAAAACTTGAGTCCTGATTCTGCAGGCCTGTCTCTCACTCTTAAAGGTTGTAGAATTGGGCTCTTTGACTTACTGTACAGAATACAACATCAAACAAGAGCTAGCTAGAAATTGGTAACTGTCTGATTAAATGGAGTAGGTACTGTAAGTATATTTTCAGATTGTCCTTATGTCTGTGCAATTTGGGGGAAAGCATTAGCTTATATTTGGTCATGAATTTGGATATTTCTAGTCATCCACATTTTTAAAAGAAGATTTTATTAATATGCCATGTCTAAATTAGAGCCAAGAACATTTCAAGTAGGAGCTATTTTAGTGGCCAGATGTTATACGCACTTTAGAAAAATGGAAAGCCTCTGGAACATTGTATATTGCAGATCTGTATGGGAGTCTGATTGAACTGGCTAACCTTGAAAGGGTATCTCTTCATTTGAAGAAGAGCAAGAGCAATTTTAGGAGGTGGTGGTCTGGAGGCTTATGATTAATATAGTTCTTGGTATTTTTTTCACTTAAACTGAACATACAGAACCAAATTCATCCCTAGTGTAATTAAATTGATTTTAAAAGTAGTTACACCAAGGATGAATTTGGCCTTTTAGGGTTTCATTTGCTTCATGAAAAGTATGCAGTTTTAAATGTAGCTTTCGAAAATGCATTTTTAGGGCATTGTGCTATCAGGTGCTGAGAGCACCTGTGAGGTAGAGAGCATCCTCCCCTCCTGCTGACCTGCGGTTTTGCTGATCACACTGTGAAAATGTTGTGGCAATGGAACAGAGTTTAAATTCACAACAAACAGTGAAAGTGCTCCTGTGCCCAGCATGTCTGGTTTCATTATGAGGAATTCACTCCCCTCTGACGGGGTGGCTGCAGTGACTCAACATAGCATAAGGACCTTCTTAACTGGGGGGCCTGTGACTTTGGACTGCTCAGCAGAGACTTCCAGCAAGGCTAACAACTTCTTTCCTTTGTCATACTCATTGATAGCAAAAGGCCAAATTTTATTTTAATTGTGGTCCCTGGGAGAGAGCTACAAAGTAGCAGCCATAAAGAATCCCCACTGTCAGTGGGTGGTTTACCAACATGTCAAAGGTAGAATATGGACCATTTGTAGTTAGTAAACTTTCAGGGCCAGATCCTCATGTGGTTTAAGCTGGTGAAGGGCCATTGTAGAGGATCTGGCCTTCAGTTAGTAGAGCTGCTGTTGCATTTGGTATCACTTTGGGGGCGAGGAGGAAGGAGGGAAAATAAGGCTTGATGCTTTTAGGGGCACTCATTTATGCTCTTTGTTTATCTGGTCCTTTGTGCATGCATTTATCCGACTTGCCTTCTCAACCACTGTCATTGGTCACCAAAATTAGAAATGCAGTTGTGCATCTTCGTTATTTGGAAATCTGGCTCATAAAGAGCCATCATTAGGCTTCAGAATAAATCATGATTTTGATGAATGGGAGCAGTTCACACCTCTCTAAGAACTTTAGTTTACTGTCAGAGTTATTTGCGCAGCCAGAAGAGCGAGAACCATATATATATAAAATTACATAATTTTTTTAAGGAAAGATTGTACCCTAAAAGGTCTTAAGCCATCATGAGCTAGGATTTCCACATCACATGGACCCCATCTGGTCCAGGGGCTCAGTTTGTCAACCTTCTATTAATTATTATGATTTGTTATGGTAATCCTGAAGGGCTATCCAAGAATGGGCCCCATTGTGTGAGGCACCGTACAAACAGAAACAACGAGGAGTACTTGTGGCACCTTAGAGACTAACAAATTTATTTGGGCATAAGCTTTCGTGGGCTAGAACCCACTTCATCAGATGCATAGACTGGAAAGTACAGTAGCAGGTATAAATACACAGCACATACCTGCTACTATACTTTCCACTCTATGCATCTGATGAAGTGGGTTCTAGCCTTCGAAAGCTTATGCCCAAATAAATGTGTTCGTCTCGAAGGTGCCACAAGGACTCCCCATTGTTTTTGTTGATGCAGACTAACACGGCTACAACTCTGAAACCCATACAAACAGAGTAGAAGATGGTTCATGCCCTGAAGGGCTTACAATCTAAATAGACAGGACAGGCACATGGTAGAAGAATGGAGGTAACCCACAAGCAGAGGGAACAATCTGATGGCAGCAAACATGTTAGTACCAGAGTAATTTTTTTATGAGGAGGGGTATTTAGGAGAGGATCAGCTGAAGGGAAGGGAGTCCGGGGGACAGAGCAGAGGAGAAGAGGGTAAGGGGGCAGGTGGGGACTGAAGGTGAGATGAAGATAACGTGAGGGAGTGGAGGGGCGGGGAGGGTCAGAGCAAACAGCCAATCAGCACAAGGCAGAGAAAGTCCAGTCAAAACTGTAGAAAATTTTCTGAATGCCCAGAGACACCTCCTTTGTGCTGGAGTCTCTGGCTGGCTCCTCTATGCAGCTTTCCCCCAAGGCCACAGGAGAGAGGGAGGGGAGGCACCACCTCAATCCCAGTGCCCCTAGAGTGTGCGAGGGGTTCCCTTACACAGTTCTGGGTCCAGGAGAATGCTGGGGGAGAGGTGGCCCTAGCTGGGCCCCAATTTACCCCGGCTCCCCAGTGCAGCAGTCCCTGCTTTTGGCTGCTTCTGCTTCTACTGGCTGGAGACTCACCCTGCTTTAGGTGCTTGTACTGCTGCGGTTGTGGGTTAATAGTGGACTTTTATACCAGATTTGTGTTCTTTTTAAACTTTGGCCTGATGAGTTGGTGTCTGGGTATGAGATGCTCAGAAACTATAAAATGCATTTTTAAAGTACCATTAGTCTTTACATCTTACATTGGAGCACTCTCTAGCCTTCACACTAACTCTTGCTTTTTTTTCTGTGCACTGTTAAACTTTTTATTTTCTTTCACCACACCTTCACCCTTCAGAACCTGCTCTATCTCATCACTCTGGGGCAGTCTCAAAACCCAGCCACAGTGTAGGTGTGTTTTAGTTTTTCTATTCTCTATTTTAAAGGTTTACAGGCATTAGAGCTGAATTTAAGGTGAACACTGCCACCTTGTGGGAGAAGTGAGGGATCCGAAGGAGGAGAAGTACAGAAGGGACAATTAAGCTGTATTATGTGTATGGAATGTTATATGGAAGTCAAAAGAAAACACTCTAGAGAACTTTTCTTATCTTCGTTGACACTATCAGAAAAATGGGTACGTGCACACAACGGTTTATTTGAGAGTTCATTCCATATGTGTATGAATGTAGCGCCTAAAAGCCTCAGTCAGGAGTGGGATGTCATTGTGCTAGGGACTGTACAAATGGATATAAAGAGTGGCCAGACAATACTTTTCATCACTGAATATACAAGGAGGCTTATATCACTTAGGGCACGTCTACACTGGCAAAGTTAAAGCACCAGCAGCTACAGCGTAGCTCAGAGAGCACTGAAGGGAAACCACTGTTATGTGTTCAACTGCCTGCACAATAGGGGATTCACACTTGCAGCAGTATTCGGAGCAGTGTACTCTAGGTAGCTCTCCCACAGAGCACCTCTTTCTCTTCTGCTGCTAAGACAAGGGAAGGCAGAGGGGGTTGCAGTGCAGCCTGGATCCTGTCCCAATGACCCAGGATGCACTGCTTCACATCCCAGCAATCCCTGTGCTTCCGTCCGCATTTGGCGCCATCTTTCAACCATTTGTGTACTGTGTGCCCTGCCTCTTTGGGCTGCAGGAATGGATCCCAAACTGCTGACCAGTATGCTGTTCGCTCTGACCAACACATCACGAGTGGCAGTGGAGTTATTCCTTAAACTACAAAGGCAAGAGGAGTGCGACCTTGATCTCGCCTTGCGTAGCAGCTATGACACGAGATTGCTTGTGACATTCACGGAGGTGCTGACCGCGGTGGAACGCAACTTTTGGGCTCGGGAAACAAGCACTGAGTGGTGGGATCACGTCGTCCTGCACGTCTGGGATGACGAGCAGAGGCTGCAGAATTTTCAGATGTGGAAAACCACATTCATGGGACTGTGTGATAAGCTCGCCCCAGCCCTGCAGTGCAAGGACACGAGAATGACAGCTGCCCTGTCATTGGAGAAGCGCGTGGCGATTGCACTGTGGAAGCAGGCTACTCCAGACTGCTACCGATCGGTCGCTAACCAGTTCTGAGTGGGGAAAGTTGATGGTTGGACTAGTGTTGATGGAAGTGTGCAGGGCCATTAATCGCATCCTGCTCTGAAAGACCACGCACGTTGCCCAGAGTCACGACCTTGTGGATGGCTTTGCCCAAATGGGCTTCCCTAACTGCAGAGGAGTGATAGATGGCACGTATATTCCAATTCTGGCCCCAGACCACCTAGCCACAGAGTACATTAATCACAAGGGGTATTTCTCAATGGTTCTCCAGGTGCTTGTGGCTCACCATGGGCATTTCACAAACATTAACGCAGGCTGTTCTGGAAAGGTGCATGATGCATGCATCTTCAAGAAGCTGCAAGCAGCGACTTTCTTCCTGGACCAGAAGATGACCGTAGGGGAAGCCAAAAAACCCATTGTGATCCTGGGAGACCCCGCCTACCCCTTAATGCATTGGCTTGCGAAGCCATACACGGAGCAACTTGAGAGCAACAAGTAGCTGTTTAACAACAGACTGAGCAAGTGAAAAACAACTGCTGAATGTGCTTTTTGGCCATTTTAAAGGCCTGCTGGCACTGCCTATATGGGACGCTGGACCTGACCGATGACCACATTCCTAGGCTGATATCCACGTGCTGTACGCTCCATAATATTTGTGAAGGGAAGGGTGAAAGCTTCATTCAGGGCTGGACCACAGAGGCTCAGTGCCTGGAGGCTGAGTTTGAACAGCCAGAGACCAGGGCTATTAGAGGGGCACAGCGCAGGGCCTTAAGGATCAAGGATGCCTTGATGCAGCAATTTGAAGATGAAAGCCCCTAATATTTGTTGCTGTGCTCAGGATTGCAGTCCTTGTAATGCTAGGAGGTGATTGGTGCACATGATGCAATAATTGTACGTTGCTTTGCAGGGCTCTTTTTGCTTTCAATTAATGGAATAAAGATTGCTTTCAAACCAACACAATTCTTTTATTAAAAAACAACAACCAGAGGGGAGAGTCACACAAATCTTTAGCTGTCCCAGAACCCCTCCTCCTCTTGGGACCTTCCCTTCCCCCATCTGCCTCCCTGCTGATGTATTTTTTTGTTTATGTCCAGGGATTGTCTCCAACCTTCTTCTCTGGAGTACAATGCAGCAGGTGCTTGTGCTTCAGCAGGACCAAACTGCAGAGGGATGGGTGTTGAATGCAGAAGGTAGTGGGAGTCCACAGTGCTGGACTGTGAGGCAGGGAGGAGTGGAATGCCGCGGGTAGAGACTGGAGCCAGAAGGTTGATAAGAGTGTGTTGGCGGTGTCTATGGGGTGCATGGGAAAGAGTTTTGCAACAGTTTGGAGAAGACGACGGGCATGGAGTTCCTCAGTTTGAAGAGCTTGTATCACCTGGAGCGTGTCTGCTTGGCGCTCCATAACGTTTAAGAGCTGCTCCATGGCTTCACTCTGGCATGCCGCGTTCTCCTTTTGGTCCCACTTCTCGCTGTCCCGCCACTCCTTCAATTCTTGTTTCTCAGCAGCAGAGTACATCATAACATGAGGCAGAAAGTCCTCCTTAGTTCTTCTTGGCCGCTTTCTAATTCTGTGCAGCCATTCAGCCTCTGATAACTAAGAGGGAGGATGGGCTCCCAAGGTCATCTCTGTAAAGTTTAAATGTAACATTTTACAGAAGCATTATTGTTTGCAACACAGAGAACACTGATTCGGTGCTTGAAAACACAGCCAGTACTCACACACCTGTCACTAACTGGCTGACCCCTGGCAATCACACATGAGCCACAAGACCTCCAAAATGGTAAGTAGCCACAGGGGCAGAGTAAATCGTTCTTACCAGACCCTGCTGTACACTGGGCATGTGGCTCTTGCGGAGAGCCAGCACTGTAGGGGGGGCCTGCTAATCATTCCTGTCCCCACACTTTCCACAGGATGTGATCTTTATTGAAGGTATCTCGCTGCCGAGGATGAGCAGGGAATCAAGGGAGGGTCATCAAGGAGGGTCTTCTCCAAGACTGTGGCTTCCACTCTGGCCGCTCTTCTCTCCCTCCCCTCGCCGTCGCCTCCATGACAGCAGAGTGGCATGGGAAAGTTTCTGTTAATGGGGCAAGAAACAAAGCAGCTCTGCCAAAGAACCTGTGGCAGCAGATTGCCCAGTATCTCCACAAGAGTTTCCTGGAGATCTGAGGGAGGTTCCCGTGAAGTGACGGAGTCAACCAACAGCCTGTTCCACCGCTCAGACTAAGCATGCGGTGGGAGACCAGCCTTATTTCTGCAATCCTCCTGCCCCCAACAATTCACTTCAGCAATTCTGAAGATCAGATCCACATACCAGAGGCCTCTTCTGTTTGCACCTCGCCAATCTTCAACAGTTGTGACTGGCTAGGCTCCTCTGGGGTAGAAAAGAGCTCCTGACTGCATGCATCTCTGGCCTCCGAGCCATCTTCTGCCTCTGGGTCCCCCTTCCCCTCCTCGTCCAAGATTTCCTCCTCCAGGCTCAGTCCACTCTCAACTGGCATGCAAGCCAATGACGTATCCACAGGGGCCTTCACAGTGGAGGTGGGGTCTCCGCCAAGTATCGTGTCCAGCTCTTTGTAGAACCGGCAGCTCGTGGGCGCAGCACTGGAGCAGCGGTTTGCCTCCTGCACTTTGTGGTAGGCGTTCCGCAGCTTCCTCACTTTGACCCTACATTGCAATGTGTCCCGGTCATGGCCCCTTTCTGTCATGCATCGTGAAATCTGTCTGTAGGTATCATAATTCCTACGGCTGGAGCACAGCTGGGACTGGACAGCCTCCTCTCCCCAAATGTTAATAAGGTCCAGCAGCTCGGCACTGTTCCAAGCGGGGGATCGCCTGGTGCGTGGAGCAGGCATGGCCACCTGGAAAGATGTGCTGAGACCACTGCACGCATCACCAAGCGAACAGGAAAGGGACTTGCAAAATTCCAAAGGAATTTACAGGGTGGGGATGAGAGTTGGTCACCTGAGGGCAGGGCAGTAGAGTTCAAACCGATGACTAGAGAGGCAAGAACAGGCATTGTGGGACACCTCCCAGAGGCCAATCATAGCACTGTAATCGACCAGGGTGTATATACGGGCACCGCAGCACTGTAGCCCCGGCACAGAAAGCTATACGTATTTCATTGGGGTGGCTTTTTTAAAGCACTACAGCTGGGCAGTTTTTGTGCACTAAATGGCTTGGCAGTGTGTACACCTCTGGAGTTACAACACAGAAAGCTGCTTTACTGCACAGAAACTTGCAAGTGTAGACAGGGCCTCACAGCATTAACACACAACAGCGGTTTTCCTTCAGCACCCTCTGAGTGGCGCTGTAAGTCTGCCAGTGCAGACATGCCCTGACTGTACACTTTCAGTGCCCTGATTAAAAAGTAAGTAAGTAATATACCGATTGAAAAGACTGTTAGGTTTTAAAAGTTATTTCAGTAAATAATTGAATATGTTTTTAGTAACATTGGCAAGGAAGCTTTTTTTCTTTCCTTTTTTGACTAGGATGTCCTGATCCTGCAAACACTTGGCTTAATTTTACACATCTGAATAGCTTCGTTGACTTCAGTGATACTATTCACATGCTTAAAATTAAGCTTATGCTTAAATTTTCACGAGATCAGGGTCAAGGCTTTTTATCATGACAGTTTCCCTTCAAATATTGCAGATTTTAGATTGTTTATACAGTAGTCTCAGCACTGGACAGCAGAAGGCAAGATTTGTTGATTGCTGCAATCTAGCAGGAAACTAGTTAATATTTTGCTAGGTTTAAATTATGTTCGTGCCATTATGGAGCAGGGGCAGGCACAGAAGTTAAACATGACAGCACTTCCATGGGAAAATGTTGACTCTGTGGGTATAAGGGTGGAATTGTACTGTGTAGCGAGACTGTCCTGCCTCAGCCCTGCTCCCTCCCACAATACAGTGACCAATCCATGTTGAATTCCGGGGGGTGGGGTATTTTACAGGGCCTGGGAAAAGGCAGGATGATGCTTCCCTTGCCAGACTCCCTCTCCAACAAGGAATCTCTGGGTTTTCAACCTCTGTCTCCATGGAGGAAGAGAAGTTGCGTCGTCCTCCCCTTTAAGACTCTGCACAGCTCTGTCCTGGACTACAGTCTCTGCTTTCATATCCTTCTTTCATGTTCCCCCTTCTGCTGCAAGAGCTGTTCCCAGCTGCTTCTCTAAATGCCACTTCTATATCTTCTCCCACATTTGCCTGTGCCCCTTCAGTGCAAGCCTTTACACTTGAAATGCCCTCTCTCCAACATGCTTTAAGTAACCTTTCCCTTCATTCAAATCCTAAGCTCCTTAGGGTAGGAACTGTTTCATCGTCTGTATAATGTACAGCACCAAGCACACTAATGGAGTTCATTAAATGTGTACAGAAGATTTTGCAGCGCATCCCCTGCACTAATCCTATGACCAGCTGCAATCAATCTTTTTACACAAGCCTGAAAGCCCCATGTGCTTACAGTGAATCTGGGCAAGTCCTCTGACCCACATTACCACAACATATGTTTTGCATATTTTAAAGGAATTTCTCAATGTTCTTCTCATTCCCAGAAGGAAAAAAGTAGCTGAATAGCAATACCTGTCTTAAAAATGAGTTCCCAGCCTCCTACTGTCTCTTTCATATACACTCACATATTTGGTTATATGGGTTAAATGTTATAGGGTACATAGTTCTTCACAGATTGCAGTTAAACTTCACTGCGGTCACATCCACATATTAAAACTTACTAGACTCTGGCCCAGAGTTTAGATGTTTAGTTCTATGAAGTTTCTGAAGGAGTTGCACATTTATATGTGTGGGCAGAATTTGGTCCCAAATTACAGTTGTTTCACACTCTCATTTGCTGTGCTGTTTTGCGCACCCTCAATCCTCTCCCAAAAATGTTGTGGCCAATTTTAAATCTGACTTTATATGTTTTGCTCCAAAATACTTATAAGAAGTTCTAATTCCTGTTTTCCTTGTTCAGCTGATAACATGGGATATTGTTTCAGTTGACTTAGTGCCAGGCTCTTTGCCGTTACACTATATTATGCATGACCATAATTATTACTCACCTCAGCTCCGGGTTCACTGTTGTGATGTAGTTATAACACCTCCCAAGGATGACTTCTTGCAAATTTTTAGTGGTCCCTCTGCCTTTCCACTGTAGCAGCTGCATGCTAGTCTCTTTCGTTCCATTTGCCAGCAGCACAGCTGCCATCACAGCAACAATTGTCAGTATCAGGACCATGATGCCCACTAAAAGGACGGTACTCTGCCGCGCCCTGGAGGACCTGGTTTGGAAGGGCATCGTAGATAAAGTTAGTGAACAGCAGCAGCAACTGCTCTCTTGGTCACGACAGAAAAGTAGCTTTTTTTTATGTGCCAAACAGCACTCCCCGCCCTGCCCCCACACTCTGCCTTCACACACTGACTTTTGATTTGGAAATTAACTGTGACCTGCTGCTTGCTGGGTTGAAATACCACAGAGAAAAAGGAACAGCCCTATTGATTCAGAGTGGAGAACAAAATTTACACAAAGCAGTGGGACAGTTTATGCACATTTGCAATCTTATTAGCAGCATCTGTGAAATTAAAGGGTGTTGCAGTGATAGGATAGTGTCACAGGAGTTTCCTTGCCTAAATAGATTAATGGGTCGCGTAGTGTGAAAGACCCGCCTCTGATAGCCTTCCTCTGAAGCATCAGGGACAGGCTACTATCTCCTGCCCATCCCCTTTCTATAACCTCCCAGCTCCCCACCATACATGCAGTACTGCGGGCAGACTGAGCAAAAAAAAGTGGAAATTATTTTGTGCCTTGAAGCGGGAGGATTTGCCAGTCTTGTAACTTTTATTCTAGCTACTACAAAGTGATTACAGATACTTTTGTTGCTCTTTCGTGTTTTAATCCTCTCTGAAGCAGAACCCTGTTAATTGTGAAGTGCTGTGACTATGCTAGAAAAGCTGATAGGGTGCAAACTGTTCTCTCTAAGGTTAAAATTGGTTTCTTATTCACAGTTCCCTATTCAAAGGCTAAATTTTTTTAAAAATCATCAATGCAAGATTTTTTTTTAAAACAAGTACACTAAAATGTGATTGCATTTTTTGAAATGGGGCAACCAGAACGGCACATGGTATTCAAAGTGTAGGTGTGTTATGGACTTATATAGTGGAATCATGATAGTTTCTATTTTCATATCTATCCTTTTCCTAATGGTCCCTAACATTCTGTTAAGTTTTTTTGTTTTGTTTTGACTGCCACTAAACATTGAGCATATGTTTTTGGAGAACTATCCATGTTGACTCCAAGATATTTTTTTTTCTCGAGTGGTAACAGCCAATTTAGACCCCATCATTTTGTACATATAGTTGGGATTATTTTTTCCAATGTGCATTACTTTTCCCCTGTCCACATTGAATTTCATCTGCTGTTTTGCTTTCTGCAAGTCCAAGTACATTACATTGACTGGTCACCCTGGTCCACATGCTTGTTGACCCCTCAAAGAATTCTAATAGATTGGTGAGGCATGATATCCCTTTACAAAGCCATGGTGACTCTTCCCCAACAGATCATGTTTATTTGTGTGTCTGATAATTCTGTTCTTTACAGTAGTTTTGATCAAACTGCATGGTAATGAAGTTAGATTTAGCAGGGTGTAGTTGCCGGGATCGCCTCTGGAGTCTTTTTTTTAAATTCAGTGTTACATTAGCTAGCCTCCACTCATCTGGTACAGGGGCTGATTTAAGCAATAGGTTACAAACCACAGTTAGAGTCCTGCAATTTCATGGACGAGTTCCTTCAGAACTCTTGGGTGAAGACCATCTGGTCCTGGTGACTTACTACGGTTTAATTTATCAATTTGTTCCAAAACCTCCTCTACTGACACCTCTATCCAGGACAGTGCCTCAGGGCTTGTCTACACAGGCATTTTACAGGACTGCAACTTTCTCACGCAGGGGTGTGAAAAAACACCCTCCTGAGAGCAGCAAGTTTCAGCGCCGTAAAGTGCCAGTGTAGACGGTGCACCTGCACTGGTAGCTAAGCCCCACGTGGAGCTTGGTGGGGTTTTTTTCTTTTTTTTTAAGAGCACCGGGAGAGCTCTCCCCCAGAGCTCACGCTCTGCTGAGACCATCCAAGCCACGTGCAGTGCTTTAACGTTGCCAGTGTAGACTAGCCCTCATATTTGTCGCCTAAAAAGAATGGCTCAGGGGTGCGAAGACTGATGCAAAGAATTCATTTAGCTTCTCCACAATGGCCTAGTCTTCACTGAGTGCTCTGTTAGCACCTCCATTGTCCAGTGGCCCCGCTGATTGTTTATCAGGCTTCCTGCTTCTGATGTACTTTAAAAAAAAAATAAATTACTGTTAGTTTTTGTGTCTCTTGAAAATTGTTCTTCAAATTCTTTCTTGACCTGCCTAATTATACTTGACTTGTATGCTCCTTTCTATTTTCCTCACTAGGATTTAACTTCCAATTTTTAAAGGATGCCTTTTTGCCTCTAACTTGCCTCTTTTACTTTGCTGTTTAGCCATGGTGGCACTGTTTGGTCCTCTTACTGTTTTGTTTTATTTGGAGTATGTGATGTTGGCAAACGAAGGGCCAGCTTAGGCCAAGGTGCCTGTGCCTCCTGTGAATATTGACAAACACATAGCTGGAATCAGTCTGGTTCACTTGTGTGTTTAGTATTGTTAAAATAGATATTAGAATTATAAAAATGGGCTTAGTGTTTAGACTTCATTAAACGCCTGTAAGTTGTTGCATGCATTAATCTCGCTTATAACATCTATATCCCATATTGTAAGGCAGTGGTTCTCAACCTTTACTCATTGAGGACCCCTAAAAATTTTTGAATGGAGGTGCAGCCTGCTTTGGAAATCTGTTGTCTGTATATATAGTTGAATTCTGTTCAGTCAGTTTTCAATCTGTCTTTCATTGACCCCTTAAACATAGTCCGTGGACTCCCAGGGGTCTGTGGACCACAGGTTGAGAATCACTGTTGTAAGGCAACATTTAATGGTTTGTATTATACGGCTATGACTACACGAGAGAACTTAGTGGTGCAGCTGTACTGATGCAACTGTGCTGCTATAAGCGCTCTGTGTAGCCACTCTAAGCTGATGTGAGAGAGCTCTCCCATTGCCTTAATTACTTTAGTCCCTGCGAATAGGGGTAGCTATGTCGGCGGGAGAAGCTCTCCCGCTGACGTAGTGCTGTTCACACTAGGCTTAAGTCATAGAAGCTTCTATTACTTTTTGAAACTTAGATTGGAACTCATTTGTGTGTATATACGTCCACCTGTGTTAACCTTGTCAACAACTCTCGTTTCCTTTTCCTATATAATAAATCTTAAAATAGTTTATTATAGGATTGACTGCAAGCATTATCTTTGATATGAGATTTAAGGTGCAATTGACCTAGGGTAAGTGACTGGTCCTTTGGGACTAGGAGTAACCTGAATATTGCTGTGATCTTTGGTGGAAGCAACCATCTATCACAACGGCAAGCTTACCTGGGTGGCAAGACAGATTGGAGTACCTCAGGGGACTGTCTGTGACTCCATGTTCAAGATGTTCCAGTGCCTGAGGAGTTTAATAACTGGCTAGTGAAATTGAAGGATAGAACTCACAGCCAATTTGGGGTCTGTGCTCTGTTTTCTAACAGTCTGGCCTGAATTTGATACCCATGCTCTTGAGCCACTGGAGGACAGCTTGATAGGGTACACATTTAGTTTGAACCTCTATGATGGTCTTTTTAAAATAGTCTCCATGCAGCTTGCAGGTATTTTAATTTGTGACTATTCCTTTTAATTTCCATTTAACTAGCTTCCTCATTTTGTGTAGTTCCCCTTTTTGAAGTGAACTGCTACTGTGATGGGTTTTTTTGGCATTTTCCCCATACAAAGATGGTAAATTTAATTACATTATGGTCACTATTGCCAAGCAGTTCAGCTATTACCTCTTGTGATGATGTACACCATTTAGGAGTAAATCAAGAATTGCCTCTCCCCAAGACAATCTGCTCCAAGAAGCAGTCATTTATGATATCTAGAAATTTTCTCTCTACATCCATTCCTGAGGTGACATGTACCCAGTCAATATGAGGATAGTTGAAATCCCCATTGTTGTTGGGCTTTCTGCTTTTGTAGCCTCTCTAATCTTCCTGAGCATGTCACAATCACTGTCAACATCCTGGTCAGTAGTATATTCCTACCGCTACACTCTTATTGTTCAAATATGGAATTTCTATCCATAGTGATTCTATGGCACAGTTTGATTCATTTAAGATTTTTACTTTGACTTTGCTTTCTTTCACATATAGTGTCATTCTCCCACCAATGACCCACTCTGACATTATTATATATTTTGTATCCTGGTATTATCATGTCCTATTGATTATCCTCTTTTCACTAAGTTTCCGTAACGCCTTGTATGTCAGTATCCTCATTTGATGGTAGGCACTCTCATTCACCCATCTTAGTTTTTAGACATCTAGCATGATTTGTACATTTTGTCAATATTCAGTTGTTTGCCTGCATATGTTATATTTAAATGGGACACTCTTATGTTTGACTGTTCCTCATTAGCTCCTACCTGTATTTTACCAACTTCTTTCCTATTCTCTTTGCTAGGATGTAGAGTTCCCCCTTTAATGAATTCATCCCTAAGGGATGTGTTCACCTGAATCATGTGCTCTTCCACACCTGTCAGCTTTTCCCCAGCCCTTAGTTTAAAAACTCCTCCACAATCTTTTAAATTTTACATGCCACCAATCTGGTTCCTTATTTGTTTAGGTAGAGCTCATCCTTCCTCTATAGGCTCCTCCTTTCCCAAAAGATTCCCCAGTTCCTAATAAAACCTAAAACCCTCCTTCTTATGCCGTAGTCTTATCCATGCATTGAGACCCTGCAGTTCTGACTGTCTTTCTGGCCCTGCATGTGGAACTGGGAGCATTTCAGAAAATGCTACCATGGAGCTCCTGGACTTTCATTTCTTACCTAGCAGCCTAACTTTGGCATCTCTCTTACCTTTTCCTATGTCATTGATACCTACATGTATCACAATCCCTGGCTCCTCCAGCAGTGCACATAAGTCTGTCTAGATGTCTCATGAGATCTGCCACCTTTACGCCCATCAGGCAATATACCATGTGGTTCTCCTGGTCATCATAAACCCAACTATCTTTCTTTCTAATAATCAGATCACCCATTACTATTATCTGTGTCTTCCTAATAACTGGGGTCCCCCTTCCCACAAGGGTATATTCAATGCAAGAGGATACCATGACCTCATCTGGAAGGAGGGTCCCAACTATGGGACTGTTTCCTTCTGCTCCAGCTTGATGTTCTCCTTCTGTAAGATTGTCATTCTCCTTAACAGCACAGAAACTGTCAGACTGGGAGTGGGACCGCTCTATTGTGTCCCTGAAAGTCTTCTCCATGTACCTCTGTCTTCTTTAGCTTCTCCAGTTCAGCCACTCTGCCCTCAGGAGCCTGTATTGTGTCTCTGAGAGCCACTGAGCTGCTTGTACCATATGCGCACATTCTCCACCTGTCCACAAACCAGTAATCATACATGCTACATTCAGTGCAACAAACTGGATAGCCCCACTCTGCTGCTAGACTGTCTGCATTATTTTTACTCTTGCAGGGTTTGTTGTTGTTTGGGGGTATTTTGGGGGGGGGTTGCTTTTGTTTTCTTTCTCTCGCTATCTCTCTCCCTCTTCTTTTTTGTTTTTGGTAGGGACTTTTCTGGTGCCCTTCCAGTAATTAGGTTATAGTTCCTCAGCCACCTTCTCCCCCTGCCACTGAACCCTCAGTGCAGCCAAACTCTCCTAACCTTGGTAGCTCACTCAGTCGAGTGCTCTCCCCCTCGGTCATGGGGCTCCCTCTGCTCAATAACTGGACCTGGAAGGAATGCCTTTCTCACTCCCTCTCTAAACTCCCCTGTTTGCTGCTGCTGGTCACTTAGGAGCTGGATTTTTAAACCCCTGTTCTCCCAGAGTTAGCCTGGCCTCCTTGTCAAGGGACCCTAAAGGGGTTATGGATCAAGGGATAGCAGGCTAGAGCCTGGCTAGTGTAAACTCAGCCTAGCCAACCACCTGGCTAAGCACACAGCCCCTAAACCAGAGCACACTGCAATCTTCAGTCAAGCAGGCATACAGCAAGCAAACCAGCACACAACAAACAAACTAACAGGCAAATAAAGTTAAAAGACAAGGTGAGTGAAGTAAAACACTATACCATACAATTCTGTGTAACTTAAAACCTTGTCTCTTTCACCAACAGAACTTGGTCCAATAAAATATATTAACTCACCCACTGTGTCTCCCTAGGATCCTGGGACATACACAGTTACAACAAACAGACAGCCTCACCCCAAGGATCACATATTTTCTCCTGACTCCTCCCTCACCTGGAGAAGTTCCTCATAAAACTCCCTTGTTTGTTGTGCCTGTTCACCAGTGAATAGTTAATTCTGTAGTACCTTAGCATTGTGCTAGGTGCTTTTCAAAACAACTGATAAGACTCCTGCCCCCAAGAGTCTACAGTCTAATCTTAAATGTGACACATGAGTAAGGATAAGAAAAGGGGGTTGTGGCAGAGGGTGATGAAGGTATCACTTAGATCAAAGGGATTCTCTGTTTAAGAATGTGATGATTCTGCTTTTGATTTAATTCACACATACTCACCACTTCTTGAAGTGAGTGCTCTGGCAGAAGGGAATTTTAGGAGGGAACTGAATAAGGAGAAGATAGTGGGTCAGAATCAGCAAGCAGGGAGAGGCAAGTGTTTCATGGGCAGGAAAAGCATGGAACCTTACCTACATATAACAACAAGACTGATACAAGACTGCACAAAAGCATTTCAAAGGTGCACACAACATCCACAAACCCTTCTGAAACCCCAGTAAAGCATACACACAGATAGGTGTGCACACATGTACTCTGTGGTCAGATTCAAGGAAGCGGGACAAAAAAATAAAGAGGGGTTAATTGTGGTTTTTCTTGTAAGGCTCACAGATAGTAGAATAACTTGTGGATACCTAGGTATTCCCTGCCCCTTTTCTAAACAAAACAAAACAAAAAATAAATAAAATATTGGGCAAGGTCAAACAACTCAAACACAAGAGTAGAGTGTTGCATTTTCAGATTATCTACTTCCTGATAACGAAACTCCTGGGAGGGGCCAACCAGAAACTCAACTGGTTGGAACAGAAACAGGCAACTGTAGCAGCTACAAGGAAGCAGGGAGCTGAGACCCAAACAGAGTTACCCCTCCCCTCGAGCATCCCGGATCCAGAGCTCTGCAGGGGAGAGCCCCACTCTGGGGACACCAAGGCCATGTGGTGGCTGCTCCCCACCATGTGACCTCAAGAAAGAGAGAAACCGCTGGGAGGCCAGGCCTCATCCAGATATGCAGCCAGGAGGAGCAGCTGCAGCATGGACTGGGTGTATCATCTGTGCCCAACTGCTTTCCTTCCCCTGTTCCCTTCCACTCACTCCTGTCCCTTCCTTCATGGTCTCTCCATGTCAGTCTCACGTCACCAGCCTTCCATGCGCCAAGTTCCTCTTGTCCCTACTTTCTCTCTATTTAGCGACTCCCCTCCCAATAAAACCTCACCCCAAACTGTAAAAGTAAAAAGAAACCAATGAAAAAATTTATGACACGAAAATTGTGTTTACCAACCACCACATAGTTCACTTGTTTGGTTGCTGTATCCCTTCTCCCCCATCCCTTCGTTTCTCTTATCTATACAGGCGGTGTCTACACTGCAAACTTATGTCAACACAAATTACGACAGCATACCACTGTCGCAGTTAGTACATCACTTGTGTGCATGCATATGTGGCTCCTTTTGTCGGCAGAGCATGCACTCACCAGGAGTTCTTGTATCGATAGAGTGCAGCTCATCATGGAGAGAGATCCCACTGTGCAACTTGCCATCATCCAGTGTACGTCCAGGGTTGAAATGAGTTGCGTGGGGTGACTGGGAGCATGGGGTTTCCAGTTTTCAGCCGTCTCCATCACATGTTATCTGTGTCCCATAATTTTTGCACCTTTTTTCAAAATCCCACAAACCTGTGTGGCCCTCCTCGCTGTCCACCATCTCTGACAGAAGCATGGATCATGCACAGTTCTGCACTAGTGTCATGAGCCTTGTAAGCACAGAGCACACAATCCTGGAGTATTTGCAGAGCCACAAGAAGAACTGAATCAGTGGAGAACATGATGATTCTTTGGAGAAGAGATCGCTGTGGGACATAGTGAGAACCAATCAAGGTTGTTGGTGGCACTCAAGGAGCAGCTGCAGATGGAGAGAAACAAGCACTGACTGGTCAGGTCACATTGTAATGCAGGTTTGGGATGATGAGCAGTGGTTGCAGAACTTTTGGATGCTCAAGGCCCATTCCTGGATCTGTGTGCTGAGCTTGCCCCAGCCCTTGAGTGCAGGGACACCAAAATGAGAGCTGCACTTGTGACAGATTTATGTTACCAATCTACCTGAGGGGGCCATTGCGTTGTGACACACTGACAGTGGAGAAGTTAATGGAGATCACACTGTGGAAACTTGCAACACTAGATTGCTACCAGTCAGTCAGAAATCAGTTTCAAGTCAGAAAATCCACTGTGGGGGCCATTATAATGCAAGTTTGCAGGGTCCTTAACCTTCAGCAATGTAATGGATGGATTTGTAGCAGCACAGTTCCCGAACTGTAGTGGAGTGATAGATGGCATGCATATCTCTATTTTTGCACCAGAGTACATCAACAGAAAAGACTACTTTTCTGTGGTTATGCAAGCATTGGTAGATCACCAGGGACGCTTCACTGACACCAATGTGGGCTGGTCGGGGAAGGTGCAAGGCACTCACAACTTTAAAACAGTTTTTGAAAGCTTGTCTCTTTCACCAGCAGAAGTTGGTGTAATGCTCATCCACCTTGTCTCTATATTTTCAGAGGCATTTTCAAAGGTCATTTTATTTGGGTATTGGTTCTGAATATCTGATCAGACAGAGAGGTGCACAGACACTGGTGTATGGGTGGGGTCAGAATCTGACCACAGAGTACACGTGTGCACACCTGTCTGTGTGTATGCTTTACTGGGGTTTCAGAAGGGTTTGTGGATGTTGTGTGCACCTTTGAAATGCTTTTGTGCAGTCTTGTATCAGTCTTGTTGTTATATGTAGGTAAGGTTCCTGCACTTCTCATGGACGTTTCAGTGCTACAATGCTTTTTATTTTATAAACAGGTGGTACTATGACAAATATAACATTGCATGTGCTGATGATTTTCCTGACTTCTGATTTGTGCCTCTAACAAAGACTGGAGGGCCTGTGGCTAATCAACCATAGTGCAGTTCTTAAGGGGCCTTGAAGAGAAGGAAATGGGGGCAAGAGTGCTGCAGAGTGATCTCTGCCCATGAGGGGGTGCTCAGGAGAGTGTTGGCCCTGGTACGGGGCTTAAGATATTTCTGTGTTTACATACCTATTCATCTTTGAAAATCCAGGCCAGAATCCTCAGTTCCAGTGAGAGAGAGGTGCCACCACGGGGGCTGATGGAGGTTACGGTGCAACACTATCATTTTGGTTTCCATTATTGAATTTGTCTTTGATAATTCTCATCTCTCTGGTCTCACTGTCATGACCTGCTTAGAGTGGGCACCATCACTTGGGTCTGACCTGCTTTGTCTGTGTCTAACCTCATTTGAAAGCTCCTTGGGATAGGGCCCAGGACTTTGGTTGTCAGCCGAGTTTGAATTTAGGTCCTTCAGTGCTAAGGGTGTGAGCTGCTTGAACCAAAAGAGTAACTCCATTAGCTGAAAGCTATAATAAATTTTTATCCCCATATGTGGATTAGCCGCTAGAAGGGGACAAAGACATACTGTGTTCTACTTTGGGTTACACATAAGCACAATGCTGACTGAACAAATAATAAACCCAATACTCTTCCACCCCCTCTTATTTTGATAGTCCTATATATTAACCTCTTCATGGTTTTTTCTTTAAAATGCTCATTTAAATAAAAATGAAATCTAAAAGAGCAATTTTCCACTCCCTACTAAGAGAGAACAGGATACCAAATATTGCAATGCTGAAGCAAAATGCTATGTTGTGTAAATAAAAGCACATACAGTAAGGTTATGCTATCTCTATTTACTTGAAACAAAAGATTCCTTGTGAAGTAAAATATATAAATGTTTAACAAGGCAGTTGGGTTTGATGGCCTTGTCCACTAATCGGGCATTGCAGTGTTTCATCACTTTATGCCTTTGTCATGTAATTTGTTTTGTTTTTAATTCTTGGAAAACATACTTAAGCATTTTACCTATTTGCTTGATTGTATGAAGAAGCTGGTTGGGTAATTGCAAATCTGGCCTAGCTTTTTTAGCAAGGTTTGAATACTAAATAAGTGATACTTGTTGTTATTGGCAACAAACGACAAAAACAGTATTTGTTAAATCACACGCCAGGAATAGAAATCAACTTTGCTTCCTTTGCAGCTGAGGTTCTTGAAACTGTGCCTTTATCTTAGAACCTTGATTTCAGCTTTTGCTGTGCTCTTTGGAGAGTAACTCGTTTTGTGTCTGATTTATATCTCATTAATTATTTATGAAACAACAGTGGCTACTATAGTAGTTAAGGTTTTGTGAATGTTTCCATTGTAACCTTCTGTTTTTGAGCCACCTTCAACTTTCTATAACTGTCACATTTCAGGTTTGGGGGGGTGGGGGTGGGTCTATGCTTTCAGGTGACTTATTGTGGAAAGGTTGTGCAAAATCAGTTCAGCAGCAGTGTTTTGGAGTAGGAAGATGGTGGGGTGTAGAGGGGCGGCGGGAAGAAGAAATAGTGTTCCCCACTCAAAAAAATCTCGGACAGTGCTACAGCGGAAAGAGTGAGGAGTATTAAGCTATAGCTTCATATAGAAATAGTACCCGCTGAAGAGATGCCTTGGAATGTTGTAGTAAAAATGGTAAGTCTTTGATTTGACAGAGTTATGAACCTATTAAATAACTGTGATGCCAACACTTGTGATTTTATCATGAGTTCCACAATATCTGGTGTTTTGCTCCAATCTCCAGCTCCTGGAATCATATTATACACAAATCTCAGCTTGCTTTTTTTTTTTTCAATTAATATTTTCATAAGTTATTCCTGATTTAGATTGCAATAAGTGAGAGGAGAATAAGACATGATGTTTGAATATAGGGTACGTTCCATCAGCAACATGATAAAATACAAGGTTCCCAGCCGTACACGCCACCATTACTCAGTGATGATAATTCTTTGTACTGCAGCGTGCTGGCAATGTCATGCAGACTGCTCCAAGCCCCAGGCTTGAGACAGAATTGTTAGAATGTAGGTTAGAATGTGCTTGAGTGGTGAGGCAAAAACTGGTGTAGCTTAGGTCTTAGGCCATGTCTACGCTATAGTACTACACAGCATAGCTTAGCTGTGGCACCGTAGCTATGCCAGTGTAAGCCTATAGTGTAGACAGTACACAGACTGTGGTGATGGAAGGAGTTTTTTCCATCACTGTAGGAACTCCACCTCCCTGAGTGACAGTGTCTACACTTAAAGCTTAGGTCAGCACAGCTATGGAGCTCAGGGGAGTGGATTTTTCACACCCCTGAGCCCAATAGCTATGCTGACCTCAGCTTTAGCTTGCCAGACTAAAGCCTGATCTAAGTCTATGTTCAGAAGGCTACAATCCCCAGATGTCACAAATATAATTAAATTGTAAAATGGCAGCACAAACTTATTATTTGCACTTCCCACAGTACAAGCCATAATATTTGCTTCTGAGATAGTTACGCAATTTTTCCCCCCATTCATCCTGGTTCCTTTTGAGAAGCCTGACCTTAGATATGAAAGATCTACATACTCATTCGTGCGCTGCCAGTGTTTAAGACAGAGGAGGTGGTTTGAGAATGTAGACAAGCAGGAAGCCTACCTTTTTTCAGTAAAATGTTGACTATTTTGATTGCAGTATGCTACCCTTTTCTATGCATTCTGCCACATTGTGGGGAAAGCGTGAAAGGAGCCAAGACAAATAATGTTACCATTTTCCTCTTATGGTGGCAGCGACCTTTTCATTGTCCTGCATACGTTCTTAGATGGGGCGTGTGGGTGGGGAAAAGAGAACCTAACCTAACCTCTTTCTTTAGCAGTGTCACGTGAGAGAACAAATGGTTGAAAAAAATAATTTGGGTAAAGTCTATTAAATTAAATAGAGCAGTGTTTCTGTTGCGTAAATAATTGTCAGCCATGCATGTTCTGAGGGCCTAGCTCTGATTTCAATATCGTTAATTTTATACATGTGTAATTCCATTGGCTTCAGAGGAGCTACTCCTGATTTACATTGATGTCCTGAGCGCAGAATCTACTCCTGAGTGTTTACATTGACAATGTTTTTGAATGTGTAATTATTTGGGGAAGAAAACACTTTATAAGAAAAAAAGTTATTGTGTCACTTACAAGAGAGTGGTGTATTTTTACATTGCACATAGTACTATTATTACTCTGGTTAGTCTGCCAGGAACACTAAGATGATCTTCTTAGGGTAAAGCCCCTGAAAAATCCAGGCATTTTTAAGGCATAGAAAAATGTTTATTAGATAGGGCTGCCAACCGTCCTGGTTTTGCTGGGAGTCTCCTGGGATAAGACCCTATCTCCTGGCAGGAGATTTTAGGCTGCTAAAAGTCTGGCGCCACAGTGGGGCTAAGGCAGGCTCCCTGAGCCCCTTCTGCGCTCAAACTCCCTCCCAGAACCTGCACCCACTCCTGCATCCCAACCCCCTGCCCCAGCGCTGAGCCCCCTCCAGCACCCAAATTCCCTCCCAGAGCTTGCACCCTGTACCCCAACCCCCATCCCAGCCTGGTGAAAGTGAGTGAGGGTGGGGGAGAGCGAGCAACGGAGGGAGTGGGGATGGAGTGAGCGGGGCAGGACCTCGGGAAAGGGGGTGGGGAAGGGTATTTGGGTTTGTGTGGTTAGACAGTTGGCATCCCTATTAGATATAGTTTGTAGGGAGGAAAATACAGAACAATAGGGTTTGGAATTTTTCATTATAGACACTGCAGTACTCTTAATACAAGTTGTCTTCTATCCCATTGTCCAGTCTTCATTTCGGTGTAGCCCATTACCAGCGCATGAAAGGAAAGGTCACTGCATTCATAGGCCCAACTGGTGAATTACATTGGTAATGTTGTGGAGATCACTCACACCAGTAAGGGGTTCTGCCATCATCTGCCTGTAATCTTGGGTACCTCAATGCTATGCTGCTATGGCTCAAAGCCTTGACACCAGTAGCCAGCCTATAAGCAGAAAGATCTCACCCTGGTTACCACCAGCCTAGTTACTCCTTAGAGGATAACCTCCACAACCCTTCTGGTCTTGAGCCTCCCCCAAATCCATCTATCCCACGTTTTTGAATACCAGACACTTGGACTTTCCCACTCTGGTTCATCACCTCCGTAGAAGTGAAACCTGCTCCCCAGTTATCAATTCACATTGGGACAAACACTGCACACAGTTTGCACAATAGGGACCTGCTTGGGGTAAAAATAAAAAAAAAAGGTTTCTTTAATAGAAAAGCCACAGATTCAAAGATGAAATAGTGTGGGAAAGCAAACACATACAGGGGGTTACACAGAAAATAAACATAGACAACTGCAGGCTTTGCACTTGTACATTAGATCAAAATCCCTTTTCTAATACAAGTTGCCTACTACCTTTGCTCAGTTTCCCAGCATAGCCTGTAGCCCTAAGAAGAGTTACAGCAGTGGTAACTAACCGATCAATCGCAATTGACTGGTCAATCCTGGAGCCTCTGCCAGTTGATCGCAATCTCCAGCTGCTAAAAGTCCAGCGGTGCAGGTTGCCTGCCTGCCCTGGCCCCATGCCGCTCCCAGAAGTGGCTGGCTGCTGGCACGTCTCTGTGGCCCCTGGGGGGAAGGTGACTCTGCACACTGCTCCCGACCCCAGCACCATCCCCGCAGCTCCCATTGGCTGAGGGGGCGGCACTTGAGGGCATGGGCAGTGCACAGAGACCCACTGCCCCCTGTCACCTCCAGGGGCCACAGAGACTTGCCTGCAGCCAGCCGCTTCTAGGAGCGGAGTGGGGCCAGGGAAGGCAGGCAGCCTACCTGAGCCCTGCTGTGCCACCGAGTGGGAGCCGCCTGTGGTTAGCGCCTCCCGGCTGGAGCCTGCACCTCACACCCCCCATGCATCCCTGCCCCAGCCTGGAGCCCCCTCCTGCACCCAAACTCCCTCCCAGAGCCTGCACCCCTCAATCCCTCCGGGACCCCAACACTCTGCTCCAGCCCAGAGCCCCCTCCTGCACCCAAACTCCCTCCCAGAGCCCCGTTCTACACCAAACACCCTCCCACAGCCTACACTCCTCACCCTCTCCTCCACCCCAACACTCTGCCCCAGCCTGGAGCCCCCTCGTGCACCCAAACTCCCTCCCAGAGCTTGCACCTCTCACTCCTGCACCCCTGCCCCAGGCTCAGCCAGTGCACACTCCACACACTGATTTGTGACAATCCCTGAAGGATTTTGCATCTATAAACCACAAATGACACTAACAAAAAGTAAAACTCATTAAATGTCCAGTGGATTCTGTGAAACTAGGTGTAGTGTGACCATATGACCCCTGCACCCAAATTCCTGCCCAGAGCCCCCTCCCACACTCTGAACCCCTCGGCCCCAGTCCAGAGCCTGCACTCCCACCCCAGCTTGGTGAAAGTGAGTGAGGATGCGGGAGAGCAGAGCGAGCAATGGAAGGAGGGGAATGGAGTGAGCAGGGCGGGGCCTCAGGGAGGGGCTGGGTAGATTCTGGGTTGATCTTCAATTCAAAAAGTGATCTTGTGCATAAAAAGTTTGGAGACCACTGAGTTAGTGTTCACCAGCAGCCCCTTGCCTTTGAGACTGTCCTTCAGTTCTGGGTAGCCTTCACTTCAAACCCCTTTCCTTTTAAAAAGATTTGCAGGGGTGTTTCTTTCTTTTTCTTTCTCTCGACTGTGGTGATTCATGGTGGGGGAAATTCCTTCATTTCTTAGTTTTCCATGACAGAGGTTTTCTCTTTGAAGTTGTTGGGTGTTCTCCCATTATCTTTAATGGCCTATCATTTCTTTTCCTGGGTTGTGCAATGCTAGGTACTTACAGTTAGTCTCCTCTGGGAGGAGAGGCAGCTCCTCCCTGCCTGGCTGACCACCTTCCTGTTATGAGATGGAGCAGCTGAATGTGGCAGCACAAATTATGAGCATAGTTTTATATTTATACAAATACATCAATGTATAACCACAGACTCTATACATCTCTGAATGACCATCAGGTTCAGAACATTACGAGCTTTCATAAAAGACCTTACTTGACGTATCTTTATACACAAGAACACTGTATACCACCAATTGATTCAGTTGCTTATTCTTTGGGGTTTAGATCTCCTGTTTTTTCCCCCTGGGGTATCTGGACCCTGAGTGTCACAGCCATTGACCTTTTATTGAGTTATTTTAGCGTGACTTTGGCCTGTACAGGGTTCCCCAAACTTTCAGAGTTAGTGCCCCTCTTATAGATTGACATGTTTTGTTTGCTGCTCCCCAAGACCTCTACCCCTAATCATGAACAGATGGAATTACCAGCTATGAATAGGTGAAAAGTGAACTTTAATAAGGAAGGAAATGTAGAATTTTGAAATACACCCAATTTAATGTGATGAATGAATCTGTTATGCTGATGAATCATGTTTTACATAAGGCAGCCCTGGAAAACACAAGATCCTGAGTTATTTTCAAACAATTTAGTGCCACCATTTGAAGAGAAACCTGACTCTCAGAAATACAAGGATGAAAATGAGATGAAAAGTGACAGGTCTTTCTTAACTAAGGATTGGGTATTCGTTCTTCAGAGAGATCCATACTCTGAGTTCCTGCCTAGAAAAGTCAGTGATAGGATCCTGTCACTGGAGAGGTCTCTTGCTTTATCTGACAATGACTCAACCAGTGTTGTTGAAACAACAAATCTTGGATGAAGCAGTTGGTCATCCTCCTCACTCTGGACTAGAGTCCTCTCAGATATTGGTGGTTGAATTTCAGTAGGTTGCTGACAAATATATCGTTTTCTTTCTATGAAGTCTGAAGCAAAAGAAAATGACTCCGAGTTTCCTCCTTGGGCTGGGAAGACCAATTTCTAAGCTTTCTAATGAATCTAACTACCCTGACATGGAAGTTCATATTCAGCCTCTGGAATTGAAGAGCTGAGCTTATGTAAGTGTCCAAAGATGTCAGCAAGGCAAGCTAAACTTGGGGAGCAGGAGGAGGACCAGAATCTGGTCATTATCTCTTAAAGCAATGGGCCAAATCAGTCCTGCTGTACATGAGCACATCTCCATGGCCAGTCAACATGTTGTAGAATACAATTTGCGTTGTCTACACTAGGGCTTTAAAACATCTGAGTTAAAATGTGTGTGTTAACATGTTAAAATATACATACCCAGTATTAATGTTTGCTAGCACACCATGTGCAGCTAGATGTAGATATCTAATAGTGTGTATAATAAAAACCCTCAAAGAAGAACAAAGCTATTTTGCCACCCCTCCCATATTAAGCATTTCATTTATGAAACCAAAAACTGTACACTGGCATCTATGACACATGCCTGCCAACCACCTGCATGGAGGCAGCTGCATCCAGTATTTCCATTCTTTTGGACCTTTGGAGCATAATGACCTCTCTGGTTTGATTGACTGCTCCACAGAACAGCTATTGAGCCTTTGGATGAGCCAGAGCTTTTTGGGAGACATGTCATTATTGCACAAAAAGGCCTGTTTCAAAGTGCTCTGGTGCATCTTTTATATCAGGGTTTCTGAAGCTGTCCCACCAGCCATCTCCAAAACATTCAAAAATGATTTAAGCTTCTCCAGACATAAATACTTCTGAAGAAAGTAGGAGGATTTTCTCCTAAGGAGAAGAATAACATAATGCAGTTCAGCATGTTTTTTCTACAGAAGGGGAAGTTTCTGGTCACTAACCAGGTTGCTTTGTGCCTCTAGCAGTGCAAAGAAGCCTTAAAGCTGGCAGAACTGGCTCTACGGTGATTCTCCTGGCATAGGGGTTGTGGCTGAAGGGGGGAATGGTATGTACTGATGCAGTGATATATGCTGGCAATTTTTGGCTGAGGAATGGCCCCTTGGTGAAGGGCCACTACGGTTGGGTATAGTTTGGAATAGGTCTGACACTGCTCTAAATCATGCTGGGAATCGAACTGGCTCCCAGTGGTTCTCAACCTATTTACCATTGTGGGCCACATATATGGGCTGCATCCAATACTACCTCTGTGGCCCTGAGGATGTCACATCGGCCACAGCTCTCTGCTGATTGGGCCGCAGGTTGAGAATCACTGTGGCCTAGCCCTAAGGATCAAGGAAGTGCAAAGGTGGCTTAGAACCACCGTTCCTGCCATCCTAGCTGTGCTGAACATAATTATGATATACTTGAAAATCTGCTGCAAGCACTGGGCAGCCTGTTAACTTGTCTGCTTTATTAGGTCTCTTCCACCTAGGACTTAGCAGAAGCAGAACAGGCTGGAATATTCGGTGCCCTTTGAGTCCTAAATGATCAGAACTGAGATCTTCCCCTCCACCCCCCATGTCTTTACTTCAACCTCAAATGGGAGGTCAAAAGCAGAGAAACTAAAGTTAGATGAAAAGTGTCTTTCCTTCTCATCAAGATTTTTGCTTGATGCCCAGGGACACAATTTCATTTTCATCATCATTTGCTGAACTTTCCTGGCTGATCTAGAGCCTTCCTACTCCTTACGTTGTTGGTAGGTTGTTCAGCGTTGTGTTTTTTATGGAAGAATATTGCTGTCCACATATTTGACTTAAGAACCATGACAGCACTGCACAGCAATGTCTGCAGTGATATTTTGAAATACTTCTCCTTGGTAAAAGTGGTATTTATCACCTTTTCTCTGAGCCTGCTTGATCAGGGACATCTTACCAAATCCTGTGCACAATACTACTGTTTACATTTCTGTGTTTCACAATGGATTGCAGATGGTGCGATGGGATTGATAACCCAAAACTTTAATTAATGCGCTCACTTGATAGGCTTAAAGGAGTGCCCTGTCTTTTTCTTGTGCTATGTTCCTGAAAGGGCACTGGGGTAGCTTCAGACCTTAAATTATACATTTAGGGAAAATGATTTCATAAACTGGTCAGGTTAACGTGACCGTAATGAGCATCAGATGAAATTTGCTAACTAGATACATGCCAAATATTCTGATTTTTGTTAGAAGTCATGTGACCTATTCTGCGGCTCATATGTCCCAACCATCCACAAGACATCTTTTTGCTAGTTTCTGCCCAGCTCTGTGCTTATGTAGGGCCTGATTTTGTCACCCTTGCTGACACTGATAGCACCTCACTGAGAGAGCAGTCCCATTTTACTGGAAGCCTGATGCACTTCTAAATGTGAGCAAGGGTGACAGACTGACTTTTACATAAGTCTGCAACCAAAACCCCAAGGGACTGAACAAACTTTCCAGAGTTGCAGATATCCGTTTCCCTCTTTCCTGCCCAGTTCCCTAGCTGGTCCTCTGGAGTGTCAGAAATGGCCTTTGCTGTGTCCAGTTCAGCAATGTGCAACCAGACACTTAGAGAGGTGTCTAGAATCCTTTGTGCTGCTTACTGAATTCACTGCTGTCACTGCTAGCCCTCTGTACCTTTCATATGTTCCTTCCTGTCCTGTGTAAGGGACAAATGCTATCTCCTCCCCTGCACAAGATACTGGCTGCAGCACAACTGGAACATGTGTGAGACAATGGAGTCCTGGCAGGGGTCTGCACACCTTGTGTACCACTGTGCATAGCTCTTGGGGTGGGGGTGGGGGGCTTGCCGCATATAAAAATGAGGGAAGCTTGGGGGTGGGAGCTAGTCAGTACATAGAGGCTGAGCAGGAGCCTTGAAACAGGTGGAGGGAGGATTCCATTTCTCCCTGTCACCTGACCATGCCATTCCCTGATACCTCCCCATGTCAAGAGCATTTTTTCAGGTTCAGTGCAGGGTGGAAGGTTTAGTCCTAAGAGCAGATGGAATGGTCATGAACGATAAGTGTAAAACTAGACAACAGCCCTTGGAAAGTGTGTGTTTGTTTTTCAGATCAGTCCCATCCCTGGAGTAATTTTAAAGACTAGATTAGGCAAAGAATGAAGCGTATAAGTGTCTCAGAGCCGTGCCAGTGTCTACCTTTAAGTCTGTATGATACTTAGCACTGTGGTGTTTCTGGGTGCTACTGAAACAGAATCTTGCACTAGAAAAATTATAGACTAGAGGACCTAACAGGTCTCTTCCCAGCTCTAACTTTTTACCATATATTGTTACATAGATTGTATACTTGCTTTATTCTTGAAAATATAAGCCAAATCATATAAGGCAAGACTGGAGGGGACCTCGAGAGGTCATCTAGTCCAGTCCCCTGGACTCATAGCAAGGACTAAGTATTCTCTAGACTATCCCTGACAGGTGTATGTCTAACCTGCTCTTAAAAATCTCCAATGATGGAGATTCCACAACCTTCCTGGGCATTTTATTCCAGTGCTTAACCACCCTGACAGTTAGGAAGTTTTTCCTAATGTCCAACCTAAACTTCCCTTGCTGAAATTTAAGCCCATTGCTTCTTGTCCTATCCTCAGAGGTTAAGAACAATTTTTCTCTCTCCTCCTTGTAACCTTTTATGTACTTGAAAACCGTTATCATGTCCCCCCTCTCAGTCTTCTCTTCTCCAGACTAAACAAACCCAATTTTTTCCATCTTCCCTCATAGGTCATGTTTTCTAGACCTTTTTACTCATTTTTGTTGCTCTTCTCTGGACTTTCTCCAGTTTGTCCACATCTTTCCAAAAATGTGGTGTCCAGAACTGGACACAATACTCCCGTTGAGGCCTAATCAGTGTGGAGTAGAGCAGAAGAATTACTACTTGTGTCTTGCTTACAACTCTCCTGCAAATACATCCCAGAATGATGTTTGCTTTTTTTGCAACAGTGTTACACTGTTGACTCATATTTAGCTTGTGATCCACTATGACTGTGAGATGTTATGGGCCAGCTCCTCAGCCAGTGTAACTTGATTTCAGTGGAGCTATGCCAACTTACAGCCATTGAGAATTTTGCCCATATTTCAGAATATAGTGACAAAGGCAATACAAAAAGGATTTTCTTCAGTTATTTTTGCTGTGTTTTGAAGGATCCAAGTGTTGGACTTCAGACCGCTGTTTACTCAGGAGTTACAGATCACATGAGTAATTGTTCCTATTGCAGTAGTCATTGAGATTTCAAATGGTTTGATATGTGTATGAAAATGCTTTCTCTTCAAACCCAGGCACAGGGGTGGGGTTTGGGCCTGGCGTATCTGAATTTATTGTAGGATTTTTAAGCACTCATGGAGAAGCTTCAGCGCGTATAACTTGAAGCGCACAGGCTTGGGAATCTGATTTCTCTGCCCTGAGGCATCTTGAGGTGTCATGGCTATAAAGTTATAGCTTGTTGTTTGCTCCAAAACAATGTCTAGTGTCTGGCAGATTGGTCCTGGTTATGGAGAAACAGACAGAAAATGGTTTTTAAGGTTAGATCTTCCAGAAGAACTCCATCCCCCAATGGCTGTGGAAACACTGTTAGCAAAAACGTGGTATAAAGAAAACGGGAGATCTGTATTTTTTTAATAAATACTGTGGATACCTATCTTTATTTGACTATGATCATTCTGTCTGCCATATGGTGCAAAGACAGGTTTCAGAGTAACAGCCGTGTTAGTCTGTATTCGCAAAAAGAAAAGGAGTACTTGTGGCACCTTAGAGACTAACCAATTTATTTGAGCATAAGCTTTCGTGAGCTACACGAAAGCTCATGCTCAAATAAATTGGTTAGTCTCTAAGGTGCCACAAGTACTCCTTTTCTTCATGGTGCAAAGAATTGACTCAGTCTTGGGTGTGTTTTACAGGTCCACAGGAAGCAAAGTCAGTTGTAGATAGACCAATTACTGGTGCTTAACTGACAATACAATTGTCGGTTCCTGTTAATGCCCCACACCAAGCTCTGATCATCTGGCTGATGACCCGGAGGAGAGAGAAGGGGGAAATCCAAACAGGGAAAAAGGGAAATAAAGGTTGAGGGGTTAAAATCCGTGTCCGTAAAATGTAAGAGGGAAACAGAAGGGGATAGTGACTTCTGGGGAGACAATGACCCTCCCATCTCAGATGTCAGGGTACCTGGCATAAGCTGGGCCTATGTAAGTCTTGAAGGAAAGGCTACATTTTATGTGAAATAATATGCATGTAGGCCCTTCTGTTTTAACCCTTTCCCTCTGTTTATGTGTCTATGGATAAATTAAATAATACTTTGTTTGGAAGAAGTTGTTCTGAGTCACTGCATCTTCATACTGTTCACAGGCCACAAAGGAAAGTATCTGGCAGGTCCCAAACTCAGGCTTGCTAAGGCAACATAGTTGGTAAACAAAGGATCTGTAAGCTGGAGACCCAGTCTAAGAGTGGGGATGAATTGCAGGATTCCACCCTGAGAGAAGTACAAGTCCTGACACTTGGAAGGGGTGCCCACAGGAAAACTGAGTGAAGGGTTATAATACAGCTTATGTAACCCATGACACCTGGCAAAGGAGATTTCCCATCTTCACCTGCATAAAATAAACCTTTGTGTGTATGTTTGAATATTTGCGCACAGTCTGCTGCTCTGAGTCGCACTTACTCTTAACCTCTCTTCCATATGACACTTCATATAGTCTACTTGTCTTTGCTTTTCTTAAAAAAACATCCTAGCAGCTATTTGCTTATTCAACCCAATGCAGGTGAGTGGTACTGAGAGGGCTTTGAAAGCAAGCTCACAATGGGAGTCCAGAGAATTCATCTTTCTTTCTGGAAATATCAGCATCAGTCAGAGAGCAGAATGCATTGAGGATTCAAGGAGGGAAGGCAGCTGCCTGGAGTGAAAGGGATGCTTGGCTGTTGCCACTTTTCACTAAAAGTTAGGAAAAATAAAACTCTTGGAGAAAGGCGGCCCATGACGTCAATATGGGAATATTCCAAGAACTAAGCAAACAGCAGCACATTCAAGGGTTTGGATTTTTTGAGATTGAAGTCCCCCAGAATAGTGATTCTCTGCATGTTTTCTTGTCAGTCTTTAGCTGACATGTTGGAAGTTACGCAGCCAGCTGCAGTTCATGTCACCGTCTCTCTCTATAATAGACAGTATGGGGCACTCTGTATTTCATTAACTACTGCTACTGGTTTGCTGTACCTCGGAAAAACACACCATCCCACAGAACTGGTGACTGGGACCATGCTGTCTATATGTACTGTGAGATGCCTAGATAGTCTTTGGCATAGTACAAATAATCTCAGTCTCCAGAGATCAGGATAACTACTATACTTCAAAGTCTGTTTTTTAAATTCAGTGTATATTATTAAATATAACCTACTGTGTGTTTTCCCTTCTGTAAAATTCCAACTTTCATTATGCTGGTGTAAACGTTGAGGAACTGGATTGAAGTGAATAGTATTACATCAGTGTAGAACTGATGTGAGAGGAGAAGCTTTGTAAAGGAAAGCCATATAGGCTTTCCTTTACAACTGGTTTCAGTGGGGATTGCATGAGCGTAATTGAGGGAGGAATCTGATGGATCAAATTAGTCCTGCTCTTAGAAGAAAGGCCAGGTTTAGGAATGGGAGTTTCTCTCTCAAACTGAGGCTGCACAAAAACGAATTAGGAACCACCTGTAAACCAGAAAAACTTGTAAACTGATAGAACCACCCTGGAATCTGCCTAAACTAAGATGCAGCACCCTTATCTCAGCTTACACCGTCTATGACTAAAGCACAACAAATCTGAATTATTTTTGGCAAGCCACCTCAATAAAAAATGCCTTTTATTCTAACAGTGTCTATCCTATCCCTTCTTGCTCAGTTCAGCTGCAAGTTTCAGTGCTTTGGAGGTTGAGACACCCACGTGTCACTTCACTGACTGTACATCTCTCTAAAGCCAATGTGATGACAATAAACTTTAGCTGCATATAAAGTACAAGAAGGTTAATAAACTGTCCTTGCTTTTTGGCCTCCTGCTTGTATGGTTTCCTCATCTTATTGGTTATACTTAACAGGAGACAGAAATGTGTGTGGTAGAAGAATTCGTTCCACTTTTATTACATATGAAAGTAGTAATTTAGTAACATATTAAATAGAAAAATATGTAGGGTTAAGAGAGAGGGTGATGGCATCTTTTGGGGGTTGTTTACTACCCGACTGATTAAGAACATAAGAATGGCCATACTGGGTCAGACTGATGGTCCATCTATCCCAGTATCCACTGTCAGAAGACAGTGGCCATTCTTATGTTCTTAATCATGCAGATAGTAAAGACCTCCAGAGAGGTACTTCCCGCTAGCGTGGTATGAATATACCAATTCAAACTGGGTTTTCTGGAAACCAACAGACAAAGCAAGGGCTTTTGATATTAAAAGGTTGCATTTAAACTGACTAAGAACTTTCTGATCCAGCAAAGGGAAAGGACATCCTATCCATGGGCAGCCCCAATGATTGCTGAAGCTTGGAAAGACTTTGGGCTACTACGGCCCCATAAGACTGATGGGTGACCTGAGGTATGTTCAGTGTGTATTTAAATCTGTTTATTGTTTTCTCTGTAATGCTTTTACCTTTGAGAATAAAGATGCTTGCTTAGAAAGAGTTGTGTGGTACCTTGTAACTGCTGACAATATACAGTTAATAGCCCTCAGAAAGAGAGAGAGGAAAGCACAGCCTCTGACGTTTAAGTAGACTGCTTGCTGGGATATCACAGAGTAAGACCAGGAGCTGTTCACTCTTGGTCAGAAGGGAGTGGGGCAAGGGTCTCTGTCCAGAGACAGATGATACCTGGAGACCTGAGACCTGACTGGGAACTCCTGGAGTGGACCACAGAGGGGAGGATACAGGTACAATTACCTGAAACTATGACAGTTAGTATTTATACAGCACTCTAAACACTTAAAATACAGTAAGACATTAACTAATGGATTCTCTCCACCTTCTTGGGAGATAAGTATATAAGCATTATTATCCCAACTTTTTAGACTGGGAAACTTGAGGCACAAAGAGATGACTTGTCCAAGGCCACACAGCAACATGTCACTGGCCAAGTCAAGATTATAACTCAGGACTGCCTTACTCCAGCCCTCTGCTTATTGCTTCCAGACCCACTGGCTCCTCTAAGGGAGTTGCTTTTAAAGTAGCCCTTGCTGCTGGATGCAGCTTAAAATTCTCATTTTTCATGTTTTCTTCTTTTTTCACAAGTGTCTTTATTGTACATCTGCATACATTGTCTTTTGCTAGTAGGGTAGCAGACCATGGGTCATTGTGGTGCCTATTTATAAATATAAATGTGGTCCAGGTAAAGAGTTTCTTATGAAGCTTGAGTACCATAATTGCTGGTGACTTGAGTGATGGTTTAATTTCAAATTATAGAGAACAACAATCAGTGATTCCCTGAAGAAACTGCAGTACCCAAATGTCTTTTACTTGCATTGCTGGTCTGCTGGCATTGTCTGCCTCTTGGGTTCAGTTTTCCACTGTTTGTGAATTTGCTATATGGGCGGTATCTTTGTGTGATTTGTGCAACTGGATTCTAATCCTAAAAAATGCTGAATCCACACCACTCCCAGAGATTTTGAACAGTCCACTTGGTATTGGGATGGAGGGTACTCTGCACCTCTCAGAATTAGGCTTCTGGGGAGCTTTTTTCAACAAATTTATCAAGCGCTTTACCCTTATCTAAGAAGTTTTGTAATAAATCACATCTATCTCTACTACTTATTTGAGGAAACGTGTGGGGAACTCATTGGAAATAGTAACCTGATGCAACATGATTCTCAGTATAGTGGAATCTTCTTGATGCTATACAGTAAGTTTTCAGTATTAACATTTCCTTAGATTAGTTGAACTAAAACTACATTTTTACACTTGAACACATATTATTCATATAGAACTTCTCAGCACTTCCTACAATGCATCTGATGTCATGTGGGACTGGCAGTAATGGCTGCACTTCTAGGTAAAATGTACAAGTGTATTCACATGAACATACGAAACGGCCATACTGGGTCTAACCAATGGTCCGTCTAGCCCAGTATCCTGTCTTCCGACAGTGGTCAGTGCCAGGTGCTTGAGTGGGAATGAACAGAACAGGCAATCATCAAGTGATCCATCATCCATTCCCAGCTTCTGGCAATCAGAGGCTAGGAACACTCAGAGCATAGAGAAAAGGAGGACTTGTGGCACCTTAGAGACTAACAAATTTATTTGAGCATCCGATGAAGTGAGCTGTAGCTCACGTCAGCTTATGCTCAAATAAATTTGTTAGTCTCTAAGGTGCCACAAGTACTCCTCTTCTTTTTGCGAATACAGACTAACACGGTTGCTACTCTGAAACCTGTCAGAGCATAGGTTTGCATTCCTGACCATCTTGGCTAATAGCCACTGATGGACCTATCCTCCATGAACTTATTTAATTCTGTTTTGAACCCTGTTATAGTTTTGGCCTTCACAATGAGTTCCATAGGTTCACTGTGTATTGTGTGAAGAAGTACTTTCTTCTGTTTGTTTTAAACCTGCTGCCTATTCAGATTCTTAAAACCAAAAGGTGGCTAGTTAGAATGCTTAGGTAGTGTAGGTTGCTTACGAGTCCTGGGCCTGATATTGGTGGTGTTTAGCTAATCTCTGGATCGGTTCCATGGCAGAACACACAAAGCAGTGGGGCATGAGAATTTCTGACTAAAGGATAGTTTGGATATGTGATTGTCATTAGAGGAGGAAAAGGAGACAATATCTGTTCCTCACAGCTCCCAGTGTAATATGATGCAACATGCAAGTGTGCTAGTAAGAGACTGACCTTCATGTCCTTGCTCTGGTCATATGAGATGTGTCACGGTTATAGAATGTGAATACCCCTGTGACTCTACTGGCTATTGTTAGGGAGACAGTTTAGAGAAAAGCAACAAAAATGAGCAGGGTGCAGAAAGAATGTTTCAAAGGGCTATCTAAGGTGCACATGACAGCCCAAATTTTCAAACATATACATGCCTTTTGCGGTCTACACTTTTGCAAGTGTCTGAATTACGTGCACAAAACCTTAATGCATGAGCCCATGCAGGGTATTTGAAAAATACAAGCTGGTACAGCTATAAATATTTGAAGTGTGTAAACACCAAGGCCCCTGAGATGGAATTGACTTGATTACTACAAGAATCAAGACCAGAAAAATAAATTACAATGTAACTTTGCTTGCTATTGAATCTTTCATGCACACCATATGACAGAGTAGGAGAGTTAAATAATATCAGAGTGGGAGGAAGGAAACTTCTTGCTAAGCTAAATGAGAACATGAACATTCCAATTGTTGGATCATATTAAAGAAGTTCTGTATTAAAATCACAAATGAGTTTGATTCCCCATAGTTTCAATTCCAGGGTATTACTAATTAAGAGGTCTCTTGGTTTTTGGTTCTGTTTCTCTCCCTCTATGTGTGAAACTTGCAAGCTGCTAATTGTGTTAGTACATTCTAAGACAGAGTCTGTTCTCAAAGCAATTCACAGAGAGAGAGACTCAAAGCAATACTCTAACAACAGAAACAGCACCAGAGACTCCCCGCCCTTTTGTTGTATTAACAATTGTGATTAAAATAGAGATAGAGGATGTATGTGGATGGATGCTTGGTGTGGATAATAACTGAATGATCAGGGAGGTGCCAGCCTAAGAATCCAGTGTCCATCGGCTGAAGAAGGCGTCAAGTGGAAATAACCAGAGGACCCCCCCCCCCCCCCGGAGGGCAGACTGGAATCCACCCAACAGCCTCAAGGATGGGAGAACCAAAGAACAAGATAACATCTTGGAGCCGTCAGGAATGTGCTATCTGCTGATTGATTCAGCAACAGCATGATGAAGCAATTCCCATAGACTGGCATAGGAAGAAATTCCTATAAAAATAGACTCTAAAAAGTGAGAACTTTGGGGTCTGATTCTGCAAACCAACTTCCAGGAGCATCAGATGAGCATCTGACAAGGCCCTGCTCCCTCCTCATGTCCAGGCCACCTGGCCAGTGGCTTGGCATGAGCAACTCTAAGGCTGGTAACTATGATAACAACCTTGCAGAACCTGTGTGTGTGTGTGTGTGTGTGTGTGTGTGTTTGTATGAATGAATGTGAGAATAAATATGAGATTGAATGGAATGTTATAGCTATAACTAACTGCTTACTATGATTCTTTCTGTATTCACAATAAATGTGGTATTTTGCCTTTTTCCCTTTAATAAGATCCTGCTGGTTTTTATTTTATTGGTACAACATTTTGGTGGAGAATTGCGAAAGGGGGAATATTGGTAAAAAACCTCAGTTATTGTAAATATTGGTGTGCACACCGCCAGCTCTAGTGAGCTAGGCATTTCTATTAGGTTAACCAGTCCTGCTGGCCTCCGAGAAGGTAGCAGGGGACCTGCTGGCCTCTGAGAAGGTAGCAGGAAAAACAGATTAAACCAGACCTGCTGGCCTCCGAGAAGTTAGCAGGGGACCTGCTTGCCTGCGAGAAGGTAGTAGGGAAAACAGATTAAACCAGACCTGCTGGCCTCCGAGAAGGTAGCAGGGAAGAACAGGTTAACCGGACCTGCTGGCCTCCGAGAAGGTAGCAGGGAGAAATAGGTTAACTGGACCTGCTGGCCTCTGGGAAGGTAGCAGGGGACCTGCTGGCCTCCGGGAAGGTAGCAGGGGAAAAACGCATAGATTAAGCTATGGTTTCAGAATCTAGGCTGTGTCACTTGCTAAGTAATACCGGCAGTGACAAAGAGATTGAAATATCCATGTTAAGATGTTTAAAAGAAAACAGGGTAAGCCAGTACCAGAGGGAGGAATGGAGTCAGAAGGAACTCCAACCTCACCTTTTGTTAAAGAAATTACACCTTTTAAACAAATCCTTCAAAAATGTGGGCACAGTCCTTGGACTAAACAAGCCCTAGCTGATGTCTGCACTATTTCGGACCTAGAGGGTAGATTGGCTCAGTATATCCTCATATACAAACCTTCTAGTGCTGCCAAAAGAAATGCAGCAGCAATTTGGTTGTTGTGGGAGGCATGTAAGGATTCTTCCCTCCGCTTGTCTTCATGTAAAGAGGAAAAGGCACAAACGGAAAAGGGAGCAGACAATTGGAAGGTGCTGGCTACAAATACCCAAAGCCAGCTGAAAATAGTGATAAGAGGCACTCCAGGAATACAAAAAGAGTGAAAAAGTTAACTCTGCAGAGGCTGGAGGGACGCAGGTAAAGGGGGAGAAGGCCCTATGTACGGCACCCCCAGGCATAATTACAAAGAGAAAAGAGAGTAAAAAAAAAAAAGTTAACTCTGCAGAGGCTGGAGGGAATTAAGCAGTTAAACTTTGTATTTCACCCAAACAACTTTTAACCGAAAATGTTAAAAAGGAAAAGTGTTAGAGAAAGAGCATTCTTGGTTTCTTTGCAGCCATTCTGAAAGAAAAATGGGCCCTTTTCCAAAGGAATGTCTGTAAATTAGCCAGGCAAAAATAAACTATCTGATTAAAATCATTTGACTGGACAATTTAGTCAAATTTGATAAAAGAACATAAGAGGGTTCTATTGGAACTTAACTGCCTCAAATGTATAAAGGGAATGTAAGATGTAAAAAACAGAGCAGTGTGGAAGGGATGTTAAGGAAAAGAAAACGTGTATGTATCTGTCTGTGTGTGTGTAAATATGTAAAGTTCTAAGGACCAGTTAGTTTTGTTTTTGTTTTAAATAATGCCACTAAAAATCCATTTGACTCTTTAATTCAAAGTTGCAAAACTGACAGACCTTTTTGCTAGACACAGGTAATTAGTGTTGTTTGGCTTTGGGATTTGGCATTTAACCCTTAAAAGGTAACTCAATGCTTTACAAAATTTAAAATGTTTTTAAGTTGTGGCTGCAGCAGGGCAGTCAAAATCAGGAGAATATAAAAAAAAATTTTGGATTCTTTTTGTTTGTTTGTTTTTGTTTGTTTGTTTTTGTAACAAAATCGCAGATGAGAGTTGTAGTAAAAAAAAAATTAAAAAAAGACAGTGCCTCTCTGAAGCAACAGCAGGGGTGAGGTGCACAAAACAAAAAGAAGCAATGTTAGAAACACTGAGTCTTAAAATGGCTCTGAGTAATCAGACTGTCACTTTGATAAAGGTACATGAAAACTCTGTAAGCAAAAAAAGAAATAGTGACACCTTATGTAAAAATGGATCTGGATAATGTTATAGAAGTTAAACTATGGAAGGAATGTGCATTTGCCCCAGAACATGTGCAGGGTATATTGTAGAAGGGGCAAAAGAAATGCAAACATACCATGCTACTTCATTAAAATGCTATTAGGGCTCCAAAGGGAGCCACAATAGGTTGGGTTTTCTTTTTCAGATTGCTGTGTGTTTTGGAAGCAGAAGTTAAAAGTAATCAAAACTCTGGTGAAAGTTGATTGTGTCCCTTTTAAGATAGACTCTCTGAGCTGCTGATGGCTTTAAATCCAAAAGCAGGAAGTTTCTGTGAAAATGCAAATTACCTAAATGATGAAGGAAAGAACTAGCAGCACAAAGGAGCTGCAGATAAAGGACATACCTGGTCAGCAAACAAATTGTCTAAATAAAAGGCATGGGATAATAAGATAATTTTAATAAATTTAATGATAATAAGTATCCCTGTAACAACGTATAGTGTGTATGATTTTTGGAAAAATCCTTTAAGGTCGTATGGTAATGATGCTTCTCAGTTATTACCTGTAAATAAAACTTAAAGCTTAACACAGCAGGAAAAACATTATAAACTTGGTCTGCTGTATAAGAAGGAAAACTCAGGGATTTAATGACTAAACAGTGGGATAATTTCCCCATAACCCTTAAAAGATAAAAGCCATTGAAACCTGGCCTGCCTATAGAACAAAAACAGGAAAATATGGGGGCAATTTCTCTGTTTTGCCTGCAATCAGCAAGGGTATTTGTAAAAGAAATATTTTAAGCAATAATCTGCCACCCCAAAAGGGGTAGAAACATGTTCTTTTTGTCTTTCAGAAAATCAGGAAAAGCTGATGCCAGCTGAAAAGCAACCCAATACCATGAATCTACTGTCACAATAGAAATTGTGTTCTGTGTTCTATGTTTTGTCTTGTCTTGTTGCTAGCACTGTTGTGTGTTTAAAAAAAAAATACTGAAGACCTGCAGGAACTTAAAAATAAATTAAGCTTTCTGTCCCAGCTACAGGACAGCCTGATACAAAAACAAGTACATGCCAATGTAGACTTGGTCCAAATTGGGCTGGGTAACCTAAAAGGCCGATGGAATCTTTAGTAATGGCTTAATACTACCACATGGTTTATCCATAAGAAAAAAAAAAATATTAGAAATAGGAAACTACACAGCCATAGCTATGGGATGCACTGAAATGCAGATACCTGCACTAGCTACTTTGGAACACAAAATGTTCTGGGTCATATTGGGAAATATTAAGGGTTTGATGCATTTGTTAAAAAAGAAAGAGATCATTGTTTGACACTTATCAATATGAATGGATGCAATATGTTTCCAGTATTGTAAACCAGACTTGTTAATGGGAGAAATTGTTGTCAAAATTGCACACCAACAGTCCCTGGAGGCAAAGGTATTGAAGGTTAACCCACTCCCCATATTACACATGGGATCCTTTTGGCTACCCTGGACCTTGAGCCAGTGGGCTGGGGAGGGAGGGAAGCTATTGGACACTAGAGGTTGTACTGAATGGACTCCTCAAAAGTGGGTGTGCCTCACCTTGCCTGTTGCCCCAGAACCTTGTAGTAAAGATACATCACTAGGATCATGTATGTGGCATGAATTGGAATCACAAACTCAATTTGCCTCACAGTACTTTCTCTTGAATAGGCTACATAGAAAGTGACACTGACGATTATAAATCTTAGTGTCAAAAGGGGGATTATGTTGGATCATATTAAAGAAGTTCTGTATTAAAATCACAAATGAGTTTGATTCCCCAGAGTTTAAATTCCAGGGTATTACTAATTAAGAGGTCTCTTGGTTTTTGGTACTGTTTCTCTCCCTCTATGTGTGAAACTTGCAAGCTGCTAATTGCGTTAGTACGTTCTAAGACAGAGTCTGTTCTCAAAGCAATTCACAGAGAGAGAGACTCAAAGCAATACTCTAACAACAGAAACAGCACCCAGAGACTCCCCGCCCTTTTGTTGTATTAACAATTGTGATTAAAATAGAGATAGAGGATGGATGTGGATGGATGCTTGGTGTGGATAATAACTGAATGATCAGGGAGGTGCCAGCCTAAGAATCCAGTGTCCATCGGCTGAAGAAGGCGTCAAGTGGAAATAACCAGAGGACCCCCCCCCCCCCCCCGGGAGGGCAGACTGGAATCCACCCAACAGCCTCAAGAATGGGAGAACCAGAGAACAAGATAACATCTTGGAGCCGTCAGGAATGTGCTATCTGCTGATTGATTCAGCAACAGCATGATGAAGCAATTCCCATAGACTGGCATAGGAAGAAATTCCTATAAAAATAGACTCTAAAAAGTGAGAACTTTGGGGTCTGATTCTGCAAACCAACTTCCAGGAGCATCAGATGAGCATCTGACAAGGCCCTGCTCCCTCCTCATGTCCAGGCCACCTGGCCAGTGGCTTGGCATGAGCAACTCTAAGGCTGGTAACTATGATAACAACCTTGCAGAACCTCCGTGTGCGTGTGTGTTTGTATGAATGAATGTGTGAATAAATTTGAGATTGAATGGAATGTTATAGCTATAACTAACTGCTTACTATGATTCTTTCTGTATTCACAATAAATGTGGTATTTTGCCTTTTTCCCTTTAATAAGATCCTGCTGGTTTTTATTTTATTGGTACAACACAATAGCTCACAATCAGCTTCATTGCTAACAAACATACATAGAAATTAGTAGTGAATATGCAAAAAGTAATAAATGTGTAAAATTCTCTTAGAAAAATGCAAGTATTTTAATTTTCTTAGATATATCCCACATTGTACAGCCTCAGTCTGGAGGTTTCAGTGGTTGGGGATAGACAGACACCCTGGACCTTCAGATTGTAGATGGCGCTGGCTCAGCAGACAGTCAAGACTACGTTTGGTGTCTCCTCATTGCAGCTGGATTGAAAACAGTTTTTCAGTCCTGCAAAAAAAAAATAGAGATTTCAAGAAAATTTCCTGTCTCAAATCAGGACAAAAACCTCAAAATCATGAAAATGTTTATGAACAGAAGATATATGAGAGAGAAAGAGAGAGAGAGGAGGGAGGAAAAAAAAAAGGGGGTTGGGTCAGTTGAAACATTGCATTTTAATTTTGAGCATTTTTAATTTACTCCCCCCCCCTAATAATCTTGCATTTCAAAACAAGGTTGTTTTGAACTGGAAACATTTTAATTTTTCATTTAAAAGCGTTCAAGAAAAACTCTGCTGATGTGACAGGCCTTGGGCAAGTCAACTGGCTGTTGGTAATCCAAACAGCAGGAAGCAACCATCTGAGGAACTTTGATAGTGATGGATATACCCCATGTGAAAACAATGGGCCAAATTCTCCATTGCCTTACTCCTTGTTTTGTTAAACTCACTTTTTACAAGTGTAAATAAGATGCTACCCAAAACACCCATTCACACAAGGGATAGCATTTTACATTCAGTCTGCACTCACTTCACAGAGGTGCAGATAACATAAGGTGCATGGCAGGGGAGAATGAAGCCCAAGGTCCTAAGGCAGAAGGAAGCCTTTTAAAAACAAGAAGGCAGTTTTAAAATAGATTCAGAAATGGGTGGGGGAGACAGTGAAGCTATTTGTGAATAGGGGTGGTGTGGCCCTGGTTCCTGATATGTGAATAAAGGGGCAGTACCATTCATCATGGGATTCTGGAGAACTGGAATAGGGTGAGGCCACAAACAAAGAGGGAGTTACCCAGATAAGGAGAGATGAAGGCATGGATGAGGATTCCAGCAGCAGAAGAGTCAAAGGCAATGTTACATAGGTTATTTTTTTTATTTATTTTTATTTTTGAAACAAGTCACTTTATTGGATGTAAGTTGTTACAAACACAAAGAAACAAATGTGTGATTTTTGGTACAGAATGACATTATCTAAACAGTACATGCATGCACTGCTGGGCAGCAAGCTAGGAGACTTAGTGAAACCTGTGGGTGGCCTATGATGAGGTTTAATAGGCATTCTTGCAATCCCAGGAATTAAGGGAGGAATTACATTGAGACAGGATAATGCCAAATTTACAGACAATGGAGAAAAACAGAAGGATTGAATTATGTAGATTAATTCTGTAGGTTAAAGCAGATCTCAAAAACAAATACTACAAAAATAGTGTAAATGAGCCTGCTCCAGCTGCCGTCTCTGTCTGAAGATACAAGTCCTTTTTGTGTTGAAGGTGCAGACCTAAAGAAAAAAACAGGATTTTAAGTACATATCCTTTGAAATACCAGAGCTTTGCTGAAGTCTGAAGTCCAAAAATTAAGCAGAAAATTCAGCTTCAGAAATCTTTGTACAATGACTCTTGAAATGACTCTCAATACTGCTCAGCTGTCATGGTTTTATAAACAGGAAATCTGTGCACAGAATCCTGCATTAACTGTATGTCCTTAGTACCAGACTGCATTTGGAGTACTTTCTGTTGATGTTTGTACGCCACCTACTAGTCAATTTCCATGTCACAGTGTCACAGATGATGATTACAGCCCGAGTCTCCTCACAAGAGGCACAGCCTAAGTGTGGAGGCAGTAATAGGGCATTTATCCACCTTTTGGACTTCCAGGATTCTGAGGTTGAGCATGGCCCTCAGTGTAAGTTGGAGCAGTGCCACACAGCAGCCTCTGGTCACTGCCATTCCTGCTCTGACATGGCCACTTCCCTCAGTATGCCTATGTGACAAGGGTTTTAAGTGCAGAATAAAGCCACCTAAATCACTTTACCTGACCGATGTGCTGAGGTTGTTGCCTAGACACCACTTAAGCCAGCTGTTCAGCTGCTTTATGGCACTGAGCCACTGTAAAAGAGGCTGCAGGAGAGCTTGTAATAAAGACCTGAATATCTAGCTTCAATGTTTATTCTTTAAGTGTAAAAATGTTAGTTGTGCTCTTGACTGGAATGTGTCTTTAATAGTGAAACAACAATTTCTGTAAAAGCTATTTGTCAATAAATTAAATTATCAGCATATTTAATAATTGGGATCTATTCATGGAGTTAACAAAATCTGGAAGTGTACTCAGAAAAAGTTCTAACAGCTTAGGCATTCGAACAAATCACAGTTTGCTTGGTGGATCTTCTGCAGGGGAGAGAAGAAGCTAAGATTACCAAGGAGGTCATTTGTTGCAGATTTTTAAGCTATTGCTACATGGGAGTATCTTTTTGCTTTGATTTCTCATTTTAGCCTACTCATATCTCAGGTGGAGCAGTGACTGAGCAGCCATCACCCCTCAGCGTGTCCTACGGGATGCCCTTATTCCTAGTCATCACCAGTGGTGAGAGCTGTGGGGGCTATGCAATGATGTGGAGGAAGGCCGTCGTGGTGGGCCCTGAAGCCAAGGGCACAGGCCATGGTGCAGAACTCAGTGGTAGTAGCAAATATTCAAAAGGGCACTTTAAAGGCCAAAGTGGAAAAGGGTTCCATGTGAACAGCAGTTGAACATGGGTCAGGATTTCAGAATGATCACACACAGCTGAATATAAAAGAAGGTGTAGAAAGCTTAGGAGGGATGTGCCAAGGAAGGGAAGTAAGACCCATTCGTGCAAGGCAGGTTAGTGGGAGTTGAGGCATTCAGTAACATGCAGAGTCAGGGCCAGCACAAGGAAGGTGCTCTGTTATTACAGACCTGCTCAGACACTGTGGTGATTGTGGTTATAGAAGTACTGAGACAGATAGAAGGGAACAGGCGGGTCCCATGCTTGCAGTGACGGGTAGTACTGAAGAGATGATATGTTCAGCACTTAGGTGAAAAGAACAAGACACTAACTGTTTCCAAAAGGTTTCCTATCCAGATTTCCTCAGTTAAGGAAACTGCCCACAACACAAGACTTTGAGTAATATGGTCTAAACCCGTGGAGAAGAGAGAAATGACTGGTGGATAGCTAATGTGATGCCAATTTTTATAAAAGGCTCCAGAGGCGATCCCAGCAATTACAGACCAGTGAGCCTAACTTCAGTACCAGGCAAACTGGTTGAAATTATAGTGAAAAACAGAATTATCAGACACATAGATGAACTTGATATGATGGGGAAGAGTCAACATGGTTTTCGTAAAGAGAAATCATGCCTCACCAATCTACTACAATTTTTTGTGGGGGTCAACAAGTATGTGGTCAAGGGTGATCCAGGGGATATAGTGTACTTAAGACTTTCAGAAAGCCTTTGACAAGGTCCTTCACCAAAGGCTCTTAAGCAAAGTAAGCAGTCATGGGTTAAAACAGAAGGTCCTCTCACAGATCAGTACCTGGTTAAAAGATAGGAAACAAAGAATAGGAATAAATGGTCAGTTTTCAGAATGGAGAGAGGTAAACAGTGGTGTACCCCATGGGTCTCTACTGGGACCCATACTGTTCAAAATATTTATAAATGATCTGGAAAAAGGGGTAAACAGTGAGATGGCAAAATCTGCAGATAATACAAAACTACTCAAGATAGTTAAGTCCAAAGCAGACTGCGAAGAGTTACAAAGGGACTGGGCAACAAAATGACAGATAAAATTCATTATTGATAAATGCAAAGTCATGCACATTGAAAAACATAATCCCAATTATACATATAAATGATGGAGTCTAAATTAGCTGTTACCAGTCAAGAAAGAGATCCTGGAGTCATTGTGGATAGTTCTCTTAAAAACATCCACTCAATATGCAGCGGCAGTAAAAAAGCAAACAGAATGTTGGAATCATTAGGAAAGGGCTAGATAATAAGACAGAAAATATCATATTGCCTCTATATAAATCCATGATACACCCACATCTTGAATACTGCGTGCAGATGTGGTCTCTCCATCTCAAAAAAGATGTATTCGAATTGGAAAAGGTACAAAAAAAGGGCAACAAAAATTATTAGGGATATGGAACAGCTTCCATATGAGGAGAGATTAATAAGACCGGGACTTTTAGAAAAGAGACAACTAAGAGGGGATATGACAGAGTTCTATAAAATCATGACTGGTGTGGAGAAATTAAATAAGGAAGTGTTATTTACTCCTTCTCTTAACACAAGAACTAGAGGTCACCAAATGAAATTAATAGACAGCAGGTTTAAAACAAACAAAAGGATGTATTTGCTCACACAACCCATAGTCAACCTGTGGAACTCTTTGCCAGAAGAGGTTGTGAAGGCCAAGACTATAACAGGGTTCAAAAAAGAACTAGATAAGTTCATGGAGGATAAGTCCATCAATGGCAATTAGTCAGCAGGGGCAGGGATGCAAAACCATGCTGTGAAGTGTCCCTAGCCTTTGTTTGCCAGAAGCTAGGAATGGGCGACGGGATGGATTGCTTGAACCTGTTCTGTTCATTCCCTCTGAAGCACCTGGCACTGGCCACTGTTGAAAGACAGGATGCTGGGCTAGATCGACCACTGGTCTGACCTAGTCTAGCCGTTCTTATATTCTTAAATCATCCATTAAGAACTCAGAGCATCCAAAAGAAGAGCCCCATTAAGCTCAGATTTCTCTAGCTAGCTAATATTGTCAGTTTGTTCAGAAAATTACTGGTTTTTTGGGGCTGTGGGTTTCACAAGTTGGATAAAGACTGGCAATCACAATTTCTTTTCTACTTAGGAGCAAAAACTTTGTCAATCACTCAGAGAATAAGAAATCAATTTCTTTTAAATCACATCGGCTCATACAGTATTACAACCCTGTACATGGTATACACACAGCAATAAAGAAATGTCTCTGTAAGCTTGGTAAGGTTGATGATCTGTTACCTCAACACAATCTGCTCATATTGATGTGAGCATTTGTTGTCTCTCAAATGCTGTTTTCACATGTTCAGTGGTTGGTGCCAGGGCATAATTTTGGGTGATGGAACCAAAGGGAACGCTCTTGTGACTGTCATATGCCAAGATAGGGAAAAGCTATCCAACAGAGAACGCTGCTGGGTCAGAACACCACTACCAGTTTCTCTAAGATACAGGAGCTTTAAAGATGAATCTTCTATCAAAGGCCTGTGGAAGACTGTTGAAGCACTATCGCTGCACTCTCGTGCATATTCTTCTCTTCTCTGTGCTGAGTGAAGTGCTCTTCGAACACCTGCTTAGTGCAGGAGAGGGTAGAGTGTGCCCAACCCAGCAGCAATAGCATTCCTCTGCCGCCTGAGCGTGGGAGAGCCATGTGATGTTGAACAATAGACAGTCCTATGTACTCTGTGCTTGATGCACAAACCTAATTTCTGTATATTATATACTTGTCCTAGGCCAATGGATTATCACTGAAAAATACAGGTCACTTAGGAGATATGGCCTTCTTAATCACCTGAGCTCAAATTCAGCACTAGATATTGGCATTTTTCCTTTCAACCTCAGGTGTTTCTGTGTTGGGAAACATTTTTGCAGTTAATACAAAGAATTTTTCCACCCACCCCTTGGGTTTAATTTACCCATGATGTACTTTGCTGGACTTACAGCAAAGATGAATGTGTCCACTTGTGTTTAAGTTTCCATATGTTTCTCATAAAAGTGTATTGGTGAAATATTGGATCTCTGAATGTTTGGATAGGAATACTGTACCTCCTTGAAATTGGGAATTGAAAGTTACATTGCACATAATTGGACAGGTGCTGTTATTTAGATTTGCAGTCTTATGGTTGATTTATGATCTCAATTTTATTGGAGAATGTTTGTGAAAAGCAAATTTTGCATTTCTAATTGAGTATATGCAAGAGATACTTGATTCTAAGAGTTATGCTCAGGCAATCAGTGGACAGCAATATACCATGTGGTCTGTGTGTTCAATCAAAACTAATCAACACTGCTTTAATTATGAATATCAGATACTTGCAACTAAGTGCTTGTGCACAATTTATAGAGCAGGAATTGTTTCCTGAATAATTTCAAAATAATATATTTCGATACAGCTGTCATGGACAAATTGCAATCAGTAGAACAGATGAAATCTGTTGAATAAATTATTAGCTGTGAATTATTCATTTGGCTCTAATGGCATAGAAGTTGGATTGATTTTATTTACCATGTTTACTTACGAAACAATGGAACAATCAGGGTGATTAAGATAATCCAGGCACTTTAACAGCAGTACAGATCTGTAATGAAATTATTTTATTTAGTATCACTCAGTAAGAAAACTAAGCAAAACAAAAGAGAAAGTGAAACAAATTGAACGATGTTATAAAATGAAGAGATGCACAATTTGGATGCCTAGACCTTCCCTTCTTAATGGTATTTAATTTAGAATGAAGCTCTTGGTATCACAGTAAGTACAGCTACCATAAGTAATTCTGCGGACATGAGAAGGGAATGTTAATGTATAACTCTTGTTCAGATTTTAATTTCCTATTTGAACTGATAGCTCTAAGTGGAAGGGACCACGCCATCTTCTGTGTCTGATACTGAGTGAGGACACGGTTGCATTTAATAATAAAATTACAAACTGTACAATTGCCATATCAGTGGAAGTGTGCTCAGATGGCTGAGGAAAGTGGCATTATCACTTCCAGATGTCAATTTCTTACTAAAGCTACAGTATAGTAGATTAGTGGGTCCCCTGGTATGGGAATACTCATGGGTAGAAGTAGGTTAAAATTTCTGAAAAACCGTAGCAAATACCTCATATTTATTAAAGAAATTCCACTTACTTGTAATTGTCAATGCAGGTGATGTCATAACCCATGGTTTTGAGTCTCTCTTCTAATATTTGTACACTGCCTCTCCCACAGGAATCCCTGTAAAAAGAGATTAGTTAACAAAGTCTTTTATTAGTTAACTGTTTATTTTGCTAATTTCCATAGTGTCAATTGCTATGGCAGCTAGGGCTTTAATTGCAGAACCTTAATGTTCCACAATTAGAGCAGATTTTTTTAGGGAATTTAATAGTAGGTTATAGGACAATTTCAGCAAGCTGGCCAGACTCTGGTATCTTGCAACCAAACAGCAATTACCTAGAAAAACAAATCTACTACCAGAGGGCAGCTGCCTGTTGGACTAATACAAATTTAGGGGGCCTGATTCTCCACTACTTTGTATGTTGTGCACTCATTTACACCCGTGCAAAGTTGATGTAAAATGCTACCAAATCAGAATTCACCATACACTTGCATCAGTGACAGTGTTTTATATTTACTTTGCAACAACTGGAACTTTGGCCTAGACTCCACAAACCATGCTTGAGTCCTTCCTCAATCACTTAGAACTCCTGCTGTTGGACATGAGCATTCAGACTTAAACTCCAATAATGGAGTGCTTCCCTCACCACCTCAGCTCCTGTGGCTGGGTAAAAATTTACTTAAATTAACTGAATAAAATAGTAATGGCTGATCAAGAGTTTTGGCCCAAATAAGCATCTTAAAAGTGCCGATGAATATTTAAATCTCCAAGGATTGCAGAATTGGGCTGGCAATCTCCCAAATTCAGGCTCTCAAAACTACTAGTAGTTCTTGTTGTTGGATTGGTCACAAGTACCATGAGAAGAGACCTTCTTATGGCATTTCACCACTTCTACTAATTTCCAGAACCATGAACTGCAGAGAAGTGTAAACCTGAAAAATAGTGCACTGGGGACAGTGAAAAGACTTTTTTAAACCTCAGAGTTTGATTTGGGATTCAGATGGTTCTTATTTAATCTAACCTGTACTTGCCTTGCCCTGACTTAAGGCCTGCTTCTTGTCATAAATATAAAGGGAAGGGTAAACACCTTTAAAATCCCTCCTGGCCAGAGGAAAAACCCTTTCACCTGTAAAGGGTTAAGACGCTAGGATAACCTCGCTGGCACCTGACCAAAATGACCAATGAGGAGACAAGGTACTTTCAAGAGCTGGGGGGAGGGAGAAACAAAGCCCCTCTCTCTCTGTCTGTGTGATGCTTTTGCCAGGGACAGAACAGGAATGGAGTCTTAGAACTTAGTTAGTAATCTAGCTAGATATGCGTTAGATTCTGATTCCTTTAAATGGCTGAGAAAATAAGCTGTGCTGAATGGAATGTAGATTCCTGTTTTTGTGTCTTTTTGTAACTTAAGGTTTTGCCTAGAGGGATTCTCTATGTTTTGAATCTAATTATCCTGTAAGGTATTTACCATCCTGATTTCACAGAGGTGATTCTTTTTACTTCTATTAAAATTCTTCTTTTAAGGATCTGATTGCTTTTTCATTGTTCTTAAGATCCAATGGTTTGGGTCTGTGTTCACCTATGCAAATTGGTGAGGATTTTTATCAAACCTTCCCCAGGAAGCGGGGTGCAAGGTTTTGGTGAGGATTTTTTGCAGAAAGACATTTCCAAACGGGCTCTTTCCCAGTTATATACCTGTTAGACGTTTGGTGGTGGCAGCGATAAAGTCCAAGGGCAAAAGGTAAAATAGTTTGTATCTTGGGGAAGTTTGAACCTAAGCTAGTAAAAGTAAGCTTAGGAGCTTTTCATGCAGGTCCCCACATCTGTACCCTGGAGTTCAGAGTGGGGAAGGAACTTGACAGACCTACTGACTCAGTAGATTTAGGGCCTTACATTATTTTTGATTGTGCCTAGTTCTGGTCACATCAACTGTATATTTTTAAAAAGACTGTACACCCTCCAAGGAAGGCACTGTGGTTTCTTTTGTGTTTGGAATACATCAAACATTTTGAGTGTTACTGCAATCTAATAATAGAGAAAAATAAAGTGAAAACTGTAAAAACAGATTCAAAAGAGGAAAAACAAGATTAGGTTCTGTTTTTTTTTAAGACCTATAACTTACAAGTCAGGTCCCCCAATGTCATCCATGACCCAGATTTCAATTTGTGAAATTCTGTCTTTTTGGAAGTTAGGCACTTCATAGTCTGCAAAAAAACTGGTTAAAGAAAACAAATCTTTAAAATTACATAGAACAGAAAAGATCTTTCGCCTTCTCAGTAACTAGGGCTCTGAGTCTGTTCCCACTGATTTCAGTGGGATATCTGGGTCCAGGTCATTTGTACCTATGGTTTCTTCTGGGCTCATTATCAGAGGCAGAACCCAAGATACAAAATTCTGATTCCAATTTTGAGTATTAACAGAGTTTATGGGGTGTATGGATCCTAAGTTTGTTGTTTTATTGATTGATGATCTTAGCAGGGTGGAGCAGGAATAAGACTCTATTAATAAAGATGTGAGTGGAATAAGTGTTTAAAATGCAGCACTTATAACAAACCACTCGGTATTTAGTAAAAAATAAAAAAAAAAAATCCTACAAGAGCAGCCTTTCTTCAGGCACAACATGGGATTTGTTTTTTTAAAATAGAAGTAAGAGTAACAGCCGTGTTAGTCTGTATTCGCAAAAAGAAAAGGAGTACTTGTGGCACCTTATAGACTAACCAATTTATTTGAGCATAAGCTTTCGTGAGCTACAGATCACTTCATCGGATGCATACTGTGGAAAGTGTAGAAGATCTTATCATATACACACAAAGCATGAAAAAATACCTCCTCCCACCTCACTCTCCTGCTGGTAATAGCTTATCTAAAGTGACCACTCTCCTGAGTGGTCACTTTAGATAAGCTATTACCAGCAGGAGAGTGAGTTTCGGGGGGGGGGGGGGGGAGTGAGAAAACCTGGATTTGTGCTGGAAATGGCCCAACTTGATTATCATACACATTGTAAGGAGAGTGATCACTTTAGATAAGCTATTAGCAGCAGGAGAGTGGGGTGGGAGGAGGTATTTTTTCATGCTTTGTGTGTGTATAATAAGATCTTCTACACTTTCCACAGTATGCATCCGATGAAGTGAGCTGTAGCTCACGAAAGCTTATGCTCAAATAAATTGGTTAGTCTATAAGGTGCCACAAGTACTCCTTTTCTTCTTTTAACCACAAGACAAATATATTTGTAGATATAAAATCACAGCAGTAAGTCAAAAGGGTATAAAATACCTAGCATGGGAACAAGTAGGACCATAAAAGAGTGTTTTTTAAAAAAAAATCTGTCCATTCTGACCCGGGAAGAATCCTCCATAGGCAGGTTTGCTGTTTGTTAAATACTGTAATATTCAGAAGTCCAGGTATAGGAGGGACAAATTCTCTACTGGAATAATTCCACTGAAGTCAATGGAGTTACACCAACTGATCTCACATCTGACCAGGAGTATGTAAATAGTAAAATATTAAACCACATTTTTCCTTTTACATACAATCAGCCTTACTTCTGCAAGGTTAAGGTCTATGGTTTTAGGGAGTGATTTATCAGAGCAAATTGAGTCATTAAGATGGGATCATTTTTACTGGCAAAGAGTAGAGGAAGTTATCTGTATTTATGTTGTGTGACTTTCCTGTCATAAATTCTGAGAACTTTTGTATCAGAAAAAAGGTCTTCTATATTCCTGTGTCTAAGTCTGTGTGACTGCTAGTTGTACTATCCAAGGCACATCCAAAAATAATTTCAATTAAATCTGATGATGGCCTAATGGAAAAAATGTCTTTAAATAGAATAATAAAAGCACAAAGTGTGAGTTGAGAGTTCTCCAAATCAAATGGAGGGTGCCAAATCAAAAGGAACAGTTTAACATATTGCATTAAAATGTGTTCTAAAGCATCAGTCTTTAAAAAACAAAAATAAAACAAAAATGTATAAATTAAGATTTGGGCCTGATTTTGAATGAAGTCTCATCCCAGCTTTCCTGTTCATCCATGTAATTATGCTATGGCAAATAATGATGGGTGCAGTTATGTGCAGGAGAAACTGATGTAACTTAGGTTTCAGAGTAACAGCCGTGCTAGTCTGTATTCACAGAAAGAAAAGGAGTACTTGTGGCACCTTAGAGACTAACCAATTTATTTGTGCATAAGCTTTCGTGAGCTACAGCTCACTTCATCGGATGCATACTGTGGAAAATACAGAAGATGTTTGTTTTTATATACACAAATCATGAAAAAATGGATGTTTATCACTACAAAAGGTTTTCTCTCCCCCCACCCCACACTCCTGCTGGTAATAGCTTATGTAAAGTGATCATTCTCCTTACAATGTGTATGATAATCAAGGTGGGCCATTTCCAGCACAAATCCAGGGTTTAACAAGAACGTCTGGGGGGTTAGGAAAACAAGGGGAAATAGGCTTCAGTAGAGACTAGGAGTGGCTATCCTTGCAACAAAGCCCGTTGCCAACTGTGCCCACATATCTATTCAGAGGACACCATCACAGGGCCTAATAACATCAGCCACACTATCAGAGGCTCGTTCACCTGCACATCTACCAATGTGATATATGCCATCATGTGCCAGCAATGCCCCTCTGCCATGTACATTGGTCAAACTGGACAGTCTCTACGTAAAAGAATAAATGGACACAAATCAGATGTCAAGAATTATAACATTCATAAACCAGACGGAGAACACTTCAATCTCTCTGGTCACACGATTACAGATATGAAAGTTGCGATATTTACAACAGAAAAACTTCAAATCCAGACTCCAGCAAGAGACTGCTGAATTGGAATTCATTTGCAAATTGGATAAAATTAACCTAGGTTACCTTGCATAATGACTTAGCCACTCCCAGTCTCTATTCAAGCCTATTTCCCCTTGTTTTCCTAACCCCCCCCCCCCACGTTCTTGTTAAACCCTGGATTTGTGCTGGAAATGGCCCACCTTGATTATCATACACATTGTAAGGAGAGTGATCACTTTAGATAAGCTATTACCAGCAGGAGAGTGGGGGGGGGGGGGGGAGAAAACCTTTTGTAGTGATAAACACCCATTTTTTCATGATTTGTGTGTATAAAAACAAACATCTTCTGTATTTTCCACTGAATGCATCCGATGAAGTGAGCTGTAGCTTATGAAAGCTTATGCTCAGATAAATTGGTTAGTCTCTAAGGTGCCACAAGTACTCCTTTTCTTGATGTAACTTAGATCATCTAAGTTAGATGTCTAATTGCTTGATATAAAGGCAGCTGCATGATATCTGTTGTGCCTCTGTAACTCTTTAAAAAAAAAAAAAGTTACCTGTGATTATTTGCATCTACAATTGTTTTTTTGAAAATCTGGCCTGCTGTCTTTTTTGAAATATAGTTTGTCTTGACAGAAGAGAGCAAGGATTCTACAGGAATTATTTGAAGTGTTTTGATTTCTGTACTGTACCAGCTATGTGGCCTAGAACAGAAGAAATTTTAGGCCAGAGTGGACCACTCTGATTATCTTATCTGAAGCCCTGCAGAACACAGATCACAGAATTTCATATAGTAATTCCTGCAGTGGAGAGAAGTATTTTTACATACTACATAAGTGAACACTATCACACTCAATAACCTGTGGTTGAACTCCTGCATATCTTTTAGAGAGACATTCAATCTTGATTAAAGACTCCAAGCAATGTTGAATTTGCTTACTGGCCTTGATAATCTGTTCCAAAGGTTAAACTGAGAGTATTATGTTGGACAAGAATGGCTGTTTTAACCACTGTTAAATTAACCACAGCCTATTGTTTAAAAAAGAAATAGATTTTCTTTGTGCCAACAAGGGAAGTCACCTGCTCTAATCATCATTCAAACAGGAGCTGTATTCCCTGTGCCCTGACTTATATAATCAGATTGTCACTTGGACCTTAGAATTTGTTAAAACGTGTCTCTGTTCTTTATCAAAAGTCTCTCTATTCCTTTTCCTTGTGATTTGTGAATTACCTAATATTGGAGAGCAAATGAATCAGGCCTTGTGTACAGCAACACAAGCAACCACTTGGGACCTATTGTTTTTGGAGTCTCCCTGTGTTTTGTTTTCTCATTTGGGCTTAATTAAGGAAAGAACTTAAGTTTTGTCAAGTTCCACTTCAGTGAAAAATAAACAAGTGCTTAAAGTCAAGCATGTGTAGGGTAACCATACGTCTGTATTTTCCCGGACATGTCTGGCTTTTTGGTTCTTAAATCACTGTCTGAGAGGAATGTTTAAATATCTAAAAACATCCGGGATTTTGCCATTATTATTTTTCCCCCAAGAAGAGTTGATCATTCAAGAAAGAGAGTGAATGTCGATCACTCGAGAGAGTGCCCGCTTTTTTCCCCCTAGCTCCCAGCACTTGCGCCACGAAACAGCTGTTTCGCGTGGCTGGGAGGGAAGGAGGAGGAGGGGGAATGTGGCCCACGCAGGGGAGGAGGCAGGGTCGGGGCGGGGATTTGGGGAAGGGGTCCAATGGGGCAGGGACTTTGGGGAAAGGGTTGGAATGGGGGAGGGGAAGTGATGGAGTTGGGGTGGGGCCGGGGAAGAGAGGTGTGAGCAAATACCTCTCCTCCCCCCCCCCGCCCCATGGAGTGTCCTCTTTTTTGAATGTTCAAATATGGTAACCCTAAGCATGTGTTTTGCTGAACAGACATCTTGACAAGTGAGGTATTCCATCTCCATGGAATACATGGGCCCAGAGAGTCAAAGCTGTTAACATGACTCTGTTACTTTACAACATCAAGAGTTCTAAATAGGATTTGGGCTTCCAACTATAGAGATCTCAGCCTGCTTAGTCTCATAGCAACAGTCACCTTTAAAAACCCTTTTAACACAAAAGGGGAGAAAAAAAGAGTAAAGATAGAAAATGCAGCTCCTGTCTTTGATGCTGACTCTTACTAGCCATCTCACTGCTGGAGAAATACAAACATAGCATAGGTTTCAGAGTAACAGCCGTGTTAGTCTGTATTCGCAAAAAGAAAAGGAGTACTTGTGGCACCTTAGAGACTAACCAATTTATTTGAGCATGAGCTTTCGTGAGCTACAGCTCACTTCATCGGATGCATACCGTGGAAACTACAGCAGACTTTATATATACACATAGCATACTATATATATATATACACATAGCATACTATCTTATCAGCCACTGGGAGACCTGGCAAACTTGTACCAGAGTAGGGCTGTTTAAGACATTGCTTTTAGCTGCCTTGATGGCCACAGCTTCAGAACAATGTTGCAGAAGATGTTGCCTGCTAACCCAGACTCTTTTTAAACAGAAGGCAAAAAGAGAGAAACAGGAAAGAGGAGGCAAGGAAGAAAAAAAGACACTTGAGGGAGGAGAGGAGAGCGGGAAACCAAGTTTCACATTCCATGTGGTGTCCAGGATTTATCTGAAGTCAATGAAGTTGCTGAAGTATGTAATCTGGGTCCCTCTCTGGCCTGGTCAGGTCAGCACAGCGCTTTCTGGATCAGGATGATGCAGGTCCAATAGTGTAATAGTTGATTCGTGGGGTCTCATGAGACAAGGGGGTAGCAGCCATGATGGTTGAACTCTCTCCTTTCAGTCCACCTGTCCTCTTGCATTTTGATCTCTCTCTCCCAAAGTCTCTTTTAAGGACCCTAAAAGGGGGTGATGGATGGAATCACCCTTCCCTGTCATTATTTTGTCCTCCAATTAGGCCTACTTTCTAACACAGCAATTTTGATCCATTAATTTCTGATTCCATTCTTCTCTTGTTTACTAGTCATAATCTCAACACAGTCCTTGGGTGGTAGCAATAGACCTTTTTGTCTGGACAAATTCAGTGTTTTTGCTTTTATAAACAATGTTGTGTAACAGTCAAGTTTTACTTCTGTTGCCTTTGACAAATTAGAATACAGGACGCTGCAGAACAGGTACCCAAGTGCTTTCTAAAATTTTACTCCAGGTCTAGTTTTAAAAAAATAAATAAATAAAAAGATTGGCTTTGATGCCACAGACTTCTGAAAATTATTACTTCCACAGCTTTGTGTGGTACAATAGCCAAATGTTTGATTTTTCTCAATCAAACCCTAAAATATTAACACAATATTACTTTATTTCTCTTACCCTTTGACTGGATAGGCGCCCCCTATCGCAGAACCATTCAGCATAACGTATATTGCCCCCGAGCTCTGCTTTGCATACTGCAATAGATAACGGAAGATTATTCTTCAGAACATCCCCTATAGATTTTTATATACTGATTATAAACTGTAACTAAATACTCATGGCCAGTGGAGGGGGCCATAAGTGAAAATGTCCAAGTTGCAAAACCACCATCAAAACTGGTTCCCTAGCTGGCAGTTGCAGTAGAGAGGATTAGAACTTTATGGCTATAAAAGGTGATCTGTCTTCTCAACCCTAGAAGTGGTTCCTCCAGGGCAAGGTTGGGGCACTTTAACAGATCACTATGAGAAGTTTTGCACTGCAACTCTGTATTGTACTTGCTGTATTTTCATCTTCAAGACTGTCAATCTGGCACCTTTCGTCAGCATTAAGATCTCCTAGGCCTTGTTTTCACTAGAAAAAGGTCTATTTTAACACGTTCACTAACACATTAAAATCCTAGGCAATCTGTGGTTGATCTGGACACAGTGGTGAAATGAGGACATGGATGGATTTTAAACTACAGGCCACACCTTTTGTTAATTTGAACACATGGAAAGGGCACTAACTGCATAACCCATACTCTCATATACCAGTCATGTAAGTGGTTCCAGTGCAGGGGTTACAACTTAGATCATCTGCTTAGTCAGCCTTAGTCAGCTTTTACCATGTAACCCATAACTCAGGGTGGCGGCTCTCCTCAGCCTACCTGCCCTGGACTCAGCTCACTCTAAGTCCTACCCACTCCCACACCCCCATGAGGGAAACAGAGGGTGCAAAAGGGTGGGAACCCCAGCCTGCAAGGGCCACAAGGTCTGACTCTATCCCCTGAGCCCAAGGTCCATCACTAAAATCCCAGGTCTTTTATCTAGGGGAACTGTTCATTGTATCCTTTTAACGGCACTGAAAACAGTCCACAAATTGTGACAAATTAACAACTCAAGCAAGTACCTCAGTTAGGTACTAAGCACATTCTTAATTAACCTACTGTGGACTGAGGGTGCTGCGAAAAAGGTGAAAAAACTCCCCAGCCCCACTTGGAACACAGGTGCAAGAGGCTTCACATGGTCTGTGCTCAAAGTCAAATCTCTGAGCTGGGGGATGCAGGTCAATCAGCACCCTTCCCTCCAGCTGGCCAATAGGTACCACAGATTATAAGTGGGGGGGGAGGAGGAGGGGAAGGGGAGGAGCTACCCAGTGTCCCTCATTGAATGTCTCCCTCTGTTGCTGCTGGAGCTGTCCTCTTTTGCTGCCTGCCCAGTCATCTTCCTCCAACCACTGAGGTGAGTGGATGGCATTTTTAACACATAAGGTAGTCAACCTTATGCTTTTCCTCCTTACATCATACCTTTAAGTTATAGTCTATACAAGATCTTAAGGATATGCCTACGCTAGAGGTAAGAACTCCAGAAAAAAAAATCTTTTGGCCCTACTAAAGCTTTCTGAACTATCTCCATAGACATGCTTAATGAACGTAAACAGTATGATTTACAGTGATTGATGCGATCTTCCAGAAAGTTTCTACTGCATTATTTTCACACTCTTCTGTGGTAGGACAGGAATCATAATTAAATCCTGTGGGAAGAAACATAGTGCTCATTATTAAAGATATGATGACAGGTGGAAATAGAAAATCCAAAGTGGCTTTACAATATATATTGTATGTGTTTTTTGTTCTAGGTTCTGCATGGTTGGAGATCTGATAGGATATCCATCCATGACAGTACTGCACCATTTCTCTCCTCCTTTTCACCAGCCCTTACATTTTGTACAAACCATGACATGCTGTGGTCTCAAAGCATAGACCCCTGTGTCTGTGGAAACTGCTCTAACTCATGTCATAAAACTGGTCTGGTGCACAGAAAGCCCCAGAATCCAGGAAATGAAAAGGTGACTTAAATCCACCATCACAACACCTCCCTCAAAATTTCAGTGTATGCTTCAGCCGCAGTTGAAGTGTAAATGTCTATACAGTACAAGCCAGGGGAGAATCAGGACACTCAGTTCAGGGGAGTTACCCACATAAACCGGGAGTATGAGAGCAGAATCCGACCCATAGCTCCAGTACAAAGCAATCAGTCTATCTTTTTAGCCCCACCATGAATTTATAACCAACTTTTTATTATATCAGTTCTTTTCTGACCAGTATCGTTTGCTTGTCCACACCAGTTCAGGAAATCTCCAAATGAACCAATTAAAGTATCACAAAGAGGCATGTAGCGACGAGTTCTATCAGAATAGCTAGTGACCAGCAGATGGTTATTTTCCCAGAAAAGAGACTAAGGAAAGAAAAGAAAACAAAAAACAAACCATCTTTTGGATGTGTGTGCATGATGCCGTCACTTCTGCGTGGCCGGGAAAACATTTTAAATCATGTTTTGAAATGATTTCTAAATACTTCAGAATCTCACAGATGGCTTGTTCTAATCAAACTACTGTCCATTAAATACTTTAAAAACAATTCTATACTTCAACTAAAAGTTATAGGGACAAAGTTTGCCCTCACAATAGTGTAAATCTGGCATTACTTGACAGTGGATTTTTGGGGGGGATTTACACCACTGTGAGAACAGAACTTGAACTATAGAAAGACTCAAGCCTTCTAGAATTTGCCTGTCTTAAGCTGACAGGTTCAGGAAAAGCTAGGTATATAGACACTAAGGACTTGTCTATATGGAGACTTAGTGTGCAGCAAGCCAGGGTGTGAAACTACAGTGCACTAAGTGACCATGTGGACGCTGCTGCCATGCACTGAAAGTAGCACTATGGAACTTTTAGTGTGTGGCAGCAGGGTCCACATGACCACTTTGTGTGTGGCAGGCTGGCAGGCTGTAGATTTACACACCAACTTGCTGCACACTAAGTCTCCATATAGACAAGCCCTAAATACAAGTAAAACAAAACTAAGGTCTGATCTACACTACAAACTTAGGTTGGCTTAACTACTTACCTTGTGCAATGTAATTGTCAACCTAAGCCCTGGTGCAGACTCTGCTAGATGGTGGAAAAATTCTTCTGTCGACCTAGTTACTGCTTCTCAGAGAGATGGATTTACTACAGTGATGGAAGAACCTCTCCTGTCCCTGTAGTGTCTACACCACAGTGGCACAGGTGTGCCACTGTAGGGTTTCTAGTATAAACATATCCTTCACAACGGTGACATTGAAATTAGAGAGCTCACTTGACAGAGTTGAATGAAGATATTTACTCTTAAACATGCATAAGATGGGTTTTGAGGTTGGTTTAATTAAGGTGCTTTGAGGGCTTTTATACACTTTCAGCTGTTTAACTGGACACATACTTATCTGTAATAGTGCTGACCAGCTTAAAATCATAATTATTTGGCTGCAAGTTCAGTATTATAGCAACTAATTCTAAACCATGTTACATCTCTCTGACACTTCATTGCTGTGGGGTCAAGGACTAGAACACTGGTTCTCAACCTTTTGGTCTGCAACCCACAAAGTGGGCAGAAAATCATTGCATGGCCCACCATATCAAATCTGGTCAATTCTGGACTGCCAGATCAGGGGAGAGATGATAGATGATCATTAACACACCATTGATAATCAGTACCTTGTTAGGTGGAATTGTATGCAGTGACAGGTTAATAAATAACTCATAGTCCGATGGTAAAATGTTGCAAGGATCCTTATTCATGAAAGCCTTTTTGAAAGCTTCCCATATCTTTGTACAGTTCTTCTCACTATAATAATTAAAACAAATAGTAATATTATTTTTCCATAGCAGACCTGCAATATGTGTTTTGTTCACAACCTCCCACAATCCCCAAAAGAAAATAAAACTAAGATTATTAAGGGGGGGAAAGTTTGTGATAAATTAATAAAATCATTAGCTCATCAACTAGTAGCTAAGACATGAGGGTTTGCACTAGGGTTATTCAGCTAGACTCTTATAGTAATTCAGCAAAAAACATGGATGGCATAGTATTCATAACGAGGCTTGCTATGCAGTACTGTAGAAGTAGTGAAAATGGGATTTATTACTTAGAAATGTTCTAACCCCAAAAGAACCATTTGTAGCAGAGTTTGGCCACAGCGATCAAAGCTCTAAGTGACCCTAGATTACAACTGAAACATAGGATTCAGGGATCTCATTATCCCTTTTCCTGCTAGATCAAAGACCCATCTACTATAAGAAATCTCTTCCCTATGTAGATACTTGTAGACTGTGATCAGGTCACCACTTAACATCTTCACTGACTTCAGGTATTTACTTAAATTCCCATTGAACAATTCATTTACTGCATATTTTTCTTTTCATCGCTCGTCATCTCCTGTTTGAGCAGCATGTAATACAAAATCAAAAGTATTATTCTGCTCCCCTACTGAAGATATTTTAATTAGCAACTACAAAACTATGGGGTGGGGGTAGGGAAGGCACATATATAAGGGTGATTCCTGGCAAACTTAATACAGACAGCAACAAGTTATACAGGATTTGTTTTGTAGTAGTCAGCTAAAGAATGAGAAGTAATCTACACTGCCAACCAATGGAATTTATAGAACCATTGTATATGTATTACAGAAGCGTGTGTATGCATGAATATAGCATTTGCTTGTTAGAAACCTCCATTATAGTGACAGTGAGACTTTATTTTCACATGTTGATAACATTCTGAAAAATTCTCCTTTTTTGTCTGAAATTTTTCCATGCTTGGTCTTAATCTGAAGGTAATTTGTGTAAATGTTTGAACAAACTCTATACATCCATTTATGAGTTATGTGAGAATGGAAAAAAATCCTTTATCCATTTAAATTTTTTTGTTAGGGGTTTTTGCATATGCACAGGACTTTACAAGCAGAAACTGTCCAGGTGACTCCTCCTCAGTAAGAACTAGTTTTGGGCCAATTTGCAAATAAACAAGAAGTAATTTACAGTTATAAAGAATAAATATCTGTTTTGTACTTGCAGTATGAAATTTCCACTTTGTTTAGATTTACAGTATTCACTTATAGGTTAGGTTAAGATTTTGCCACAGTTACTTTTAGTAAAAGTCACAGACAGGTTTGGGGAAATAAACAAAAATTCACGGACGCCTGTGATCTGTCTGGGACTTTTACTAAAAATAATTTGGGGTGGGGGGGAACTGACAATTTTGCCCCTCCGCCCCTGCTTCCCACGACAGTGGTTGACAGCTGCAGGGCCAGCGGCTCAGAGCTCTGGGGCTACTGCAGCCCGTGGAAGCTCAGAGTTCTGGGGCCAGCACCTGACAACTGTGGGGCCCCCACCACCCACAGTGGTTGATAGCTCCATGACATCTTCAGCAAAGGCCCCGGAAGTCTGAAAGTCACAGAATCTATGACAAAATTTTATCTTTACCTATGGGCCTATGGGAAAACACAAAAATACATAATATTGACAGTAATTCTGTAGCTGTGCTTTTTATAATGCTAGTTTAGGTTCCAATTCAGGAAAGAACTTGAGCATGTGTTAATTTCCATCCTTATTTCAATCATTCCTACTTCAGTGGGACTCATCTTAGGCAGTCTGCCTATCTGAGTCACAATGCAAGATCAGAGCCTTAGATCTTATATAAATGTGAGCAACATAAAGGTATTATGAGATCCTTACCTTTTGCATTTCTTGACTTGTTTAAAATGACCTTTGTGTTGCACTTAAGGTACAAAGAATACAAAGGTTCTCTTAAGGTACAAAGAATTTTCTCTGACTCAGGGGTAATTCTACCTCTTGCTAAACTGCATTATTACTTCTCAGCTTCTGCTGAACAAGGTCTGAGAAGAATATTTAACTTCCAGCCTGGAATAATCTTTTGTAGATGCAGACTGCTGGTCCAGTTACTAGATATATATCTATTACTTTCATCCCAATACTCTTTGTCACATTCTATTTCTCCTTGTTTCTTTCTTCTAGAAATCTTTCTTAGTCTCTTTCCAGAAGCCTTCTGCTCTAATCTCCTTGGAACTAGCTTTTTGTTCCCCCCGCTTCCTACAAAATGTTACATTATTCAGAACAGATGAGTGTCTTATAACAAGACACTTGTTTTTTGTCAGAAAGGTGCATGTCACGGAGTGTGGGGGAGTCCGGGGCCTCCACCCCTCTTCCTGGGATTCACTGTGACTCTCAGCCAGCCAGTAAAACAGAAGGTTTACTGGACAATAGGAACACAGTCTACAACGGAGCTTGTGGGTACAACCAGGACCCCTCAGTCAAGCCCTTCTGGGGGAGCCGGGAGCTTAGACCCCAGCCCTGGGGTTCCCTGCGTTCCACCACCCAGCACCAAACTGAAACTACTCCCCCCCTCCCCCCCAGCAGGCTCTCTCCTGCAGCCTTTGTCCACATTCCCGGGCAGAGGTGTTACCTCTCCCTCCCCATCCTGGCTCAGGTTAGAGGCTCTCAGGTATCCCATCCCCAGTGTAACTCCCCTGCCACATTCCCAGGTCAACACTCCCCCCTCCCTGCTGCGTCACATCTCTCCCCGCTTCGAGACTGAACTGAGCGGGGTCACTCTGACCAGTGACCTGGGGAAGTTCAGGGCCCCCTCTCCAGGACAGCGCATCCGCTATCATGTTGGTACTTCCCTTTACATGGACCACGTCCATATCATAATCCTGCAGGAGCAGGCTCCACCTCAGGAGTTTGGCGTTGGCTTCTTTCATCTGGTGCAGCCAGGTCAGGGGACAGTGGTCGTGTACACAGTGAAGTGTCGCCCGAAGAGATATGGCTCTAGTTTCTTGAGGGCCCACACCATGGCCAGGCACTCCTTCTCGATGGCCGCGTAGTATTGCTTCTGGGGTAGCAACTTCTTGCTCGGGTACACGATGGGGTGTCTCTCCCCCTTTTCATCCTCCTGCATTAACACTGCTCCCAGTCCCATGTCTGAGGCATCAGTGAACACCATAAAGGGCTTGTCAAAGTCTGGGTTTGCCAGAACTGGGCCACTGACCAGAGTCTCCTTCAGTTGCCCAGAAAGCCTCCTGGCACGGCTCGGTCCAGACCACCTTGTCTGGCTTCCCCTTCTTGCATAGCTCGGTGATGGGGGTGGCTATGGCACTAAAGGGGGCACAAACCTTCGGTAGTATCCTGCCAACCCAATAAAGGCTTGGACCTGCTTTTTGGTGTGGGGAGCGGTCCAGTCTCTGATCGCCTCCACCTTAGCTGGTTCCGGCTTTAGGCGGCCGCTCCCCACCTGATGGCCCAGGTAAGATACTTCAGCCATCCCCACCTTGCACTTCTCCGCTTTTACAGTCAGCCCAGCCTCCTGGAGTTGGTCCAGCACTTGTCTAACCTGGGACACATGGTCCTCCCAGGTCTGACTAAAGACACAGATGTCATCAATATACGCCACGGCAAAACTCTCCGTCCCCCTCAGTAGCTGATCCACCAGGCACTGGAAGGTGGCCAGCGCTCCCTTGAGGCCGAAAGGCAGGGACAGGAACAGCGGCACTTGCCAGTAGTCCTTTGTAAAGTCCATGGTGGTAAGGTATCGAGCTCCTCCCAATTTGTCTAGGAGCTCATCAGGCCTGGGCATGGGATAGGCATCTGATACAGTGATGGCATTGAGCTTCCGATAGTCCACACAGAACCGGATCGACCCGTCCTTTTTGGGGACCAGCACCACCGGTGAGGCCCAAGGACTGGCAGATGGCTGGATCACCCCCAAAGCCAGCATGTCCCTGACCTCTCTTTCCAGGTCCTGAGCAGTTTTCCCTGTGACTCGGAAGGGGGAGCATCTTATCGGTGGGTGTGATCCTGTCTGCACCTGGTGGACAGTCAGATTAGTGCGTCCAGGCTGGTTGGAAAACAGCTGTCGGTACGGATGCAGCACCCCCCTGATCTCAGCTTGCTGGGCAGGGGTTAGCTGATCCAAGAGGGGAACTGTTTCCAGGGGTGAACCAGCTCTGGTCCCAGTTGAATAGATTTACTAGAGGGTCATCTCCCTGCTCCTCCCAATGTCCACACACGGCCAACACCACATTCCCCCTGGCATAATATGGCTTCATCATATTCACATGGTACACCCGGCGGTGGTGCACCCGTTTAGACAGCTCCACCACCTAGTTTACCTCATTTAGCTACTTGACAACCTTGAAAGGGCCTTCCCATGCAGCCTGTAGTTTGTTCTTTCTCACGGGGATGAGAACCATCACCGGATCCCCGGTGGCATAGGCACGGGCCCACGCCATGCAGTCATACCAGACCTTCTGCTTCTTCTGGGCTCTGGCCAGATTCTCCCTGGCCAGGCCCATGAGTTCAGCAAGTCTCTCTCAGAAGATCAGGACATACTCCACCACTGACTCTCCACTGGGAGTGGCCTTCCCCTCCCATTCGTCTCTCATTAGGTCCAAGGGGCCCCTTACCCTCCTTCCATATAACAGTTCGAAAGGTGAAAATCCGGTAGACTCCTGGGGTACCTCCCTGTACATGAACAGCAGGTGAGGTAAGTACTTGTCCCAATCATGTGGGTGCTGGTTCATAAAGGTTTTCAGCATCATCTTTAGTGTCCCATTGAACCTCTCCACTAGTCCATTGGACTGGGGGTGATAAGCTGAGGCCCAGTTGTGCCGGACCCCACATTTCTCCCACGAGCACCGGAGCAGGGACGACATGAAGTTGGATCCTTGGTCTGTCAAGACTTCCTTGGGGAACCCCACTCGGCTGAAAATGGTCAGGAGCGCATCTGCCACGGTGTCTGCTTCAATGGAAGGCAAGGGCACTGCCTCAGGGTAGCGGGTGGCAAAATCTACCACCACCAGAATGTATTTCTTCCCCGACTGGGTCGTCTTGCTGAGAGGTCCCACTATGTCTATGGCCACCTTCTGGAAAAGCTCCTCTATGATGGGCAAAGGTCTCAAAGCCACTTTCCCCTTGTCCCGGGCCTTCCCCACCCTCTGACAGGGGTCACAGGATTGGCAATACTGCCGGACAGTGGTAAAGACCTCAGGCCAGTAAAAGTTCTGTAGCAACCTCTGCCGGGTGCGCCGGATTCCCTGGTGCCCTGATAGGGGGATGTCATGGGCCAGGTACAGTAGCTTGCGGCGATACTTCTGGGGTACCACCAGCTGCCTCCTGATCCCACAGGACTCCACTTCCCCTGGGGGAGCCCATTCTCGGTACAGGAACCCCTTCTCCCACAGGAACCTCTCCTGGCAACCTCTCCTCATGGTCTGTACCACACTGAGGTCGGCCAAGTCCCCGAGCTTCCGCAAGGAGGGATCTTTCCTCAACTCAGCCTGGAACTCAGCGGCTGGGGAAGGGATGGAGACCAGCTCCCTCTCATTGGCCGGGTCTGAGGCCACAGCCTCTCTGAGCCATGCCCTTCGGTGTTCCCTCCCCACCATGTTAGGGTCCTGCACCTACGGTGTGGTACCCTCCCCAAGGTCAGGGCGCAGTGCCCCTCGCAGGCTCTGGCTATGGGTCACAACCAGAGCGGTCTGGGGGTTGCTTGGCCAGTCCTCTAGGTCCCCCCGCACATCAAAATCTCAGTGGGCAAATGGTGGTGCACTCCCACGTCCTTGGCCCCCCATTTCAGGTGTACCCTTGCCACGGACACCTTGAATGGGGTCCCACCCACCCCTGTTAGGGTCAGGTAGGTGTTGGGCACCACCCGATCTGGGGCCACCACCTCGGGCCGGGCCGGGCCAGCATCACCTTCGCGCCCATATCCCAGTATCCATTGACCTTTCTCCCACCTACCTCCAGGGGAACAAGGCACTCTCTCTGGAGGGACAGCCCCGCGCCCACCCTGTAAACCGAGAACCCTGAGTCCAGAGCCTCCAGCCCCCTGGCAGAGCTAGCCGGGGGTATTCTTCCCTCCTGAGCAGATGGTAAGCTGGCAGCCCCCCTTGCCTGGGCCGTCTGCCCCTCGTCCAGCTGGGTCCCTACCCAGTTAACACTGGGTAGGTTGGGTCTGCTCAATCTGTTCCTGAGCCTGGGGCACTGGGTCCGTACGTGGCCTCTCTGGCCACAGTGATAGCAGCTCAGGTCACGTTGGTCCCCTTGAGCGGGTCGGAGGGTCCCGACGCCAGGTGTTCCCCTTGGGAGGGGGTTCTCCATATTTCCCTGCTGGGAGGTCCCATGGTGACTCTCTCTCTCTCTCTCTCTCTCTGCATCGTGGGGGGCCTGTTCTTTTGGGACTCCTCCCTGCTACGCCCTGACTGACTGTTCACAAACTCATCGGCCAGCTGCCCTGCATGCTGTGGGTTCTCTAGCTTTTTGTCCACCAACCACAGTATCAGGTCAGAACGACACTGTTCATACAGTTGTACCAGTACAATTAGGTCAAGCAGATCCTCTTTAGCTTGGGCCCCAGCTGCCCACTTGCGGGCATATCCCTGCATTCGGTTGACCTGTTGTAGGTATGTGACCTCAGGCATTTTACGCTGACTCTGGAACCTTTTCCGGTACATCTCGGGGGTCAGCCCAAACTCACGGAGCAGGGCCTTTTTGAACAGTTCGTAGTCCCCTGCCACTCAGCTGTACACCTCCACGGCTTTGGGGCCCAGTAAGGGGGTGAGAAACTGGAGCCTGTCTGCAATGTCAACCCTGTGTATCTTGCAGGCATTCTCAAAGGCTGTCAGGAAGCTATCTATGTCCTCCCACTCCTTACGCTGGGCCAGGAAGCACTTATCAAAGCTCCTTGCAGTCTTGGGTCTCCCCTCACTCACTGCAGCCGGGGCCTCACTGCTCCTCAGCCTGGCCAGCTCCAGTTCATGCTGTCTCTGCTTCTCCTTCTCCTCCTGTTCATGCTGGCGTTGCCTCTCCTCCTCTTCCCGCTCATGCTGACGCTGCTTTTCATGATCTTCCAGCTCCCTCATTTTCATCTCCCTCTCCCATTCCAGCCGCCTCCGCTCCAGGAATGGGGAGTTCTGCCGGGAGGATCCCCTGCTGGCTGCCGGGGTCAGGGTGCCCTCGGTATTCGCTGGGCTTCCTCCAACCCCTCCCCCAGGCATAGGTAGGAAGGGTCTCGGGATGTCCTCGGCACCAGTCTGACCCCTCCCAGCCGGTCAGGCCCCAGGGCCCACACTGCATCCACTGGGCAGCTTCCCTCAGGGACAGGGATCGGGTCATCCAAGCGATCCCACTCCTCCAACTGGGCAATCAGCTGTTCCTTGATGAACCTCCCAATGCGCAGCCCCCTCTGCCTGCACAGCTCCACTAGGTCGCTCTTAAGGCGTTTATCATACATCTCCCTGCTGGCCACTCGCAGGCCTGTGCAGCTTTCCACGGTTTCCAGGAAGAAACCCTAGGGTGCCAGTCCTTCCTGAGGTCACCACCTCTTTGCCAGGGTCGAGCTGCAGACTCCTCTGCCCCTGGGACTGCTTGCTGCAATCCCCCGGGGGACCCTGTTACTGCAAAAGTCCTTCTCTCTGGTCACACACTCCCAGGGGTTAAATGCCCCCTGAAACCATCTCTCTGAATCTTCAGCATGCCTGGTCCCCATCAATCCCCTTTCGTTTTACTGTTCCCTAGTCACTTACTGCAGAAAGCGCCGTTCATGGGGTGCAGTAGATCCCACCGCTACTACCAGATGTCACGGAGTGTGGGGGAGTCCGGGGCCTGCACCCCTCTTCCTGGGATTCACTGTGACTCTCAGCCAGCCAGTAAAACAGAAGGTTTATTGGACAATAGGAACACAGTCTACGACAGAGCTTGTGGGTACAACCAGGACCCCTCAGTCAAGTCCTTCTGGGGGAGCAGGGAGCTTAGACCCCAGCCCTGGGGTTCCCTGCATTCCACCACCCAGCACCAAACTGAAACTAACCCTCCCATCCCCCACCCCACCCCAGCAGGCTCTCTCCTGCAGCCTTTGTCCACATTTCGGGCAGAGGTGTTACCTACCCCTCCCCTCCTGGCTCAGGTTAGAGGCTCTCAGGTACCCCATCCCCAGTGAAACTCCCCTGCCACATTCCCAGGTCAACACTCCCCATCCCTGCTGCGTCACAGTGCATAAGCCTTGTTTTAATCTAAACATTCCAGTCAATCCCTAATTTGTTGCAGGATGAGCTCAGAATCTTAGTCTTTGTTAAAATGTGTTCTAATGAAACCCTGGGTCACATCAATTTCAGCCAAAATCTTATTTAATTCTCATCTCACCCGTTTCAACATGTTTTCACCATTGTTATTCATATGGGTCCACAAGTCTGTTGTATCATTCATTGGAACTAGAATTTAGGGTTAAAGTAATACAGTTAAAGTTACTATAAGAAACATGTCAATATGGCCAGGTTTTGGCTCTCAGAAATTCATACATTACAACATAAAGCACAAGAGGGTTAAATTAGATATCCTGTCCCTTCAGCTTTTTTCATTAAGGTTCCTGAAGTATAAAAGAAAAGATCAGCTAAAATCTGAAGAACTCCTGACAATATTATGTTGGATCATATTAAAGAAGTTCTGTATTAAAATCACAAATGAGTTTGATTCCCCAGAGTTTAAATTCCAGGGTATTACTAATTAAGAGGTCTCTTGGTTTTTGGTTCTGTTTCTCTCCCTCTATGTGTGAAACTTGCAAGCTGCTAATTGCGTTAGTACGTTCTAAGACAGAGTCTGTTCTCAAAGCAATTCACAGAGAGAGAGACTCAAAGCAATACTCTAACAACAGAAACAGCACCCAGAAACTCCCCGCCCTTTTGTTGTATTAACAATTGTGATTAAAATAGAGATAGAGGATGTATGTGGATGGATGCTTGGTGTGGATAATAACTGAATGATCAGGGAGGTGCCAGCCTAAGAATCCAGGGTCCATCTGCTGAAGAAGGCGTCAAGTGGAAATAACCAGAGGACCCCCCGGAGGGCAGACTGGAATCCACCCAACAGCCTCAAGAATGGGAGAACCAAAGAACAAGATAACATCTAGCAGCACGGAGGAATGTGCTATCTGCTGATTGATTCAGCAACAGCATGATGAAGCAATTCCCATAGACTGGCATAGGAAGAAATTCCTATAAAAATAGACTCTAAAAAGTGAGAACTTTGGGGTCTGATTCTACAAACCAACTTCCAGGAGCATCAGATGAGCATCTGACAAGGCCCTGCTCCCACCTCATGTCCAGGCCACCTGGCCAGTGGCTTGGCATGAGCAACTCTAAGGCTGGTAACTATGATAACAACCTTGCAGAATGTGTGTGTGTGTGTGAATAAATATGAGATTGAATGGAACGTTATAGCTGTAACTAACTGCTTACTATGAATCTTTCTGTGTTCACAATAAATGTGGTATTTTGCCTGTTTTCCTTTAATAAGATCCTGCTGGTTTTTAATTTATTGGTATAACAATTGCGCCCCCTCCGCCCCCGATCCCTTTTAATATATTTATTTTAAAGATGAATTTTGGATTTCTCAACAATTACAAATATGTTGGTTTCAACAGGACTACTCCTATGATTAAGACTGTCGTATCAGGCCTATGATTTGTAAAACCATTAAAGTGTGGAGACTGATTCAGAAAGAGAAAATTACTTACCCAACACTTGGATTCACAATTCTAATATATTCATAACATCTTCCAATTACAATGCTCTCCAGATTAGGTGTGGTACCTTCACCTTTCCATTTCTTCTTCCCATCTATTTCTGTGGGTTTAACATAGTCTTTACTGAAAAGAAGACCTACTAACAGAGACAAGAAGAAGCTGTTCATCATGAAATTGTGAGAACCAAAGTCATAAAGAAATAAAATAATCAAATGTCCAAACGGAAAAGAGAAGACTGCAGTTTATATTTGTGTATCAATATAGGCTGTGGCCCTGCACTTAAATGATTCTAGGTGCAGAGTCCGATAGAAAATGAACTATATTGTGAAATGCAACAGCTTCCTGGGACTACTGCAGAGCTAAAAGTCATTAGAAAAATCCAGCTTGTAAAACTATTTGTACTATTGCCATCTTGTGACTATTAGATAATATTACACCCCCTCTAAAGAAAACATATCACTGATGTACCATTAACAAAAATTCAGATTTGCTGAATACTCACTGGAATGCTACAATATACTGAACATGGCAATTTGCCATGAATTAATGAAAATATTTTAATACCATTTTATTTCAAACAGTGTTACACTTCTTACATAACTTTTTCTACTAACTGCACAATTTGCTGAAATAGCAATGTCAAGAATAAATCAAGAGACAAGATGATTGAGGAAATGCCTTTTATTGGTCCAACTTCTGTTGGTGAACGAGACAAACTTCTGACCTGAAGAAGTGTTCCGTGTAGCTTAAAAGCTTGTGTCTTTCACCAACAGAAGTTGGACCAATAAAAGATATTACCTCACTTACCTTGTCTCTAATATCGTGGGACCCACATGCCTGCAACAACACTACAAAGCATAAACTGTGAAGGAATACACAACAATTAAAGCACTAACTTTATAACAAGAGTTCACACATCATAACTCTCACAACACAATCAGTATAGGTGACATAAGTATTGTCCATATCTTTTCATTTCTCTATGGAGTCTGGCAACAAAACTTGTGTTGTGATAAAACAGATTATAAAGTCTTCCTGCTGAAGAAAACTGCCTTGTGGTCTGGAATCAATTGTACTCAGAATCAAATGGATTAAACTTAACTTCGCATGTATTGAACAAATTAATTTATATATATATTCTCCGCCAACTGTCTGTCTGCCCTGGATAAGATCTTGGCCAGATCCTCAGCTGATGTAAATCAATGTAGCTCCACTGTCAATTTTCTTTCCTGTACATATTGATAGAAATGCTCACAACTGTGTAGTTTGCCTGTGGATGTGAGCGCCTGGGATGTATACCATTGGTCTCCTTTCTTGTAGTAGCACATCCCTAAATCCTCACTGAACACCTGAACTGTTAACCGTCTAGTTATATCACAGTATGCCAATATGCTTGCACTAGTAGGTTAACTGATTCATTTTGATGAAGATAATTCCTGTTAATCATCTTTCTGTAGGAGAACTCTTGGTGGGACCAAGATTTTCCACAAATAGTGGTAGAAACTTGGCAAGGTGATTTGCCATCTCCAATATATTCCCAGGTAAGCATGATTTTCAGGTAGTTTCACCTCAGAAATTCATGCCACTTTTTTGCACTGTTGGTCTTGATAAACTCCTGAGACAAAGTAGTCAATATACTGTACTTCTGCAGGTCTTATGATGCATTTATTCAGATTTCACTTGACCCCTTTTCCCTAGATCTCTGGAGCACGGCATGAAGATTGACTTCAAACATCAATGTATTATCCACAATGTCTGCAAGTGCGCCAAGCCTGGCTTAGACTCATAGGGTGAAATCCTGGCTCCATTGAAGTCAATGGGAATTCTGCTATTTACTTCAGTGGAACCAGGATTTCACAAACAGATTTTAAGGCCAGAATGAACCATTGTGATCATCTGGTGTGACCTCCTGCATAACACAGGCCATAAAACTTCACTAAATGATTCTTGTATCATACCCATAACCATATCTTTTGGACAGACATCCAATCTTGATGTAAAGACTTCAAGTGATGGTGATGCTACCAAATCCCTGCATGTTGCTCGAATGGTTAATTACCCTCCCTGTTAAAGAAATTGTGTCCTATTTCTAGTCTATCTAGCTTCAGCCTTCAGCCACCAGATCTAATTATGCCTTTTTCTGTGAGATTTAAGTTACCTCTGAATCCTTTCTTTAAACAATTTAATAGATTGAGCTTTTTTAGGTTCTCACTGTTAGGTATTTGCTCTTGTAGCCACTGCATTACACTGGAAGTTCATGTTGAGCTGGTTATCCACTCGGACTCCTAAGCCCCTTTGTAAAATACAGTCCCCATCCTATAAGAGTGCTATATATTCATTGTTTCCAGAAGTATGACCTTGCATTTGACTGTATTAAAAAGTATATTGTTGGAGGGACAGATAGCTCAGTGGTTTGAGCATTGGCCTGCTAAACCCAGGGTTGTGAGTTCAATCCTTGAGGGGGCCATTTAGGGATCTGGGGCAAAAATTGGGGATTGGTCCTGCTTTGAGCAGGAGGTTGGACTAGATGACCTCCTGAGGTCCCTTCCAACCCTGATATTCTATGAAGTACAATTTACCAAGTGATCTACAGCAGTGTTTCTCAACTTTTTTGATATCAGGGATCAGCTTGCTGTCTTCCTAAACCAGTGGTTTCAAATCTTTTTATGCACAAGATCACTTTTTGAATTTAAGTGCAACCCAGGATCTACCCTGTCCTTTCCCCGCTCACTCCATCCTCCCTCTCTCCATCGCTCGCTCTCCCCCACCCTCGCTCACTTTCACCAGGCTGTGGCAGGGGTTGGGGTTCAGGAGGGGGTGAGGGCTCGGGGCTGGGGCCGAGGGGTTCGGAATGTGGGAGGGGGCTTGGGGCTGAGTGTGGGACAGGGGGTTGAGGTGCAGGAGGGAGTGAGGGGTGCAAGCTCTGGGAGGGGGCTCAGGGCTGGGGCAGGGACTTGGGGTGCAGGAGGAGGTATGGGGTGCAGGCTCCTGCCAGGTGGCACTTACCTCCGGCAGCTCCCAGTTTGTGGTGCAGCGGGGCTGCTGCTAAGGCAGGCTCCCTGCCTGCCCCTGCCCCTGCCCATGCCACTCCCAGAAGGGGCCAATGCACCCCTGCGGCCCCTGTGTGTGTGGGGGGGCACCTGGCTCCGCGTGCTGCTCCTGCCTGCAAGCACTACTCCTGCAGCTCCCATTGGCTGCCGTTTCCCGTTCCCAGTCAATGGGAGCTGTGAGGGCAGTGCTTGCAGGCAGGAGCAGTACGTGGAGAGCTCTGCTGGCCACTTCTGGCAGTGCCGTGGGAGTGCGCCGCCAGAGATTGCGACCGACTGGGACAGTCTCCAGGATCAACCAGTTGATCGCGGTCGACCAATTGGTGACCACTGCCCTAAACTGTATCAGGGACATCTCAGGGACCATTGCCAGTCCATGGACCAGTCGTTGAGAAACACTGATCTAGATCACTTTGTACTACTGACCCGTCCTTATTAATCTCTCTACCATATTTTTTTTGTGTTATCTGCTCATTTGCCAACAATTTTATATTTTCTTCCAATTCGTTGAAAAAGATGTTGGCTAGCACTGGGATCTCACTCGAAACACCCCAGTTGGATGATGACTCCACATTTAGTTACTTTTTGAGATCTGTCAGCCATTTTTAATACATTTAATATATGCTGCATTGATTTTTTCAGTCAGTGGTGGACAGTACTAAGTCAGATGTCTTTAAAGAAGTCTATTATGTCAACACAGTTCCCAAAGGGTAAGCTATTGCATCTGTACCTCCTCTCGTGGGTATTAAATATGATTAGCATTCACCTTACTTTATCCAGTCTTATGTGGTATAGAAATACTGAAAAGCTGTGGGGCTGGGATCTGCATTGGATCCCTCATTCCAGTTGAGGAAAAAGGATTGTCCCTTCCAATCAATCACCCTGTGTATGTCCTCTACATCCATCTCTTGTATTCAGGTATTGGTAACCATGGTATTGCACCCAATTTAATAATGCAACTTCTAAGCTTTCACCCAGTTGAATGAGACTTTACAAAACAACGTCTCCTCCAACTGATGAGAAAAAATGTAAAAAAAAAAGGGGGGTGGGGTGGCGGAGGCAGGCTCCTGTACTAGGACCTGAAGGACTGGATTCGCGGTATGATGAGTGCCTTCCGCTCCCCTTGAGTATCTCGCAAAACGTTTCAGAAGTGGCCCGTTAACATAGATAGTACACTTGACTCCTGCAACTGGTTCTGCATAAACTCCAAGGCCGGGTGGCCTCCTTGATGTCAGCAGTGCACAGATGGGGGCTGCTGTTCCCAATGTCAGCAAAACTTACTAACACGCCTGAACTTAATTGAGGGCCAGCTGTTGCCCGTTCAATGCCTGCGGGGCGGTTCCCCTGAGCCTGAGGCTCTCCTGCACGGACTGTGGGGCGAGCCAGGGCAGCAACCCTTGCATGGCACGCCAGGGGACCCATGGGGTGGGAACAAGTGGGATTCCCCCTCCCCTCCAACCCTCCGCGGGGGTAGGGGCTGGCCGGAGATGGGGCCCGCAGCCCGGCGAGGCGGCCCCGCCAAGGGGCGCAGGCTGCAGCCGGCCCCGCCCGCCCACGGGCGTTACCCCCCCAGCGTTAGCTCTTTGCGGAGCCTGGTGCGGACGGGGCCCGAGCCGGGACCAGGGAAGCCAGCGGGGCGCCCCCAGTGTTGCCCTCACGGCTTAGCGCCGCCCCCCCTCCGGGCTCCTGGGAAGCGGCCCGTCAGCAAACAGGCGGCGCACGCTGCGAAGCGCGAGCACGGCCGCCGCGGCAGGCCGCCGTTCAGCGGGCCCCTGTCACGTGCCGGGGGGGCCAGGGCTGCTCCCAGCGCGGCCTCGGCGGGTTGGGGCATGCGCAGAGCGGTTGTCGCTGCCGCGGCGAGAGCTGCTGCTGGCGCTGGGCACGGCGAGTCTCTATGGGGAGAACATGGCTCCCTTCCCCGACGAGGTGGATGTCTTCACGGCTCCGCACTGGCGGATGAAGCAGCTGGTCGGGCTCTACTGCGACAAGGTACCGGGCGGGAGGAGCGGGCAGTCGGCGGCCGGAGTGGGGTGGGACCTACACGCCCCCTGGGGAGGATTTACTGACTGCGCAGCTGTCACCGCCCCTCCCCCCGGGATAGGGCAGGGGCACGCGGCCCTCGCGGGCTGCCGAGCCCCTCGCTCCGGCTCGGTCCCCAGGCGGCGGCCGCTTCTTGCGCCAGCCCCGCGAGCACGGCAACTTCCGCCTGCCCCAGCAGAAGTAACTGCGTCTGCTTCCCGCCCGCTCCTCCTCCTCCTCCCGGCAGCAGGGCTGTCCTGCCCGCGGGGGGGGGGGGTGTGTCCCCTTCCTCCCCCCCCCGCCCCCGCTCTCTCCTGCCCAGTGTGCGCTTCCCGCTCCCCGAAAGCCCCCGGCAAGACTCCGCTGGTTTTTCCCAGCCGGGAGGAACGGAGCTTTTCCTGGCGCCTCCCACCCTCTCGCTTTATAAGAGGGGGCGACACACGTACCCGGGTTCCAATTTTGTTGTTGGGGTTACAGGGCCCTGTGCAGGTATCCGTGTCCCACGCGAGGACCCACTGCAGGATTAGGGTCTATTTGTGACACGCCTATGAAGTGAATTTCTCAAGGATAAAGAGGCTCACTGTTTACACTGAAAAGCTTGCAATTTTATAAATCTGAGGTTCCCAAACTGTGGTGTGCCAACAGTGTGGTGTGGCCTGCAGAGCAGCTGCTGGCATCGCTTGCTGGTGATGTTGACTTTTTTCATTTGACGCTGCAAAACTCCATTCATGGTCATTTTAAGAATACATTAAGTACTTTCTTAATGTTGTTTCCACGGCCGTGTTATATGGTCACAATTGATCTGCCTGTTGTGAGAGGCCAGTCTGGTGGTCTGTACTATTTCAGGTACAGACCGTGTGGAGGGAGGGGGTTTGTGAGACAATCTCTAAAATGTTCTCCATGCTATGAAAAAGTTCGAGAACTTCCTACTGGGAAACACGGCCTTTGAGTACTGTTGACGTAGTAGGCCTTGACACTCTTTTCTGTTGTTCTTGGAATGTTCACACAATCTTATTCATGTATTTGTTTTTCAAGATTTCTACAAAGTTTTTACTAAATTAATCAGACTGTCCTAAAAGCAAGCTGTAGTGATGCTGAACTGGTTGGACAGGAGTGTAGGTTGTCAAATATTGACAGAATCTTGAATTCAACTGTCCTGTTGTGTGAGTTTACTTTCTAATTTTCCAACATTTTCATGCAATAAACCGTGGCCCAACTTTTACAAAATACATATGGAGGGCAAATCTGGATTTACCATTTTAAGTGATAGAAGAGAAGGAAGATATGTAAGATTGTGTCCTGCTAGCCACATTTCAGCTGCTTCTTTATCTGAACTCAACCTCTGACCTTTGTATTTGCGATCAGTCATGTTGGCTAGATAGTGGAAAAGTTCCTAGCTGCTCAGAATTGTTTTTTGACTTCTGCTCTTATGAGGTTAGAGATCTTTGTTAATCAGATCAAATAAGGCTTTGCTGTATGGATTATTCATAATTATTCTCAGGTTGTCTTTCATGTTCTACCAATCATGTCAATTTTGATTCTTTTAGTTCTTTCACTAATATTTGTTTACATTATATGTTAACCTGTACATTTTAAAATCTGTCTGGAGGAGCACATTAGAGGAAAGATGCTTTGATCATTTCTTTACATTGAGGCAATTTATTAAGTTAGTGTCTTTACTTTTAGTTCTTACAACATAATCAGAGGTTAATCTTTGCCAAATTTTGAGGTGAAAAATGCTCCTGACTGAAACTGAAATGCTGCTGGAAGGCTTGGATCAGGAATTTTCATGATTAAATTGTGGCTACGTTTTTGTGGCAACAGAAGCATTGAAAATATTTCACTATTAAGGTTTTCAAAATAATCAACATTCTGATCTTCTCTTTCAAAAGACAAAATTTTGTTGAATGACACACCTTGATTGTGAAGAAACTGATTTTTTTTCTGCACTTAAGATGAGCCCAAATCATTTCTATCTTGCTGCGTAACACCTCTTCACAATATTTGCATTTTACTTTAGAAAAATTCTTTCCATTATTTTAGTTCTCAATCACTTCTTTTCATTTCATTCAACTGTAGGCATGTTGAGTCAGAAACTCATGCAGTGATGTTTGGTAATAACTAAACTCTAAGCAACAGAATACAGTGTTGATCAGGAGCTTTCACACTTAACTGGTTTTAGAATGAGAAACAACCGCCAAGCAAATTCAATTCAACTAAGACAGAAAAATAGGATGAGTTAACTATATAGAGCGATGTTTATATAAAACCACATTATTAGGTGTCCTGCAGTCCTTACAGAAGATTCTAGCTTTAAGTAAGTCAGGCCTCCTTACAATTCACAACTTCATTTGTTATCCCTTCTTCAACATCCCAAGACTGTTGAATCCACTCACTAGCCATGTCCCTTACCATTCTCAGTGACTACATTCATTCCTTTTCCCATCTTGCTTTCTGGACCATTCTAAAACTTCTTATTATGCTTGTTAGAAAATAACACTGATTTCATCATTTCTCTTTGATCTCTTTAGAATATTTTCATTCACACATGAAAATTGCAGCCAGTTTCTTATATAAAAACCTTTCAAATGTGTTGTGTTCCCCTGTAAGTCAGAGGTCTAGAACAGGGGAGAAACCAGCAAACCTGCTGTAATCCAGTGTTTCAGAGTAGCAGCCGTGTTAGTCTATTTCCACAAAAAGAAAAGGACTTGTGGCTCTAAGGTGCCACAAGTCCTCCTTTTCTTTTTACTGTAATCAGTGTTTCAGAATCATCCCCTTCCCTGTCTCCTCACAACCCTGTCTCCTTCCACCCTCAAATCCTCCTAAGCAGCAACTGGTACCTCAGCTCTCTTCTCCCCCTCCCTCCAAAGCTGTCTAGCAGCACAAAATGTTCTCACCTCTTTAGATCCCTTTTTCCTCCCCACTCTATCATTTTCTATCCTTCCAGCCCACCTGCAGCTCTAGATTGTCCTCATCCTAGCCATAGCAGTCTCTTGTTTTCTCCTATAGTCACTCAACATTTCATTTTCCCCCTGCCTTTTGCCTTCCCTGGCTCTAGCCTCAACAGCTTCTCCTTCGCCCAGCTTCATTCCCAGCAGTTATAGCTTTAGCAGGGCCTCCCTGCCTCCATAACCACGCTACTTCCAGTAGTAATGGTCTCATCGCGATCTCTGCTTCTGCCCCCAGTAGTAGTAAGAGGAGAGAAGAGAAGCTGCAGTCCTCTAAAAGTCGGAGGGTATAATTAGTGTCTTGCAGTATTTATTCAGGTATTATGCAATTATCCCACAGCACCTGCATAATCTCTGCAAAGTAAACCCTGACTTTAATGAGTTATTTCAATTTGTTAGAGTATCTTTGTTTTCAGTATGTTTTTGCAGTTAGTGTCTCCCAAAATGGGGGATTAAGCAAAAGTGGGGTATTTTCTCAGTGTCCCCTTCAATATGACTGACTATCTTGGAGACCTACATTAGGGAATTGTCTGACAAAGGGGAGACAAACATTCCTAAAAGAAAAGGAGTACTTGTGGCACCTTAGAGACTAACCAATTTATTTGAGCATAAGCTTTCGTAAGCTGTAGCTCACGAAAGCTTATGCTCAAATAAATTGGTTAGTCTCTAAGGTGCCACAAGTACTCCTTTTCTTTTTGCGAATACAGACTAACATGGCTGTTACTCTGAAAGAAACATTCCTGCGGCTTCTGTAATGGTGAGTCACCATAGCAGTGGAAACATGCCCTGGTACTGCTTTCTTTTCACCCCTGATCCTCATCCTTCATACACATTTGATATAGAGACAAAGCTTTGTCTATAAATTATTAGATCTGTTAGTTACTAGTGTAGTTCCCCCAGTGAAACTAGTGTAGACAAAGCTAAGGCATCACAGTGGTAAAAATAGCTGAGCCATATGTTCACTATAGTTTCCGCTGTTAGAGCGGCACCTATTGAGAATTAGGCCTTTGCAAAATCCTTGTGTAGACACATCCTAATAGTCTCTCATGCTACTGAGAGAGGTTCAAACATGAAACCAAAATGAGTTGCTGTGCTGGATTTTCAATGCAAGTCTGCACCCAGTTGATAGTTACTTTGCTTTGGTTAGTTCTGCCCAACAGCTGTATTGGTTATATGATGCAAAATATCCTCCTAGAAAATCAGCAGACTTACTGAAATGTTTTTTTCCATCTCTGCTGTGCTCCACCCAACCTTTGCAATTATCTTCATGATCATCAGCCCTTCTAAAACAAAAATGTTGTTTGCCTTAATCTTTATTTGTTCAAATGTAGTGGCTTTTTATTAAACTTTACTAAAGCCTTTAATGGAATCGCAGAGCAATTGATAATTTTATGTGCAAGAGATGATAGCCTTGTATCTACTGAGTTACAGGCTGTGAGATTGTGAGTTCTATTTAGAGTTCTGTCATGGACTTGGAACAAATCCTGTCCTGCATATCACAGCATGCATAGTGTAGGATGGGCTGCTTTGATTTATGGTGGCTTGTTGCATCTGAATAGTTGGGAGTGTTAGGTGCATTAGCTGGTTCTCTTACCATTCATCTGGCACCAATGTGCTTGGGGATGGGGAGGTAATATGCTGTCTTAGTGCTCCAGTTATTTCTGATAACTGGTTAAAGTGGCTTTGCAGCCCCTAGAAGTTGAGCTACTGTAAAGATTCCACCATGGAGCCCAGAATCAGGCCCTTTATGTGTGACCTCGAGCCTTGTCCTTATTCTGTTCCTCAGTTTCTTCATCTGTAAAATGGAAATAATAGTATTTAGCCACTGCACAAGGGAGTTATGATGATAAATTCACTAATGCCTGTAAAGTGCTTTGAATTACACACACATTCTAGTGTTTCATAAAATTAGAACATTGAGAATTATTGAATATGTTAAAAGGCTAGTTGATAGTCTAATGACTTCTAAGATTTAAGATACTTCTTCTCATAGTAGAACAGTATGTTAAAATTAGGCTTGGTAGAATTTGATTTTAATGTATAGCTGTTGGTAAACATCAATTTCAGCTGACACAAACAACCCCCCCAAACAGTTGATAACGGTGGGCGTACCTACGGATTGGGTGGCGTTGGCCGTGGAAGGAGCCCTCTGCCTTGCTGTCACAGGAGTGAGGAAACAGCGCCATTACAGTGGAGTGGCAGAGGGCTCCCTGCACTGCTGTGGGGCAGGCACAAGGTACTGGGGAGGCTGCAGTTCTTCTGGCCTAGCGGGGCAGAGGCTTCTGGCCAGGACTGTGCAAGGAAGAGTCCTTGTTATCCCTGGCCGCAGAGACCACCTCGCTGCTGAATAGTTTTGGCCATCGGCAGGAGTCATTCAGTAGCAGGGTGGCTTCCATGCAGCTGAGGATTTGTCCTCCTATTCACTCATTCAGCTGTGGCCTGCCAAGACCCCAGCCTTCCTCACACCTTGTCCCTGGAGGGAACCTGTATCACCAGCTCTGTGGCCTTGCAGGCACCCCGCTGCAGTTCCACTGTCATGGCCCCACTCATTCATTCGCCATGAGTGTGGGAGCTGTCCCTGGGCAGGAAGAGTTTACCATTGGTATGGCCTCCCCCTGGCCAGGACTCGTCATCCTCCTTCAAGTCCTGATTGGGGGGGTCTGTACTCAAGGCCAGAACAACTGCAGCCTCCCCTGCACCTTGTGCCCTGGTGTCTTGGGCCCCTTGGCTGTACAGGGAGTCCCCTGCTGCAGCATTGTCAGCACTGCCCTAACCCTGATCCCAGCTCTACCCTGCACAACTGTAAAAATAAATATAGTTAAAAACAGAAAAAAAAAAAAACCCTTAAATATAAATTGATAAAAATAATCTAAATTAGAAAAAAAATCAAGTTCTGCCAAGACAAAATTCTAGTTTATTCATAACTGCTTGCTGGTTGTATCAAAGCTGTATCTACCTATGGTGGCTAAAATACGCTTTTACTGTTTTTTTAAATCATGTTAAGTTTTCTGAGCCAACAAGCGTAGTCAGAGTAGTTGGAATCCATTCTTTCTCAGTCATTGGCAGTATAGTTATTTACTAAGTTTCAGTTGCGGGGCCAATCAGTTATATCTGTAAAAATTACTAAGAGCAAATGTATTGAGCTCCATGGGTGTCAATAGGGGCATTATTTGGTCTATTGAAAACTTTTAATTGTGGTGATATGTGCGAAGGAAAGAACAGAGCCTTGACTTTCAGATTCCAGGCTGAGTTTGCCTGTCTTCTGCTTAGTTCAGAAGTAAAAAGTTTTGAGAAAAAAAATCTACTTCATATGAAAATTCAGACAAGAAAACAGTGTCTTATGATGCAATCTTTAGTCACTTTTCACACTTCAGCTGCACTTTATATAATTCTATTCTGGGGTAAAACAAAATTTATGGGAGAATAAAGTAATCTGCCCATCTCTTTTCTTCATATTTTTACTGTTTTACCTGAACTGGTCAACTACCAACTAGAAGAAGAACTTTTCTTTTTAAGATCAGAGCAATGTGCCTGTGTCTAGATAATATGACCTACCCAATTGAGGCTTTGGGAGTGTTGTAATAAATTGCATGACAATATTATTTGGTGATAGAAAAGCAAGCTTTTTCTTCTTCCCCTCCCCTTCCTGCTGTTGGGATTGGAAATAATAGCTCTAAGGATATGTCTGCGTTATGGAGACTGTACTGGCAAAGCAATGCTTGCATAGCCCTGTAGTGTAGATGCAGCCTCTGCCTACAGAAGCGGTTTTTCTGTTGTTGTGGGAACGTCACCTCTCCAAAAGTTAGCTACATTGACAGAAGCACTTGGGAGTATACTGGCATAATTATGTTGATTGGGGTGGGTTGTTTTCACTCCCCGACTGATGTAGCTGTGCAGATGTAATTTTCAAGGGTACAGTAGGCTTGGTTTATGCTTAAACTTTAGATCGACCTAGTTATGTCATTTAGGTGTGTGAAAAATTCACGCTCTTGAATGCCATGGTTAGGCTGATGTAACCTCCAGTGTAGATGTGGCTAGGTCGACAGAAGGGCTGGTCTATGCTGAAAACTTACATCAGCATAGCATGTGTCTCTGGGCTATGAAAAATCTACGCCCCCTCAGAGACGTAGCTATGTCCACCTAACCCCTGGTATAGACTGTGCTAGGTCAATGGACGAATTGTTCTGTTGACCTAGTAACACCTCTTGGGGAGGTGGATTAGCTACAGCAATGGGCGAATCTTATTCCTGGAGGAATTCTGTGCCAAAAAAATTAAAAATTCTGTGCACAGTATTTTAAAATTCTGCATATTTTGTCAGAATAACACAATATAATCACACCAGTTTCAATTATTTGGTAATTTATTTCAAAATACCTCTCCAGGTATGTTTGTAACAATATAGACGACAAAAAAGATTCCGGAAATGATTTTTGACACACATTCCTTACTAGGCATATTAATACAGAACTTTGAGAAATAATTCATTTAAACTACAATACAGAAACACGTTTCGTTCACCCCCTCAGCAGCAGTGCAGAGATTTGGGGGAGTCAGGGCTAACCGAGGAGCTGAAGGAGAGGGAAGTAATTGCTGGGAGTCTGGGTGTGAACTTGGAGGGTTGTTGGGTTGGAGGGAGAAGTGGGGGGGGGATTGTTAGAGAGCCTCCCCCATGCAGACCCCGGCCGACCAGTAGGCCCTCTCATTCAGTCAGACACGTCCCTGCACCCCATTCAGCTGCCTCTCCTGCCCCCGGCCCCATGTGTCCCTGCACTTAAGCACTCCTCCCCCTTCCCGCTCTCTGGCCCTGCACTCCCACCCCTGTCCCCATGTGGCCTTCCACCCTTGCTCATTCAGTCTGCACTCCAGTCTGCCCCCCCCCCCCAGCCTGTCTGAACTCCAGTCTGTGACCCCCCCCCCCAGCAGCCTCATGGGCCCCATGCTGTCTGTCCCCTCATATCCTGTGCCTCCTGATATGGCCCCATAGGTAGAGCGCTGTGAGGAATGCAGCCTCTTCTCTTCCCTATCTGCAGTTAGGGCTGTTCTTGCCAGGGAGCAGCTGCTCTCTGTTCTGGTGCCAGAGCAGCCCCTGGTCGGTGAAAGGCATAACTACAGCACTTCTCCAGCTGAATGTATTTTCTGCCGGGGTGGGAGGGCAGAGAATCTGTGTGGGACATGAATTCTGCGCATATGCAGTGGCACAGAATTCCCCAGGGAGTAGAATCTCTCCTGTTGTTGCAGTGAGTGTCTACATTGAGGCGTTACAGTGGCACAACTGCAGTATAGCAGCTGTGCTGCTCTTGGGGTTTAAGTGTGGACATACCTCTGGTTACCACTGCTCAGGGACGTTGATTACCTACATTGTTGGAAGGAAATCTTTCTGTCAGTACAGGAAGTATTTACACCATGGGCACTACTAGTTAAAGTTGCAGCTATGCCGCTGTACTACCTAACACCCTTACAGCATTGTGAATCGACCTGTGTACTTATCTGGCCTCCATCACTGTATCTGAATGCCTCTCAAATCTTAGATGTGTACATGGTATTTATCCTTATCAACATCCTTGTAGGGTAGGGAAGTGCTGCTCTTCCTGTTTTACAGATGAGGGAACTGAGGCACAGAAATAGTAAATGACTTGCTCAAAGGAATTCTGTGGCAGAGTCAGAAATTGAACCTAGATTTCCTCAGCTACCGTTCTAGTCCAGTGCCTCAACCACAGGGCCATCCTTCCTCTCTGGTGAGCTTATGCCATCACTACTACCTTTTACTAACACATGACACCCGGAGTATGAAATTGACTAGTCTGTCTTCGTCATCCAAGATGAATGAAATGTTGAAAGTGTAAGGAAAATCCTCATTATTTAAGAATCCACTTAATAAATTCAGGTGGTGCTAGAGGATGAGATAAGGGAAAATTTTAAAATGAGTTCAGTGCTTTTTCAGCTTGGAGTGCTCTACTCCTTTATCTAGGAGAAGTGTGGTTATTAGAGAGAGCTCAAGAAGGAGAGACAGGAACTGCTAAATTCTAATCCTGGCCTCTGCCACTGACTTGCTGTGTAGCCTTGTACTTGATCTCACACCTTCCCCTCTGTAAAACAGGGATAATAATTCTTTACGCTGGGATGCTACTAGGATTATCTTCCTAATTGTCCAGAGTCTTGATATATAGAGTGCTACATGCATTTTAATTATTGATCTTACCGGCATTGTTTTGCATTGAGTCATCCTCCTTCCAAGTTCCAAAAAAAGGTGTGGTGACTATATTGTAAAGAGAAACGTAGCAGTTTTCTTACAAAAGTTTGTGTGCTAAGGGTCTTTGTTTGGTCTTGCCTTTTTGTCTGTTGTATTTAGATAGTCTTTGGATTATGCCCATCTTCTCCCAACCTTATCCTGAGATTGACGTTGACATCTAAATGAACTAGATGTCTTTCTGATGACTGGTTTGGAGAAATCCAAAGGTTTCTAGGGTTTTTGTCTCCTATCCTGTCTACTGTCAGTTTTTGAACTGGACAACTGGGATATGTCTATACTGCAGCTAGGAGCAATCCTCCCAGTCCAGGTAGATGGACTCACATGAATGTGCAGTGTTCCCTCTAATTTTTCCCTCGCACGTGCGGAATAAATTTTGTTTTGTGCATCAATATGGAGATCATGTGTCATACATCACCTCCATATTGGTGCACATAATAAAATTCAAGTGGGGGGGTGGGGCCGAGGGGTTTGGAGTGTGGTAGGGGACTCAGGGCTGGGGCAGAGGGTTGGAATGTGGGGGGGTGAGGACTCCGGCTGGGGGTGCGGGCCCTGGAGTGGAGCCGGGGATCGGGGCTTTGGGGTGCAGGTGGCCCCAGGGCTACAGCGGGGAAAGTAGAACCCCCCCGGCTGTCTTGGGAGACAGGCCAGTCCTTGCCTACAGACAGCCCCCCAACCTGAAGCAAATACTCACCAGCAACCACATACCACACAGCAGAACCACTAACCCAGGAACTTATCCTTGCAACAATCCCGTTGCCAACTGTGCCCAAATATCTATTCAGGGGACACCATCACAGGGCCTAATAACATCAGCCACACTATCAGAGGCTCGTTCACCTGTTCATCCACCAATGTGATATATGCCATCATGTGCCAGCAATGCCCCTCTGCCATTTACATTGGTCAAACTGGACAGTCTCTACGTAAAGGAATAAATGGACACAAATCAGATGTCAAGAATTATAACATTCATAAATCAGTCAGAGAACACTTCAGTCTCTCTGGTCACGCGATTACAGACATGAAAGTTGTGATATTACAACAAAAAAACTTCAAATCCAGACTCCAGCGAGAGACTGTTGAATTGGAATTCATTTGCAAATTGGATACAATTAATTTAGGCTTGAATATAGACTGGGAGTGGCTAAGTCATTTTGCAAGGTAACCTATTTCCCCTTGTTTTTTCCTACCTCCCCCCCCCCGACGTTCTTGTTAAACCCTGGATTTGTGCTGGAAATGGCCCATCTTGATTATCATACACATTGTAAGGAGAGTGATCACTTTAGATAAGCTATTACCAGCAGGAGAGTGGGGTGGGGGGAGGTATTTTTTCATGCTTTGTGTGTATATAATAAGATCTTCTACACTTTCCACAGTATGCATCCGATGAAGTGAGCTGTGGCTCACGAAAGCTTATGCTCAAATAAAGTGGTTAGTCTCTAAGGTGCCACAAGTACTCCTTTTCATTTATCACCTTATTATCTTCTAGGTGTTTGCAAATTGATTGTTTAATTATTTGCTCCATTATATGGTTCAGCTTCTTTAGTTTAGGTCAGGGGTGGCCAACCTGTGGCTCCGGAGCCACATGCAGCTATTCAGAAGTTTAATATGTGGCTCCTTGTATAGGCAGTGACTCCGGGGTTGGAGCTACAGGCGCCAATTTTCCAAGGTGCCAGGGGGTGCTCACTGCTCAACTCCTGGCTCTGCCACAGGCTCTGCCCCCACTCCACCCCTTCCTGCACCCTCCCCTGAGCCGCCATTCCTTGGCTCCCCCACCCCCGAGCCTGCTGCACGCCATGAAATAGCTGATCGGGAGGGAGGGGAAGGCGCTGGTTGGCAGGGCTGGCAGCCAGTGGGAGGATCTGGGAGTGGGCAGGGAAGAGCTGATGTGGGGGCAGGGGGGCTACTGACTTATAACTGTGACTCTTTGGTAATGTACATTGGTAAATTCTGGCTCCTTCTCAGGCTCAGGTTGGCCACTCCTGGTTTTGGTCTATCAGTATCATATTATGTAATGGGTTATTTACCCGCTGAATTTAAAGCTGGGATGAGGAACAAACAGTGCATATGAGTAGAGCCCTACCAAATTCACGGGTTGGCTCCTGACCCAAAAAGATGGTGTGTGTGTGGGGGGGGGTCGGGTCACAAGATTATTTTGACAGGGGAGGGTGTTGCAATACTGCTACTCTTACTTCTGCACTGCTGCTGGCGGCGGTGCTGCCTTCAGAGCTGGGCAGCTGGAGAGCAGCAGCTGCTGGCTGGGCTTCCAGCCCTGAAGGCAGAGCTGCTGCCAGCAGCAGTGCAGAAGTAAGGATGGCATGATACAGTAGTGCTACCTTTACTTCTGCTCTGCTGCCTCCAGACCTGGGCCCTCAGTCAGCAGCTGCCACTCTCCGGCTGCCCAGCTCTGAAGGCAGCAGCACAGAAGTAAGGGTGGAATGGTATGGTATTACCCCACCCTTACTTCTATGCTGCTACTGGCAGGGCGTTGCCTTCAGAGCTGGGTGCTGACCAACAGTCACTGTTTTCCGGTTGCCTAGCTCTGAAGGTAGTGCAGAAATGAGGGTGGCAATACTATGCCCCCCCTCCCCAAATAACATTGCAATCCCCCTGCAACTCCCTTTTGGGTCAGGACCCCCAATTTGAGAAACACTGATTTCCCCCCTGCCCCCGAAATCTGTATAGTATAGGGCAAAAGCACACAAAAGACCAGATTTCACGGGGGAGACCAGATTTCACAGTCGGAGATGCATTTTTCATGGCCATGAATTTGGTAGGGCCCTACATATGAGAAGTGGGAGTTGCATATACTACTTTAGATGCTAACTTGACTTGCAAGGATTAAAAAAAAAAAAAAAATCCAGAGGGAAAATTAGCCTCTCTTTCTTCTAGCTTTCCAAGACCAACTTCGCCAACAACAATGATTTTCGGGCTCTTCTGCAATCACTGTATGCCACGTTCAAGGAATTTAAAATGCACGAGCAGATCGAAAATGAATACATCATTGGCTTACTTCAGCAGCGCAGTCGGACTGTGTATAACGTTCACTCGGACAACAAACTCTCCGAGATGCTTAGTCTCTTTGAGAAAGGGCTGAAGAATGTGAAGGTAAGCTTCCAAAAATAGGCTAAAAGAAGTACTTCTTTAACTTTTGATTGTGTAATAAGGGAAACTTGCTAAGAGTAGTCATTAGTCTGCTACTTCATTTATTTGATGAGAAACTTTAGAAAACAAAGAATTAGATTATACTCAGGCTTTCTTAGCATGTTACTACAACTTTATGGTCTCAGTAAGCAGAAACTGCAGTGCAAGTTTCATCATTTAGTATAGCTGTTAAATGAATCTTTTTCTCTCTCTGATTTTATATATATAACTTGAACATAAATTATAAAGATTGTTAGAATTAAATATAAAGGAAGATATCTATATATTAGACAGATAAAAGATTAAAATGCTACAAAGCAAAACGCTACTGGCATGATATTTTTGTTGTAAAGAGAATAGTTATGAACACAGAGGAAAGCCTAGAAGATTACTAGTAAGTATTATCTAGGAGAAATTTTGGAGCCTTTCTTTGAAATCACAAAATTCAAACTTGAAAATTTAAAATGAGATTAATTTAACAGCTATGTTACTTGATTAAATATACACTTCAGTTTCTGCTTACTGACACCATAAATCTTTTCATATCATGCCCCAAAAGCCTGAGTACTCTAATTCTTTGTTTTCTAAACATATATACACATCTCTTGTATGTAGGTAATTACATTTGTTATGATCTTTTACTTCTCCTGTACTTGGCCCTCTAATCCATTTTGCACGGGACTGCTACTAACATTCAAATGCTGAGTAGCTGTAAATGCCATCTTTTTGGTTTGTTTTCAAATCAACCTTTTGATAAATTTTTTTTTCATTCCAAATGTGGAATTTCCCCTGCTGCGCACTTCCCATTCTTCTTTTCCTTCAACTCACTTTTTGGAATGAAAACTTGGGTCTCCATTCCATCATTTGACATCCTATATTAAACTTGCCAAAGCAGATGCTCTGTAGTTATGTTAAAAATGTTAACTTATCGCTGTTGATCATAGTCACTAAATGTCAGTCTGGATACTCGGTCTCAGTAAAAGGAGTCAAGTAGACTACATTTTTCTCTACTTTTGTGTTTTTGTTGCTACAGTGTGTCAAAAAGGTAGACTTTTAGAACTCTGAACAGTATTTCTAAGGTTGTCATACTTTGGGAACTCCTTGTCCAATTCACCTCGCATTGTGTAGAAATAGTTTACTTTGGCCCCTGGTGTAACCTGCCAGTGGAGGACAGTACATGTCACTGTGAAGTTGGGGTGGGGAAGGGTAGAATTGGGCTGACAGTGGAAACTCAGTGCAGCCTGTCCTAAGTGACCCTAGTTGTTTGATGCTGTTAAACCAAGCTCAGATTAAACAAAGTTTCATCTCTTACTTCTGAGTTTTGCCCATATAGGAAGTTGTTGTCAGACATACGTAACCTACATGTTTTGTACTACTGACTAGAGCTGGGAAAAAAACATTTGTTTTTTTTGGGGGGGGTAGGAGGGGGATCAGTGGCAGGTCTCAAAAATCGAAGGAAATTTTTTTTCAGATGAACCCAAAATTCTTCTTTTTTTCTGAGTTTTCAATTAATCAAAAAGTTGGAAAACTTCAATTTATGTAAAAACAAAACAAAAAGCCCCTTTGATCCCAAATGAAACATTTTGTTTAAATTTTGGGCAGTTTTAACTATTTTTCAATAAAAACATATGTAATGAATGGCTGGATTTACCAAAAAACAAAACAAAAAAACAGAAGTGGGAATATCCCCACTATACCCAGTATCCTGGTGTTTAGGTCATTCACATGGGATGTGGGAGACCTACATTTGAAACCCTGCTCTGAAACAAGGACATGAACCCAGGTCTTTCACATCCCAAGTGAGTTCTATACCCACCAGGCTATTAGCTCATTCTCTTGTGAAAACAGTTCCACTTCAAATCAATAATTAATCATGAACTGGTCCAGAGAGAGCAAGAAAATGGCTGTGTAACCTGGTGGTTAGGGCACTCACCTAGGACAGGGGACACCCAGGTTCCAGTCCCTGCTCCAGTGAATGTTTGTTTATACAGAGTGGAGTGGCTTCTACAGGGGAGACTGAGAAGGACCTACCCATAGTCTAGTGGCTAGGGAATTAACCTGGGATGTTGTAAATCTGGCTTCAAATCTCTCTGCTTCAGAATGGGGATTTAAACTTGCATATCCCACATCCCAGGCGAGTGTCCTAACCACTGAATCTGAGAGCTATGAATCTAGCCTGACATTTCCGAAACAATTTACTGAAATTGACATGACAAAGTAAGGAAATAACCATTTAACAACCAACCCCCATCTTCATCTTCTTGCTTCTCAGATATTGTCATCAATTTTTACTAGCTTCTCATGTAGAAAACTAACCTAAAAGGAGAAACGGGATTTTTTGGGACAATTTTGGTAAATACTTTCCTAGAGCTATTTGATCTGGTTTGAATTAAACAGGTTGGACTGCACTTATGTTTTTCTCTGAAGTATTGTTATGTTAACTTTGAATAGATGCATTTATTTGTAGAAATCAGTTTTAAGAAAAATGTAAAAATTAAGATTTCAGCATGTTTTCTCTCCTGTGTTAGTTTTTTTGTATTTGAGTCCATGACCACATTACTGATATTGGCTATCATACACTACTGAAAATTTCTCAGTCCACTTATTGGGTATTGTAGCTCAACAGAACAAGAATATTAGCCTTGCATTGTTTACTTTTCATTTCCAACAGAGGGAAAAAAACACCGAACTGGTAAAAAAATAAATAAAAAATAAATAAAAATTTTTTGATGATGCAAGATTGGGTTACTGCCTCCTTCCCGTACTATTGCGAAATGCACTGCAAAGAATTTCCTTCTGTCACAATCTGGACAGACTCCAGGGCCAGATTCTTATTACCGGAATACAGAAAGGGTAACATTCATAGATGAGAAAGGTCTGTTAGCAAATAAGCCACAATGTTTAAAGTAAAGTATGTATTTTAAAAACTGACTGTTTCAAAGTAAGTTTCTATATGGCACATTTAGTTAGTTATAAACTGCAAGTTATGATTTAACTGGGATATTTGGTTAATTCATGTAGAGTTTATATAATTTAAAATACAAAGCTAAGCTAGTATATAACTTATGCAGAATTTCCCATAGAACATGTAAATTTTTAGATTAAATTTATTACTTTAAACTTTTTTGTTGTGGCTGATTGGTAGGCTTTAATCTACAACAATCTTAATACTTTCATGTAAACCTTGCAATTACTTCAGAGTAGAAGTCAGATAATTCATGTGATGACAAAGTAGATTAGAATTACAATAATACAGTATTTGTTAATTTGACTAACGATGGATTATTGACTTCTTATGAATTATTGATGTGAAATAGCAAAGAAGTGAACAAACAAGGTTAAAAATATCAAGGATGCTTCATCACAGAATGTACTTTTATTATGTTGACTAATGTAGTTTTGTTTTAGTTGTGGTACTTCATTGCACAGTGTACTATGTTTTTTAAATAATGAAATTGTTAATACGAACATATAGCGTCTCTGAAAATTTTATGTTATCTGTTCTTCAGGATTCGTAGACCTTGGGTTAGCAAGGTTCTGCTATTTCTGATTAATGACATAATGCGTTTTAGATTGCAACAGCAGAAATAAATTACAATTTTTCTAGTGCAGAAGACATCTACGAGAGTAAGAAATACGCAAATGATCTCTATACTAAAAGTTTAACCATTTTTAGTATGTTCTAAAAATTAACTCTGCCTTTCCAGAAGTGGTTGTATCTTGAGAGCTATGGGAGATATGGATCTACGTTTCAGTTCTTAAACCCTATGGAGAGCTTTTTTGGTTAAATCATACTTTTTCTTTTCAGAATGAATATGAACAGCTAAACTATGCTAAACAGCTGAAAGAGAGGTTGGAAGCCTTCACCAGGGATTTCCTTCCTCACATGAAAGAGGAGGAGGAGGTAGGTAGAACTCATCTCTTAAAGCTAAACCAGTTTTCTTATCTGAATGTTTGGAACTGCTGGTCTTCAGGTCCTGAGAACTGAAGAAGAGGTCTGTGTAAGCTTGAAAGCTTGTCCCTTTTACCAGTTGAAGTTGGTTGAATAAAGGATATTACTTCACCCATTTTGTCTCTAATATTTATTAAATAATTTAAAATTCCATGTATAGTGGAAGTCAAGTGGTTTTGGCATGACGAGTCTTTCTGATAAGAAGTATTTACACTGAGTAAATTGTACAGGATTTCACCCTAATTTTGGATTAGAAATGAAGAATACATGGCATCTACTATGGAAGTTCAAGGCATGCTTACTTTTTATTTTATGGCTGATTTGATATATAGGTTGCCTCTTAGCCTCACTAGTAAATGGAACATGGAATTTTAAAGATATTTGAACAGTTTCTATAATTTAAACTTTCTGTATAAAATTATGGGAATAGTGAGTAATGTATATGGACCATTTCAATTTGACAGTTTTGCTAGGTATTCATACTATGACTGGTATCTTAGGAATGCATTCTTTGTGTGTTAAAAAATATAACTATTTTTTCTTAAGGAATACCTTAAGTGTAATGAGAATATTATTTCGTACAGTGTGTATTTTTCTTTAATTTTAAACATAATGTCCAATTATTTTAAAATAGCTTCTCTAAAAGAAGATCCAGTAAAACAGGCCAAAGATCTACAATGTTAAAAGCAAAACCAAAAAATGTTTGATGCAGTAAACCAGTGGCCCATGAATTAAGCAGCTTCTCTCAAGCTGCCGTATATATTTGACATATACAGACTGGTATTGCCAGTCTGATTCTGTTTTATGTGTATCCAAAAATTGGGAAACATCCTCTGGAGAGACTAAACCTCCCAAATCTGCTCAAGAGAGTAGACCTCTCATGTATTATTAATAATAATACTTTAGTGTCTTCTACATGAGGATCTTAATAATATCTTCTGAGTTAAACACATACTCTTAGCTCCATTTAATATATGGGGAAACTGAAGAAACAAGACAGGTGTACACTAGAAATATAGGCCAACCCAGATATGTCACTCACGAGTGTGAAAAATTCACACCCTTGAGCAACGTAGTTAAACTGGCCTAAGTCCCCATGTAGACAGCACAAGATCCACAGAAGAATTCTTCCATCGACCTAGCTGCTGCCTCTTGGGGAGAAGGATTACCTACACTGATGGGAGAACCCCTCCTGTGGAAGTAGGTAGTTGTCTACACTGAAGTACTACAATGGCACCACTGTAGCATTTTAAATTTAGACAAGCCCACAATTTTACTTGCCCAAGGTCATGCAATCAGCTGTTTGCAGATTTGGGATTAGAATTTGGGAATTTCAGATTCCTCACCTGGCATTCATTACTGTGCATCATGTTGCTCCTTTTGTAATTCCTGTTGTAAACCTTAAATAAGAAAAGTTTTATATGTATCATTTTGAATACATTGTGGCAGCAGTGTGGTTTTTGTTTGGTTGTGGATAACTGGCATTTATTGGTTTAGGTTTTTCAGCCCATGTTGATGGAATATTTTACTTATGAAGAATTGAAGGACATTAAAAAGAAAGTTATTGATCAACACTGCTCACAGAAGGAAGCTGCAGAACTTGTTAGAGGTCTTAGCCTTTGGAATCAGCTGAAGAGCTCTGTGGATGAGAAAACAGATCAAGGTGAACCATTTTTAATTAAACTGAATGCAATTTTAAATTTGCAAGTATAATCCACTAAAATCACTCCAGTGAAGAGTTGTCACTGTACATTTGCTGAGTGCTTTTACATGCGTAGTTGTTAGAAAACGGTGTCTTTCTTCAAAATTGCAGTGATATTTTGGGAAGAATATTGCTGTTGTAGATTTTTAGAAGTTTCAATGTGGGTGTGTACTCAAGCATATCTCGTTCTTCCCCTGGCGATGCTTTGTCCAAATTATAGCAAACATGCACAGTCTGGTGTTTAACTTTTATTTTCACGCTTCAATTTCAGATTGTATTTTCTTTTTCCAGACCCTGCTTTCACTGCCTGGTTGAGGGCAGGGGTCTGGAGGTTTCTCAGTGTATATCCTCAACAGAGCAGAAGTTAAGTCAGCTGACAGTATCCCAGGTAATAGAACTCCCCCTTGGCCTTCCTTGTCCAAGGAGCCAAAATGGGAGGATAAGCAGGGAAGGAGAGGGTCGGAAAAACGTTTCTGCAAGATGAATGACCGAACAAAGTGAAACTTTGTCACTTTTAGAATGAAATTCGGACAATTCTGAAACACCACCTTGCTTTTTCTTTATGAAACTTAGTATAGGATGGTTCACTTGATAAGGGCCTGTTGCCCATTTAATTTGAATGTTAGAGCATCAATACAATTTTCAATGTAAAAAATACTCATAGCTGAGAAGGTGGCCTAGTCAGCTTGGTAGGAGGCTTTTGTTGTTCCACAACATCAGGAATATTGTAATGGGATAGTAAATACAGCACATACTCATGAAACTGACTACTAAGGGTAAAGAAGGTACTGTTCCAACTTGAATCTGTTCATGAAAATCTAACAAACTTGAATTGAAGACTGTAATCCAAACAGTGACAAGATTTGAGACTTCCTTTGAACCACTAAACTGATCAATTTCTACTTTTATAGGCCAAGCTGACAGAAAATAAGATAGTGGGTCAGAATGCAAAATACATCTTGGTCTCTGACCAATCCAATATGGCAGACACATAGCCTGCTGGAATTAGCTCCTGCCATCTCTGAGTGGGAATTTGGGGATAGTAAGACTTCTACAACTTTTCTGTCTTGAGTTTAGTTTGCTTTGGTATCAGAGTGGATTTGTGGGGGAAGCATATGTGATTTTTTTGAAGGAAACATATAAATTCCAACCATTTTAAAAAATGGAGAAAGTATCCATCGCTGATGTCTATTTCTTGTGCACTGCTGCTACTTTTGAGAGAAAGCAAAATATAAATATTTCATCTGAGGAAGATTTTGCTGAATAACGAACACCTTAAATTAGGCAATCAAGTGAACCTGTGCATGATTGCATTTTCCTTTCCTGCCAGAGAAATGGCAAGCAGGACATTTTGTTGGACAAATTCCTTGTCTTATCCGGCACTTACTTCGGAGGCTTCTTGACACAGGAAAAGAGACTTTGCCCCTCTCCGAACAGTCATATAAAACCTCATGGCTTCATTTTCATTTTGTCAGTTTTCTGGGATACCATTTGTCTGAAGTCTTGTATGCACTTCAGGTTTGAAGTTCAGCTCCTGGCATACAAATAAATTGGTATTCCTAAAGGGACCAAGATACTAAATGTGGAACCCTGCAAGGTGATCTCCCTTATTGTGCAGTCATTATGGGAGGCTCTGATCTTAGCCACATCTAGTATGTCTTCTAGATACACAAATTGTTTTATGGGAGCAAGTTGGAAATTTGGGTAGCTTGCAGAATATGAATGCCAAGTTAGAAAGGCCTAACTTTGACACCAGCAATTCCTGTGGTGAATTGATCAGTTTCGTGGATCCCTTCCCTAGTAATATCTTTGGTTGACCAGTTGTCCAGATAAGAAAACACATGCATTCCTATTCAGTATTAAATGAAATATAGTATATTCAAACAGTTGCTAAATGTTTGCAAGCCAACATCATGAATTGAGGGTACTATTTCTGTGCTTACTTAATTAGAAATCTGGGATACAACCTGAGACTGGGCTTGATCCTGATGTGTAAGAATCCATAAGGTTCAGAAGTTGTAGCCTGCTTCCAGTCTCTGGAAGCAAGTCACCGACTACTGGAAAAATCACTTTGACTTTTTCTTTCATAACAAACTAGTGTCTCTGATACTCCAGAATGGTAAGGTAGTTGAACTGTTTTTGAAATTTGGTCTATGAGAATCAGTCTTCTCACATTCTGGAAGCACACATGTAAAAATGGGAATCCATTATAACACACTTACCGTTGGAGAAAATCTTATTCTTTTGATGTAATGGGAAATAATAGCATTGCCTCTATGGGTCTGGTGTCTGAAAGATCTATTTTAAGGTGAGTATCGCTTTCCCTTTCTGACTAAAGTTAATGAATAGAAGAAAAAAAGACAAATATTTAGCCTCCAAATCATTTGTACCACTTCTCATGGTCTTTTTTTGTAATGAATGTTCATTTTAAAAATCTGATTCCTTACTGATTGAATTTTTCACACCACTACTATATATTTATTTTGTAACAGCTAATGGTTATGTACAAATTATTTTAAACACACTTTTTACGTAAATTCACCCACAGTGAGGCTTGTTAAAGCTACTGCTTGTTTACTAGGCATGAACAGAAACTAAAAACGAAATATGATACATGTGCTTCAGAGCACTGTGTAAGACACTTACTTGGTTTTGTTTGTTAGTCTTGACCATTCAGAAGTTTAAAAAGGTATTACCTATACAAGTTAATTGCACCCAGAAGAGAATGGGGAGCCAAGTGCAAAGATTTGATTCTTAAAGCAAAGAGGATGTGCTTATGTTGGCTTTCCCCAGTCAAGAAAGCTGAGTGCTTGGAGGTAATAAAAACACGATCCTCATTGGACAGGACTAGTTGCAGCTTCCTTGCTAGCTGCAGATGAGAAAAGTCCCTGTGGCTTAGTACAGTACCCTGAGAATCCAGGAGCAGCCATGGTTTGTGTTTTGGCAAAGGCAGGCGTACATGTTGTTAAAAGGTGCAAATGCTGCTTCTGCCCATTTCGATAAGTGTTCACTACCACAAAATATTACTTCCATTCCACCTGGCTTGAGTAGCATCCAGATTCCTTTCTTGGCCAGACTTCGGAAAGGAAATTAGACTGTATACTCGGTAAAGGAAATGATAGGGATTGAACTGAGTTATTGTGATCTTCAGTGGCATTTATAATATAGAACGTTTAACACTTCCCTCCACCCTCCCAAATACTTTTATGTGAAATATTCTTTTAGGTCTTATTACCAAACAAATCGAATGTTTTCTTATGTTCGCTTTAATGCATTTTATCATTGCATCACCTTGGGGAAAATGAGTCCAACCATTATCACTTAACTGCAGAAGTATACACGCATACCCCTTTATTAACACACATGTTTTATATTTCAGAAACTGAAGTGACAGGGCATACCACAAATGTTACTCATCTTCCTCCTGAAGTAATGCTGACCATTTTCAGTTACCTTAGCCCTCAGGAGTTGTGTCGGTGTAGTCAAGTAAGCACTAAGTGGTCTCAACTGGTTAAAACGGGATCTCTTTGGAAACACCTCTACCCTGTTCAGTGGGCCAGAGGTAGGTGATTGAATTTTTCATCTGTTTTTAAAAACGTTTCAAGGATCTGACTTTGGAGATTGCAAAATATAATAAATTAGTATTTTGTGTGACTAATCTAGATTAACTGAGTGTAGGTGCTCCATTTGGTCATGGTGGCATTACACAGCTTAATTTGATGTGATAGAAGTTGATTTTGATAGAGGGAACAACTACAAGCTTAGTTTAATGTTTTATTTTTTGGTAGTCATGAAAAGACAGTATATACAAGAACGGACCCAAGTTAAGTGAAACAGTAATATGCGAACACGTATGTGATCTAACAATTATGTTAATTGGTACTACATCTTTGTAATGGGAAGTAAGGTTAGTATATAGTATTCTCTATCCTTGTGTTCTAAATGGTGATAATGTGGCTGCATTAGTAGTCTTATTGCAGCGGATTCAGAGAAATTGGTTAGTAAAAGTGAAATATTTCATATTTTTGTTACGTTGCAGGCTTTTCGTATACAGACAAAGCCTTTAGAGGCTCTTTACATATTGTAAGACTCCAATAAAGCGTACAAGCCACAGCAGCAACAAAACCCCTGTTCCTTTGCAGTTAGCTACATTCGGCTAGTTGGCATTTCACTGTTTCCCCACAATTAGTAAGAGAAACTTCATATCCAACTGGTCCATTGGAAAAAGCTTGTTTTCTACACCACTGAGTCACGTGTGCAGTGTGTAATTGTAAACTCATGATCTATAGCTGTTGGAAGTGTTTTTATTCTAAACTGATCAACTCCTGACTAGGTGACATGACCAGTAAATCGTGAGGATTTCATATTAGAAAGGAAATTTGTTTATTTCATGCAGGTTTTTTTGCTTAGTAAATCGATAGTTGGTTACACCAATTGTTAAATGAACTGTGTATATATAAATATACTTATTTTGTTACAGAATTTTAGAAACGGGAAATCAAAATTTTTCAATGAGACGCACCATTATTTCAGTCCTACTTTGCATTTTCATACTGGACCCTAGTGGGGAAATATGAAAAAGAGAGTCCTCATTAAGAAATATAACAATAATTAACCTAATGGAGATATTGAAATTGTCTTAGGGAATTCTAAAAGCTTTTGAATATTCACTTTAAATATATTATAAACATCAAGAAATGTATATGTAACAGCCCAATCCAACTTCAGTTGAAGAAAATAGAAAATCTTTTACTTATATCATTGGATTGGATCCCAATATATAACAAGTAATTTCTGGAGTTTTCAGTTATAAAGATCAAATGTTTCCTGGAGTGCTTTTTCATTTATTTCCTTTTTTTGGCTGAGTAGGTGACTGGTACAGTGGTCCTGCAACTGACCTTGATACTGAACCTGATGAGGAGTGGGTGAAAAATAGAAAAGATGAAAGTCGTGCTTTTCAGGAATGGGATGAAGATGCTGACATAGATGAATCTGGTAGGCAAAATCTAATCTAGAATAAATTGCTATGCAGAATTCCTTTTCAGCTTTTCATGAAGAAGATACAAAACCCCCCTTTAGATGTAATCGTATAGCTATAATTTTATACAGAGGCAAATGTAGCTACTTTTTAAAAACAGTTTTTCTCTTAATTGATTTTAGTACACATATTACAATTATGAATAAATGAAGAAACATTTAATCTGGAATATGTACTTTTACCTTGGGCTAGCAGAAAATATTTTGAATTTGGACAGTTTCAACTAACAACTGTAGAATTAAGATTAAACTAATATACTTACAATTAAAGGAACACAGGCGCACTGGCTCTTGAGCAGTTAGTCGATGTCATCTACATATTACATGGATATAAAATGTTTCCAGATATGGTACTTTTTTTTGTTAGGCAACCACACTTTTTTTTACTAAAGCAAAGTAGTGGCAAGTAGTCATCCTAACCAATGTCCCATAATGTTCAATCTCTGTGAGGTATGCAAAACACAGCACACGCAAACTTCCTTTGTCCACAATTTAATGATAGCGACAACATCTTACCTTATTTGTGTTACTAAGGCTTGGATGAATTATGCTCCTATCTCTGTTTTGGCTATCCCATTTCCAGCTCTGTACTCAGTTCAGCATGAGCTGAACATTGGGGAAGGGCAAGACCATGTTTTTTTTTAATATGGTCTGTTGGTCAGAAATTCCCCATCTTGAAGACACATTCAGTAGAGTGTGTCCAATTGGTATGTGAGTTCCAAGATAAAACTGACTTTAAAAATATGTTGCTATTTTCAAATTTTTAGTCTTAGAATCCTGTTAGATATAAAGGTGCTCTTGGATGCCCAGTTGACTTCAGTAACACACAATAGTTTTCCTTTCTCTACTATTGGCCCAGAGTCTGCAAATTTATCTCTTTGTAAACCACATCCAGGATCCTTGCCGTTGTAACCTGTAACTGATTCCTGTAACGTCTTCTACGCAGTTACCAGTGGAAAAAGTAATTGGCAGCTTCAGCTAGTACAGAGTGCTGTGTTGCTCTTTGGAATGAGGTGATCATTATGACCAAATAACACTCTGTATTCTGAATTTCACCCGTTCGTGTCTGTGTACGTTTTGAATTTTTGGTAGCAACCTGTAAAACCCTAAATGGTGCAGAATCTGAAAGAAACCTTCTTCTTGAGCAATGTTGTAATAGCTTTCTATTGGGTTGGTTGCTCTGTTGGTTTCTGGGGTTTATCTCTATAGGACAGCTAGCAAGATAGACAAGTAGAAAACCACACCTCTAGAATCTACTTCTCAGAGCCGAGCAAATTTTGAAGTGCATCATTAAACATGTGTTGTGTTAAACTTTTCATTTACATCCATATTTTTTTAGGCACAAGATATGTAGATGTTTTAAATCTTAGTTTAAACCTTAGTGGTTCTTTCAGTAGTGTCCCTGTGGGTGCTCCATTGTAGATGTGTATGCGTCCCTGTGCAGCCCTGACTGAGATCCCGCAAGGACAGAGCTCCACCAGAAAATTATCTTCCTGGAGGCAGCTCTGTGACCTCAATCTCCTGGTGGACGTGGGTCTTTCCCATAACTTTCGACTTCTAAGGGAAATGGGTCAGAGAAACAAGCTGGGGAGTCCTCTCTTAAGTTCTTCAAGAAGAAGGTGGGGAAGTCGTAAGTCATAAGTGAGTGTATGGATAGCCACAAATGATCTCTCTCTTGCTCAGTATCCTCAGCACCAGTGCAGGGCTACACCATATGACAGGGACTAGTAAAGCCTTGATCCCTTTGGCAGATGGCATATTCCTCTGCCACCTTGCAGTTCTATGTCACCAACTACCAGGCGCTCACGACCAAATGTAACTATATATATTGAACTCAGTGACTGTATTGGCACATCGGGAATCCTTTAAAGGCATCATACAAGAGGGACAATTAGTAGCAAAAACAAAGCTACAATTGGCCTGTAGTGCCAGAGACACAGCAGCTAGGTCCATCTCCACAGTGGTGATGTGATGGACATCCATGACTCCACTTGTCGGTATTCCCAAAAGAGGCACAGTCCATGGTGGAAGATCTTCCTTTTGAGGGGATGAAGCTCTTCGCTGAAAAGACCGACGCCTCTCTTCATATCTTGAAGTATTCCAGGGCTACCCTCGAGTCACTGGGAATCTATACGCTGGGGCAAAAGAGGTGTTTTAGTCTCCAATCTCAACACAGACCATATGTGGCTCAATATCAGCTTCAACATCATTACGAAACGCAGAGGAAGAAAGGGAAATTCCTGAAGTGCAAACTGTCTGGTCTCGTCCCAACTCCCTGCATCTAAACACCACATTTGACAGGCAGGTCGAGGCACCACGAGGCCACTCCCCACAACTGACTGTGATTATATACCCATTCAGCCACCGATTGGCAATATTCTGTACTGCCTGGGAACATAAAATGTCGGACTGATGAGTTTTAGAGATTGTCCAATCTGGGAACTCCATTGACTTCACCTCCATAGCCCCTCCACAACCCCCTTTCTGTCCCTCATCAGGGACCCTTCCCATGAGAGTTTACGATGACAGGAGATAAATCATCTCCTCCAGTTAGGAGCCATAGAACTGGTACCTCAGCGTCTGTGAGGCAAGGAGTTCTACTCTCATTATGTCCTAATTCCCAAAAGAAAGGGAAGTTAGAGACCCCTACTGGACCTCAGAGCTCTCAACAAGTTTGTCAAGGCTCAGAAGTTCAAGGTGGTCACCTTATTGACTATCATTCCAAGTTTGGAACAGGGAGACTGTTTTTATGCCCTCAACCTCCAAGACACCTATTTTCACATCTTGATCCTATCAGCTCATAGATGATTTCTCAGGTTCACTCTGGGACATGACCATTATCAATGCAGAGTCCTCCCCTTCGTGCTGTCATTAACCCTGAGAGTATTTTCCAAAGTTCTCTCAGTGGTAGCCACTCACTGATCCTCTCAAGGGATAATGATTTACCCATACCTAGATGATTGTCTCCTCAGAGCCTGATCTCTCCAGGAGGCCCACAAAGCTGTCAACACTACAATACACTTGTTCACAGAACTGGGTTTACAGGTCAACACCCAGAAGTCAGCCCTTACCCCCAGTGCAATGCCTGGAATTCATTGGGGACATCCTAGATGCCATACAGACCAAAGCCCTTCTGCCTCACCACTGGTTCCTATCCCTGGCTTTGCTCATAGACACGATTCAATACAGTCCAAATTCCGGCCGGACTCTGCCTCCAACTTGGGACACGTGGCAGTAGGCACCACAGTGATACCACATGCCAGATTCCACATGCCATGCCTTCAGCTATGGTTCAGTTTGGTCAAACCCCACCAGAATTAAAAATTCCTTAAACTGGTGGAAGGACCTGACAAATGTGACAGGGGTCCCCTTCTCATACATGTCACCATTTTTGGTCCTTACCACAAATCATCACTCATAGGGAAGGTAGCACATTTAAATGGCCTCATGACGCAAGACAAATGGTCATCTTCAGAGATGTCTCTACACATCAGTCTCCTCAAACTGAGAGCTGTCAGCATGTCTGTGCCCATTTCCTCCTGCTGATCGCAGGATCACATACAAAGATCATAACAGACAACATACCCATAGCAGCTGGGAGGGCTGAGGGGCAGCTCACCCTCTCTGTGCATGGAGGCAATGAGACTATGGAACTGGTGCGTATCTCACAAAGTCGCTTTGCTCGTAACTTACTTCCTGGGTATGCAGAATTTGATAGTGGACAAATTCCTGCACGATTACAAGCGGGTGATGCACTCGTCAGTACTCCACAACTTGTTATACAATGAGGAACACTATCCATAGACCTGTGCACCACTTACCAGAACAAGAAGTGCCCATGCTACTGCTCCAGGGCAGGGATGGAACTGCACTCTCTGCGTGGTGCTCTTCTTCTCCACTGGGACAAGAACCTTTTTTTACGCCTCTCCTCCATTTCCTCTTCTGCTGAAGGTCCTGCTAAAAATAAAAAGGGATGGAGCTCACATCATCCTGATTGCTCCTACTTGGCCGAGACAGATCTGGTGCCCTTATCTGACACGGCTCATGACATGCCCGCTCTCTCCTGACCTTTCCACACCACCTCTCGCAAGCCTAAGGGTGTACCCAACATGCCAACAGGGGGATTCTTTGTCTCAAAGCATGGCCTCTGCTTGGTTCCAGCACCTAGAAATTTCATGCGCAAAGGTAGTACAAGAGGTTCAGTTACACAGTATAAAGTCCTCTGCCCGATGTACTTACCTGCAAAAATGGTCTAGGTTTCAGATCCCAACAGATCTCTCCAATATCAGCAACTCTTCCACATATTCTCGAATATGCTCTGACCCTGAAAAAGTCAGAATTATCCCTAAACTCTCTTAGGGTCCATCTAGCAGCTATTACAGCCTTTCACCATCCCGTAGAGGGATATTCTGTGCTGTCATACCCAACCACTAAAAGATTCATTTAAGAGTATAATAAACCTCTTCCCTCAACCTCAACTCCCTACCTCCATGTGGAACTAAACCTGGTACTGAAAGGGCTGACTAGGCCCCCTTTTGAATCCATGGCCACGTGTTCGCTAACTACCTATCAGTGAAAACAGCCTACCCGATAGCAATTACCTTGCCCAAAAGGATAGCAGAGATAGCAGGTCTGATGGCACATCCTCCTTACACAGTATCCTTTCCAAACAAGGTTACAGTCAGGCCGCATCCAAAATTCATTCCCCAGGTAATCTCCCCATTTCACATGAATCAATTCACCATTGAATTTTCTACTCCAAGCCTCACCAAGACAATAGGGAGGCTATAGTACATATCCCAGATGCTAGGAGAGCCCTGGCCTTCTACCTTGATAAGACAAATGCCTTCGGGAAGTCCCCTAGACTTTCCTCTCTGTGACAGGAAGATCCAAGGGCTCAGGAATATCAGCCCAAAGAGACTCTCTGTGTGGGTCTTGAATTGCGTCAGACAGTGCTACCAAATTCATAACGTGACCCCCACCTCCTAGACTTGATCTGTACACATTCCATAAGATCAATCTCCTCATCTGTCACCTTCTTCAAGGATGTCCCTATCTCAGAGATCTGCAGAGCATTGACAGGGGCATCAGTCCACGCTTTTGCAGAACACTATGCCATTGCTGGAGAGACTGTCTCTGATGCCATACTCTGCTCCACAGTACTGTCATCTGTAATTGACCTGACTCTGAAGTCCCAGTCCTCCAGAAGAGATACTACTTGGGAGTACAGTGGAGCATCCATATGGACACTACTTGAAGAAGTTGTTACTCACCTTGTGCAGTAACGATGGTTCTTCAAGATGTGTGTCCCTATGGTTGTCCACAACCCACCCTCTTCCCCTCTACTTTGGAATTCTCGTTTATGACTCTGTGGTAGAGAAGGAACTGGGCATGGTTAGCCCCACGTGCTGACTAGCCTTATGACACAGCACAAGGAGAGACCACGCATATGCTGGCCTAACAGACACTGCTATGAAGTTCTCCAATCAGCAGCATAGGGATGCAGACACACCTACACTGGAGCACCCATAGTAGGAGACATCTCGAAGAACCATCGTTACTGCATAAGGTGGATAGCTTTTTTTGTAAATCTTGTATTTAATGTGATATGAGGAGATGAACTTTAAAAATCTCTCTAAATACATGGTAAAATCTTACTTTCTCTTTGATTTATTTTACAGAAGAGGCTGCAGAAGAATCACTTGCAATTAACATAGCGCAGATGGAAAAGCATTTACTCCATGGCTTAATTCATAATGTTCTCCCACATGTAGGCACTTCAGTGAAAACACTAGTACTGGCCTACAGTTCTGCAGTTTCTAACAAAATGGTATGTATTGTCAGCACTAATATGTTTGAGTGTGTAGGCTATAATTAGTAATAATATATAATTGGTGTGCTTGAGTCTGTATTGTCAGTGAAGTTGAATTGCAACTCAAATGAGCATTCATTTGCATCTTGGCTGTGAGACTCTTTAATTGTCTGGTTTTTGCATTTTCTTTTTTTCATTCCTTTCCTAGGTTAGACAGTTCTTGGAACTTTGTCCTAACTTGGAACATCTGGATCTCACTCAAACTGATATTTCAGACTCCGCATTTGAAAGGTTAGTTATTTGCTTTTAAAAACTTGGTATCTATAGCTTTTCCAGTAAAAAACCAAACCAAACCTAGAGCATACTGTGACTAGTATAGTAATTATACATAGAATGTGCATTCAACCATAACCAACAATCAAACTAAAGCAGCATTAATATTCTACTTAATATGGCAGGCAAAGCTTATAACTATGGAGTGGAACATTTTGAAAAGGTTTCAACTGTTTCAGCATTGCACATAACCCCAGTGAGTTGCAACCCTTGCATAATAATCTTATGGGTGTAATGTTAACACTTAATGAATGTAATGCATACTACTTGAGCGCTAGACTCTATTGGGCATTTGCTTTGGGTGCGGATGCGCTCCGTGTGCCAGTAACTGGAAATTCTTCAAAAATAGCAGCTGTTTGTGAATGCGCCCTCACTGCTTCCATGATCTCCACCAAGAACTTCGGGGGCTGTGCAGGCCAACAGCCTCTCCGGTTCCATTCTACCACTTCCAGTCTGGAATGGAACTATTCTCTGTCTAGCCTTTCCAACTTCCCTGCTTGATGATCGGTTCCTTAAATAAATTTTTTAGGTGTTTTATATTCATTAATCTGAGGGTAGTGGGTTCCTCTCCATTCATTTCCCCTATCATTTTAGGGCACCTTGTTATGCCCAAAGTTCCAGATTTCAAAGCCTGGCTGGCCTGCCCACAGAGGTTCCCTCTGAGTGACTTGCATGAGAGCTGTCTGTACTGCCTTGGGGAAGCACAGACCCCCTCAGGTATGACGTCTGCCATGCCTTTCCTCAGTGTACTTGGCAGTTTCAGGAATTCAGACTTGTAGGTGTCTTATGGAGTTCTCTTTGAGGCCCTGTTTGGACCTGGGGCTCTCCTGCTCCACATCTACCGGATCTGAGCCTCCCGGTGTCATCCCTCCAGAACCGCAGCCATTCAGTTGAGTCTTTCAAGAAATCTAAGCACACCACTATGTTATACCAATAAAATAAAAACCAGCAGGATCTTATTAAAGGGAAAAAGGCAAAATACCACATTTATTGTGAATACAGAAAGAATCATAGTAAGCAGTTAGTTATAGCTATAACATTCCATTCAATCTCATATTTATTCACACATTCAGTCATACAAACACACCCACACACACAGGTTCTGCAAGGTTGTTATCATAGTTACCAGCCTTAGAGTTGCTCATGCCAAGCCACTGGCCAGGTGGCCTGGACATGAGGAGGGAGCAGGGCCTTGTCAGATGCTCATCTGATGCTCCTGGAAGTTGGTTTGCAGAATCAGACCCCAAAGTTCTCACTTTTTAGAGTCTATTTTTATAGGAATTTCTTCCTATGCCAGTCTATGGGAATTGCTTCATCATGCTGTTGCTGAATCAATCAGCAGATAGCACATTCCTGACGGCTCCAAGATGTTATCTTGTTCTTTGGTTCTCCCATCCTTGAGGCTGTTGGGTGGATTCCAGTCTGCCCTCCGGGGGGGGGGGGGGTCCTCTGGTTATTTCCACTTGACGCCTTCTTCAGCAGATGGACACTGGATTCTTAGGCTGGCACCTCCCTGATCATTCAGTTATTATCCACACCAAGCATCCATCCACATACATCCTCTATCTCTATTTTAATCACAATTGTTAATACAACAAAAGGGCGGGGAGTCTCTGGGTGCTGTTTCTGTTGTTAGAGTATTGCTTTGAGTCTCTCTCTCTGTGAATTGCTTTGAGAACAGACTCTGTCTTAGAATGTACTAACGCAATTAGCAGCTTGCAAGTTTCACACATAGAGGGAGAGAAACAGTACCAAAAACCAAGAGACCTCTTAATTAGTAATACCCTGGAATTGAAACTATGGGGAATCAAACTCATTTGTGATTTTTAATACAGAACTTCTTTAATATGATCCAACAACTAAATGGAGGTATGAAGAAGGCCAGGGTAAACACCCTCGCAAAAAGAGGGATAAATCACCTCAGAAATCCTCCAAAAAGAGGTTTATTTCTCCCCTTCCTCAGGCACCACCGGATGCCCCAGGAAGGGTACATCCAGACCTTGCAGGGAGCAGGGGCCATTATCGACGGTTATGAGAGGTACCAGCGTCCTGAAATTGTCTGCTGAACGGGCAGGACCAATCCAACACCACACAGAGGCAGAAGGGACTGTTTGCCCTCTGCACTGTTAACACCAATCCAGCAGAAGTCTGCTGCTTCAAAGAGAGCATTGACAGATCCAACCAGGATGCCTGCCAACTCTCCTCTGGTGAGATCTCTGTATGCTCTGCTTGAAGATCTGGCATTTTGTGTGTATCCAGAATTTCTGATCCTCTTGGACCGATTCTGCTGAGAGATGTTCCAACACTACCAACTCAACATTTGCCAATCCCAAGCTCAAGCCATAAGGCGGAGGCTCCAGCACTGTCAATGTACGATTCATCAGCTCATATCTGTGGTTGGTCAGGGTCAGGATACACACCCATTGGTTTGTCCACGAGAGCCTGACCATTCGTACTTGTCGGATGAAAATGACTCAGTACTCAGGGTTCTTCTGACAATATAGTTAAGAGCTATCCCTAACAGGGCTTCTAAAGTCTTCCAAATGTCTTCATGAACCACAGTGTTGCTAAGGGATCAACAGTACCCCACATGGGGCCCACCTTCACGCTCTTATGATACCGTCCACTGACCTTGCTTGGGCCCTTGGGATTAATATCTTCATGTGCCAGCGTATGAGGATCCCCGATATCACTGCCAATAATAGTCGAAGTCCCCACAGAAGCACTTGTTAAGGAGGAACAGTGGGAACCACTGGATCCCCTGGCAGTGCTTTCTTCATCCTTCCAGATGAGGCAGTGACAGTAGCTTCTCCCTCACCACCAGATGATTACAGGCAGTGCCGTGGCCTCCTGAGGAGGATGGCTTAATCTCTTCAAGTCCCACTACAGTTGATTCAGGATCTTACCCAAAAATTTCTGGATTTTCTCCAAGCTATGGCTTCCTCTAAAGTGGTGTGCCCCATGAACAGGGTCCTATTGAAGCTTTGTAAAACAATTTGGCACATTCCTGCTACTTGTGCCCTGCCCCTGAGGAGGGCTTAAAAGAAATATTTTGTTCGTTCCCAAGGGAGCAGAATATTTGTTTTCCCACCTTTAATCCCAACTCCTTAGTGGGACAAGCTGTCATGGAGTGTCAGCCTGGTTCCATCCCTCCTGACAAAGACACCAAGAGATATCTCTTTAACAGAACTTTTAATTGGCTAGCCTACTGTTTCACGTAGCAAATTACTAGGCATTGATGTCCAAGTACGACTTCATGAATTGCAATAAGCTGTTAGAATTCTCTAAGTTGCTGAAGGAATTTAGGTCCCAATTTCGGGCCATCCTGGATGGGGGTTGACCTTCCAAGCACTTCTGAATGCAGTGGACGCAGCATCATGTTGCATGCCTGCCTCGGTAGTTATGAGATGGGTTTCAGGTTGCAGTCCTTGGGGCTTCCCTAGAATGTTCAGTGATGGTACAGGATTTCTCCTTTGTGGTAACAGTTTTTTGAGTGAAAAGATAGGAGTCACTGCACACTCACAAAGACTTCTGCTCTACCCCAGAGGTGGGCAAACTACAGCCTGCGGGCCACATCCAGCCCGCAGGATCCTCCTGCCCGGCCCCTAGGCTCCTGGCCCGGGAGGCTAGCTCTCAGCCTCTCCCCTGCTTTCCCCCCTCCCCCGCAGCCTCAGCGCGCCGCGCCACGCTCTGGGCAGCTCGGCAGCACAGTTTCAGAGGCACAGCCTGACCTGGTGCTCTGGGCGGCGCGGCTGTAGTGCTGCCAGCCACCAGTGCTCCAGGCAGCGCAGTCAGGGGGGCATGGGGGTTGGATAGAGGGCAGGGGAGTTGGGGGTGTTGATAGGGGCCGGGCGGTCAGAGGGCGGGGAACAGGGAGCTTGGATGGGGCGTGGGTCTGGGGGTGGGGGCAGTCATGAAGTGGGGGGTTGGGTGGGGCGGCAGGGGTCAGTCGGGGTGGGAGGTCCAGGAGGGATGGAGAGCAGGGGCTGGTGGATGGGGTAGGAGTCCTGGGGGCGAGAAGGGGGGAACGGCGTTGGATAGGAGGCGGGAGCTGGGCCACGCAACCATCCACACAGCCTCCCCTAACTAGCTCTCCATACAATTTTGGAAACCTGATGTGGCCCTCAGGCCAAAAAGTTTGCCCGCCCCGTCTCTACCCTCTGCTATTTGGGGATATGTACCCTGGTACCCCTGAGGAAATACTCCAGGCTGCTGCCTCTGGTTAGCACACACCACCTCAGTCATTTTTCCATCAAGGGATCTAGGAGCCCCTTAGAAAATGACAGAGGGTGCATCGTGGGCAGGCACTCCACACCACCGCCCTCCCCTCTTCAGTTCCTAACTGCCTACCAAGAGGCATTTTGTTGGGATACTCGAGAGCCATCAACTAGTCTCCATACCACCTGTTATCTCCACTCCTTTTGGTGGATGCCTGGCCTGTTTCCTCCTGATGTGGCACCTTATCACATAGGACAAATGGATTTTCGACATCACCTCAACTGGCTGCATCCTAGAGGTCTTGTCTGACCCCCTGCTCCTGGCCCTCCCTCCTCATCCCTTTTCAGGGACTCCTCTCATGAGAGGATTCTCAAACTGGAGGAGGACTCCCTAATCCAGTTGGGGTCAAGACAGCCTGTGCCCTCTCCTCACAAGATGAAGGGCTTTTACTCAAGATACTTCCTCACCTCCCAAAAGAACGGGGGCTGGAGACCCATCCTGGACCAAACAGCTGAGTGTCTGCTTCATTCAGTGATATTCCCTGGCCTCAGTAATCTCCTCCACAAACAAAGGTGACTAGATTGTTGCTCTCTATCTGAAAGATGCATATTTTCATTTGGACAGTCGCCTAGCTTGAAGGAGATTTCTTCATTTCACTGTAGGTCCAGAGCACTTTCAGTACAGTGTGTTCCCCTTTTGCCTATTGATGGTCCTGAGAGTTTTTGTGAAGGTACTTAGAGTGGTGGGTGTGTACCTCCACAAACAAGGTGGCCCAATATTTCTCCACCTGGATGATTGTATCAGGAAGTGCAAGCAAAAGTCACCTCACTTGAACTATCTTATGCTTTTGGGCTTCAGGTAAATTCAGAAAAACCACCTTACCCCTCCCCTGCCCTCACAAATTACACAACTTAGTGGAGTGAAACTGAACTTGATCACGGCAAGGGCCTCAAGACTGATTCCTCACAATGACGGACCTGGTCGCCCAGCTTCATCTCAGCCCTCAGAGGGTGGTCTGTTCCTGCTTAGGCCTACGGGTTTGGCTGAGGTTGGTCTATGTACCAAGCAGGGACTCTTTGGACAAGAAGGTCTTGCTCCTCCAGAACGTGTTGCCATTACTTATTTAATGGGGGACCAAGAACAAAGTGTGTGTTGGGGTCCTCTTTATTTCTAAACCACCTACAAAAACACTCATCATGGCTGTCTGCCTTCTGGGATGGGAAGCACACTTATTCAGCCAGACAGCTTGGCATTCCTGGTCCCTGTAGGAATCCAGGCTACATCTCAATCTTCTTGAGCTTCAGGCGGTACACAAAACATGCAAGATGTTCCTACCCCTTATTTGGTTTTCTCATATACAGGTAAGCTCAGACATGGCCATTGTCTATTACATAAACAAACAGGGAGGCTCAAGATCCATCCCAGTCTGCAAACAGGCGGTCCAGCTCTGGAACTGATGTATACCTCATCAGATTACCCTCTCAGCAGTAGTGGGAGCTCCACCCATCAGTAGCGCAGTACATCTTTCATCTATGAGGTGTCCCATCCTGGGAGCTTTTTGCAATTCAGTGGAATGAAAAGGGCTTTACAGAGTGGCTCTGGGCCTCAGCTCCAGAGGGGATGGCTTCCTAGTGTGGGGGTTGGACCTGCTGATGTACTGCTTCCCTCCCATCCTCTTACAACTCTGTGTCCTCAGAAGAATCAAGCTGGACAGGGCTGCAGTGATCCTGATATCTCCCTGGTGCCTGAGGCCGTTCTGGTTCACCACCATCCTGCAGTTGGCCTCATGCCCATGCATTCACATACAACTGTTCTCGGACCTACTGTCTCAGAAAAAAGGCAAGATCAGCCACTTCCACCTGCACCTTGGCCTCTCTCTATCTGGTGGCATAGTTCTTGGATGGACAATTCATAGGATGTCCAGTCTGTCCTTAACAATAGCAGGAGACTATCTACAGAGAAGTGATTCTCCCTGTGGAGTGATCAGCACCACTTAAAATCTTGAGGAATCAGGAATCCATGTAATCGTGGAATATCTTCTCTCGATGAAGACAGCTGGCCTATGCATCAGTTCCATAAGTGTATGTTTGGTGGTTATTTATATATACTTTCTATTCTTTAGTGTTTACTACTGTGAAGTTCCTGTAGGGTATCATAAGGACATTCTCTCTAGTATCTAAATCTCCTCATACCTGGGACCTGAACCTCATCCTCACTTACGAGTCCTCATTTGACTCCTGCTCTGTACTAGGAGGACAGGATTAGAATTCAAAATGATCTTGACAAACTGGATAAATGGTCTGATTTAAGTAGGATGAAATTAAAAAAGAGCAAATGTTAAGTATTACTTTAGGAGGGCATAATCAGTCCCCACAAATACAAAATGTGAAATGACTATCTAGGAAGGCATACTGCAGAATAGGATCTGTGGGGGTGGGGAGGGGAAAGAGGTGTGTTAGTGGGTCACAAACTAAATATGGGTCAACAATATAATACTTTTCCAAACAAAAAAAGCAAACATCATTCTGGGATGTATTAGCAGGAGTGTTATAAGCAAGACATGAGAAATAATTCTTCTTCTCTACTCAGCACTGATAAGGCCTCAACTGAAGTATTTTGTCCAGTTATAGACACCACACTTCAGGAAAGATGTAGACAAATTGGAGAAAGTCCAGAGAAGAGCAACAAAAATGATTAAAGGTCTAGAAAACATGACCTATGTGGAAAGATTGAAAAAATTGTGTGTGTTTAGCGTGGAGAAGAGAGAACTGAGGTGGAGACATAAGTACGTAAAAGGTTATTATAAAGAGACAGGTGATAAATTGTTCTTAACCACTGAGGACAGGGCAAGAAGTAATGGGCTTAAATTGCAGCAAGGGGAGATTTAGGTTAGACATTAGGAAAACTTCCTAACTGTCAGGATAATTAAGCAGTGGAGCAAATTACTAGGGAGGTTGTGGAGTCTGTCATTAGAGGTTTTTAAGAACAGGTTGGACAAACATCTGTCAGAGATGGTCTAGATAGCACTTAGTCCTGTCTCAGTGCAGGGGACTGGACTAGATCGATCAAGGTCCCACCCAGTCCTACATTTCTATGAAGGTTGCCTTCCTGATGGTGATTACCTTTGCTAGGAGAATAGGTGAGCTTGGGGCCCTTCTGCTGGATCATCCGTACATGGTCTTTCACAGAGATAAAGTATCTTTGAGTTTGCATCCCAAGTTCATCCCTAAATTGCCTTCTGAATTTCACCTCATCTTCTGGTGTTCTATCCCAAGCCTCAGCATAGCACAGGGGACAGATAGCTCCACTCACTGGATATATGCAGGACTCTAGTCTTATCCTCGCATGGGACAAGACCCTTTCTTTGAAGTCTTCAAGATTGTTCGTCACTATTGCTGAAAGAAAGAAAGGGGAAATTTTCTTTTCCCAAAGACTTTCAAAACTGCAGCCTCCCGTTTTTACAGTCCTATGGAAGCCCTTCAACTTCAGGCTGTCAGGAGCCACTCATCTAGACCCCAAGCAGCTTTAGTGGCTTCCCTACTGGGAATTCCTCTCTCAGAAATATGTAGAGCAAGGGCTCCATTCACACTTTCACCAGGCATTATGTCCTAATTTAAGCTTTGGCTGAAGATATTTCCTTTTGGTTCAGCAATCCTTCAGTCTGTGGTTCAGAACGTTTCCTGCAACCCTCCTCCTCAATGAGCACTTCTTGGGAGTCACCCCAGTGAATAACCATAAGCACCAGCATTTAAAGAAGAAAGGAAGGTTACTTACCTTATAGTAACTGGAGTTCTTTGAGATGTGTGTTCCCTATTGGTATTCACAACCTGCCCTCCTTCCCTTCTGCTTTATTTTCTTGTGATTCGCGGTTGAGAAAGCATTAGAGAGGTGGTTGGTCCACTCCGCCCCTCATGTCCTCGTTGGGAGGATGAGGAGGCATAGTGTGCAGGTGTGGACCAATGGACATGGCTATTGAAGAACTTCTGGGTGCATAGAGCACATTTGCACCCACACTGAATACACATAGGGCCTATACATCTCAAAGAACTCTGGTTATTATAAGGTAAGTATCTTTCCTTTCATGTAGTAGTCAAGAGTGTCTCGGGTTTTTTCCCTGTAGCTCTAGAGCTGACATAGTTTGTAATGCTTAGAGCACTAATTGTAAGAGGGTTCAAATACTGCATTATGATCAGGTATCATGGACCCCTTTGCTTGGGTGGAGTTCTGTTGATTTCAGTTTTACAGATGAGGCTATAGAAGTTCCATTGGCGTCATTGCGGCTTTGTTTGGATGCGGGGCCTGCACTAATAGATCCTGCTACAGTATCGGGCTAAAATTGCATGTTCTAACAGCATATATGTCATAAGTGAGGGGCTAATGAAGGTTACAAGCTCTGAGAGTTATGCTGGTGGAACATGTAACATCTGAGCGAAAGATTCTTTAGCACAACATTTAAAGTCTGTTTCAAATGTCAAGCTGGTGGCAATACTCTGTCACGTGCTAAAATATGTCATTGCTTCTTCACGGCCATATAGAACTTCCATGAGGGATGCTGACCCTCTGGAAGTTATTCACTTGCAGAGCTTGTAACTCCTATGAAATTTGTCAAGCGTTTGATGAAAGTTACAGTCCTTGCCAAGGTACTTGGAAGGTTTCAACTTACGTTTTTTACCTTTCCTAATTTTTAATTAGGAAACTATGTTTGTACTAGTCCTAAATGTGATTTAGTACATCTAAATAAATATGAGCTTTCAGGGCAATTTATTTTTAGTTATGGGTAGGCAAAAAAGAACATCTTTACTCCAACAATGGAAAAAATAAGCACATTTTTAGAAGTCCATAATTCAAAAATGACTTCCTTCATTAATGTAAAAAAAAAAAAAAAAAAGATCTTTTTTGTTTAAGACTAAAGTTGAGAAATTTCAGGCTAAAAGGTGTGAGATTTTTTTTTTGTTGTCAAAAGACCAAATTGTTTCCAGTGCAAGGTCTAATCTTTCAGCTTCAATTATGGAGTCGTATTGTGACGCTAATATGCTCCTAGAGCTTCTGGAATCCAAATATCCTCTGTTTTAAATACTTTACTAAAGTGGAATGCAAGGGAATCGAGAGGAGGATATATATTAAATACACTAATACAAACAACAGCCAAGCTTGAAAAACTGTAACTGTAGGAATTATAACCAAGAACTATTAGTGCTAAAGACTTAAAAACAAGAGCCCAATCTCATATTTTCCGATGTCAGAGTATAATATCTCTTCCATGTTCGCCAGCTCGCTCAAGCCATTGCGTGATCTTGCAGTGTTCAAGTTGCTTGCGAATTTCCAGTAGATTAGGACAGCTCTTTTGGAAACTATGTCAACAAGAACTGCTTTTGAGAATTGTTCAACCACAGAGATTTCCAGTAGCTTCACTTCGTCTTACAAATCATTTTGGAGATTATTAAACTGTTGTTGTGGACCTCTTACTTAGTGTTTTAAATAACATTACTGTGCATGTTTCATTCCATGTTTCTTTAGATATCCTTACTCTTTTTGGGCATTTATAAAAGTACTTCTCATTGTAGGATGAGTGCCAAATCATATTTTTTAATTTAACTGTTTTCTTCTTTCCCTTCAGAGCTGAGGCACGTGTAGTATAAACACTTAATGAATTAATTTCAATATCGAATTTCTCTACAAAAGTCAGGAAACTACTTACCTGCCTTTGTTTGTTCATTAAGAGCCTTTACAAACATACATAGAACTGTATGTTCAATTAATCCTTTTCTGATTTCAGTTGGTCGTGGGTTGGTTGTTGTCAGAGTCTTCGCCATCTTGATCTGTCTGGTTGTGAAAAAATCACAGATGTGGCCATGGAGAAGATTTCCAGAGCTTTGGGAATCTTATCAGCCCACAACAACAAAGGAGTTCTGAAAAGTTGCAGAAACCGAAGTGCAAAGACTGTATGGAGAAATAAAGACATTACCATGCAGTCCAACAGGAAGTACAGTTTGCATGATATAACTAATGAACCTCTTATCAAGGAAGAAGGTAATGAGCACTATTGGACTAAACCTGTCAGCTCAGAAAGTTTCAGCTCTGCCTATGTGTGGATGCTAGATGCAGATGATCTGGCTGATATTGAAGATGCTGCTGTGGGGCGACGCAGAAATATTGAGGGACTTTGTGTGGTGGAACCAGCATCCAGTCTTAGTTGTTCAGCATCTTGTTACAATAAAGACATTGTTGGACTAAGGACTAGTGTCTGTTGGCAGCAGCATTGTGCTTCTACTGCCTTTACTTATTGCAGTCACTCATTTTGTTGTGCTCGGATGGCACTAAGAACTATACAAGCACTTCCAGAGTCCTCTGCACTGTGTAAAAAAACAACAAGGACTAGACAGTCAGAGGGAAAAGACTTTGCATACTCTGGGAGTGAAAAATCAGACCAAGAGACTGCACGAGTTCTTCAGTTCCTCAGTCTGTCTGGATGTTATCAGATCACAGACCACGGTCTCAGGTAAGTAGCCATTTTTGAGCTACTGCAGTCATCAAAGAGAATTTCCTAGCTTTCAAGGAAGAAAAAGCTATCAAATGTGATGAGGAAGGCAGCAGGGTCAAATTAGGCGTGCAAGATGAGATCGTATGTTGTTCTTATAAAAATAAGAAACATTATGAAATGTATTAATTCAAAGTGCTCCCTGTTCAGAGATACATAGCAATAGTTACATGATGACTGAATTTTAATAGCCTGATGTACATAATATTTTCCTGGTAGTGATTGTGGGAGAGGTTTATAGCTTAGCTTTTATGTAGTTACTTTTCAAGTTTTATGACTTAATATAATTTTGGCTTCGTGGCACTTGATCTAAGCGGTAGCTTTTCACTGGAAGAAAGAATTTTTGAATCCTCAGAAGATATGTAATTTTATCTGTCTGAAGGTGCATCAGCATTTTATGCACAGCAGTTTTAGGTGGGTTTTGGAATCAATCCTTAGAAGTATACATATCTTCAGCAAGAGATTAATGGCTGGTTCATTGGCTTACTGTGTGAAAACCTGAAAAGCTAGAGTAGTGTCTCCTTTAAAAATATTCATGTATAGTATTGGGCATAATTCTGTATGTAAACAAGAACAAGTTGTATATGAGATGATATATAGTGCATAGCAAATGAAGCTTGACATGGACATTAAGGACTTGGTGCCAATAGTTTAGCGAAGACTTAAAAAAATCATTTCTGAACATGCAGCATAGCAGTCTCCTAAGACTTTCAGTCAAACAAGGCTTGCTCTCTGTGGCATCACAGTACATATTTCCAGACTCATGAGCTGCTGTTCTCTCTGAGCAGAGGACAGGGTAGGGAAAGGAGCTCTTTCTCTGTTTTCATGAGGAATATCAAAACACATAATATTTAAAAACAAACACTCCTTGCTTTGGAGAAGACAGAAAACCACTGATGTGGCAGAAGACTGTAGATTAGTCATTTTTTTATAAGGTTTCTGCAATTTTTGTTTTGTCTACAACATACTGCACATTTAAATATTTATTATAAAGTGTCTGTCGAGTTTGAAAATTTTCCCATTGGCCTGATTTTCAGAGGTGTAAGCAACGCATTCCTCTCATTGGTTTCAGTTTGCATATAGACTCTTAAATACAGGTTTAGGAATCCAGGTTTTAAATCTGAGTGTATAAAGGCTCGCATTAAGCAGATAATTAAACACTACAACCTAAATGAATGTAGCATTAAGAATGCATTGTTTAAAATAATTAAAAGTTGGGGTTGCAATAGCCACTTTAATTTAGTCTGACTGCGTATGTGTAATAATTTCTATTCTTGTTTAAAAACATACGTAAAATTTCAGTTTTTACTTAAATTAAAAGGAGCACCTATCATTTGCTCTAGCTATCTTTGACCATAACACCATAAATGTGTATATATTGTATGAAACATTTACACAATACCTAGAGAAGGCACTGAATCAAAACTCTTGATCTTATTGTGCCTGGATTTAGGACAAGTTCAAATCTGGCCCTGAACTTTGCAGTGTGGTACTATTTCTGCACCAACAGATGCTGAGGTGAATCTAATTCACAGTGGCTAGTTTTGTGGTACTTATTCTGCAAAACATCCGTTGAGTTCACTTCTTAAATGCCTGTCATCCAATAACGAAGTATAAAATAGCACAAAGATCAACTTTGTTATAAAATGTGGAATCACCTGTTCTTAAAATCAAAAAGGTGTGCTTATTAGGGAATAGTGCCACATTGTATTACAAAAAACAGTACTTGAGTTAAGTTCAGACTTGCAACTTTAAAGTTAAAAAGAACAGGAGTACTTGTGGCATCTTTGAAACTAACAAACTTATTTGAGCATAAGCTTTCTTGGGCTACAGCCCACTTCATCGGATGCATAGAATGGAACACAAAGTAAGAAGTGTGTGTGTGTGTGTGTACACACGCCCCCCTTCTTACTATATGTTTCATTTTATACATCCGATGAAGTGGGCTGAAGCCCATGAAAGCTTATGCTCAAATAAATTTGTTAGTCTCTAAGGTGCCACAAATACTCCTGTTCTTTTTACGGATACAGACTAACATGGCTGCTACTCTGAAACCTAGCTTTAAAGTTGTTCTCCTCTGTAAAAACGAGAGACTACACCAATGTTAAATGAAGGTTCTGTGTGCAGATCAGTGGGCTCTGTAGAGGAACTGCACCTTTCTCTTGTGTAGCGAGAGGACCTGGACACAATCTAAGTTAAACTTCTGGAAGTTACTCTCTGGAGATAAGAAATTGGGAACAGTTCCACAAGTTAGGGAATTGAGCATCTCTGGCTAAAGTAATATGTGTTTGGGAGACATCGTTTGGCTCTGGGTTTTCTGAAAAAGTAAGTCTGACTTCTAGCCCCAACTGGGCAACGGACAGTTACTATCTGGATTGAGCCCTGGTCGGAGTTCAGATGTTCGTGCAGAGCTGAGGGAGGAATTTTGTTCCGGTCTGTGCTGGCTCTAATCTTATAACAGGCAGAACTCCAACCGACTCAGTCTAGTTACTTGGGCAGTCTGGAGCTTCCCTTTCAAAGGAAAAGAGTGGCAAAAATGGGACCTGATGTAAGGAGGAGAAAGAAGAAGCTCTAGTTTCTTGTTTTTCTAATTGCCTTACATAATAACTTTGCTTTAGCATCTGCAGTAGACACTCAGGTAATAATATAAATGCTAAAGTAAGCGCATCTAATTATTGAATACAAAATTGGCAAGTTCAAGGCTGACCACTGCATTAGTGACTCCTTTGATTTTTATAAAAAGAATACTTGAGCATTGACGTAGGAGTGTTGACATAGGGCATCACCTTCCTTTGTGTCAATGCTAACATTGCTTGATTTTAGAAAATCCATGAACTTGGCAACGCAGCTGAAGCATCTGCGTTGACGGCAATCCAGTTCTTTGTTCTGTCTTAACACGTTTTGACTTTCTCTTTGATCATAGGGCGTTGACCCTGGGAGGAGGACTGCCACATTTGGAACACCTTAATCTCTCGGGTTGTCTTACTATAACTGGTGTGGGCCTGCAGGATTTGGTTGCTGCATGCCCTTCTTTAAACGATGAACACTTTTACTACTGTGACAACATTAACGGTAATGTCATTTTGTAAAGTACATGATAACTTTTGGGGGCTCAAAGTTGTTTGATTTAGGGAATTTTTAAACTTTTTTTTTTGTATAACAGTGAGTTCTGTGGTTTATCAGGTTAGCCTTTGCCTCAGTTTCTTCTGTGTTACACTGGATTTTTAAAAATTTCAAATTGTTTGTGAGCATATATATTGTATAGGTGAGTATTTGTGATTCCTTGTATCTTGCATCTAAATTAAATGTAAGTAACAAAGGATGGAAATACCTCTCAGGTTTATCAGTTATCCTCAGCACAATGAACAACCACAAATAAACCCCAAACCCTCAGTGGGATTGCTTTCTTATGGTAGTGACTGTAGTCATGTGGGCCCATGAGAATAAGGCTAAGTGCTAGTAGCACGGAGGAGAGAGATCATGTTGGTCAATGTGCAGAACAGTCCATAATACTAGAGCATTGATGTACATGTGTTCACACAGGGCATCTCCTTCCCTTGTGGTCAGTGCTAATGTTGCTAATGCTGAGATCCTTTGTACGTCGCACTTCCTCCTTTGTGGAAGATGTGGTGCTCTTTGCCCCTTACAAGCTCACAGCGGTACCAAGATCATGAATTAGGCTTTGTACAGAGAATTAGGTTCCAGCTTCACATCAGAGAAACTGGATGGTTGGTTTGTAACTGAGTATAATTGAAGGGTTTGGGTTTCTCTGAGGGGAATGTTTGACTTTCCCATTTTTACTTTAGTTATCCCCCTTGCCTGTTCTCAATGCTGACTCCTCTGCATCTACTTCTACCCTCTTTATGCTAATGAGGAGGCAGAGAAGGCACATTGAATAGATGTAGGCTACCTTCAATGACCCTATATGCCCACTTTGATAGCATTGAGAGGTGTATTGCCTAGGAGAACAGATGCAGCTATTGTTATGCATTTAGTGTAGTAGAATGAGTGTCTTATGACCATTTAAAAAAAAAAAAAAAAAGCTTTTGTCATCTTCCCTGGACTGTTTACAAATATACCTTGTAAAGATTTCTTCATCACTACTGTCTTTGTTAAATGTGGATTTTGAGGACATGCTATAAAGGACAGGTCCTTAGATAATACATAGAGGAGTAAAAAGAAAAGGAGTACTTGTGGCACCTTAAAGATTAACCAATTTATTTGAGCATAAGCTTTCGTGAGCTACAGCTCACTTCATCGGATGCATACTGTGGAAACTGCAGAAGACATTATATACACAGAGACCATGAAACAATACCTCTTCCCACCCCACTCTCCTGCTGGTAATAGCCCATCCAAAGTGACCACTCTCTTTACAATGTGTACGATAATCAAGGTGGGCCATTTCCAGCATAAATCCAAGTTTAACCAGAACGTCTGGGGGGGGAGGTAGGAAAAAGCAAGGGGAAATAGGCTACCTTGCATAATGACTTAGCCACTCCCAGTCTCTATTTAAGCCTAAATTAATAGTATCCAATTTGCAAATGAATTCCAATTCAGCAGTTTCTCGCTGGAGTCTGGATTTGAAGTTTTTTTGTTTTAAGATAGCGACCTTCATGTCCATAATTGCGTGACCAGAGAGATTGAAGTGTTCTCCGACTGGTTTATGAATGTTATAATTCTTGACATCTGATTTGTGTCCATTTATTCTTTTACGTAGAGACTGTCCAGTTTGACCAATGTACATGGCAGAGGGGCATTGCTGGCACATGATGGCATATATCACATTGGTGGATGTGCAGGTGAACGAGCCTCTGATAGTGTGGCTGATGTTATTAGGCCCTGTGATGGTGTCCCCTTAATAGATATGTGGGCACAGTTGGCAACGAGTTTTGTTGCAAGGATAGGTTCCTGGGTTAGTGGTTCTGTTGTGTGGTATGTGGTTGTTGGTGAGTATTTGCTTCAGGTTGGGGGGCTGTCTGTAGGCAAGGAATGGCCTGTCTCCCAAGATTTGTGAGAGTATTGGGTCATCCTTCAGGATAGGTTGTAGATCCTTAATAATGCGTTGGAGGGGTTTTAGTTGGGGGCTGAAGGTGACGGCTAGTGGCGTTCTGTTATTTTCTTTGTTAGGCCTGTCCTGTAGTAGGTGACTTCTGGGCAAACTGGACAGTCTCTACGTAAAAGAATAAATGGACACAAATCAGATGTCAAGAATTATAAGATTCATAAACCAGTCGGAGAACACTTCAATCTCTCTGGTCACACAATTACAGACATGAAGGTCGCTATCTTAAAACAAAGAAACTTCAAATCCAGACTCCAGCGAGAAACTGCTGAATTGGAATTCATTTGCAAATTGGATACTATTAATTTAAGCTTAAATAGAGACTGGGAGTGGCTAAGTCATTATGCAAGGTAGCCTATTTCCCCTTGTTTTTTCCTCCCTCCCACACCCCCCGACGTTCTGGTTAAACTTGGATTTATGCTGGAGGTGGCCCACCTTGATTATCATACACATTGTAAGGAGAGTGGTCAGTTTGGATGAGCTATTACGAGCAGGAGAGTGAGTATGTGTTGGGGGGGGTGTGAGAAAACCTGGATTTGTGCTGGAAATGGCCCACCTTGATTATCATACACACTGTAAAGAGAGTGGTCACTTTGGATGGGCTATTACCAGCAGGAGAGTGGGGTGGGAGGAGGTATTGTTTCATGGTTTCTGTGTATATAATGTCTTCTGCAGTTTCCACAGTATGCATCCGATGAAGTGAGCTGTAGCTCACGAAAGCTTATGCTCAAATAAATTGGTTAATCTCTAAGGTGCCACAAGTACTCCTTTTCTTTTTGCGAATACAGACTAACACGGCTGTTACTCTGAAACCTGACATAGAGGAGTGTTTCAGTTCTCTAAAATGTGAGCAGTTATTGTCTCAGAATGATAGATATATACTTGCCCAATCCTCTAACCCTTCTCTTTGTACTACCTTGATTGATGGGGCTAAACTGGGGGGGGAAATCTTGATGGTTAGATGAACTAGTGAGTGTATATACTATATTATTTATATTTTGGTAATCCCCAAAAACTTCACTCAGAATTGAGTCCCACTGTACATGATGCAGTACAAATTTACATGAAGTTCCTGCTCCTAACGACCTGTATTCTGATATAGTCAAGTTGCAACAAGTAAGTGTAACAAAAGAGGAGGGCAGGAGAGGAGAATGAGGGTAATATTGATGAGATCAGAGTTATATAAGCTAACTGTGCATGATTTGATGGTTCTGAATTATTTAAATATTCTTTAAAAATCAACAATCCCCACTGGCTCGCTGTCTCTTTTGTATATGTAACTTCATCTGTATAGTGCTTTTCATCCTGAAGGCATGTTACTTTAGTTCTGAGTTGGAACTTGGCAGAGCTTTAACAGTAGAAGCAAAGCTCAACTGACAAGTTGAGGTTCTAATCCAACTGTCATTGAAGTTGATGGAAAGACTTGCATTGACCTCAGCTGGAGTTGGATTGGGCCCTAATGCTGGAGATGAAGGTAAATATTTTAAGAAAACCCACCCTTGCTCACTATTCCAATACTTACTTATGCCCTGCATCTCGGCTACTGCACCCTCTTTTCGCAGGCTTCCTCAGTGCTCTCATTGCTTCCCTCCATTGGATCCAGGATGCAGCTGCTCAAATGATCTTCCTTGTCGGTTAATCTGATCATGTCAGCCTCCCCCGTTTAAATTCCTAAGTGATTTCCTGTTCTGCACAATGTCTTTTTCAAAGGCCTGTGCAAACCTGGCTCCTACATCTCTAGTTGCTTATGTCATTCCCCTCTCTTCCTCCATTCTGCCAGTGATGCCAGCCTTGATGACCTGTTCATGTGCTTTACCTGCCACTGTTTCCATGTCGTCTTCCACTTCCACCCCAATGCATGGAACACCTTCCTAAATCTAGTCTACCAAGACACAACAGTCTCTTCAAATCCTCCCAGCCCATTAAGTCTTGGTTCTTTTATGATGCTCACAAGAAATGAGTCGTCTTATTTAAAAAAGAAACAAACAACAAAAAATAACACCTGAAAACCAAAAAGTGCTGCTTATTGTGACAGAGATGTATGTACATGCCCAAGCTTGAGTAATTTTGCAATCCTACTGCTCTAGTACTGGTCCTTACTCTCACTTACTGCATCATACCTAAAATTAGATTATAAAATCTTCAGGGCAGAGACTATGTCCTTCTGTTTGTTCTGTAAAGCATCCAGCACGTTTTTGGAGGCTGTGTAAACAATTACTACATCAGGGGTAATTTAGGGAGACAAAATGTAATTGCCTAAATTGCTCTTACTCTTAGGAGAGATGTCATGATCTCCTATACCAGTGGTTCTCAACCTTTACTGACGACTGTACCCCTTTCAGGAGTCTGATTTGTCTTGCATACCCCCAAGTTTCACCTCACTTAAAAACTACTTGCTTACAAAATCTGACATAAAAGTACAAAATGTCACACTTTATTACTGAAAAATTGCTTGCTTTTTCTCACTTTTACCATATAATTATAAAATCAATTGGAATATAAATATTGTACTTGCATTTCAATATATAGATCAGTATAAACAAGTCATTGTCGGTATGAAATTTTAGTTTGTACTGACTTCGCTAGTGCTTTTTATAGAATCATAGAATATCAGGGTTGGAAGGGTCCTCAGGAGGTCATCTAGTCCAACCCCCTGCTCAAAGCAGGACCAATCCCCAACTAAATCATCCTAGCCAGGGCTTTGTCAAGCCTGAGCTTAAAAATATCTAAGGAGGGAGATTCCACCACTCCCTAGGTAATGCATTGCAGTGTTTCACCACCCTCCTAGTGAAAAAGTTTTTCCTAATATCCAGCCTAAATCTCCCCCCACTGCAACTTGAGACCATTACTCCTTGTCCTGTCATCTGCTACCACTGAGAATAGTCTAGATCCATCCTCTTTGGAGCCCCCTTTCAGGTAATTGAAAGCAGCTATCAAATCCCCCCTCATTCTTCTCTTCTGAAGGCTAAACATCCCCAGTTCCCTCAGCCTCTCCTCATAAGTCATGTGTTCCAGTCCCCTAATCATTTTTGTTGCCCTCCGCTGGACTCTTTCCAATTTTTCCACATCCTTCTTGTAGTGTGGGGCCCAAAATTGGACACAGTACTCCAGATGAGGCCTCACCAATGTTGAATAGAGGGGAACGATCACTTCCCTCAGTCTGCTGGCAGTGCCCCTACTTATACATCCCAAAATGCCATTGGCCGCCTTGGCAACAACGGCACACTGTTGACTCATATCCAGCTTCTCATCCACTGTAACCACTAGGTCCTTTTCTGCAGAACTGCTGCCTAGCCATTCGGTCCCTAGTCTGTAGCGCTGCATTGGATTCTTCCGTCCTAAGTGCAGGACTCTGCACTTGTCCTTGTTGAACCTCATCAGATTTCTTTTGGCCCAATCCTCTAATTTGTCTAGGGCCCTCTGTATCCTATCCCTACCCTCTAGCGTATCTACCTCTCCTCCCAGTTTAGTGTCCTCTGCAAACTTGCTGAGGGTGCAATCCACACCATCCTCCAGATCATTTATGAAGATATTGAACAAAACCGGCCTGAGGACCGATCCTTGGGGCACTCCACTTGATACCGGCTGCCAACTAGACATGGAGCCATTGATCACTACCCGTTGAGCCCGACAATCTAGCCAACTTTCTATCCACCTTATAGTCCATTCATCCAGCCCATACTTCTTTAACTTGCTGGCAAGAATACTGTGGGAGACCGTGTCAAAAGCTTTGCTAAAGTCAAGGAACAACACGTCCACCGCTTTCCCCTCATCCACAGAGCCAGTTATCTTGTCATAGAAGGCAATTAGATTAGTCATTTATGTTGATGTACCTCCTGGAAGACCTCTGCGTTGTACACCTGGTTAAGAACCACAGTCCTAAGCTGAGCATAATCAAGACCACAACCTTTTTAGCTGGTGTAAGGGCTTAAAGAGCTAGCCATTGTGTCCCAGCAGCATTCTCATTTGGATAATACATTCTCTTTCATTAAATCTGATCTGAAGTTTCAGTTGGATATTCTTCATTGCTTATTGAAAACTCGTTAGCGGTGTTGCAGTGTCCTACATTCCACTCCAGAGGCAGTTGCATTCTGTGATTGCTGAAGTTATTCTTATATCACTTCAGTGTTTCTCAAAGTAACTGCAGGAAAATTAATACTTGGCAATAAACTAAACTGTTTGTTTAAAATAACGTAAGTATTTCATACTTTCTCTTCTCATCACTTTTTATCGTGGATTATTTTGGGGAAGATGTGTTCTGGAATCGTATTGGGGAAAAATCCTCATTCTCAGTCTATTTCAACACACAAAATGGACTCTGAAGTATGGTATTTAGCACATTGTGAATGATGCAGACTTCTCTTTGTCATTTATGGCATTCAGAGGGCTTTACTTTCAACCACAACCAATTTTCAGATCTTTTTTCATAAATGATGCTGCCTGTCCACTGCAGGAGAGTTCCACTCACTTGATTTGGGGACTCTTAATAGAGGGCCTGGTGGGTCAGTTATGTAGGCGCATTTGGAGTTTTCAGATTCTCACTTTAAGGCCTGGTCTACACGCAGGTTTTGTATTGGTATAATTGCATCCACGCTAGCCCTTGGGGCTTATACCACCAGGAAAAAAATTGTATGGTTAAATGGCAAGATTCAAGAAGCTATTTGAGCCAAACAGAGATCCTTCAGAAACTGGAAATCCAACCTAAATTAAGCCAACAGAAAGGAACATAAACTATGGAAGATAAAATGTAAGATTGAAATTAGGAAGGTAAAGAGGTAATATGAAGAGCAAGTAGCACACATAAATGGTACTCAGATACAGTGATCCTAATTAAAGAAACAAACAAGAAATTCTTTAAGTATATCAGAACCAGGAAGAATGGGAGAGAATCTGTGGGTGGTTCTTCCAGTGCTTGCTCATGTCGATTCCATTCTAGGGGTGTGTGCGACCATGTGCACGGCCGCTGGAGATTTTTGCCTTTACAGTATCCGTAGGGTCGGCTGTAGCACCCTCTTGAATGCCACACCCATGCGTCAGTATGTTAGGCGCTGCCAGCCTTACGCCCTCTCAGTTCCTTCTTATTGCCCGAGCTGGTTAGTCGGAGCACCTTTCCTTTGTCTTGCAAGAGCTATTATCAGTATTTGAGCCTTAAGGCTTTCTAAATAGTTTGTTTACAGTAGTTAATTAATTAGCGTAGTTAAGGATAGAGTCCCAGCAAGGACTTCACCTCAGGTGGGGCATGCCCCGGTCTCTGGGTTTTAAGTCCTGCTCTGATTGTAACAGGCTTATGCTTAGTGACCCCCATAACAGCTGCCTCAAATGCTTGGGGGAATCACATGTGAAGAAGTGTCACATCTGTAAGAACTTTTTCATCCCGGAACTCAAAGAGTGAGACATCCATTTGAGGGCCCTCCTCATGGAGGCTGCTCTCTGCCTGGCATCCGAGCCTTCCCGGCCAGACTCTGCCCTGAGCAGCTTGGCCTCGGTGCGCAGTGTCTGGACCCAGTTCAAGTCAACAACCCACGGAGCCCCATGTCAGCAAAGAGTCAGTATAGGAGGACCGACTAAATATAACTTAATTGGAATTTCAGCTGTTTCACTTTGTCAAAGACCTTCAATAGGCTATGAAGTACTTACAGTGTTAGAGGGAAAATACTGTCATTGATTAGGAAATGGCTAAGAAACAGAGTAAGGAAAAAAGAGTTAGTTTTCAGCATGGCTTAAGGTTAGTAGGGTACCTTAAAGTTACTGGGACCAGAGGTGGATTATGGTTTTGTGGGGCCCTAGGACAGGGCAAGTGGGGACTCCTCCCCATGTCTTCCGCCTACAGTCCCCATCGGCCCCCTGGCACTTCTGCCGGGGAAATGGGATCGGGGCATGGAGGCTTTCCCTGGTCCCTGGCAGGAGCTATGGGTGGGATGCGGGGGTGCCCCAATTGGCCGGGGGCCCCAGGCACGGGCCCTGTTGCCCCAGGCACGGGCCCTGTTGCCCCAGGCACGGGCCCTGTTGCCCCAGGCACGGGCCCTGTTGCCCCAGGGGCTAATCCACCACTGAATGGGACTATTCTTGTTTTTAATATAGTTGCTAATGATTTGGAAAATAATGAGGTGGTAAAATTTTCAGATGACACTTTAAGTTAATCAAGAATAGAGGAGATTTTGAGGAACTTCAGAGGGACCTAACAAAGCTAGGAGAATGGGGGAGTGCAGTATCAGATTAAATTGTTTTGACAAGTGAAAGATAATGTACTTTGGAAGGAACACTTGGAACTACTCATATATTTGCTGGGTTTTTTATTAACTGTAACCACTCGGGGACAAAAGCAAGCAGTGTTAACATGCATGAAGAATAGGCTGGAAAACAATATTGAAAGTATACTAATGTCATTTTATAAACTAATGGTATGGTCTCACCTGGAATCCTGTGGTTCTGGTCACATTCTCTCAAACAAGGTCTAGCAGTAATAGTAGGGGTTCAGAGATCATCTAAAATGATGTGTGGCCACAGACTTTACCTCGGGGCAGTGGCAGGAAAGCAGTGGGTACATACTTTAAAGGTGTTGCTGCCCAGAGTATGTTTTCTTCTTCCCCCAACCAACTATCCAAAATGCACTGTTTCCCTCCTCCACTGCTAAAAGCTAGAGGGTCCCTCACAGTAAGTGCTTAAGATTCAAAGGTCAAGATATGGCACAGTGATTAGGAAGTTTACATTTACTGTAAAATGGCTCTTTGTCATTTTACCTTTTCAGGTCATTGTCTTCCCAGTGATACCTGTTGTTTGTTGATGAACACAAGTTTTTGTTTTCAGCACCGTGGAGCCAGTATCCTGCAGACATGTCAGGTGGATTTTATTCTGCCTTATGCATGAATAAAATTGCTAGCTAAACTCTTTACTCCATATTCTTGCTTGTTGGCGTACAGTATGAAGCAGAAAACAGATTTCTAGACACCAGGTTTTGCTTTCAGTGCTGGAACCTACAAAAATCATTTTACTTGGAAGCTTGTTACTTTTAACTTAAGTTACTGTTTGAGAACAAATGGTGTCAAAGACACTCAAATGCTGCTGTCAGTGCATAACTTTTCTGACTGTAATCACATTCTAAAATGTATTAAAAATATATGATATCTCGTGTTTTTGTTTATATTTTCAGTGTATTGAGGGGAAGAGGTGGGTTGTTCTGGAGAGCTTTGCACAATCTCACACTATTTAAACTGAACGTGTGTGGTTGCGTTATGTTGGAAGCCAGACTTAAGTGAATCTCAATGGAAAAAAAAATTGTACATGTCTCTGAAAGGGTAAAATAAAATAATACAGCCATCTCAGATGAAATCCTGTAGTGTGAAAGGTAATGCAGTCAGATTGCTTTCTGTGTTGTATGCTATTTTTGATATTTTAATTTAAAGGTGTAACGGTAAGTGAAAGTAAGTGATGCTGGGGTAGAATTTCAATACTAGTGTTTCCTATCTGAATTCAAGCAAAGTCTGCATGAGAGAAATACAAATGTATAACTTATGAACAAATGACAGATTCTTTAGTTTGGGTAGATCTGAAAATCTATTAAGATCAACAGTACTACTAGTTTGCATTTTTTTATTCTACAGTTTTTGTATGACTACATATGTTTATATGTTAGCTGTAAGGTTATTTTCTTGCAAGGTTGAGTAAAGTTACATTTCAGGTTTTTTAAGTTTATTGAAGTTGACCAGGGTTACATTTTCAATTTATTTTTGCATTCTGACAGTGCCCTAGTTTTTTTCTTCTAAAAAAATTAAATGTAACTTGCAAATAATCTTCTGTATACTTTAATATGTTTGGAAAAGAAATCATGATCTAAAAGCATTCTAAAGGGTGAGGATGCTTTCTGTATGGTCTTGAATGTCAAGTGAGAATTCAGAGGTCTAGCTAATTATGGAAGCATTTCCCAGAAAAAGTTCCAGGCTAAAATCTGCATCCACATAAACAGAACAGGTTTTGAAGAATGTGTATTTATATAGTGCCACAAGGTTAACAAAGCTGCTTGAGTGATTTAAAAATGGAGGTTAAATGTGTATTCTGAAAATATCCCACTCCTGGCTGCTCATTTTTGGCAGAATGGATATTATTAAATTTGCTGACCCGAAAATGTTGCACATTTCAGCCTGCATTTTGTGATCTCCGAATGTATGTTGTTTGGGTGGGACTAAGGCACCGGCCAAGGCATTGTGTGAAGATTTTTCCAGTGCAAAATCCGAAGTATTCAGTGAGATGCATTTAAACAAGGATACTGATGAAGATTTTTTTGAGAATTCTTCAATTCTAAATCTACATTCCTTGGTGCAAAATTAGCTAATTCATAAATAACTAGGTTGCCAGGACAGTCCTAAAGATGAACAAACCCTATTTTCCTCCTTTCACATTTGTTCTGTTTTTATGCAGGTCCTCATGCTGAAACCGCCAGTGGATGCCAGAACTTGCAGTGTGGTTTTCGGGCCTGCTGCCGCTCTGGTGAATGACCCTTGACTTCTGATCTTTCAGTCTACTTCATTTAGCTGAGCAGGCTTCCTTTCATGCACTTTACTTACAGTCCACATATTGTGTTAACAATCCCTTTTGGAGCGTGATTTATTCTGCTAGACCCATCCTCGCCCCACAATTTACAATCTTAATTCTGAGTAAACTGTACAGTGTTGTAACGATCTATCAAGTTTCATTTTGGTTTTAAAGGTGTTGGGTTTTATTTTACTAAATGTATTGGGGATGGGGAAATGCTCATCAGATTTTTTTTCACAATGCCAGTTTTCTCAAAGTTTGGCACTTATACTTCGTTCATTGGATTATTTTGTATTAAGTGAGTGGGATTTACAGTCTTTCATTTTTTAAATCCACAAGTACAATATAAAGCTTCGCAAATAATTTGAAATGTATTTTTTTGCATTTTGATGATGTTCATCTTTAGATGTGTTGTTGCTTCCCATTTCCCAAAATCCTTCCTTTATACTGCAAAATTAGGGGAAGATGCTCTTTCCTGTAGCTGCTTTTTTTTTTTTTTTGTATTTGGGCTTGAAAAGTATATTCAAATAAAACATTCCCATTGACACCACAGTTTTACTTAGCATTTGAAATCTATATAATTTTAAAATGTAATGACAAAATGTACAATGTTGTCAGGCCAATGAATACTGCCCACTTTATGTAGTGGCTCCACAAATCATTTGTATATGTGCTGTATTTACAGAGCAACCCCTTGGGACCCCACATCATCTCCCATTATAAAACCTGTTAAGATGCTGAATTTTGAAAGGGATTTTCAAAGAATTAAATTTTTAACCATATGAACAAATGTAAAAATAAACAGAGCTTTGAGGATTTTGATGGTGATGAATAATCCACTTTGACTGGAATGCAGGGAATCCAACTGCTGACAAGTGTACATTGGAGTGAGGTTAGGAACCAAATCTTCTTTTAGAAACAAGATCTATAATTTTTACTAATGTGTTACAGGAAAAGATAAAGCATTAATAAATACACTATGTTCTGTATTTACTTACTGCGTGTTACAAGTACCCAAGATTTGAAGGAAGTCTCTCCCTCCGCCCCCAAGCAGTTCAAATAAAGGTTACTTTGACTTCTTCATTTAAGTCATGTGTTAAATGTAGGTGGGTGGAAGTGGTGATTTAATAATTCCTTGGAGCTGGCAGGCAGAAATTCCCAAGGAGTCAGTGTGTCTAGTGGCTTGTACAATCATGTTGTTATCTGAATTGTGCTGCTGACCTACAGTGTGAATTTCAGTAACTCATGGACCCTCATACATCCCAGTTTCCCCATCTGTTACTACAGGAGGAAGGTACTTACCTTTATAAAGTTCTGTTAGAGCCTTTGATAAAGATCCTGTACAAGTTCAAAAGGCCCACCATAATTTATAAATGACCATTGACAGATGATGAGGGAGGGAGAAGATGGTTAGAACCATAGATGGCAGAAGTCTTGTACAGTTGTACTGATTATGAATGAACAATTTTTGAAGTCTTCTTCTGTGCACCTCTAACAACCAGAGAGGTTTCTTTGACTCCACCATAGCATGCCCTTGGCTGGTGAAGGCTAGCAGTGAGGCAATGGTTCCGTTGTTGGTTGAGATTGTAAATACTTTCCTATTGGAGAGGGAGGGAAGAGCAGGTTATCAGCATTTTTAAGGAAGCTATTGGGAAGCCTTTGTTCAAGAAACCTACTCTAGGCTGACAGCTTCTCTAACAGTGTCATTTATAGCCCTTTTGGCTGGCCGAGCTGCTGAATGTTTGGGTCCTCAGCACTGCACCCTGGTGTTTCCCTTCCACAGTCAGTGGAAGTGGGGCAGGTGCTGTTGCATTCTGCGCTCCCAGAGCTCATCACTCTCCACTTCAGCACCGTCAGCTACTTTGGTACTTCTGCGGACCTTGGGGTCAATGCTGCTCCTGCCACTGGGAACAACAGAATTATACTCTGTGCTGTTGGCACCATTTCCACCATTTGGCACCACTTCCTCCCTTGTTTTGGGTGTTGTGAGCCACACTGTTTACTTGCACCACTTAGAGCTCGCTTCACTTTTATTCCTGGAAACTCGAGACTCCTTGGGGTTGAGGTTGGGATCCTCCTTCTCCTGCTCTCCATAGCCTGGTCCACATCACGGGCCGTTAATGGAGCACCATGGGTCCAAGATTGGTACTCGTCTCACAGTCAGAATGGGGGCCCCTGGCCTAGCGCCTATTCGCCACCAATGCTCTATCCATATGCCCAATAGTCCCCATGGAATCCATGGCATGCTCCTCGGTCACAGAGGTTGCTCTCTTCAGAGTGCTCTAAGGTGAGATCACCGGGCAGGTCAGTGGTAGGGACAGTTGATCCAGTGCAGGTTCAGGCATCATTGAGCCTTGCCTTTTCAGAGCCTCTGGAGTTGTTCTGTCCAGGTCTGCCAGTCTAGGAGTGGTATCTGGCCCTGGCACAGTTAACTGCCGCCTCTTCACCTCCAGATGATTCAGCAGAGCCTGGTTCTTCCTCTCCTTCAGTGCCTGAGGACTTAAAGGCCTACCAGGACCTTTTATGGTATGTGGTTACTTCCTTGGACCTTCAGTCAGAGTCTCTGCAGAAGTATTCCCCTAAGTTGTTGGATATTCTTCAGCCATCTCCCCTTGGGAGAGTCAACCTCCCTATTAATGATGTGTTCCTAGAACCAACAAAGGTTCTTTTAGAGCATGCTGGCTTTGGTGTCCTCTACTGCATGGTGTTTGAAGAAACGTTTTGTCTCCGTGCAAAGATCGAAGGACTTGTACTCCCATCCAGTGCCAAATTCCCTGGTTGTAACTGTGGTGAACGAGGCAAGGCAGATTTAAGTCCACTGCTAAGGACAGGCACTCTAAGAGGATGCACTTAATGGGTAGAAAGATCTATACCTCCTCTTTCTTGCAAATGCATATTGTGAACCAGCAGGCATTGTCCAAAGATGATTTTGTGAATAGGACGTTTGTCTAAGTTTGTCTAAGACCTGAAGCCTCCAGGGTGGAATTTTGGGCATTCATCACCAAATGCTGCTTGGTGGCAAAGACACGATTGAAGTCCATGCTAGATGTCATGGACACTTCGACCAGAGCAATGGCCTTGGTGCTGACTGACCATGAGAAGGACATCCTGGATGCATTGCAACTGATATGCAGCAGGCTGTAGAGGATTTGCCCTTCGGCAGCCGAGCGTTCTCTTTGGACAAGACAGGTGAGACTCTGCATTCCTAGGATTCTAGGGCTACTTTACGTTCCTTGGGGGTTTATACACCAGCAGTGCAAAGGCGCCACTATGCTAGTCAGCAGCAGCAGCAATACTGTTCGTAGTGCACCTTTGGGCAGCCTTTCCCTCCGCTGAGACAGCAAGACTACCCCAGAAAGGGGCTTAGGTCCCAGAGGAGGAGACATTCAGGTCTGGGGTTCAACCATTCAACACACCCTTCTACTGTATCCCCAAGTGCCCATTTTGACTCCTTTGTCCAGAGCAGTGGTTCAGTCGCCACACCCTTTACTCCAGCCCTTCAGTTCAGGGACAGACTGGCTAGTTTTCACAATGCTTGGGGCTTGATTGCCACCGACACCTAGGTCCTAAGCACCATTAGATCGGGCTGTGCGATCCAGTTCCTCTCCACCCCACCCTCCCCGTTCCTCTTCAGGCACCCCTCTCAGAAGATACTGCTCCTCAGGCAGGTCTGCTCTCTACTGGCTTTGGGAGCTGAGGAGGAAGTTCCTCCAGAACACTGGGGTCAAGTCTTCTATTCTGGTACTTTCTGGTTCCCATATCTAAAGGAGTGGTAAGACCTATTCTCGACCTTCACAGCCTCAACAAACGTATCAGGTACCTGAGGTTCCAAGTAGTCGCCCTATCGATTATCCTCCCCGCATTGTCTCAGAATAACTGGTTTGCTGCTAAGGGCTTTCAGGAAGCCTATTTTCATGTGGCAGTTTTGCTGAGCCACAGAAAATTCCTCTAGTTCATTGTGGCCGAGCACCGTTTTCAGTATATGGTGCTTCCTTTCGTCCTCTCTTCTGCCCCCCAGGTTTTTACACTATGCATGTTTGTAGTGACAGCGTTCCTCAGAAAGAAGGGAATCCATATCTAGACAACAAGGGGCAGGTCCGGGGAGGAAGTTTTCTCACATACACACTACACTACACTGCACTTGACTGTCTAGGTATTCTACTAAACACTAGGAAGTCAACTTTGGTTCTCACTCAGAAAATTGAGCTAATTTGGACCTAATACTCTAAGTTTGAGGGTGCGTTTTCTGGCAGTTCATCACCTTTCCTTGGGTCTGCAGTCTCAGCCTTCCACAACAGTTCAGATATGCCTGAGTTTCTTGGGCCACATGTCCACTTGCATGCAGGTGGTCCAGTTTGAGTCTTCGCCCCCCTTCAGATGTGACTCAACACAGTTTACCATCTGACTCTTAACCCCTTAGACAGATTGGTGGTCTCTCTCTGCTGATCCTGGACTCCTTGCAGTGATGGACGCTTCCAGAGGATGTATATTCATCTGGCCCTTACCAACCAGGTCTGTTGTCACTGACACCTCCCTTATGGGTTGGGGAGTGCATCTGGGGTCACTGAAAGTTCAGGTTCTGTGGTTGGAGCAGGAGGCCTGACTGCATATCAGTGTGCTGGAGCTTCAGGCCATCTACGATGCCTGTTGCACCTTTCTGGACTGTGTCGGGCTCAGTGGTTCACATACTTACCAACAATACTTCTGTAATGTATTATGTGAACAGGCAAGTGGGAACATACTCCAGAGTGCTTTGCCAGGAGGCAATCAGGTTCTGGCAGTTCTGCTTTGAGGAGAGTATCACTCGGATAGCCAGTCACTTGCGCAGGCTCCAGAATCATCTCGTGGACCATCTAAGCAGGAATTTTCTCCTGAGTCAGGAGTGGTTCCTAAAGGCAAGTGTCCTGTGGGTCATCTTTGCAAGTCGAGACATTCCAATAATCAACTTGTTGGCTACAAGAGACAACAGGAAATGTCTGTTCTGCTCTTGAGGGAGCTTCAGTCCAGGCTCCCTGACAGATGCCTTCTGTATCAGCTGGCATTTGACTCTCCTGTACACTTTTCCTTCAATCCCAATTATTCACAGGTCATCCTCAAGCTGAAAGTGGATTGGGCTCATTGCCCCAGCATGCCGAGGCAGTGTTGGTTCTCCGATCTTCTGACACTGTTGATTCAGTCTCCTATATCCCTTCCTCTCCATCCCAGCCTACTCTCACGGAATCACACCTTGCATCCCGCATTTGGCTCCCTGCATGTCACTGCGTGGCTGCTTTGTGATTGAATGAGGAAGAGCATTGTTTGGCGTCTGTTCAACAGGTGCAACTCCATAGTAGAAAGCCCTCTATGAGAAAGCCCTATTTGGTGAAATGGAAGTGGTTTTCAGTGTGGTGGTTGGCCCACAGAGTTTAACTGAACCTGGCTTCTATCCAGGACATGTTGGAATACTTGCTGCATCTTCAGTCGTTGGGCCCTGCACTTGAATCATTGAGGGTGCATCTGGCAGTGATTTCAGCTTTTCATTCCCCGCGCTCTTAGAAGATGTCTTTTTTTCATAATGCCATGGTAGCAAGATTTTTCAAAGGGCTTGTCTCGATCCTCTGGTCCGAGAGCTTGTTCTTCTGTAGGACCTTAACACAGTCCTAGGGGCCTTGAAGGAACCTCCGTTTGAGCCTCTGGTATTGTTCCTTTCTGCTTTTGTGTCAGAAAACTGCATTTGTGGTGATAACATCTGCAGGGGGAGTCTGTGAGTTGCAGCCTCTGATGGCAGAGCCTCCTTACACACAGTTCTCCAAAGACCAAATGACTTTATGACTGCACCCCAAATTTTTGTCTAAAGTGGTCTGTTTCTTTTGAACCAAGTGATATATTTACCTAAGCCTCATTTATCTCCAGAGGAGCTGCTTCTCCATAGATGTCAGCACTAAAACGTTCCACGCTTTGCCTCATCTGTTTAGGTCATATGCTGATCATATGAAGTGGCAAGAGGTCTCTTCACAAATAATCTCTTAAGTGGATAATATCCTGTATCAAAGCTGCAAATGAAATAGCTTAGACTACGCCCTGTCAGCGGGTGTGAGCTCATCCTACGAGGGAGTAAGTTAGATTAATAGCATTCTTCAATGACATCCCAACATTGGACATTTGCAAGGTTGCCATGTGGTCGTGAGTACATATATTTACAAACCATTATGCCATTACTGCATCATCCAGAGCTGATGCAAGCTTTGGGATGGCAGCCCTGCAATCCTTGTTTAGATAGACTTTGAGCCTCGCCACCTGTGAGTACTGCTTGTGAGTTACCTAAGTGGAATACACTGCTGCATCTACTTGAAGAAGAAGAAATGGTTACTTGCTGTAACTATGGTTCTTTGAGATGTGATGCAGATATCTATTCCACAACCCACTCTCTATCCCCTGTGAAGACGTGTATTCCACAACCCATCCTCCATCCCCTGTGCAAAGGAGTCTAGTCTTTGGGCGTTCAGTGCAAAGGAACTGAGGGGGGTCAAGGCAGCACTACCTCATGTAGCTAAGGGAGGGGCTATGAGCACAAGCACCCTCTTGCAGGCCCTCTTGCACCTCTTGCAGTTTATTTCATAATTAGATGGTAAAAATGAGAAAGTAAGCAATTTTTCAGTAAGTGCGCTGTGACACTTTTTTTGTATTTTTATCTCTGATTTTGTAAGCAAGTAGTTTTGGGGTACGCAAGATAAATCAGACTCCTGAAAGGGGTACAGTAGTCTAGAAAGGTTGAGAACCACTGCTCTGGCTTACTGACATGCAGTAGAAGTCACCTGCTGTGCTTTGACGTACTCCTGTCAGCAGTAAGTCAGTGCATACTACAGAACTTCCAGTGTGAGGCAGTAGGGTCCAAACAGCTAGCTAGTACACAGCAGGCTAGAGTGCCATAGCTTTACACCCCAGCTTGCCATGCACTTAAACTGCTGTATAGAAGACTCCTCAGTTACCCCTGGGGGAATTCTGCACCACTGTGCACATGCATAATTAGTGAACTGCGCATACTTTTAATTTTTTGCACAAAAAAACTTCTGCTGAAATGTTGCTGCAGTTCTGCTTTTTGCCCACCAGAGGGTGCTGTGGCAATAGAACACAGCAGTCTCTCTCAGCCAGCTAAGGAAGAGAGAGAGCCTGCAGAGCCTTCTTCACAGTACCTTTAGGGCCAGGTCAGGAGACGAGCTATTGGGAGACAGACAGTGTGGGGTGCTGGGGGGTCAGACTGGCTCATAAGGGCTAGTGGGGGAGGATAGAGTGGGGCAGGGACTGAATGGGAGTGGAGGCGCAGGACCACATTGTGATGGGGGAGTGACTGAGTGGGGGCACAGACACACAAGGGGATGGGGGTAGTGAGTGTCTGACTGGGGGTGGAGGGACACACATGCTTGACTGAATGGGAGAGGATGGGAGTCAGCCTGGGTCTGCATGAGAGAAGCTTCCTAACAGTCCTGTCCCTTCCTCCCACCTCCCCCCAAAAAACCTGTTCCATACTTTTTCCCCACCCATACCTAACAGCCCTCCAAGTTCACACCCAGGCTCCTCTTCTCCTCCTGACTCTCCCCAGCCTTTGCACTGCTTCTGTAGGATGTGGTAAATATGGTTCTGTATTATAGTTTAAATTAATTATTACTCAAAGTTCTGTATTAATATGCCTAGTAAGGAATCTATTAATCTAAAAACATTTTCTGAATCTTTTTTGTTGTCTGCATTGTTAGACATACTTGCTGCCAAGTATTTTGAAATAAATGACCAAAAATAATTGAAACAGTTGTTGTTATATTGTTATTTTGACAAATAAAATATGCAGAATTTTGCAGAATTCAAAAATATTGTGTGCAGAATTTTTAATTTTTTGTTGCAGAATTCCCCAGGAGTAAACTTAGTGTTACTGCAGTATTTAGGCTATAAATATCACAAAAATATTTCTAACAAGAACTACAGGCTTATGGAATGCTTTCCTGTAGGAAAGCTCTAGAAGGCCCATTGTGTGGTATATTAAAATCTACATGGGACAAAAACCAATATTTCCCTGGAGTGAGGAAGAAACTCAGCAGCTAGTTTATTCTATAATTGCCCATTTTGGAGATTCTTGTGCCTTTTCTTAAGCATCCGTTATCAGTTGCTGGATACTGGACCAGTTGGCGGATACTGGACAACATAGTGATTCCTATGTTCCTAAAATAGTAGGGAAAAAATCCTGTGTTGGCAGGGAGATGGATTATCGCATCCCTGTCCTTTTAGATTCTGCGATATCGTCAGATAAAATTGCTATACTTGGCTTCTTGACTGCCCTGGTTTGTTTCTGATGAATATATGTTCTTGTTTTAGTTGATGTCTGGGTTCCAACCTCACTTCCTTTCATCTGTAGGTTTAATTACTAGTTTCTCTGTTCTTCATTACAGCTAGTTTAGCAGAAATATTAAAAAATACAAATTCTCTGGTTCAGAAGGGATTTTTATCATTTGAGTGGCTCTGTGTATTCCCACTTACAGATTTCTGCTATTTTGTTGTGCCTTGCAGTTAAACCTTCAAGTTGTGTCAGCTAGAGCATTCTTACATCCTTTTCCCTCCCCTCAGCATCACCAGTGTTCTGAGGGTGAGACTCTAAATGGGGTGGAGCACTCTCACCATCTCAGTCCCTTCCAACTGTGTGCCCCAAACAGATGTGAATCTGTCTGGTCTTGCTGGAGCTGCCTCTTTTTTCTTAGATAGTACTAGCTGTTAGCAATTCTTTTCATTTTTGTGTTATGTTGGAATTGAAGAAATATTAAAAGCAATGATTTAAGATGATGTGCTTCTTGCCCAGCCATCGTTCTGGCATCCACCAACCACATGCAGTGCCTTAAGTGCCTGGGAGAAGGTTGTTTGCCATCTGGGTGTTCAGTCTGCCAAACCTTTACTCCCAGAGCCTGTAAGGAGAGGGAGACTCACCTGCAGTTCATCCTCCTGAAGGAATTCCTCAAGGCCAGACCCACTGGATCCAAACAGTAATGTGATCCAAGGTCGAAAAATCCAGTTTCGGCCCCTTTGGCCTCCAGCAGCAAATGACCAAAGAGTTCCAATAGGCCACATGGCCTGTCAGGACTGGATCAGTCCCTTATGATTCCATCTGCTAAGTCTCTGAGGCCACACATGGCCAAACAGATGGTCAAGGGGTAAGATACAATTGCCTTGGTTTGGGAGAAGAGGTTGAAAGACTGTTTGAAAGACCCTAGCCGGTACTGTACCTCATGCCTCATAACTTTGTGATCCTAGAAGAATGCCTGTTGCAGCAGGATCAGAGTTAACTTCAACACCCTCTTCCAGATCTAGGAGGATGTATTGCAGCACTGTGTTGGATTTGGAATCGCCAGTGCTGATCATCACAGCACCAAAGAGAGAGAAACATAAGGACGAGGCAGCCACCATTAGCCCTTCCGGTTCCTGTGCATCAGAGCTACGGTATCTGTCTGATTTGCACAAGGATGTTCACAGCCCCAAAATGCAGACCAGTTCCATTCTCATCATCAGTAATAATGGAGATGGACTTGAATACAGCATTGGATCTGGTGTTGTCTCAATTATTGGATTTGCTGTCCGTTCCTGTTTTGGCTCTTGTGCCAATTCCAGCTGCTTCTTTGGTTCTAGAGTTCTGTCACCATGGCAGCCCAGGTTCACCTCTCTATGCCACTGCAGGTGTCAGAGCCAAGTGTGAAATGCAAAAGTTCTAAGAGGAGACATGCTTCCCCAACTCCAGAGATCCTTTTCCTCATCACCTGTCAGAAAGAAAAGGATAGAAGGTGTGAGGGACCCTTTTACAGATCTTCCTCTAGGGTCTCCATGACGAGCCAATTCCCCATTTCCGGCAGCAGATCTGTTGTTGTCCCGGGTTCACTGTTTCCAATCCAGACTTTCACCAAGAGTGAGAGAATGCAGAAACTAGTGTTGTCATTCAAGCCACGTTTTGGACCTCCCACACGCAGCATGTTCCTGAACCACAGATGCTGTCCTGGGAGCTGTCACAGTTGAATACTTCAACTATTCTCCTTATGGATGAGCCTTCATCTGCTAAGGTCCCAACATGCCAGAGATCCTCAGTTTCAGCTCTTCAGATTCAGCTGATGTTACAGGCAGTGATGCCTGAAGTTTTGCCCGGGGGAGAGGACGAAGAGGTTGCTCCACTCTTTGAACAGGAGTGGACAGACACTGATTATGAACCAGCCCTGTCTCCCAACAAATATGGGAGGTGACTTGAGCCTCCTCTCTATCCCAGGATGCCTCAAGTTCCATGATCTGATGGACCTCATAGTTTCCACCTTGAATCTACCTGTAGTGCCTGTGGAAGAGCCTTCTCAACCAGTATTCAATATTCTCAGTGCAATAACTGTGAGTAGGATATTCCTACCCATCTTGGATGGACTGCTACAGTTGGGTAAATCTGTGTGGTTCCTTACTGCATCCTGTCCACCTTTCTCCAGAAAGGTGAATAAACTGTTTCAGACAACCTTTGAAGTTTTTTCTTATTTTCACACTCATCTTGTGTGCAATTCCTTGGTGGTAGCTGTTGCCAGCAATAGGGCAAGATCTGGGCAGACAGAGTCAGCACCAGCTGATAAAGAGGGCAAAATAAGATCAACTTGGGGAAAAAAGTGTTTTTCCTTGTCCCTCGCTAGTAGGGAGGTGAATTACCAAGTGGTCATGGCCCATTACCAGCTCCGTCAATGAGGAAAAAATGACATTTTTACAAGACTTGCTAGACAGAAGAAAGTTGGCTAGTGCCATCTTAATAGATGGTCAAAAGGTAGTTAAGCATTCCCTCAGGGCCTCCTTTGACACTTTGTATTAGCATATACTGTGATAGTTAGGAGGCACGTCTGGCTCAGTTCCTCATCCTTAATTGTGGACACTAGCTTTATGTTAGAGGATCTCCCCTTTGAAGTGGAGGGACTATTTAGCGAAAAGACAAATGAGGTGTTGGGAAAAACTGAAAATTGACTGCCCGTTCTCCAGGTTTAATTCCATCTGTAAGGAGGCCCTCCTCCTTGGAGACAGTCCTACCTGCAATCTGAGTCACTATGGCCTTTTAAACCAAGGTCTAAACCTAAACAACCTGCTTCATCATCAGCATCCTCTTTGTGAGGCAGCAAAATGCTCTGGAATCAAGAATTGGTCAGTCAGGACTGATCCACTCTTTTATTTGGAAACAGGCTACCCTACTTCATCAGCACATAGAGGCAGATTACCTGTGACCAATGCGTCCTAGAGATTGTTGAAAGGAGCTATCCTATATAACTTGAAAGATTCCCCCTACTCTTCCCTCTTCAGGGACAACTCTTATGAAGCGATTCAGAAGCGGAAAAATTGCTTCTCATACGACCAGTCGGGGCAGTGCCTGAATACATAGAATCATAGAATATCAGGGTTGGAAGGGACCCCAGAAGGTCATCTAGTCCAATCCCCTGCTCGAAGCAGGACCAATTCCCAGTTAAATCATCCCAGCCAGGGCTTTGTCAAGCCTGACCTTAAAAACCTCTAAGGAAGGAGATTCTACCACCTCCCTAGGTAACGCATTCCAGTGTTTCACCACCCTCTTAGTCAAAAAGTTTTTCCTAATATCCAATCTAAACCTCCCCCACTGCAACTTGAGACCATTACTCCTTGTTCTGTCATCTGCTACCATTGAGAACAGTCTAGAGCCATCCTCTTTGGAACCCCCTTTCAGGTAGTTGAAAACAGCTATCAAATCCCCCCTCATTCTTCTCTTCTGCAGGCTAAACAATCCCAGCTCCCTCAGCCTCTCCTCATAACTCATGTGTTCCAGACCCCTAATAATTTTTGTTGCCCTTCGCTGGACTCTCTCCAATTTATCCACATCCTTCTTGTAGTGTGGGGCCCAAAACTGGACACAGTACTCCAGATGAGGCCTCACCAATGTCGAATAGAGGGGAACGATCACATCCCTCGATCTGCTCGCTATGCCCCTACTTATACATCCCAAAATGCCATTGGCCTTCTTGGCAACAAGGGCACACTGCTGACTCATATCCAGCTTCTTGTCCACTGTCACCCCTAGGTCCTTTTCCGCAGAACTGCTGCCTAGCCATTCAGTCCCTAGTCTGTAGCTGTGCATTGGATTCTTCCGTCCTAAGTGCAGGACCCTGCACTTACCCTTATTGAACCTCATCAGATTTCTTTTGGCCCAATCCTCCAATTTGTCTAGGCCCTTCTGTATCCTATCCCTCCCCTCCAGCGTATCTACCACTTCTCCCAGTTTAGTATCATCCGCAAATTTACTGAGAGTGCAATCCATACCATCCTCCAGATCATTTATGAAGATATTGAACAAAACCGGCCTGAGGACCGATCCTTGGGGCACTCCACTTGATACTGGCTGCCAACTAGACATGGAGCCATTGATCACTACCCGTTGAGCCTGACAATCTAGCCAGCTTTCTACCCACCTTATAGTGCATTCATCCAGCCCATGCTTCCTTAACTTGCTGACAAGAATACTGTGGGAGACCGTGTCAAAAGCTTTGCTAAAGTCAAGAAACAATACATCCACTGCTTTCCCTTCATCCACAGAACCAGTAATCTCATCATAAAAGGCGATTAGATTAGTCAGGCATGACCTTCCCTTGGTGAATCCATGCTGGCTGTTCCTGATCACTTTCCTCTCATGCAAGTGCTTCAGTATTGATTCTTTGAGGACCTGCTCCATGATTTTTCCAGGGACTGAGGTGAGGCTGACTGGCCTGTAGTTCCCAGGATCCTCCTTCTTCCCTTTTTTAAAGATTGGCACTACATTAGCTTTTTTCCAGTCATCCGGGACTTCCCCGGTTCGCCACGAGTTTTCAAAGAAAATGGCCAATGGCTCTGCAATCACAGCTGCCAATTCCTTCAGCACTCTCGGATGCAACTCGTCCGGCCCCATGGACTTGTGCACGTCCATCTTTTCTAAATAGTCCCTAACCACCTCTATCTCCACAGAGGGCTGGCCATCTCTTCTCCATTTTGTGATGCCCAGCGCAGCAGTCTGGGAGCTGACCTTGGGTGAAAACAGAGGCAAAAAAAGCATTGAGTACATTAGCTTTTTCCACATCCTCCGTCACTAGGTTGCCTCCCTCATTCAGTAAGGGGCCCACACTTTCCTTGGCTTTCTTCTTGTTGCCAACATACTTGAAGAAACCCTTCTTGTTACTCTTGACATCTCTGGCTAGCTGCAGCTCCAGGTGCGATTTGGCCCTCCTGATATCATTCCTACATGCCCGAGCAATATTTTTATACTCTTCCCTGGTCATATGTCCAACCTTCCACTTCTTGTAAGCTTCTTTTTTATGTTTAAGATCTGCTAGGATTTCACCATTAAGCCAAGCTGGTCGCCTGCCATATTTACTATTCTTTCGACTCATCGGGATGGTTTGTCCCTGTAACCTCAACAGGGATTCCTTGAAATACAGCCAGCTCTCCTGGACTCCTTTCCCCTTCAAGTTAGTCCCCCAGGGGATCCTGGCCATCCGTTCCCTGACGGAGTCGAAGTCTGCTTTCCTGAAGTCCAGGGTCCGTATCCTGCTGCTTACCTTTCTTCCCTGCGTCAGGATCCTGAACTCAACCAACTCATGGTCACTGCCTCCCAGATTCCCATCCACTTTTGCTTCCCCCACTAATTCTACCCGGTTTGTGAGCAGCAGGTCAAGAAAAGCGCCCCCCCCCCCCCCCAGTTGGCTCCTCTAGCACTTGCGCCAGGAAATTGTCCCCTACGCTTTCCAAAAACTTCCTGGATTGTCTATGCACCGCTGTATTGCTCTCCCAGCAGATATCAGGAAAATTAAAGTCACCCATGAGAATCAGGGCATGCGATCTAGTAGCTTCCGTGAGCTGCCGGAAGAAAGCCTCATCTACCTCATCCCCCTGGTCTGGTGGTCTATAGCAGACTCCCACCACTACATCACTCTTGTTGCACACGTTTCTAAACTTAATCCAGAGACACTCAGGTTTTTCTGCAGTTTCGTACCGGAGCTCTGAGCAGTCATACTGCTCCCTTACATACAGTGCTACTCCCCCACCTTTTCTGCCCTGCCTGTCCTTCCTGAACAGTTTATAACCATTCATGACAGTACTCCAGTCATGTGAGTTATCCCACCAAGTCTCTGTTATTCCGATCACGTCATAGTTCCTTGACATCACCAGGACCTCCAGTTCTCCCTGCTTGTTTCCAAGGCTTTGTGCATTTGTATATAAGCACTTGAGATAACCTGTTGATCGCCCCTCATTCCCAGTATGAGGCAGGAGCCCTCCCCTCACAGACATTCCTGCCTGTGCTTCCTCCCGGTATCCCGCTTTCCCACTTACCTCAGGGCTTTGGTCTCCTTCCCCTGGTGAACCTAGTGTAAAGGTCTCCTCACTAGGTTAGCCAGCCTGCTGGCAAAGATGCTCTTCCCTCTCTTCGTAAGATGGAGCCCGTCTCTGCCCAGCACTCCTCCTTCATGGAACACCATCCCATGGTCAAAGAATCCAAAGCCTTCTCTCCGACACCACCTGCGTAGCCATTCGTTGACTTCCACGATTCGATGGTCCCTACCTAGGCCTTTTCCTTCCACGGGGAGGATGGACGAGAACACCACTTGCGCCTCCAACTCCTTTATCCTTCTTCCTAGAGCCACATAGTCCGCAGTGATCCGCTCAAGGTCATTCTTGGCAGTATCATTGGTGCCCACGTGGAGAAGCAGGAAGGGGTAGCGATCCGAGGGCTTGATGAGTCTCGGCAGTCTCTCCGTCACATCGCGAATCTTAGCCCCTGGCAAGCAGCAGACTTCTCGGTTTTCCCGGTCAGGGCGGCAGATAGATGACTTAGTCCCCCGGAGGAGAGAGTCCCCAACCACCACCACCCGCCTTCTCCTCTTGGGAGTGGTGGTCGTGGAACTCCCAACCTCAGGACATAGCATCTCATGCCTTCCAACCAGCGGAGTCTCCTTCTGCTTTCTCGCCCCAGACATATCATCTGGTCCACTCTCCGCAACGATACCTGTGGAGAGAACATGAAAGCGGTTAGTTACCTGTGTCTGTGTTACTGGAACCCGGACATTCTGCTTACCTCTTCTGGAGGTCACGTTGCCAAGCTTCTTCACTGGCCTCTTGGCTCCTCTGTGCAACCTGCTCTATATCTGTAGAGCTTTGTGCCCCTAGAAGCCTATCCTGAGTTTTGTCCAGAAAATCCTCAGTTTCTTGTATGCAACGCAGGGTCGTTATCTGTTGCTCCAGACCTTCAATCTTCTCTTCCAATATGGAGACCAGCTTGCACTTTGTACAGACAAAGTCGCTTCTGTCCTGTGGAAGAAAGACAAACATGGCACATCCAGTGCAGGTCACAACAGCTGAATTCCCCCCCCCCCCTTCCATATCACCTTCCTACTATGAGCTTCCTCAGAGCAGTTTGCAAGACGTAAGCCTCACTGGGCTCACTCCAGGCGAACTCCCAGGCAAACTCCTGCTGTGAGCTGCTCTGCTGTCCCCCGCTGCTCAACATGTAGGGTCATGGTTTTTACTTCTATTTTCTTGTGCAGTGGGGTGTGTGGCTCAGCATATATTAAACCAGGGGTGGCCAGTCTGAGAAGGAGCCAGAATTTACCAGTGTACATCACCAAAGAGCCACAATATTATGTAATGTGTGTGTGTGTGTGTGTGTCCCCGTCCATATACACACTCATTTTATAATTTGATAATGTATATTTATTATGCATTTATAATTAACGATAACTTGTCTTAACGTTTTACTTAGTGGGACTTCTGGCAATCTTTGCTTTCAACAATTCCCTTGAAGTTTGATTTGTGTTCAGTTGTGCTCACACGCAGCAGTTCTTAAGTGGCTGTCTGTCAAAACAGATCGGTGCTTGGATTTCACGTTTGAGTGTTGAGAAAACACTCACAAAAATAAGGCAACCATCGAGCTTAATTTTAGGGCTGCACCTCTGAATTTGGGATATTTATCCTTTGGTACAGATTTCCAGAAAGTAAGGGTCTCCTCTGTCTTCTGAACAGAGTTCAATCTGTCATCTTCCATCCGGGATGTTGCTTCGTCAGTAACTAAAGGGGGCTTCAGACAATCGGCTTCAGCACTAAAAGGATAAATCAGAGATCTGATTTGAGATCTTTTCTGCTGCAAATCTTGGAATCTTTCCTCAAAACTGTCCTTACAATCTTTAATCATGCTCACGTATCTAGTTGTGCTCCATTTTAGGGGTTCTGCTGCATCTTCTTTTGATCTGTCTGGAAGTTGTGACATTGAGGGAAAGTGTGCCAGCTCTCCCTCAAGCATTTGTCTGTGAAACAACTTCAGTTTGTTCATGAACGCAAATACACTTTGCACTAGATCAGACAGCAACCGGAATTTTCCTTGTAAGTCCACGTTTAGTTTATCCAAATGCAGCAGCATGTCTGCAAGAAATGCCATGTCTAGATCCCACCTAGGATCCATAAGGTCAGGGTATATTCTTTGCTTCTCCTCCATAAACAATTTTAATGATTCCAGGAGCTCAAAAAAAAAACAGGAAAGAACTTTACCTCTTGAGAGCCATCGAATTGCGCAGTGAAATGGCAAATCGCCGGGGACGTCGTCTTCATTGAGTTCTTTGATTTAGATTTTGAAATTGTCTGTGAGTGCATTTGAGCCCCGTCTGTTGCAATGGCAGTGAGCTTCTGTAAAGGGGAGTGGTGTTTCGCAACTAACCACGTCAGTGCTTCCTTTAGATCTCTTCCACAAGTTCTGTTCTTTAGTGGGACGATATCCAGGAGTTCTTCCCTTACAACACAGTCCAGACAAATACCGATAATTGAGGTTTATCCTGTACATCGCACAACTCATCCAAAACGATGCTCAAATACTCTCACTGGTGAAGTTGCAAGTGCAGTTGCGATTAGATTCTGTGTTCTGTTGTGTGGCATGAAAGCTGCAGGCCAGAAATTTTCTTCTGTAGATTCTCGTTCTCTGGTGACAGGATTGAAATCACATCGGTGAGGCACATTTTTATAAACTCACCTTCAGCGTAGGGCTTTTTTGCACAGGCTATGTGCCAAGCCACATAATAGGGGGCTAATGTTACAGTCTGCGATCGCTTGGCAAATCTGGTGAAGAACTGGACTTCTATATCTGTTCATTTTTTCGAGATTTTCAGTTTTAAAGTGCAGCGTTCAGAACCTTGTGGGAATTCTTGATCCATGTGTGCATGGCTAGAAGCGAAATGATGCTGCAAGTTTGAAGTTTTGAACTGAGAGATACATGTCTAGCAACAAAGACACATGGCCTTACCATTACGTTCAACAAAAAAGTACTTACGCTCCCACTCCTGTTGGAAGCCTTGATTTTCATCCGTGTATTTTCTTTTCCGTTTGTACTTGCCTTCCATCGTTGATGGTGTAAGAAAAATTTTGGTTAAAAATTTCCACACTAGCTAGTCACTGTGTACTTTATTGAAGGGGACCAGGCTCCAGCTAGGGGTTGCTGGACACCTGGCTCTGCCCCAAGCCCCGCCTCCCACTGGCAGCTGGGAGGAGCGGGGGACTGATAGGGCTGCTGGTGGGTGCTGAGCATGCACCATTTTCCCCCCAGAGTTGGCTCCTGGCAGGAGCCATATATTTTCTTTTGAAGAACCGATGGTTGGCCATGCCTGTATTAGACTTACAGGAGTTGTTCAAGCAGATTGGGTTCCCTATGTTGACTCAGTCTGAACAGGGAAAGGATTATGGTGGCCAGAGCAAGAATGGGGCGTGCTGTGCTGTGCGTAACCCTTGTCTGCCTGCTGTCACACTGCTCAGGGAGGAGGCAGAGCGCGGAAGGAGAAAGGCCTGTGGGTTAGGCCCCATGTGCCAGGCTCTCCACATTGAAACAATCCCAAACTGGAGCTGTGTTGTAAGGCATCAACAGCTGTTCTCATGTCTTCCTGTTACCCAGTCCCCACGGACTCGGACCTAGCACTGTGAGCAAGAAACTGACCTGGGTGCACAGTTAAGGTCAGGTTTTGCAATCGCTCGGTGATCAGAAGGTTGCCTTCTCTCATGCTAGGTCTTACTCCCTGAAGTGCTGATGTAGCAGGACAGAGCAATGGAGTGTCTCTTTAACTAGCTGCTGTCATTTATTGAGACATTGGCTGTGAGGCAATGCCATCTGATGGCCAGGGTAAATCACTCTTCTGCAGTGATGCTGCACTTTTTGGTTGCACCCCAGCCCCAACCCAGACAGGCTGGGTGGCCCCCTGAGGTGAGTCAGGGTGGAGTTGGTGCAGGCAGGAAGCATCACCTCAGCAGGTCACACAGCCTATCTCAGTTTTGGGGGGGAAGGAGTGCACTGTGTAGTCTCTAAGGACCTAGTCTGAGAACTGCTAATCTAAAGAACGTGTATTGTCATATATCTGTTTACTAAAATCATTACAAGTACCTCCCATGGGTGGTGGCTGGATGCTGTTTCAGTCCAAGGTGCTCCCCCTCTGCCTCTCCACAGCTCCCAGTGTTTTTATGGACATTTGTCTCTGTGGTAGCAACTCACCTGATGAATCAGGGTATTTTTGTGTACCTCGATGTAGACTAGCTACTGAAGGCTGGTGTATGCGAGGACCTGTTAAAGCCATAGTGTGTTTACAGCCAATCGCTACAGATGTTTGGCTCCTCCTCACCCGCCCAAAGGATTCCCTTCATTGGCACGGTGCTGGACGTGGTAGAGGGGAGAGCTTGCCTGCCAGAGGATTTTTCAAAATGAGCCACTACCGATTTAAGATTAGGTGATGTCCCACTCGGAGAGTAAAATTCTTTGAGTCTCATGGATCTTATGGCAGCCCCTACCTACATGATTTTGCCTGTCTGAGAAAGAGATTTCCCAATTCTACAGGCCAAGTGGGGACAGTCTTCACTTGATCACCATGCCTTAGAATATCATAGCTGCTCTAGACTGGTGGTTAGTCAGAATGAATGTACTCAGTGAGGTACTATTCATCCTGGACAGTGACTTCAGACACGTCATGCATGATCCCTGAAGGATCAGTTGGTTCAGGCTATGTTCTCCAATTGGGGTCAGCTAGCTGTGGATTTGTTCACAACACAGGCCACCATGAAGTGTTGCCTCTTCTGTTCTAGAGAAGGCAGGGACAGTCAGTTTGAGTCAGATGCCTTCCTTCTGGGCTGGGGGGAGGAGCTGATGTGCACACTTTGAGGAAGAGACACCAGGCCAGAGCAAGGATGAATCTCATTGTCCAGGTTTGGCCACACCAGCAGTGTTTACCCATCTCCTGCAACTGTCTGATGGGCTCCAGATATGTTGTCAGAGCAGGAGCGTTTGTCTGGCCCCACATCTCTGCCTGAAAATGTGGGTGACCAGACTTGGCTTTTGTCCGCTCTTGAAGAGGTGATGTACCTCATCCATGCAAGACCTACCTCTTCACTCTAGAAGTAGTCCAGTTGATGTGGTCCTGATTTCAGGCATGGATGAAGAAAAGTTCTTATTGCCTGTATTGGCTTCCATTCTTTGTGTTCTGAATCAGGGCTTATCTAACTAATCATTAAGTGTTTAATACCCAACTGGCTGCCAAGTAGAGGGTAGACTTGTTCATTCATGCTTCAGTTAGAGCTCATGCCTGTCTTGAGACCTTAATTTGGTTTTGGCTATGTTGATGAAATCACCCTTCAAACCTCTGTCTGAGTGATCTCTCAAAATGTCCTTCATTGTTGCTGTCAGCAGGCAGGAGAATGCCTTAAATGCACTTATGGCTGATCCCCCTTTCACAAGCACAATGTAGTTCTAAGAGCCAGTCCCAGATTCTTTCTTAAGACAGTGGCTGATTCTCTCCCCCCCAACTGCACTCTAATAAAGGGGAATCTGTCTTTTGGATCCTAGATGGGCTCTTAAGTGGACAGAATTAAGTTTTGGTAAATCCATTTCAACTGTTTTGTATCTTATGCTAAGAATGACTTGGGTTATATGGCCCCATCCCCCCAACTATGTATTGCTGAATGTTGCACACTAGCAAAAGTTACCGTACTTGCTGTGATTCATACACATTCCAGGCGTGGCTACTTCCTTTCCTGTCTTCGATGGGTGACCCTCAGAGTTGCAGTCTGGGTTTTAGTGCATACCTTAAACACTAGGCTCTGGCAAGGTGGTGCTCCAGTATCTAGGACTGTTCCTACTTTCAGGTGAGTTTTTAGCGCTGCTTACTAGTGTTCCATAAGTGGGAATATGCAGAACCACTCAAAGAAGAAATGAAGGTTACTTGCCCATAACTGCAGCTCTTGAAGAGGGTTCTGCATATTCGTACTTTCCACTTGCCTTCTCCTGTGAGAGGATTGCTTGTTCTGTGTCTGGATTTGCTGTGGAAGACACGGAGGAGGTAAGGGTACTCTGCCCCCTTGTAGCCTTGCCCTCAGAACATGAGAAGGTGGGGCCATAGAAGTGCTCTAGTTGCCTCTGCCAGAAGACTCTTCTAGTGCAAGTTACCACCCCCTAGCTGGCAGAGCCATTTCTAAGAAGAGGTAAGTAACCCTCATTTTGTGGTGGTGATGCTGGCATCAACAACCCCCTGTAGGAGTGGAGGTGGGGAAATGAGACTCAAGTTGGTTTTTGTAACAGTACCTTACATTTGTAATAATTTTTATTTCTTGGATGCAGTGATAGCTGAAGATTTCATCTTTTGAGTTACTACTAAAGAGCTGGGAATGTTTGTACAAAGAAATTTCTCAATTAGCTTTTGTTATGAAACACAATGGTAGAAAAGACACATATTAAATAAAAAAAAAAGCATACTCCCCCATTCTTTACTATCACAGATGCAGAAGTGATCTGCATTAATTTGTAACAGGTGTTTGTCATCAGAAAAGTAGCATTTGTTACAATGCAAACGAAGACCTCACCACCTATGAAGTTATAGTAGAATTAGTCTTTGGGTGCAAAAGATGCCATAATTCCATGCTTAGCACTTGCTTTTGTATACAAAACTGTTAAAAGGACAAATATGTTGGCTCTTTAGACAATCCTTCAGGTGCCAAAAGGGCCTGATTAAGTCACTGTAGTCATGGAAGCATAAGGAGAAACACAAGTCCAAAATGTTCATTAGTCTTTGTCATGCAGTCACCGGGCCTGTGCTCTGGAATTCCTCCAAATGAAGCCAGTCAGGACTCTGGTGTAGCATGCCTCTTCTCGCCGAGCATATTGTCACCAGGGCACGATGCTTACATAGTTTCAACCTTCCTGGGTCTGACCTCAGAGCATTCAGCATTCCCTTCCTCCCATGTGCTTCCCAGGCCAAGTCCATTCCTGGGGAAGCCCGAGGCCCTTCGCTGCACCTCCTGCAGTCAGCAGTGACTCTCAGCCAGCCTGTAGAACAGCAAGCTCTGTGTTCCTGTCAACTAATCAACTTTCTATTTTAGTGACTTTCAGCCAAGTCCATCTTAGGGAATCCTGAGCCAGAAAGCCTTGAGTCCCCCTATTCCAGTTTCCCTAAGCAGACTGCCCAGCTTCCAGGGAGTTGACCTCCCACACACTTGCTCCTCTTTTTTGTCCTGCTTCCTGGGCAAAAAGTGTCACCTGGTTGCACCCACCTCCTCGGGCTCAGGTTATGATGGGCCCTGTCATAGGTGCAGATGCTGGGCCTCACCTGCCCTGAGGGCCTGAGCAAAAATCATACACCCAATTCCCACCACTGAACTATTGGTGCAGTACAGAGGGAAAGGGAGGTACACACAGTAGTAACATAACCGAAGTAAAGTGGGGTTTTATTCATCTTGTTAAGAGACTCTGACAATTTCACTGGACAGAGTTTTGGAACCATCAACATAAGATGCATACACGTTGGTGTCAGCTGAAAGTGGGTAGGCAGAGTTAGTTAGGTATTTTACCCAAGCTGCTGAGGCCATCCTGGGATGGGAGGGAGGGCGTGAAGCAATGTCTACAATTAACATTTGTGGGGAATCTCCCAACAGCAGCTCTGAACGTACCAGTGCTGGGAGGCTTAGTGGGTACTGGCTGCCAGTGTCTACTGGCTGCCAGTGTCTACTGGTATTTTACCCTCACAGCTGTGTACAAGCTGGAGAATAGCTCTGCTCCATAGGTAATGTTTCAGTCTACAGAGGCAAAAGCCAACATCTACACAGTCTCTTATGTAGGCACAAACCAAAGACCGAAATGCTCCTCAAAGGCAATAGCCAGAATGCTACTATGTTTTTTCATTTTCACTGTTAAGGGCATTGTTTTGTTCACACCCCCTAAGTACAAGTGGATGCAATGTTTTTTTTACAACAAAGCATTTATCTGACAGGAAGGTGCTGTCTTGTTGAGTGCTTTTATCTATTACGAACAAGTGAAGCAATGTAAATCCACACAGAGAGAACATTTTTGGGATAAGCATGGATGTATACTGCGAGAGCAAATTCTGCACTTGAAACATCAATGGTATGGACTCCAGTACTGTATACGGCCTCTATTAAAGGTTTCACTTCAGAAAATGGCATATGAATAGGAAATCCAGAAACCTGGGGAATTTAAGGGAAAAAAAAATCATTAGTGAGAGTGAGAAATGACTGTTTCTCTCTCATTAGTTGAGGTATTGAATCAGAGTATAATGAGCTTTACACCAGGTAGGTAAAATTAAAAAAAAAGCTACAGCAATTATGGCTATTACATATAATTTCGCAGTGGCTGCAAGTTCAGCTTTTCTTTTAAGAGCACTTATTACTGGACTGAGGCTGAATACCCTGCCTACTTCACATTAAAATGACTGCCCCTTTCCAACTTCAAACTATGTTTCAGCAAGGCACAGCTTCCTGAATGGATGTTTAATTCCTGTCAGCCCTTTGGCCCTATTTCAAGACAGGTCCACTGCCTCTCTCCTGTGGCCACCCATCTGCACCTGCTGTCTTCTAGAGCACCAATCAGTTTGCCCCTGGGCCCTAGTACGTGTATGCTGCTACCGTTGATTGGTACATTCTGTTGTGCTGCCCTGCACTCCAGCTACAGCATTCCCAAGCTGTACAACAACTACAGGGTCAATTTCTAACTAAGTATGCCACATCAATGGCTGCCAACTGAGTATGGTACAATATGATGGATAGCAATTAAAGCAATAGTGCATATTTGCAACGAACAGGGCCCCGCCCTAACAGTAACCCTGAACCAGTTTTGGTTGGTGTCACAAACCTTTCAAATGAAAGTAATCTGTCAACTGGTTATCATTCATCTGAATTTACAACAACGTGGGAGCCAGATGATTTCCCCCCCACAGTTGCTAGAGCAGAGGGCACTTGGGTATGGTGATTCTGAGCTGAGAGGGTGGGAACGCTGTCTCTGCAGCATTTGTACCCACTTGCTGGTACTGTACAGAAGTTCCTTTGCCAGAGCTCTCAGAGGGGTGGATGCTGGGGTAGAGTCACACTCTATAACCGAGAAGCTGACAGTACTGCAGTCAGCCATCGTGTATGGTCAGCCACTGCCCTTTGGAAAACCAAACATCGCATTCCTAAAAATAATTTTTAGGACCCTGAGAGGCAAGAGAATGCAGCTGCATGCTTGCCGTTCTGCTATCAAAATGGAAGGACAGTTTGGACAGCTGACTTTGGGTTTAGATGTTTCTGACATTTTTTTATTATGAAGAGAAATGCTTTGCTAATAAGAATAATGAATTGTTATTGGCTGTTGCTAGGAAAACTGTTAGCCTATTAAGGGCTATTGAGAGTTATGTGCTTTGTTTAAAAAGTTTAGTGAGAAACTGCTTCAGGACGCTCTTCTTTGGGCAAGGATCTGAAACTTACAATTCCCCATCAGGTAAACAAAACAAAGGGCCCCCAAAAGCCTGGCTAATAATCACTCAAAACCATTTCAAACTTTAATAAATATAAACTTCCCAGAAACATTAGAACAACTGCAACTCTAGGAGAACAGAATTGCCTAAGTTTATTAGGGTTGGTTAGGTTGGTTTTTCTGGTGCTGCCGTCTAAAGCATTTACTATTAGTTGGCCTTGTATCAAAGATATTAGATACAAGATATTAGATGACTTTCTGTAGTTAATAGTGGATATTAGATGACTTTCTGTTAATTAAACCTCAGTGATTTGATTTACTAATGTAATATTGGACTAGGAGGAACATCTACTAGTGTTTCATTACACAAGCTCTACATGGGAGTTCATTATAGTACCCTGTAATCTCCGAGCTGTTTTTGCAATTCTGCCTGGTGGTCATCTTCTACAGCTTTTCCTTGGAACTGTTCCAGAAGAGGGAGGAAATGACGAAGCGTGGAGGTACAATATCTGTTCCAACGAGTTAGATGCCTTGGCCTCCACTCCATAATCTTCTCTTTCAGTATCTTTTCGATCCTGCAGTATAATACAGCTACTTGTTATAATTGCCTTACCGGTTGACTGTTCAAGGTGTGATTCTGGCTTCACAATTTTGGATAACTCACTCAGAAAACAGAACTCAATCTTTTTTTTCTAGACACACTACCCAGGTTGCAGAAAGCACTGGGGCTCTTAAGGTAGTAAGTTCGCCACTGTTCCCAAAGCAGTTCAAAGATAAACGCAACAGCAGTAATGGCACAGTGTTCTGGTTTACAAGAAACCCTCCAAAAAACACATGCTGGAGGACTGATTTTTAAGATTTCTCGGTGGCATTTGAACTTTTAATTCTTATTCTTACAATACATAGATACAGTGAAGGGAGAGACCACTCTGGCTCAAGAGATAAAAAAGCCACTATGAGCATGCTTAACAGAGTGCTCGAGAAGTAGTTACATTTTTTCAATTGCAGCTCCTTACAATCTAGATTGGAGGAGAAAGATCACTGAATGTTCCATTCTTCGGTGGTGAATTAGACAGTGGAGCTGCTGCTGCTGCTCACAGTGTTTAATGGAATTACGAAGATATTTATAGAGGCAAAGTTACCTGCCCTGCAGTTCTAATGCAGCAACCTTGTCTGTACGTTGGTAAATTAATTCTTCAGGCTAATAAAAAAAATAATTGATTAAAACATCACTTGGAATGTAAGACTTTTTGTTATCAAAGATGAAAAAACAGGACCACATTTTCCTCTCATGTGGGTTCACACCAGCGTACATCTACTGGAGTTGTTCCTGATTAACAAGGGTGTGAATGAGATCAAAATTAGGCCCATAATGTTTCACCATGTACTACATGAAGTCAGAAAAATGAATTACTGAAAAACATTTAGAAGTTAGAATTTTGTACACAAAGTTATTCTGTCCCTTCTGACCGTAAGTTTCAACCACTGACGTTTGATTAGATAAGGAGCGCGCGCTTGGTGTGGGACATGAAATGAACGTGACCTCTCCACATTTTAAAGACAAATTTGACATTTTCCTTAGATTTCAGAGGCTATATTATTTGGATTTCACTTGTGACTAAGCTAACAGAGGAATGTCACAAATCATATTCAGACCGTATGTGGGTGTTTTTAGGACAAGAGAGATTCATCCATTCTGAATGAAACCAGATCAATTATAAAATACTGTCACTCGATAGACTGTCCTGTACACTCCTGAGGGAATTCTGCACCAGAATATAAAATATTGTGCACAGAATTTTTAAAAATTCTACATATTTTGTCAATATAGAAATGTGGAGGCTCCAGCATGGCAATAGGGAGCACAGGCCACAGGCTGCACAGAGGTGGGAGAGCACCAGCCACCCTCCCACGGGCATGGACTCAGCAGTGAGGCTGCACCCAACTCTGACACGGTGCAAGGGCTGGGCCTGCCCCAGAAACACCCTGGGGTCCTGCTCCTCCGGGCCAGTTGCACCCACATAGCAAGTGAGAGGGACAAAGTCTCACAGGCATGCCCAGCCCTGGCCCCCACTTAGGTGTGGGGTGAGGGGGTTCAGTGTGGGGCAATTTGGGGGCAGGGAGGATCTGGATGCACAGGCTTCTTGGGTAGGGGGGTTCCAGGTGCAAGGGGAATGGGATTCTTTAGGGGGGCTCGGCAGGGGGGAGGGTCTGAGTGCAGAGGGAGTCAGTGGGACGTGGATCTGGATGCTGGGGGAGTGGTGGGGTGGAGGTCTGAGTGCAGCTGGTTGGGGCTCAGTGGGGTGGGGGGCTCAGTGGAGTGCTCAGGTGCAGGGGAGCTCATTATGGTGGGGGTTCAAGTGTGGGGGGCACATTGGGGGATGGTCTGGGTACCAGGGTGGGCGTCCAGATGCAGGGGCTAAGGCTTGGCAGAGTGGGTGCAAGGGGCTTGGTGATGGGGTTCTGGGTGAGAGAGGGTGAGGTTCACCGGGGGGTGGGGGGGGGTTCAGCTGCATGGGAGTTGGAGTCCCCATACAGTGACCCCTCCCCTGGTGGCTGAGGCACAATGAGGGCAGCAAGCTGGGTGTGTGTGTGGAGGTTTCTGGGAGTGGGTCTGATTCTGCTCCAGCCCTGGCTGTTTCTTGTACAGGAAGATTCAGGAAGAATTAGTAGGGGAAGCAAAAGTGGATGGGAACCTGGGAGGCAGTGACCATGAGATGGTCAAGTTCAGGATCCTGACACAACGAAGAAAGGAAAGCAGCAGAATACGGACCCTGGACTTCAGAAAAGCAGACTTTGTCTCCCTCAGGGAGATGATGGGCAAGATCCCCTGAGGGGGAAAGGAGTCCAGGAGAGCTGGCTGTATTTTAAAGAGTCCTTATTGAGGTTACAGGAACAAACCATCCCGATGTGTAGAAAGAATAGTAAATATGGCAGGTGACCAGCTTGGCTTCACAGTGAAATCCTTGCTGATCTTAAATACAAAAAAGAAGCTTACAAGAAGTGGAAGATTGGACAAATGACCAGGGATGAGTATAAAAATATTGCTTGGGGATGCAGGAGTGAAATCAGGAAGGCCACATCACACCTGGAGTTGCAGCTAGCAAGAGATGTTAAGAGTAACAAAAGGGTTTCTTCAGGTATGTTAGCAACAAGAAGTCAAGGAAAGTGTGGGACCCTTACTGAATGAGGGAGGCAACCTAGTGACAGAGGATGTGAAAAAAGCTAATGTACTCAATGCTTTTTTTGCCTTTGTCTTCACAAACAAGGTCAGCTCCCAGACTACTGCACTGGGCAGCGCACCATGGTGAGGAGGTGACCAGCCCTCTGTGGAGAAAGAAGTGGTTCGGGACTATTTAGAAAAGCTCGACGAGCACAAGTCCATGGGGCCGGATGCGTTGAATGCTAAAGGAGTTGGCGGATGTGATTGCAGAGCCATTGGCCATTATCTTTGAAAACTTATGGCGATCGGGGGAAGTCCTGGACGACTGGAAAAAGGCTAATGTAGTGCCCATCTTTAAAAAAGGGAAGGAGGAGGATCCTGGGAACTACAGGCCAGTCAGCCTCACCTCAGTTCCTGGAAAAATCATGGAGCAGGTCCTCAAGGAATCAATTTTGAAGCACTTAGAGGAGAGGAAAGTGATCAGGAACAGTCACCATGGATTCACCAAGAGCAAGTCATGCCTGACTAATCTAATTGCCTTCTATGATGAGATAACTGGCTCTGTGGATGAAGGGAAAGCAGTGGACGTGTTGTTCCTTGACTTTAGCAAAGCTTTTGACACGGTCTCCCACAGTATTCTTGCCAGTAAGTTAAAGAAGTATGGGCTGGATGAATGGACTATAAGGTGGATAGAAAGCTGGCTAGATTGTTGGGCTCAACGGGTAGTGATCAATGGCTCCATGTCTAGTTGGCAGCTGGTATCAAGTGGAGTTCCCCAAGGGTCGGTCCTCAGGCTGGTTTTGTTCAATATCTTCATAAATGATTTGGAGGATGGTGTGGATTGCACCCTCAGCAAGTTTGCTGATTACACTAAACTGGGAGGAGAGGTAGATACGCTGGAGGGTAGGGATAGGATACAGAGGGACCTACACAAATTGGAGGATTGGGCCAAAAGAAATCTGATGAAGTTCAACAAGGACAAGTGCAGAGTCCTGCATTTAGGACGGAAGAATCCAATGCACCGCTACAGACAAGGGACCGAAAGGCTCGGCAGCAGTTCTGCAGAAAAGGACCTAGGGGTTACAGTGGACGAGAAGCTGGATATGAGTCAACAGTGTGCCCTTGTTGCCAAGAAGGCCAATGGCATTTTGGGATGTATACGTAGGGGCACTGCCAGCAGATCGAGGGACGTGACCGTTCCCCTCTATTCGACACTGGTGAGGCCTCATCTGGAGTACTGTTTCCAGTTTTGGGCCCCACACTAGAAGAAGGATGTGGAAAAATTGGAAAGAGTCCAGCGGAGGGCAACGAAAATGATTAGGGGACTGGAACACATGAGTTATGAGGAGAGGCTGAGAGAACTGGGGATGTTTAGTCTGCGGAAGAGAAGAATGAGGGGGGATTTGATAGCTGCTTTCAACTACCTGAAAGGGGGTTCCAAGGAGGATGGATCTAGACTGTTCTCAGTGGTACCACATGACAGAACAAGGAGTAATGGTCTCAAGTTGCAGTGGGGGGAGATTTAGGTTGGATATTAGGAAAAACTTGTTCACTAGGAGGGTGGTGAAACACTGGATGCATTACCTAGGGAGGTGGTGGAATCTCCTTCCTTAGAAGTTTTTAAGGTCAGGCTTGACAAAGCCTTGGCTAGGATGATTGAATTGGGGATCGGTCCTGCTTTGAGCAGGGGTTTGGACTAGATGACCTCCTGAGGTCCCTTCCAACCCTGATATTCTATGATAAGATGAAGTCCCATCCTCCTCTGCCCCAATCCAGCTGGGACTAGCAGCTAAACCTGGCACAGGGTAAGAGCCACGGGTGAGGGCATCCCCATCCCATGGTGATTTACCTCTATGGCAGTTGCTCCAGATGCCTGAAACCATGCACCCACATTGTTTGGGGGGGGAGGGGAAGGGAGAGGGGGAGAAGGGGGAGAATGTGACCGCTCTTGCAGTTTCCCTTTACTTCCCTGTCAGAAGTCATTTTTGTGCAAGGAAGCAAAGAAATCTGCAGGGGACGTGAATTCTGTGTGTGCAAAATGGCCCAGAATTCACTCAGGAGTAAGTCTGTAAAGATCTAATTATTACAGAGGTGTGGTTGGCCTGCTGTACTAACATAACAACAATACATTTACCCTTAAATTGCAAGATAAAGACTTACAAATGAGAGAAAAACGGCATATAGTGAATTAAGATTTCATGTCACACCTTCCATCCCTTAAAATAATCTAATAATTGTTTTAAAACTACAAAATGAGTCTTAAGTAGGTACAATAATACCTGAACACTGGAGAGGCCAGGGTATGGTAAGCTTTGTGAAAAGAAAGATTTCCATAATTTGGGTTTGCTGATGTCAAAATTTATCCTTACTGGGGAGTCATATTGTTGGATATTAAACCAGATCTAAAAGAGAAGAACTTTGTTAACAGCAAGAGCCATACTACATGCATCACATCTTTTCAATGCAAAGCTAAGACAGTAGGAGTTACCCTTATAAATTCACATGAAACAAGAGCCTTCCTGTATATTCATTCTCACCTCAAGTCTCTTGATAAAGAATCCGATATGTTAATGTACTTCATGTAATTGCAATATATTACAGTTGACGAAGGCTGCACAGTTAACAAAAATCACAAATGTTTAACATGGAATACATGGCTTTCAATGAAAGATGCAACTTTCAGAAAGGTATCATTGGGAGGCCTTTTCATTATTATATTCTTTATTTAGAACCTTAAATTCTCTCATTCACCCTTTGTTTTTAAATTTAAAAAGGTTAAAAATGAAGAGACCATATGATATAATACACAACATTTCAAACAGCTGACTTTTCTGATACATTTTCCAAATATTCTTATACAAGTTTGTTATGTTTTGGACTGTCGGCATGTGTGTGTTTTAGATTTTGCACTTTAATGATGCTTTAAGTATGTGCAGAAGCAATATTATAGGGACTTTTTAAACCTAGGACCGTATGAATTGCCAGACTGCATCAGATCAGTATTTCATCTAATCCAGTATCTGCTCTCCATCGTGTCCAGCATTAGACATGTCAACGTAGGTGCAAGAAGCCCTATAACAGAAAATTGCAGAATAGTCTGTCTATAAATGAAGCCCATCACTTAGTGGCTGGCTTATATCCCTGGGTTTTTAAACAGTAAGATTTATATCATTTTTTTATCGTACCTACTATAGCTATGGGTGTTGATTCAGAAAAGATTATCCAGTCTTGGCCTCAGTGAGGTACTGTAGCAATATATTCCACAAGTTAATTATATGCTGTATAAAAGAACTATTTCCTTTTAACAGTTTTAAATTTGTTGCTTTTCAATTTCATTGACCATCCCCTTGTTTTTATATTATCAGGAAAGGTGAATCAGAGCATCAGCTACTAGTTAGACTATCCATTTATATAATGGCATTGTATTTTTCAATATAATTTTCTATCACAGTCCTTATCTATCCTAGTATTTTATTTGTTGTTTGACCACTTTTGCACATTGAGCAGAGGTTCTCATTCAGCTGTTCATGACAATGCCCAACACCATGTAGGAACAGTTCCAGTTATTCCTTCCAATGTGCATTACCTTAAATTTGTCAACATTGAATTTAATCTGCCAAAGTGCTTCACAATCACCTCCCTATGTTAGGTCTTTCTGAAGATCCTCAGTTTTCACTAGTCTTGACTAACCTCAATCATTCTGTGTAGGGCTGTCAAGTGATTAAAAAAATTAATCTAGTTTAATTGCATCATTAATTGCACTGTTAAACAGTGACAGAATACCATTTATTTAAATATTTTTGGATGTTTTTCTACATTTTCCAATATATTGATTTCAATTACAACACAGAATACAAAGTGTACAGTGTTCACTTTATATTTATTTTTGGTTAAAAGTATTTGCACTTATTTTTTGCACAATAATATTTTTCAATTCAGCTCATACAAGTACTGTAGTGCAATCTCTTTATCATTAAAGTTGAACTTACAAAAGTAGAATTATGTACAAAAAATAGCTGCATTCAAAAATGAAACAATGTAAAATGTTAGAGCCTGCAAGTCCACTCAGTCCTACTTCTTGTTCAGTCAGTCGCCCAGACAAACCAATTTGTTTACATTTGCAGGAGATAATGCTGCCTGCTTCTTGTTTATGATGTCACCTGAAAGTGAGAACAGGTGTTCTCATGGCACCGTTGTAGCTGGCGTTGCAAGATATTTACGCGCCCAATGCGCTAGATTCGTATGTCCCTACATGCTTCAACCACCATTCCAGGGGACATACATCATGCTGATAACAGGTTCTGCTCGATAACAATTCAAAGCAGTGCAGACTGACTCATGTTCATTTTCATTATCTAAGTCAGATGCCACTAGCAGAAATTTGTTTTTGTTTTTTGGTGGTTCGGGTTCTGTAGTTTCCACATCGGAGTGTTGCTCTTTTAAGACTTCTGAAAGCATGCTCCACACCTCTCAGATTTTGGAAGGCTCTTCAGATTGTTAAACCTTAGGTTGAGTGCTGTAGCTATCTTTAGAAATATCACATTGGTACCTTCTTTGTGTTTCATCAAATCTTCAGTGAAAGTGTTCTTAAAATGAACAACATGTGCTGGGTGATCATTCGAGACTACTATAACATGAAATATATGGCAGAATGTGGGTAAAACAGAGCAGGGGACATAGAATTCTGCCCAAAGGAGTTCAGTCACAAATTTTATTCACACATTTTTTTAAGGAGCATCATCAGCATGGAAGCACATCCTCTGGAATGGTGGCCGAAGCATGAAGGGGCATACAAATGTTTAGCATATCTGGCACGTAAATACCTTGCAATGCCTGCTACAAAAGTGCCATGCAAATGTCTGTTCTCACTTTCTGGTGACATTGTAAATAAGAAGAGGGCAGCATTATCTCCTGTAAATGTAAACAAATGTGTTTGTCTTAGCGATTGGCTGAACAAGAACTAGAACTGAGTGAACTTGTACGGTCTGAAGTTTTACAATGTTTTGTTTTTGAGTGCAGTTATGTAATGTTAGGATATAGATATTCAGGCCTGTCTGTAAAGGCCTATACTTTAAAAATTTAGGTGTATTCTTATCACCTAGCTAGTTATAAAGGTATAAAAGAAAGAATCAAAATCACTGTCATCTGGTGTAAGGGTCTTCTCTTACTGTGACAGTCTGAGGCCCTGTTCTTAGGCTAAGATCTCTGGCTAAGCAGCAGAGGCAGCCATAAGCTGGGAAGCAAACGGTCACATCCTCACATTCCAAACTAGTCACATTGAAATAAGGCAATCTGGGGCTGTTAGAAAGGTAATTCAATCTATCGCCTTCAGAGAAACAAAAGAGCCTAGAGGATGTAAAAGGAAGTTTAGTTTAATAGTTTTCTGTTCGGTAAGAACTCACTTATCAATAGAAACAGCTGGGAAACCCTTATGTCTTATAAATGTAGTTGTAAAATTCTTACTTCTGTATTGTTTTGTCATTATAGTTTCCACTTTGCTATTGTTTATTTGCATGGTCTCTGTCTGGTTCTGTAATTGTTTCTGTCTGTTGTATAATTAATTTTGTTGGGTGTAAACTAATTAAGGTGGTGGGATATAATTGGTTAAATAATCATGCTACAATATGTTTGGATTGGTTAGTTAAATTTCAGAAAAATAATTGGTTAAGGTATAGCTAAATAAAACTCAGGTTTCACTACATAGTCTGCAGCCAATCAGAAAGTAAAGCGGGGGGGAATGGGAACAGGGAATGGGGGTGGGGAAACTGGAATGATGTTTTGCTAAGGGGGGGAATGGGAACAGGGACACAGGTAAGGCTCTGTGGTGTCAGAGCTGGGAAGGGGAACACTAAGAAAGGAAACTGAAATCATTCTTGCTGAAAGTTCACCCCAACAAACATCAAATTGTTTGCACCTTTGGACTTCGGGTATTGTTGCTCTCTGTTCATGCAAGAAGGAGTGCAAGGGAAGCAAGCGGGTGAAGGAATAAGCCCCCTAACATGTAACAAACAAACAAAAAAAATCTACATTTCTAAGTTGCACTTTCACGACAAAGAGATTGCACTACAGTACTTGTATGAGGTGAATTAAAAAAATACTATTTCTTTTATCGTTTTTACAGTGCAAATACACCAGACCCTTAGTAGAATGTACATCTATATAGGGCAAATTCGCATATAACGCGGTCGCAGCCATGGATCCCAAATTCAATTACTTTAATTGCAATTCATTTTAACACGGCCCCTGCCATAACGCAGTACCGCGCATGGATCTCAAATCCCGCATTCTAGTGAGGGTCTGGTGTATTTATAATAAAATATAATATCACTATGATTTCAATTAGAGCACAGAAGACGACACATATGAAAATGTAGAAAAATATCCAAAATATTTAATAAATTTCTATTGGTATTCTATTGTTTAACAGTGTGATTACATTTTTTAATTAAATCCCAATTAATTTTTTTGAGTTAATCATGTGAGTTAACTGCGATTAAGCAACAGCCCTAATTTTGTGTAAATTTTGCCACCTCACTGTTCACACTGTAAAAAAATCAATAACTATATTAAACATTATTCCTACAGGGAACCATGGGGCCCCACTGTTAACTTTTTGCAATGGTGAATATTGACTAATTATACTCTTTGTCAATGTCTCAGCCAACTTCCAATTTACCACAGTACTTATCTTTCACCTCATGACTATTTAGTCTTCTCAGAAGCTTCTTGTGACAGACTTTGTCAAAAGCTTTCTGAAAGTCCTCCAAATAAATTGTTATTCTGTTCTCTGTTATCATTTTTTTGTTAACACGTTAAAACATTTAGTAGTTTACGAGTCACCATTTCACTTTGCTGATTTGCCTCTATCATATGCTGCTCTTCCTGCTGTTCGTCACAAAGTTAAGCAACTATATTAAGCAAGAGTAGGTAAATTAAATCCTACAATGCACAGGTTTTAGTTGGTTGGGTTGCTTTGCTTGTGTATGCTATATTTATATCAGTATTTTATTATTTATAATCTTTTTAAACTATAGTAAAAAGCCATTTTATACAACAGTTGAAACAGAACTTCTTAAGTTGCTGGAAACCTAATCCAAGAATGGCATAAATCACTATTTGATAAAATGACCCACTAATAATAAAGTATATTGGCATGGATACAGGAACTCCTGATCCACTAGGAAACAAGAGGTTAAGGGAGAGGATGACAAAGGTAAGCACTATTTTCTGTGTGTGAGAGAGGGAGAGAGAGAGAGAAGACGGAAACACTTACATTATCAAAGCTAATCAAACAGCCCACACTTTGCAATGGACAGAAAGTATCAAACTGTCCATAACAACGTCCACTACTGGGATTCCAAATCACATACTGATTTTGCTCCCAAGTTAATACATATGCAGTTGGCCCCTAGGAAGAAAAAGATTGAAAAACATTTTTTTAGAAGTTCTGCTAAGATAATATGTATTGTATTGTATTTTAAAGGCCAGTAACCACTGTATTATTGAGGCCACAGACAAACTGCACAATTGAACTATTTTCCTCTAGCTGGTTGGAGTAGTTTTCTTTAAAACAGCAACTCATCCACTTTAACCACCATAACCAATGTTCAAGTAACTCTAAGCCCTTAAATTGGTGTGTGGCTTTGGCTTATATCAGGACTGCACAAATAACCCTTCCACCCCAGCACTTCAAAAACTAAACTAAAGAAGATACTTTCCTCTAAATTTTCAAGTAAATGTAGTGCTGATTAAAGTTTCCATATTGAGAGCATAACAAACTGAAGTTCTCTGTTTACTCACAGAACAATCGTGGCAAGGGCATACTTTTCCACACTGCCCAGTCAGTAGGCCTGATCCTTGTGCTGGATGTCTGAGACTGAGAAACTCATTAAGTCTCCATATTCACTCAAATCCCTAGCCTCCTTGCTGAGACTGTCATCAAGAGTTTTATTAGTTCCCTAGGAACAGGTCTGAGACCCTTAACTGATTCCATAGAGGGTACTAATCAGCCTTCAGAGGAGTAATGTTTTTTGGTAACTTCCAATTTAGGCTCCATTTTAGTGAGTCTTACACAAACACAAAGAAGTGCAGAGTTGAGGGTCAAACTAAGCTTTATAGCATATGTACTCCAGCATATAAAGTCACCAACTTTTAGGGCACCCCTACAACACCCTTAGCACAACACGGTAAATTATTAGGGAAGTTTTGGTATTCATTTTAACTGAGACACTCTGCTCATAGTCCCTTTTACACAGACAGTTTCAGGTAAGGATCAGTAAGCATCTTTTTGTAAGTTATTTGAAAAAATGTTTCTCCAGTATGTAAAAAGTAGGTCTATATGAAAGAATAATTAGCAGAGCAGCTGTGCTGCATATTTCATGATGTGCACATTTGGCAACCCCATAGCTTCCCAGAGCCCTGCTGGAATTGCATGCATTCCAGCAGAGCTAAAGGGACTTCTCCACAATAACTCTACAGCCCCACCCAGCACTACTGGGTGTCCTCTTTACCTTCTCTTTTACTACTCCCTGCTTCTGCTGGATCCCAGCCAGATTAACAGTCAGCAAGAATGGAGAGCTGCTGACAGCATCAGCAATACAAACAGCAAGGCAAGGCTGGGCAAGAGCAAGGGCCTTGTCAATAACAGGCATCCCTCTGCTTTACCACAAACCCCATCCCGTGGCATTCATTCACATCCATAGACAGCTGCCCCAGGCACCCCTCTCACGTTTCCAGCACCCATCTCCCTCTCATACACAGAGCTGCCTTAGATATCTCTTTTGCTTATCCCAACAACAATCCCTCATACACAGCTAGTTGCCCCAGGCATTCTTCCACCTTCCCGATGACCCATGAACCCTATCTGGCCTTTCTGGGTTTCAGCCCTTTCCCTGGTAACATGGGCTGAATGTCCTGTTGGGGCTGTCATCATCAAGTTCTGAAAAGATTAATTGGATTTTGAGTTCTAGGATCTCTTCCTAATACTGCTATGCTTGGGAACAAACTAAAGGAGTGAAATTCTGGGAATGGATTTCCCCAAACTCAGTTTTGTACCTTTTCTTATGTTGAGGACCCATGTGTCTGAGGGTAGAGTGCCTGTAACCTTCCTTCAGGGAGACCCTCTAGGACATTTATAGACAGTTTGGCCATTGGCCTTGAAACCTGTTAGTGCTGGTTGCTTAGAAATCCAAGCACTTCAGTGGGACAAACATGACCCATGCTGCTGAAGGAATTTAACTGCTTTAGAATTAGAGGGCCTGATTCTCCAGTGCCTTTAACCTGGTGGAGTCATTTACACCTGTGCAAAGTGACTTCTAAGAGGACGTGATAGACACTGGCCAGTTGGGTACAGCAGAATAGCAGAAGGCAGATATACTGGCCACTGGATTAACAGTTTTCTGTTCCCTGACTGACCAGAGCAGGGGCTGCTCCAAGTTAGGGTCGACACATGACTCCAGTTAGCCTGCAAAGAGTCAGATGAGGCCATTAAGCTAATGTGAACACCTGACTCTAATTAAGGCCCCTCTGATACTATAAAATGGCTCACTCCAGTCAGGCCGAGGAGAGCCAGGGAGCGGAAGTGCGGCTGACGGGCTGGGAAATGAAGACACCATCAAGCCACTGGAAAGGGAGCCCTAAAGTAAGGGTGAAAAAGAGAGAAGGGGGAGAGCTGTGGGGAAGCGGCCAAGGGAAATGCAGCAACTCTGGCAGTGAAAGGTCAGCTGCCAACAGCTGCTGTCATTAGGGTCCCTCGGCCGAAACCCGGAGTAGAGGACGGGACCGGGTTCCCCCCAACCCGCCACTACAGAAACACCTCCTGGGAGGGGAAGACAGGCCCCTTTCAGGACAGGAGGCTAAACTGTTTGGGAGTAAGCCCGTAGGGACAACAGAGACTGTGGGAGTTCTCTCACCAACCTCCTTGGTGGCTTATGATGAACAGGGCTCAGTAGACTGTAACCCTGGCCCTAGACAGAGAAGGGCTATATGGAGGGTTGCTGTGAGCCTCTGAGGCTAGCATAAACTGCCTGGAAGGCAAGACCCACGGGGACAAGGTCAGAGCTCTGCCACAAGGATTTACAGGTGGTGGACAATGGAGAAAAAGGACAAGGGAGAATAGTTCCCACTACTCAGACATGGAAGCATGGATCCAGGAGTGGGGATCTACTAGATTTATACTTAACTAATGGAGAAATAAGATGGTAGAATGCTTGATACCAGAACAGGGTTCCAATGGCACTAATTTTTAAACCCATATCATCATTACTTTAAAATCATATCTGCTAGAGAAAATTCAGTCCATTTCTTGGAACATAATCGTTTTTTGTTTGTTTATGCTCTATTTATGTAAGCATTTGGATATTATGTTCACATTCAAATCAAACAAAAACTACTGTCTTACCTCAGGAATAGCATTTCCAATTATCAGCCAGGCTTTTTTCCCCATAGCAAGAAAGTAATTACACAAAAGCACAGCATGCTCCTCCTCATCACCAGCCAGAAGATCAAGAAATTGCTGATTGAGAAACAAATGTTACTATTTACAAATAAATTGGGATATAGTTGTTAATTCTTTTCCTAACCTGAAACATTTAAGAATCTTTCCTAATACGCTGCAGCCAAAATTTTCCACTCAGATCGCCATTGTTTCATATGCAGAATGAGTGAAGAATATGTAGTGGAGATCTGCAGAGTAGATTAGAGAATTTCATCATAAGAGTCAAATTTTGTCTGAGTCACACTGCAGATTTCCAGAAAATGTTTTGAGATGCTATCAATACACTGCATGGCTAACCTATGATCCACAGGAATTCTATCACCCTCCAGATCTGTGTATGTCTGTTTGTGATGGTGAATGCCCAATGAAAGTAAGGTTTCATTTTTTTTAAAAACAGGTATTTGTATAAAAACATAGTCCTGTGTGAGTGTGTGTGTGTATAATATAAACTATAGTTGAGCACTACTCAAGTGTGAACTATAATTAAAAAATAATTTTAATGACAAGCTGGCATTGGAACATTTTACATTTCAAAGTTGCAATGTACCTTTTGAAAATTTACATTCTGGGGTTCAGCAAAATATATATATTTTACTCAGTTCTTCCAAAACCAGTGTTAAGTATCCCAGATTCAAATGACAAAAGAATTAATCTCTAACTCGTGGGCTTCATAAGAACGTTGGTTATTAAGTTTAGGACTGAATTGGAAGGAGGGCAGTATGAAAAACCAGACAGTAGTCATATAAAGCTAGAACTACACTAAATCAAATGGTAAACTACAAAATGGGGACTAACTAACAAGGTCGTAGTACTGCTGAAAAGGATCTGGGGGTTATGGTGGATCACAAATTGAATATGAGCCAACAATGTGATGCAGTTGCAAAAGAGACTAATATTATTCTGGGATATATTAACACAAAAGTGTTGTATGTAAGACACGGGAGGTAATTTCCTGCTTTACTTGGCATTGATGAGGTATCAGCTGGAGTACTGTGTCCAGTTTTGGGCACCACACTTTAAGAAAGATGAGGACAAATTGGAGAGAGTCCAGAAGAGAGCTACAAAAATGATAAAAGGATTAGAATACCCTGTTTTTTAAATCTTTCCTCAAAGGTCAGGTATGTTTAGTCTTGAGAAAAGAAGACTGGGGGGACTAGAATTGATGATAGCCTTCAAATATGTTAAGGGGCTGTTATAAACAGAATGGTGATCAATTATTCTTCATGTCCACTGAAGAGAGACTTAATGTGCAGTGCACAAAATCTAAATTAGATATTAGGAAAAATCTTTCTATAAGTATAGGTAAGTACTGGAATACACTTCCAAGAGAGGTTGTGGAATCCCTGTCATTGTCTAACATTCTTTAAAACCTCCAAACAGCTATCATGGAGGTCAAGGTATACTTGGTCCGTCCCCCTCAGCGCAGGGGGAAGGACTAGATGACCTCTCAAGATCTCTTTCAGCCTTCTATTTCTATGATATTAATGAATGGATGTCCCCTAAATTATTGATTTTGATATATTCCTGTAAAATATTGATTAGGTAAAATTGAAATGGTCTCACAAAACCTTAAGAAAAGTTAATATTTGTAATTCTGCCATTGTTTTCTCTCCTAACAAAGTATGAGAGGCTGGTTGAATCTGATAGTGCAGCTGACATTACAGGCAGTGCCTTTTTCCACATTAAGAAGAATTATGATGGTCCAGCTGAGGTAAGTGTAGAAAATACTGGACTTTATCATGTTTCCCCACCCCCAACTGTGATATTTTCTTTCCTTAATTTCAGTGGGCACTTTAATTCCTCCTGAATGCAGAAATTGGAACTGCTTATGGTGTTCTTAGGTCCAATAGATTGCAGCCTATTAAGGTTAGAAACATTTTGGCTGATCTGTACAAATTATTTCAGGACAAGTGATTTTTTTTTTTTATAAACACTTTTTCTCAGATCATTGATAAAGAAACATTTCATTCTCTGAAACCATTGACAATATTGAAAATCTAAATGACTAGAAAGAAAAATCATTCTCAACAGAAGAAGAACAAGAAATTCTAGGCCTTTACTTACATCTGATGTACTCCATAAGTCACAGATTCCAGCAAATGACACACTATCTGGCAAGAAAGGAATCAAAGCAACATATCGAGCCACCAACTCCTACAAACAAAAATAAAGAAAAGAGCACAGTCACGTTCTCATTTACGATGTGGGATGAGAAAGGTATCATTTTCATTAGTCCTAACTAGATTTGAAACTTACTGCTGCTCCCACTCAAGTCAAGGGTAATATACCCATTGACTTCAATAAAGCAGGAACAAGTCCCTTTTTGGGACTTTTGTAAAGGCCTGAGCTGATTTTTTTTGACTTGGAGTCAGATCAGAACCATAAACCATATGCACAGATTTTTGTTTCTTTAAAGTAAAATGTACATTTAAGTTTATCAAATAATTTTTTGATAAGCTATTGAACATTTATTTCTAATATTTATAGATAATTAGGCATACTGACAAATTAATTCTTCTGAGGCATGAGCTATATTTACAATTACATAGAGATCTAATAGCTGTTTTTTATTCTGCTGTTACATTCCTCTTTTGCCATTCATATGAATGGCTGCTGTTACTTACTCATTCACAAATTCAAGGTATCTAAGCCCTGGTCTACACTAGGAGTTGAGGTCGAATTTAGCAGCATTAAATCGATTTAACCCTGCACTTGTCCACACGATGAAGACCTTTTTTCGACTTAAAGGACTCTTAAAATCGATTTCCTTACTCCACCCCCGACAAGGGAATTAGCGCTGAAATCGGCCTTGCTGGGTCAAATTTGGGGTACTGTGGACGCAATTAGATGGTATTGGCCTCCGGGAGCTATGCCAGAGTGCTCCATTGTGACCGCTCTGGACAGCACTCTCAACTCAGATGCACTGGCCAGGTAGACAGGAAAAGGCCTGTGAACTTTTGAATTTCAATTTCCTGTTTGGCCAGCATGGCAAGCTGTAGGTGAGTGCAGAGCTCATCAGCAGAGGTGACCATGATGGAGTCCCAGAATCGCAAAAGAGCTCCAGCATGGACCAAACAGGAGGTACAGGATCTGATCACTGCATGGGGGAGAGGAATCTGTACTATCAGAACTCCGTTCCAGTTTTCGAAATGCCAGAACATTTGTCAAAATCATGAAGTACAAAGGCCATAACAGGGACCCGAAGCAGTACCGCGTGAAACTGAAGGAGCTGAGGCAAGCCTACCAGAAAACAAGAGAAGCAAACGGCCGCTCCGAGTCAGAGCCCCAAACATGCCACTTCTATGATGAGCTGCATGCCATTTTCGAGGGTTCAGCCACCACTACCCCAGCCGTGTTGTTTGACTCCTTCAATGGAGATGGAGGCAACACAGAAGCAGGTTTTGGGGACGACGACAAAGAAGAAGATAGCTCACAGCAAGCAAGGGGAGAAACCGGTTTTCCCGACAGCCAGGAACTGTTTCTCACCCTGGACCTGGAGCCAGTACCCCCTGAACCCACCCAAGGCTGCCTCCTGGGCCCACCAGACGGAGAAGGGACCTCTGGTGAGTGTACCTTTTAAAATAGTATACATGGTTTAAAAGCAAGCATGTTTAATGATTAATTTGCCCTGGCATTGGCGGCTCTCCTGGATGTACTCCCAAAGTCTTTGCAAAAGGTTTCTGGGGAGGGCAGCCTAATTCCATCCACCATGGTAGGACACTTTGCCACTCCAGGCCAGTAGCACGTACTCGGGAATCATTGTAGAACAAAGCATTGCAGTGTACGTTTGCTGGCATTCAAACAACATCCATTCTTCATCTCTCGGTGTTATCCTCAGGAGAGTGAAACCATTCATGGTCACCTAGTTGAAACAGGGTGCTTTTCTTAAGGGGACATTCAGAGGTGCCAATTCTTGCTGGGCTGTTTGCCTGTGGCTGAACAGAAATGTTCCCCGCTGTTAGCCATGGGGAGGGGCTAGCCACGTGGTGGGGGGAGGCAAAAGGCAACCTTGGAACGAAAGCACATGTGCTATGTATGTAATGTAAACAGCAAAGTTTACCGTGAAAGAGTGTACCCACTGTTCTATAAAATGTGTCTTTTTAAATACCACTGTCCCTTTTTTTTCCCCTCCACCAGCTGCATGTGTTTCAAGGATCACAGGATCTTCTCCTTCCCAGAGGCTAGTGAAGATTAGAAGACGAAAAAATCGCGATGAAACGTTCTGAGCTCATGCTGTCCTCCCACACTGACAGAGCACAGACGAATGCGTGGAGGCAGACAACGTCAGAGTGCAGGAAAGCACAAAATGACCGGGAGGAGAGGTGGCAGGCTGAAGAGAGTAAGCGGAGGGCTGAAGAGAGAGCTGAAGCTGAAAGGTGGCGGCAGCATGATGAGACGAGGCAGGATTCAATGCTGAGGCTGCTGGAGGATCAAACTAATATGCTCCAGCATATGATTGAGCTGCAGGAAAGGCAGCTGGAGCACAGACCACCGCTACAGGCCCTGTGTAACCAACCACCCTCCTCCCCAAGTTCCATAGCCTCCTTGCCCAAGAATGCGGTTGGGGGGCTTCCGGCCACCCAGCCACTCCACCCCAGAGGATTGCCCAAGCAACAGAAGGCTGGCATTCAAAAAGTTTTAAACTTTTAAAGTGCTGCGTGGCCTTGTCCTTCCCTCCTCCGCTACCTGGGCAGTTATCCCCCTATTTGTGTGATGAATTAATAAAGAATGCATGAATGTGAAGCAACAATGACTTTATTGCCTCTGCATGCGGTGATCGAAGAGAGGAGGGGAGGGTGGTTAGCTTACAGGGAAGTAGAGTGAACCAAGGGGCGGGGGGTTTCATCAAGGAGAAACCAACAGAATTTTCACACTGTAGCCTGGCCAGTCATGAAACTGGTTTTCAAAGCTTCTCTGATGCGCACCGCGCCCTCCTGTGCTCTTCTAACCGCCCTGGTGTCTGGCTGCGTGTAACCAGCAGCTAGGCGATTTGCCTCAACCTCCCACCCTGCCATAAACGTCTCCCCCTTACTCTCACAGATATTGTGGAGCACACAGCAAGCAGTAATAACAGTGGGAATATTGGTTTCGCTGAGGTCTAAGCGAGTCAGTAAACTGCGCCAGCATGCTTTTAAATGTCCAAATGCACATTCTACCACCATTCTGCACTTGCTCAGCCTGTAGTTGAACAGCTCCTGACTACTGTCCAGGCTGCCTGTGTACGGCTTCATGAGCCATGGCAGTAAGGGGTAGGCTGGGTCCCCAAGGATACATATAGGCATTTCAACATCCCCAAAGGTTGTTTTCTGGTCTGGGAATAAAGTCCCTTCCTGCAGCTTTTGAAACAGACCAGAGTTCCTGAAGATGCGAGCGTCATGCACCTTTCCCGGCCATCCCACGTTGATGTTGGTGAAACGTCCCTTGTGATCCACCAGAGCTTGCAGCACTATCGAAAAGTACCCCTTGCGGTTTATGTACTCGCCAGCTTGGTGCTCCGGTGCCAAGATAGGGATATGGGTTCCGTCTATGGCCCCACCACAGTAAGGGAATCCCATTGCAGCAAAGCCATCCACTATGACCTGCACATTTCCCAGGGTCACTACCCTTGATATCAGCAGATCTTTTATTGCGTTGGCTACTTGCATCACAGCAGCTCCCACAGTAGATTTGCCCACTCCAAATTGATTCCCGACTGACCGGTAGCTGTCTGGCGTTGCAAGCTTCCACAGGGCTATTGCCACTCACTTCTCAACTGTGAGGGCTGCTCTCATCTTGGTATTCTTGCGCCTCAGGGCAGGGGAAAGCAAGTCACGAAGTTCCATGTAAGTGCCCTGACGCATGCAAAAGTTTCGCAGCCACTCGGAATCATCCCAGACCTGCAACACTATGAGGTCCCACCAGTCTGTGCTTGTTTCCCGAGCCCAGAATCAGTGTTCCACCACATGAACCTGCCCCATTAGCACCATGATGCCCATATTGCCAGGGCCCGTGCTTTGAGAGAAGTCTGCGTCCATGTCCTCATCACTCTCGTCACCGTGCTGACATCGCCTACTCGCCCAGTTTTGCTTTGCCAGGTTCTGGTGCTGCATATACTGCTGGATAATACATGTGGTGTTTAATGTGCTCCTAATTGCCAAACTGATCTGAGCGGGCTCCATGCTTGCCATGGTATGGCATCTGCACAGAAAAAAGGCGCGGAACGATTGTCTGCCGTTGCTCTGACGGCGGGAGGGGAGACTGATGACATGGCTTACAGGGTTGGCTTACAGGGAATTAAAATCAACAAAAGGGGTGGCTTTACATCCAGGAGAAACAAAAACAACTGTCACACAGAATGGCCCCCTCAAGGATTGAACTCAAAACCCTGGGTTTAGCAGGCCAATGCTCAACCCACTCAGCTATCCGTCCCTCTGGTATTTCAGGAAGGACTGAATCTCCATTAAAGTTTTCAAGGTGCCCCTGACAGACCTCACCAAAACGATTGTCGGCCGTTGATTTCACGGAGGGAGGGAGGGAGGGGGAGCAAATGAATACAAAACAAATCTGGTCTATTTCTTGTTTTGATCCACTCATCTATCTTTTACATCTTGTTGGCAGCAAACGGTGCAGTAGGACTGCAAACCATCCACACCTCCTGGCTGCTCGGCAGAAGATGGTGCAATAGGACTGCTAGCCATCCTCATCTCCTGCCTGCTCACCATAAGATGGTACAATAGGACTGCCTGCAGGACTAAAGAGAATGACCTGGTCGAGTCACTCCTAATTTAGTCCCTGCGCCCATGTCTGCCCAGGCGCTCCTGACCGACCTTACCGAGGTGGCCAGGAGCACCTCAGACATGAGGAGGATGGTTTTCAGGCCAATTGCATCATCTGCTGCCACAAGGCAATGGATTGCTGCTGCTGTGTAGCAATGCAGTACCGCGTCTGCCAGCACCAGAGACATACAGTGACAGTAAGCTGAGTGGGCTCCATGCTTGCAGTGCTATGGCGTCTGCACAGGTAACTCAGGAAAAAAGGCGCGAAACGATTGTCTGCCATTGCTTTCACAGAGGGAGAGAGAGAGGGCCTGATGTACCCAGAACCACATGCAACAATGTTTTTTGCCCCATCAGGCACTGGGATCTCAACCCAGAATTCCAATGGGCAGCGGAGACTGCGGGAACTGTGGAATAGCTACCCACAGTGCAACACTCTGGAAGTCGACGTTAGCCTTGGTACTGTGGATGCACTCCGCCAAGTTAATGCACTTAGAGCATTTTGTGTGGGGACACACACAATCGACTATATAAAAACAATTTCTAAAAAACCGACTTCTATAGATTCGACCTAATTTCGTAGTGTAGACATACCCTAATACTGAGAACAACAATTCTGAAAACTGTTCTCCCAAGTTCCACTATTAGATCATCTCTAAGCTTTGGATTGGATTCAAGTCTTAGGCCATGTCCACAATAGGAAATTGGGGGGTTTAATACATTAGCTAACAGGTGTGAAAAGAACATCTTTTTCCTAAGGAAGAAAAAGCCTTAAGATGCATGATATATGTTGCCACAGAGCTTTAAAAAAAAAAAAATGAAGCAGCAAGGCATTAAGCTCACTTTCATGATTAATAAAAAATGCAAAGTTCATGGAAAAGCACTAAATGCCAATTCTTATTAAATATAATTCTTATTAAAATGCAAAAATAAAATGAAAGCTAAAGCTCTAATTTAATTCAGGGTATATCTGACATTGTTTTAAGGCTGTTTTAACTCAAATTTTGTAACTGAAGTATCCTTAGTTCCATCCCAAATCCTACACTGATTTCAGATCAATTTAAAAGTAAAGTGATAGTTTTTACTCTGAATTATCTTGTTTTGAACAGTATGGCTTATAACATGCCTTGAAACATAGGGTTTGATATAACCATTTCATTATGATGTCTTGTTTATATCTATAGTATAGGACCGTCACAGAGTTTTAAAGTATGTATTAAATATAACTGGACACCTGGGATTAAGAAAATTTGTAACATACAGATTATGGAAAGGTTAACTCCTCAACAGACGAAACCTTCACCTTTAGTTTGCAAATTGGCAACCATTTTTTGTTTATGCTGAAAAGGATCTGAGAGCTCTCAGATCTTCCCTTAGGCCACAATCAAGCAATGACTTCCATAGGACATTCTTAATATTATGCACATGTTTAAGAACTATGCCGAATCAGCACCTTACACCAACGGTAGGTCTATATTTCTGTTACCTATTTCCCCTTTTTGACTAATATTTAATTCTTTCATCCAGGCCCCTGCTGCCTGCTATGACTCAGATTCCTATTCATTGCAGAATTCCCATTGTTTAATTGTACATCCTAATTCACCTGAGCTACATACCTAATTTTTGTACTGCAACTTTCTTACACAGTGTGTTTGTTAAAGGTGGTGCTTTATTTCTCTCTCTATTTGCTTCTCTGCCATTTTCTTTTGTTCTTTGTCTTTTAAACATATTTAATTCTTATAGTACTTATTTACAGGCAAATTTACCTATGCCAGATTTTGAAATAGGTTTTTATTTTGTCCTTTTCTAACAGATGTTATTCAGTATCTTATCATTCGCTTACTTTGTCCCATGAATATTCAATATTTCTTTATTTTCTACCCATAGATTTTCTCACTTGCAATCCCTTGTACAAACATAAAAAATAACGTACACACACACAGACACAGTCTTAAGTTTATGTCTTGTGAATTGAATTGTCTTTCCTAAATAAAATACTTACTGCAGCTGCCTGAGAATTATTAGGGTGATCATTAAGAAGCTCCTGTGGTGGGTTCAGAGGTTTGATATATCTGGTAATAAAAACTGTTTTCCCATTTATGTCAACTACAGTTGTCAGGCATTGGCGGCTTGGAAACTTCAATGCACATTCAGCCTGATACTTCTCTGCTGCTTGGAGCAACTTCTCATCTTCTTGGGTATCAAACTTCAAAAGACAGGAGAACTTGTATAAAAATACAGTCTTAACCATATAGTTTAGACTTAATTCTCCACTACCTTGTAACCTGTGTAGTTTATTTACACCTACACAAAGTGAATGCAAAGTGGATGTAAAATTCTGATCTGATATCATTTCAAAAACTTACCTTGCATTCTTTTTACACAGGTGTAAATTTAGTGGTAAGGTAGTGGAGAATCAGGCTTTTTGTATATACATTTATATATGCACTCCCACGTGTACACACGTTGCACATACTAAGCATGATTGTACAGTCTTTACTCAGGTATTGAAAGTTCAGTGAAAGCTTTGCCTTACTAAGGACTGTTAGAATGGACACATCACCTAGTCATTCAACAGTGAGTAATTATGATCAGACACTTCAAGGAACGGAGTCTTATTTATACTCACAAAACAATAACTGCATTAGAACAACCATCGGGGTAAATTCTCAAAATGTCTGTCAGATTTATGATGCACAACTCCTGCTGACATTAATGGGAGTCTCATGGCTAAACCACTGTGCAGTGCTGAAAACTGATACACAGACATATTTATAAAAGCAAGTTATCCTTATAGTTCAGGCTTGCCTAGCAGTTAAAGATCTTAGGTGGGGTTTTCAAAAGCCCAAATTGAAAGTCAATGGAACATGTACTCTTAAGTCACTTAAGTTTTTTTAAAAAATCCTACCCTTCATCTATAACTGAATATTGTTGATTTTGTAGGTTTGTCCTAGGTACATAAAATTTTATGGTTATTTTCTGTTTTTGTTTTTGTTTTTAATTAAGGCCATTTACACCACTCTGGCAGTATAAAGGGGCCTTAAAGTGTGTATAAATATTTTACATTTTTTTTAAGGCACCTGAATGTTCCTGACAATTCAGGCCTTTAACTTAAAATACGGCATAAAAACAACCCCTTCATTGTGTTATCCTGTTCCTAAAGCCTCCTTGAGTTGGGATTGCCATGCACTGCTCAGTAACAAGCCATCCAAGCCAATAAAAAAAGTCACCTTTTATGATGATTCTTCTCAACCAAAAATGGTGACCACAACATATAATTTGTGTATTGATGTTTATAGTTTCAGTTTTTAAATAATAGTCATTTCTTGCAAAATATTATTAATTAAATGATACTACCGATCTAAGATACTATGTCAGCCTAAAAGAGTCTGCATGCTAAATACAGTACATATATGGTCAAACACAGCAGAAGAACTACTGCCATTAAAGGTAGTGGAAAAAGTTGCAGAGCAAGAACAAAATGAATCCTAAACAGCAATATCTGTTGATTAATTTAAAAAGCACATATGTTGTACCTTCTTAAGCATTTCATTCATCTACAGAGAGATTTAGGAAGCCAAAAAGAAAAAGAAAAAGATAATAAATAAAAGAGGGAAAAATGTATTAAAAATCAAATTGAAAAGCTTAACGCAATCTATAGTCATTTCAAGCTACTTAGCTACAGCAGAAAAGCTTAGAAACATTAACAAAGGAGGGGAAATATTCAAGGACTTTTTTCATTTTATATTGAAAAATTTCTATATTAAAGAGGTTTAAAAGAAATAAAAGAGATGGGGATTATTTACATCCCGATTTATGTACCCAAGGTGCAGCTTTTAAATAGCCACAGCTGAAATAGTAAGGAAAGGAAAAATCCATACCACTTTTGTAGTGAAGCAGATTTCTCTCTTACACACTGTATTACGTTTAATTCCCATTCATGAATTCAGTGTTCGTGAGAAAAGTACTGGCAACTTGAGTCCTGGAGACTGATGTCCCCAACTGAGCCACAAAAAATGGGAACAGCACAGGGAATTCTAGTGCAAGTTTCCCCACACTACCCCATAAATGAATCTCAACTGTGACCTGGAGGGACTTCCAGGGACTACTTTAGACTTGACCCTTCAATCCTTGCTCTCTCTGCTAAGTTTGACAATTACACTGGTGATATGTGATGTGGATACCTGTTCACAAGGAACTGGACTCCACGCAATTCATATAGATTACCAAACAGCCATTGGTAATTTTTCCCCCCGACCTGTGCTGAACTGAGCGGCAAATCAACAAGGACTGGATCAGGCCCTACATCCCATTTGCAATACTTTGAGCTACGTACAAAATTCTGTATATTAAATATTTGAAACATGTAGAAATTACACTACATTCTGGGGAGTCACTTTCAATACAAAATGCAATTGTAGCTCTTTTATTTGGTCAAGAAAGTTAGAAGACAAGCACATGAAAATGTATGAACTTGGCATACTCTGTCATACATAAAATTTAATAACAAAATGTGCACTGCATGCTATAGAATAATCTGCTGTTTAATTTGTTCCTTTCCTCATGAGCCTCTTCCAACACTGTAGATTATTTTATTGTTTTCCATTTACTATCCCACTCTTTTAAAATTGGATTATATGAAACCATACAAAATGTTTGTTAAAGTAATAATCTAGTTTGACTCAGTCTAAGTTAAATATTATAAATATAAAAGCTTTTGTTCACTAGCTACTTGTTACAATGTTTTAAATGGTCTTAGATATTAAATAGACTTAAAGGCAGATGCAGTTGATTAAATTCTGGCTCCGCTGAAGTCAACAACAAAACTCCCACTGACTTCAATGGGGCAGGAACTTCACCTCATATGCCCGGTAAAGGTACTGGTGCAAGAAATTACTGAACCCCATTTGTCACACTCATCCTCTCTTTTTCTGCTATACTTAATTCTTCAAATGTTAGCAAATAGAAAATCTACACTGATAAGTTTCCTTACCTCAGTAGCATTTCTCTCGTCTAGTGTTAGTTACAATACACTTTAGTAGCACAGAGTAATTATGCTACAATTGTGTTTTGATAACTAGTGTTCTCTGACACTGAGAAAAGGATTCTCACATTCTATCTTTGTCTATCTGTTCTTTATGCCTGATAAAGTCTTTGCTGCATCTTCACAGTGGATGATATTTCATTTCCTTTCTAGCTCTTACATCTGGAATTTTGACAATGGACAACTAGCTAATACTATCTCTGTAATCAAAGAAAACAAATGAAATCAGTGAGATCTAAAGCACTTATCAAAAATGTAAACTTTTCTATATCTAAAGTGTGCAATTTGGTCAGTAACAATTTTATAAACACAGGGCCAACATTTCAGAATTTCATACATTACCATCAGAATAATATGTACTATTTTCATTTGGCCATGCAAATTAATGTGTGCAGAAAATTATAAAATTTGGCCACAATTTCTTTCAATAACAAATATCAAAATTCATAATTATATAGTCTATAATATTTCACAATGAACTCTGAATTTCACTGATCAAGAAATACCTTTAGATAGGAATTTATTTGCATTGTAACTATTTTTTATTCTAAAAAAATATCGGTGACATATATAAATAAATATAAAGGTCCATTTTTTTCTTAAAGCTAACCATATTTCTCTCTGCAGTTAATTATTGTATATAGAATAGAACTGTGGAAGTGACCTGGTCTATTAACGATGCTTCAAGGCTGTTGTGTAAATCTTTACAGCTTCATATATTAGTGCTAATTTGCCATGTCACTTGGCTAATTAACCCTGAATTTACCCATAAAACAATAAAATTACAAATCGTATTTCCTTTTCTTTGTTTTCCATGGCACTACAGTGCAACAATTCTCATATCAGAATGGCCTATGACCAGTACTGAACAAACAATATGAAATTTATGAGTTACAAGACTAATTCCACAAGAGGGAGAGCAAAGCTTGCTTTAGTTGTTTATGCAATTATCAGTGCTCTAAAAAAGGAATTATACTTCCAGAGTTCAAAATTTGCTTAGTTTTAATTTTGTATAATACATAGATATGATTCCCTCTCCCCAACTCCTCTTCATCTTCAAATAAACTGCTACTGGGGCAGTTAAATCCAAAGCAAAATATGTGCAGCTGCTGTTTGTGCAGAAGCAACATGGGTAAATCCTGACTGACTGTACCTCAGAGTATGTCTACATAGCAAAAACTGCACAAAATAGCATATGCACGGTAGGTTGAATCCAGTTAATGTGAACAACAATAGCAGTGAAGACAACACATCATGGCTATTACATGCTCATATACACCTTAGGTATGTAGTCAGCTCACTAGCCCACTCTGAAGCCTGTGCTGTGCTGTCTTTACTGCCATTGTTACCCACACAAGCTGGATTTAAGCTATCTTGGCTATGCCTGGATAGGCTAGCTTTTGCTGTGTAGACATACCCTCAGAATTAATTGCATAAGGGTACAAGAAGGGACAAGAGATTTTGGGAGAGGGGTTGTTTTTTGAACACAGACTCTTTCTGTTGTTGCACAAGCATGTCCTTTTAGTTTGGTGAAGGAAGCAAAAGAACTAGATCAAGAATGAAAAAAACCTCCTAGAAATATCTTCAAGAGATTTACAGGACAGGAGATGATATTAAATACTACATACGAACGGCATACTATAATAACTAGTGAACAGAAAATAATGCAAAAAAACCCCTCCAAGAATATTCATTCCAAGCTTTGAATTAATTCATTTACAACCCTTTTGTGTTCGCTTTCCCCAAATATTTGTGTGATCAAATTTTACTAGCAAGAATGCTTGTGGGAAGCAAATGTTAAGCTTGCATGTTCAAATACTTATAGAATGTGAAAACTAAACTTATTTTTTAATGAGCATTCTAACCAGAAAACCAGGAAGAGTCACGCTCATCTAGATGAGGAAAACATACAAAATCATCTGAATTCTGTGTTCAATCTCAACTAAGCAAGACATATCAAATTATGACTATGAAGCCAGAGATATTATTACACTTGCAAAAAATGGCATTTAATTATGAACAACATGAGAGAAAACAGATCTGTTTACATATAGTCTGTGAAGAGAAAAAGAGATTATATTTATTAAATAAATTATACGTCACAAATTATTCACTCAGATCTACTAAATAATGCATCTCCCAAGTTTGCCTGAGTGTTTGAATATCCATTAAAAAAAAAATAACCAAACTCTGTTAAAGACAAATCAGAAAGCAAAGATTTCATTACAATTTAAAAACAAAATTGTTGTAGCATTCCTTTTAAAATATAAAAAATACATGCAAGTGCTCAGAAACACTAGCTAGTACTGGTCAGTTAAAAAATTACTGAATCAAGTTTAATTCAAGAGCAGGTTCTCAAACTGTGGGTCAGGACCCCAAAGTGGGTCATGACCCCCATTAAAATGAGGTCACCAGTGCCAATATTAAACTTGTTGGGACCCAGGGCTGAAGTGAAAGCCTGAACTCCACCCCCACCCAGCGTGACAGGGCTCAGGCTGCAGTCCCCTCTACTCCTACCCAAGGCAGCGGAGCTTGCTCTCCACCACACTCCTGGGGTCATGTGGTATCTTTGCTGTCCGAAGGGGGTTGTGGTGCAATTATGTTTGAGAACTCCTGAATTACACAGTAAAAGTGAAACAGTCAAGATCTGTACCCATGTTATACACCATATTAAAATTACTTATTTACACACATATCAAGAATCATGGCACCAAATGCAAAATTTGAAATGAGTTAGCTACCTTTTCTCGAACTGGATCTCCAGGAATAAGCTGAGGTTCAATAGTAATAAACAGTGTTATGTAGGACCCCTCACTCAGACTTCGGACAGAATCATAACCTCTCTCAATTCCTAGGTTCTTTTCTTTACCGTAGCCAAGGAGTACTGGAGGAATATCTATCTTAAAGGTACCATCAATCTAGGAAATAGAGAAATATTAATCCATACATATCAATCGTTCATGACCAATAATGATGATAATTTCAAAATAAAAAACTGAAACAATGCTTCCTCAAGTTTTAGCATTCAGAAAGGCCGCATTGCCAATGCCAACACTGCTCCTGGCTCCTCCACCTGGCTCCTCCATCCAGACAAAGAACCCAACCATGGACGCCTCTAGCCAAGTCCTGGTGTGGATTTGCAGAGACTGTTGTCTGCATTTTCCTGTCACAGAAAATCAGGATGGGAAAACACAGCATGAGAGGTGCTTACTGGTAGAATCGCTCAGGAAACAGGTGCGAGAGCTACAGGAGGACGGTGAGGAGCATCCATGTACAGGAAGAATTAGTTGAAAATGTGCCCCTGGAGACCTCTAAATTTGAGGAAGAAATCCAGTTGGAAAGGACTGAGATAGCACCACCAGGGGAGGAGGAAACTGCTCCTTCACAGGGACAAACCTGGAACCCTGCTTCCAACCCACTATCCACAGAGATACCGTTGTGCTGCCCTGGCAGCAAAGGATGAGGAATCTCCCCCAAATGTGGAGGAGAAGCCATGTACCTCCCCAAGGCAGGGAGGATCATGGCCACCACTCCCAAGAAGAAACATAGGGTAGTGATGGTAGGTGACTTCCTTCTAAGGGGGACGAAGGCACCCATCTGGAGGCTTGACCCGGCCTCCTTGGAGGTGTGCTGTCTGCTAGGGGCCTGTTATCCAAGACATTACAGAAGGACTGACGAGGATCATCCACCCTCTGACTACTACCCCATCCTGCTCTTCCATGTGGGCAATAGTGATACTACAAGGCATGATCATGAGCAGATCAGAAGTGACTACAGGACTCTAGGAGGCTGAAGGAGTTGGGAGCACAGTTGGTATTCTCATCGATCCTTCCTGGGCTGAGACAGACACATCGTGGAGGTAGATACATGGCTGAGTGGATGGTGTCACCAAGAGGGCTTCAGCTTCCTCAACCAAGGGAGCCTGGTCCGAGAAGAAGAGCTGCTGAGTAGAGATGGGTTTCAGAGTAACAGCCGTGTTAGTCTGTATTCGCAAAAAGAAAAGGAGTACTTGTGGCACCTTAGAGACTAACCAATTTATTAGAGCATAAGCTTTCGTGAGCTACAGCTCACTTTCTCAGATGCATCTGAGGAAGTGAGCTGTAGCTCACGAAAGCTTATGCTCTAATAAATTGGTTAGTCTCTAAGGTGCCACAAGTACTCCTTTTCTTTTTGAGTAGAGATGGGAACCATCTATCATAGAAGGGGAAGAGTATCTTTGGACAGACTGGCTAACCTGTTGGAAGTCTCGGTAAGGATAAAAGGGGTCAGAAAACAAGGGTGATGCCATGGTTGGTGTCTTCCGAAGACCACCTACACAGAAAGATGAGATGGATGAGGCTTTTTTAAAAAAACTAATAAAATCATCCAAAATACAGGACATGGTGGTGATGGGGTACAGATTTTCAAACAAGTACTTGGAATGCACTAGAGACAACTTTTTTTTTTTTTAAACAGAAGGTGGAGAAGCGACTTGAAGAGAGACTATTCTGGATTTGATTCTGACAAAAAGGGAGGAATTAGTTGAGAATCTGAAGGCGGAAGGCATCTTGGGTAAAAGTGATAATGAAATGGTAAGGTTCATGATTCTAAGGAATGGTAGGAGGGAAAACAGCAGAATAAAGACAATGGACTTCAAGATGGCAGACTTTAGCAAATCAGAGAACTGATGGGTAAGATCCCATAGGAATCAAGTATATGGGGAAAAAGAGTTCAGGAGAATTGGCAGTTTTTTAAAGATACACTATTAATGGCACACAAGAGCAAACTATACCAATGCACAGGAAAGCTAGGAAGTATGGTAAGAGGGTGCCCTAGATTAACCAAGAGATCTTCAATGACCTGCAACTCAAACAAAAATCATACAAAAAGTAGAAACTGCCAAATTACACAGAATGAATATAAAAAACAATATAAACATGTAGGGACAATTAGAAAGGTCAAGGTACAAAACAAGATTAAACTAGCTAGGGATGTAAAAGGTAACAAGAAAGCATTTCACAAATACATGAGAAGCTAGACGATGACTTGTTTAGTCTAACCAAAAGAAGGCTGAAGGGAGATAGGATTGCTCTCTACAGATATATCAGAGGGATAAATACTAGGAAGGGAGAGGAATTATTTAAGCTCAGTACCAATGTGGACACAAGAACAAATGGATATAAACTGGCCACCAGGAAGTTTAGACTTGAAATTAGACAAAGGTTTCTAACCATCAGAGGAGTGAAGTTCTGGAACTTCCAAGGGGAGGAGTGGGGAAAAAAGACATATCTGGCATCAAGACTAAGCTTGGTAAGTTTATGGAGGAGATGGTATGATGGGATAGCCTTATTCCGGCAATTAAGTGATCTTTGACTATTAGCGGTAAATATGCCCAATGGCCTGTGATGCAATGTTAGATGGGGTGGGATCCGAGTTACTACAGAGAATTCTTTCCTGGGGGGTCTGGCTGGTGAGTCTTGCCCACATGCTCAGGGTTTAGCTGATCGCCATATTGGGGTTGGGAAGGAATTTTCCTCCAGGGCAGATTGGCAGAGACCCTGGGGGTTTTTCACCTTCCTCTGCATCATGGGGCACGGGTCACTTGCTGGAGGATTCTCTGCACCTTGAAGTCTTTAAACCACGATTTGAGGACTTCAGTAGCTCAGACATACGTTAGGGGTTTGTTACAGGAGTGAGTGGGTGAGATTTGTGGCCTGTGTTGTGCAGGAGGTCAGACCAGATGATCATAATGGTCCCTTCTGACCTTAAAAAGTCTTTGATTCTATAACCAAGGCAAGAGTAGGCCCATTATTCAACAAGGCGGGAAAGACAACAACAGAAAAAGTAATAACGGCTGAAGTGTTAAACGTTTCAGTTTTCACCAAAAAAAGTTAGCAGTGAGTAGATGACTTAGGGCTTGTCTACACTGGCAATTTACAGTGCTGCAACTTTCTCACTCAGGGGTGTGAAAAAACACCTGGGAGCTATCGCCCTCATGGAAGTGTTTTTTTTAGAGTGCTACGAGAGCTCTCTCTCAGCGCTGTGCCGTGACCACACAAGGCATGTTAAAGCGCTAGTGTAGACTATCCCTAACATAGTGAACATCACTTTAAATGGAGTAGAATCTAAGGTTAAAAAAAGAAAATAAGTTAAGAATTACTTAGAAATATTAGATATCTTCAAGTCAGCAGGGCCTGACGAAATACATCCTAGAATACTTAAGGAACTGGCTAAAGAGATCTCTGAGTCATTAGAGATTATCTTTGAGAACATGTGGAGGATGGGAGAGATACTTGAGGACTGGAGAAAGGCAAATATAGTACCTATCTATAAAAATAGGAATAAGAACAACCCTAAGAATTACAGACCAGTCAGCTTAACATCAAGTGCCTACAAAGACAAAGGAGCAAACAATCAAATAATCGATTGGTAAGCATCTAGATGAAAATAATTAACAGTCAACACTGATTTATCAAGAACAAATTATGTCAAACCAATTTAATATCCTTCTTTAATTGGGTAACAACCCTTGTGGATTGGGGGAAGCAGTAGATGTGATATATCTGAACTTTAGTAAAGCTTTTGATACTGTTTCACATACTGTTTCTCATAAACAAACTAGAAAAATATAGCCTAAATGAACCTACTATAAGGAGGGTGCACAACTGACTGGAAAACCATACTCAGAGAGTAGTTATCGATGGTTCACAATCAAGTTGGGATTTTGCATATCAAGCATATCGAGTGGGGTCTTGCAGGGATCTGTCCTAAATCTGGTTCTATTCAATATCTTCATAAGTTATTTGGATAATAGTATAGAAAGTATACTTTAAGTTTGCAAAGGACACCAAGCTGGGAGGGAGGTGCATAAGCTTTGGAGGATAGGATTAGAATTCAAAATTATATTGACAAACTGGAGAAATGGTCTGAATCAAATAGGATGAAATTCAATAAGAGACAAATGAAAAGTACTATACTTAGGAAGGAATAATCAAAATACAAAATGGGAAATGACTACTTAGCCAGAGTACTGCAGAAAAAGATCTGGGGTTATAGTGAACCACAAACTAAATAGAAGTGTACAATGTAACACTGTTGCGAAAAAAAGCAAACATCATTCTGGGATGTATTAGCAGGAATATTGTAGGCAAGACAGGAGAAGTAATTCTTACACTCTACTCAGAAATGATAAGGCCTCAGCTGGAGTACTGTAACAGTTCTGAGCACTACTTTGGAAAAGATGTGAACAAAGTGGAGAAAGTCCAGAGAAGAAGAACAACAAAAATGATTAAAGGTCTAGAAAACATTACCTACGAGGGAAGACTGAAAAAACTGGGTTTGTTCAGTGTGAAGAAGAGAAGACTGAGGGGGACAGGATAACAGTCTTCAAGTACGTAAAAGGTTGTTATAGAGGAGGGTGATAAATTGTTCTTCTTACCCACTGATGACAGGAAAAGAAGTAGTGGGCTTAAATTGCAGTAAGGGAGATTTAGGTTAGACATTAGGAAAAACTTCTCACTGTAAGGTGTGGTTAAGCACTGGAAAAAACTACCTAGGAAGGTTGTGGAATCTACATCATTAGAGGTTTTAAAGAACACAAAAACACGTCAGGGAGGGTCTAGATAATATTTAGTCCTTCCTCAATGCAGGGGATTGGACTAGATGACTTACCGAGGTCCCTTCAGTCCTACATTTCTATAAAAATATGTATGTTTCATGTGAAATACCAGTATCTAAAATGTTTATGACAAAAATCTGACATCTCAAAAGACCAGTTACTTCCTTTACAGTAACTGTGGTTCTTCTAGATGTTTAGTTCACGTGAACCCCACAAAGTGCACATGCACCCCATGTGCATGAGATAAGATTTTTTTGGATAGTAGTGTCCACTGGGTCCCACCTGAACCCTGAATGTTCTTTCACTGCACACACCTGAGGGCATAAAGGACAAAGCAAACCCAAATGTCCCTTAGTTCCTTTGCCATTACAGAATTCCAAAGCTAAAGGACTTTGGAGTAGCAGGGAAGGAAGGCAGGTCATGGGATTCACAGGAATAAAACAAAAAGAAAAGGAGTACTTGTGGCACCTTAGAGACTAACCAATTTATTTGATCATGAGCTTTCGTGAGCTACAGCTCACTTCATCGGATGCATACCGTGGAAACTGCAGCAGACTTTATATACACACAGAGAATATGAAACAATACCTCCTCCCACCCCACTGTCTTGCTGGTAATAGCGTATCTAAAGTGATCATCAAGTTGGGCCATTTCCAGCACAAATCCAGGTTTTCTCGCCCTCCACCCAGAATCACAGAAACTGTAAATAACTTTCTTTCTACTTTGTGTATTTGTGTATGTCAATCACACTCTAGATGATTGGTTAGCAGTCATCTGTCCAAGAAAGTGGCTGCCAGAAGTCCTATCAGACCCAAGGCTTCAGCACTGCTGTACCATCAGATCTAGCAGCCCAAACCAGAGAGTAGTCATGTGTAAACATGTACACTAATCTCCATGTAGCTACCCAGTAAATCTCTGATCACAGGAACATTCTTCAAGCATGCAGAAGTGATAACTTCGTCACTGGCTGACAGTGCTCTAATATGAGGGTAGTTACCTCACAGAAAATCTTTATGCAATTAGACACCCATTTTGAGAGACTCTGGCTTGAAAGGCCAGTCCTCTAGACCTGTCCCCAAAGCCTACAAAAAGTCTGAGTGACTTGAAAAAGGGGTTTGTTCTGTGGAAGTAGTAAAACAGTACCCTCAATACACCAAGTGTGTGAAGTCTGGCCTCCCAGTACCTGAACGAGGTTTAGGGGAAAAGATGAATGGACTCATGAGGTGAAAGTCTGAAATCACTCTAGGTAAGAACTTGGGGTAAGGTCTGAGAGTCACTTTATCCTTATGGAATGTAGTCTAAGGAAGTCCTGCACTCAACACTTGGATCTTGCTCACCCTCCAAGCAGAGATAGTAACTACCCAAAATTATATCTCAATAGAAAGGTAGTATCGGGTGCAAGCTGCTAAATGCTCTAATGGGGGTTCCATTATGATCAGCAGGATGATGTTAATATCCGTAACTGGGGCAAAAAACATAGACCAGACCTTTCAGGAATGTAGTTATTGTTGAGTGTGAGAATATAATGTGAAACTGAATCAGAGAGTGATAGGCTTACATCATAATTAAGTGAACCCTACAGAGCTGATTGAGAACTCTGACTTCTTCAACGTTAGTAGGATAGTCCAGAATACTAGAAATAGAGGTCTCTGGTGGTAAGTCATGTTGAGCAGTCCAGATAATAAAAATCTTTACTTAGATCTATATGTCAGCCTTGTAGAAGGCCTTCCTGATTTAAACTAGAATGCACTTCAGAGGAACAACTTCTATCCATAATGCTAAGCCAGCTAACATCCATGCTGTCTGATGCAGGGATGAAGGATCCATGTGAAGGACCTGCCTAAAAGGTTTGGAAGCGTGACTGGAGGCTGTGTTGACAGGCACATCAGCTCCAAGTACCAAAACTGTCAAACCCATGCTGTTGCTATCAGTATTAATAAGGTTTTGTTTTCTCTCACTTTTTTGAGGACTCTGGGGTGTAGCAGAAAATCATATATCAGGTCCCTCTTCCAAGAATTCACCCAGACTCATCCCTCCAATGAAGCAAAACAGTTGGTACTTCTTGTTCATGCTGGTAGCACAGAGGTCTGCAGTGGGAAGTCCCACTTGAGTAAGATTTGTAGGAAGATGGAATCTTTGAGAGTCCATTTGTGATTGACATGCACTTCCTGCTGAGATAGTCTGCTGGGTTTTTCTGAATGCTTGGTAAGTGTAGAGCTACTGAGTAACCTGATTCTGTATATACCAATCTCACAGATGAACAGAGAGGGGATGCTCTTGCTCTGCCTTGTTTGTTGACATAGGATTGACACAGTTGTAATATTGTCTTGTCAGGACTTACATGGTAGCTCCCTGGAGATATTAAATGCAAGACAAGACTCCTATATAACAGATATAGTTAAGAGGTAATGACATCAGTGTTGTCAAAACTACAGGAGATAGATCAGATGTTCCACTACAGGCATCTTCCAAACTTATCATTCATACTCCACTTTACTGACACTCACCCTTGTTTGAAAGTATATGGTAGAAAACGGAATCCGAACACATCCCAGCCAATGTCTCTCAACACGAGTATAGATACCACTTCCTCTTTCACGATCATCCTAGAAAAAAAATTGCAAAATACACATTATATCAACAATACAGTGTACACAAATTTACAAGCAGATTTCATTCCCTTTAACCGTCTTCAACTTTCTCAATGGCTTAGTCAAGTTATTAATAAATTTTTAATGAAATTTGTTACAAATACTGGTTAAACTATAATAATAATAATTTGTTTCTTGAAGCATCCAAATGTGATAGACACTGTGCAAACACAAAAGAAGGAATGGCCATTGCTACAATGAGCTAATGTTCTAGGGCCCTAGACTTGCAATGAACTCTGTGCAAGAGGATCCCTGTGCCTGCACAGAGCTCTATTAACTTTAAGGGGTTGCCTAAGCAAAGCACATTAAGCCCCAGTCCTGTAATGAAAAAGATTCAATTAGTATTAAAAAAGCTTTCTGGACTGACCAGTTGATAAGATATGTGAATAATAAAACAGAAAAATGGGTAGAAGAGATGACAAGAGATGTTGCTTTGTGGAATTGCAAAAAGAAAAGGAGTACTTGAGGCACCTTAGAGACTAACCAATTTATTTGAGCATAAGCTTTCGTGAGCTACAGCTCACTTCATCGGATGCATACTGTGGAAAGTGTAGAAGATCTTTTTATATACACACAAAGCATGAAAAAATACCTCCTCCCACCCCACTCTCCTGCTGGTAATAGCTTATCTAAAGTGACAGGTTTCAGAGTAACAGCCGTGTTAGTCTGTATTCGCAAAAAGAAAAGGAGTACTTGTGGCACCTTAGAGACTAACCAATTTATTTGAGCATGAGCTTTCGTGAGCTACAGCTGCATCCGATGAAGTGAGCTGTAGCTCACGAAAGCTCATGTTCAAATAAATTGGTTAGTCTCTAAGGTGCCACAAGTACTCCTTTTCTTTTTATCTAAAGTGATCACTCTCCTTACAATGTGTATGATAATCAAGTTGGGCCATTTCCAGCACAAATCCAGGTTTTCTCACCCCCCGGGAAATGGCCCATCTTGATCATCATACACATTGTAAGGAGAGTGATCACTTTAGACAAGCTATTACCAGCAGGAGAGTAGGGTGGGAGGAGGTATTTTTTCATGCTTTGTGTGTATATAAAAAGATCTTCTACACTTTCCACAGTATGCATCCGATGAAGTGAGCTCTTGCTCACGAAAGCTTATGCTCAAATAAATTGGTTAGTCTTTAAGGTGCCACAAGTACTCCTTTTCTTTTTGTGAATACAGACTAACATGGCTGTTACTCTGAAATTTATGGAAATGCGCATTCATGTTCCCTTATATGCAAAAATCACAGATTTACACTAGTCTAGACAGACAAATAACTAGCTCTGTGTTTGCCTATAAAAGACTTGTACGTGGATATCAGGATGAATAGGTACAAAGGAGGTACAGATCTGTGTACACACACACGCAACTGTGTTTGCAAAGTGTGCATGCCAAGGCAGGTTTAGCATGGGTCCCCGGGTTCATCAACACCTACAGAAATAATGAAACTAGGAGTGCCAAACTTGAATGGTGTTGTGACCTCGTGTGCTAAGTTGCAACACCACCCATTCTAGTATGACCCAGCCTCCCCACTGATGGTCGGGCTGAACCTGAGTGGTGTTGTGACCCCATGTGCCAAGTAGCAATGCCACGGACTCAAATTTGACCCAGCTTTCCCGCTTGACAGTTGGGCCAAACCTGAGTGGCACTATGACCTTGTGCACCAGGTCACAATACATGGAGCTGGAAAGCCTGGTCCAACTCCGCAGGACAAGAGCTGCCACTGGTGTGAAAGTGCAGGGTGAACTCACTCTAAAGCACACCCCTCTTCCCAGGGCTGCCCCTCTGCACTAGGATAGAATTAGGGTTGCAGTGCCAAGGCAGAGGCACTGCTGCCGGTGGCCAGTCCCCCCTCAACTACAATTCAAAATCATGTCCAAGAAGAGTTTAGTATAGTGCCCCTATTGAATCAGGAGGCTACATCCACCTCGAGTGCATGCATACTTTTTTAATTGAAGATCAAGCATGTTAATTTTGGCCTTGATTTCCAACTTCTATAGAAGTACACATTTTTGCTTATACAAAACCAGGCATAAGTACTGTATATTAAACAGAGATGTATAATTAGCTATCTCCATGCACCCAATTTGTGTGTGCTCATCCAGTGACGTGGACATTTAAATGCCCAAGCCTACTTCAAAGGTGAAAATCTAGCTGTAATGGTGTATGCAAACCCCACATTGTGCTGGAAGGGTTTAAAGGACAGTATTGGGCCCAAGTAGCCCTGTCCCTCCAACCCTGAAGAGCATGGTCCAACTTAAGATAGGACTGAAAAGGGAGGAACCCAGCTCAGAAGGGGAATGGCTGGAGAGGAAAACAGACCTACCCCAAAAGCTCCTGACAAGGGTACGAGAGAAGTCTCCCTCAGGGATGTGAGACTATATGCTGAGGCTGGTTGGCACTGATGGTATGTGGGGAATCTATCCCCTTCCATGGGTTTGGACAAGTATAACTTGGAATTGGAATTTAGCAAACAATTCTGATAATGAACAAGAAGAAATAAAATCCAGTTTACTCTCCATTAGCTATGTTGGCTCTATACTCCTACCAGGATTAAAAAGCAGTAAAATCCTCATTTTTTGTCACTGAAGTCAGCACATATTACGACTACACACACAAACTCAAACCTTAGGAAGCACAAAACAGGCTGAGTACCTGGACTTTACACAGCACTGCTATGTTTGGGTTGGGTGCCAAACAATGGAACAGGGATCTTACAATCTAGATTGGACATAATATAGCTAGGAATGACAACGATGGGAAAAGGAAAGGAACATGGGAGGATGAAGGATGTAACAGTGAAAGTTCATGATATAGACTTACAGTAGAACCCCTGTTTTATGAACTAACTGGGGATGGAGATCATAAAAATCAAAAAGTTCATACAATCCATCACCTTAAAATTACAATAGGTTTGATGTATAGGTTGCATCATGGTGCAGCACGTTGCTTTCTTCTTACCCTTCAAACCACTTCAAAGCAATTTAAATGCACTGAAGGCATCGGAATGTGAATGGATGTCGACTTGTTCTTCATCAACATCACTTTTGTCATGAGATTTTTTCCCCTCTCGCCAGGAAAACTGGTTCGAATAACTGGTCATTCATAAGACTAGTGTTCTATTCTACTATAATTTACATATATATCTTGTTGATTACCCTTGTGATTATTTTTCATATACTCAAGAGAACCAGCCATAATATTAAGTGATATTTTTAATATCAAAGACATTGACATAAATGTTAAAATGGTCTTTCAGATGCCAAGCTCACCTCTAAGACATCATAGAGTACTTCATCAAAAATGTTAATGAACACTTCATCCTTCATTGTCTGCAAACTTGTGGTGCTGTAGTCACCATTAGGAGCTCTATCAAAATAAAATATTCCTTATTACAGCAAAACTGTACTATATTAAATGTTACATTCATTTACACACTCAAACAAGAATGTTACTCAAGGACATACTGTGAACATTAACTTGTTTTCATTTACTCATACCTAAATGGAAGTTCAAGTTCCTCATTCCAGTTGGGGTTTGGCCCCTCTGCTGTTGTTGTCCTGCAGACTGTTCGCTGAAAAGAAACTTCTACAAAAGGATGGACTAAAACCTTCAAAATACAATTAAAATGAAAATAAAAATAGACAATTTGACAGAACATTTGCAAATTGTCAATTTTCAACATATGTAATAAAATGAAAATAACATATGAAAGATATGTTGGTTTGTTGACTTCTGTGACAAACACAGAATTCTGCATTACATGGGCTTCTAACATTTTAGGGTGTTGATTTTTTTTTTTAACTCTTACATTCTTGAAAAGAAATATATAGTCAAACTACTGATGTGTCCAGTCTTAAATTTCACTTTAAGATTTTTGTGTAGAATTAAGCCTGAATTAAAAAGGATCTATCAGACAGGTTTGAATTTAGCAACAGGCAAAGGCTGCTAGTTACCTGAACAAGCTATTTAAAACAGATTATGTGACCCTATCAGCCTGTTGAAAGATGTACATTTGTGTCTTACTGTCTGTAATCAAAGAACAAAACTTGTTCATACTATCATGATTCTCTCTGATTCTGGCCCTTCTTACCCTTACTTCTGGCCCTATCTGTTTCAGTTAAATTAATCTTGAACTAGAAATAACAAAACCCTAATATTATCTTTTAAAAATGCCAGAAAAAAGAATTTATCTAGTGTCCGAAAGTGTGATAGGAACCACACAAAACTTTGAAAAATCAGGACATTATATACTTCTAAAAAGGGCAACAAATGTAAAATCAAAACAAAAACAGAAGCAAGAACAGTGGGTCTCCATCCTCTCTCTTGAGGATGCTAAATTTGGGCTTCCAATTGCCATCAAAAATTTAATCTCAATTTCAACCTCACTGATTACATGATCTAACTAGTTAATGTTACTGCTTAAAAGAAAGGGAAACAACCCCGTATGACCAAATTACCATTCAATATATGTCAATATTATACTGTACCTGATTGAAAGCCCAATCAATGCTGTGGGTTGGGCTCTGAGGTGATGGAGATGCTGCAAACATCTCATTAAAGGACCTTGAAGATCTGGATGGCTGTTGAAGTTTGCTAGGAAGGAAAATATATAACGGACAGAGAACACGCAAGAGAAAGTTATTTACCTTATAGTAACCGGAGGTTCTTCAAGATGTGTGATCCCCCTGGGGGAATCCATGTGCCCAATCAGAGAATTCTTGAAAGCAGTGTCCACTGGTCTGCGCATGGACCCTCACTCTCCTCATGCCTCCAACTGAGGAGCTAAAGGGCAGAGTAGACCAACCACCTCTCCAGTTCCTTCTATATCAGGAATCCCACCATGATCTGAAGCAGAAAGGAAGGAGGGCAGGCAGTGGAATACACATAGGGACAACACATCTCGAATTAAGTAACTTTCTCTTCTCCTTCGAGTGCTGGTCCCTGTGTGTATTCCACTGTGGGTGACTGATGATGAGCAGTACTCAAGTAGGAGGAGGGTGTGAGGATGCAGGCGACAGAGCCAATTGAAGGATTACCATCCCAAAGGCCGCATCAGCAGAGTTCTGTACTAAACCATAATGTCTCACAAACATGTGCAAGGAACTCTATGTAGCTGCTTTACAAAAGTCAAGTAGAGGTACTTCTTGAAGTGATGCCATTGATGTCACTTGTTCTTTTGTAGAACGAGCTCTCAACCCCATAAAGGGGAGGAAGATTACACAGCTAAAAGAGTAAGATAGAGTACAAGATCTATTTAGAGATTCTCTGAGAGCATACAGATTGACCTTGAACTCTTTCTGCTACAGCGATAAACAATCTAGGAGGTTTTCTGATTGGCTTTGACCTTTGCAGGAAAAAGGCTATGGTCCATTGCACATCAAAGGAATGAAGTCTCCTCTCTTCTTCAGATGCATTTAGTTTCAGAAAAAAACACAGGTAAGTGGATTGACTGGTTCAGGTGAAACTCCGCAGCTACTTTGGGGGTGAACTTAGGATGTAAGCACAATGAAATTTTGCCTCTATGGAACATGGTGTAAAGTACTCCAAGCTCATCCACCCTCCTGGCTCAGGTGATGACTATATATCTGTGCAACTGTCCATGTAAACTCCCCAGCCTAAAAGGAAAAGGAGTACTTGTGGCACCTTAGAGACTAACCAATTTATTTGAGCATGAGCTTTCGTGAGCTACAGCTCACTTCATCGGATGCTGTAGCTCACGAAAGCTCATGCTCAAATAAATTGGTAAGTCTCTAAGGTGCCACAAGTACTCCTTTTCTTTTTGCAAAGACAGACTAACACGGCTGTTACTCTGAAACCAGCCTAAAAGGGAGGCATCTGTATTGATCATCCTGTATGGATCAATCCTGTATTGATTGTCTGGTTAGGGGGAAAGGAAGGGAATGCCCATGTATACCTAGCAATGGATTCTTCTACCATAGTAGAGATGATGTTACCTTGATGGGAACAGTTACTATGGCGTTCATGGTGAAAATACTGTTTGATGCCATGCTTGCAGACAAAGATGGAGTCTGGTGAACGGTGTCACGTAAGTACATGAAGCCATATATCCCAGGAGGCAAAGACAAGTTCTCATGGTTGTTTGAGGGTTGTTCATGACCTGATCTGTGAGGTCATTTATCACCTGGAAGTTGTCCATCGGCAGATAAGCCTTTGCCGTGATGAAATTTAAGGACTCTCCGATGAAGTCTAAAGACTGCACTGGAGTGAGAACAGACTTTTACAAGTTTATGCTGATCCCTAGGGAAGACCAACTGAAGCACTGACAAAGTAGACTCTTAGGATTCTCTATGTGCTTTGCAACGAGAAGGCAGTCTTTGAGATGGGGAAGACAATGAAACCATAATGCCTGATGCTACTGAAAAGACTTTGGTAAAGGATCCTGGGGGCAGAAGCAAGTCTGAATGGGAGCTCTATATTGAAAATAGTTGGAGCCCACGAGGAGTATGAGAAAACGTCTGTGAGTGGGGTGAATGTTCACGGGAAAGTACATATCCTTCACACTGAGAGCTGTAAACCACAAGCCCTTTTCCAGGGATGGGATTATAGATACCAACATGACCATGCAAAATTTCAGTTTGTGAATAAAGCAGTTAAGATGGCAGAGATCAAGATTAGGTCTCCAGCTGTCCTCCTTTTTGGGTACTAGGAAGCACATTTAGTAAAAACTCTTTCTTTGGTACTGAACAAGTACTGACTCTGTTGCTTCTCACTATAAGAGGGATTCTACTTCTCGTTTTAGAATCTCCTCACGAGAATGGCATCTGAAGGTCCCCCAGGCTTTGGAGGGGGCAGGGAGGTAAATTAAAATTGCATAGCCAGAATGGATATTTAGTACCCCCTTGTCTGTTATTGCACTTCAGATGTGGAAAAATAGGGCTATGCAACCCCCCCAGAGGGTATGTGGGAATCGGCAGGTGGTGGCATCATTGCTTTGCAGCACTCAACCTCCCAAACATATCAATTAGCTGGGTGCTGGGATTGGATTGACTATATTGCCACCGGAGCTGCAAGGAAACAGGACTTCTCAACCCTCTGCCTCTTATAGGGCAGCTCATAAGGCTACTGATGGTAAAATTATTGAGCTGTTGGTCTAGGCTTGTATGACTGCCTGTGGAATTTTCTCTTCAGGGCAGGTATAAATATTCCCAGGGAGTGGAGGGTGCTCTTAGAGTATATAAGGACTCATCTGTCTTTTGATTTAAAAAGATGAGTTTTGTCAAAGGGCAAGTCCTCCATGGTGTCCTGGACCTTCCTGGAAACCCCAAAGTGCACAGTTGATACACAGCACATCACAATGGCAGTAGCCATTACCCTGCTGATTGAAAAGCGATCCGGTCAACCAACTGGCTTTTTTCAAGGAGAGACTGAAGTTGAGCTCTATCCTACTGTTCAAACTTGTCGATGAAATCCATGAATTTGGAATAGTTCAGGTACTCATACTTAGTCATCAGTACTTGGTAACTGGCTATTCAGAACTGAGGCCTAGTAGAAGTGAAGAACTTCCTTCCCAATAAATTGAGTCTTTTACCCTCTTTGTCAACCGGAGTAGATATAGGATGTTGCTATCTAGATCTCTTCATGGCAGATTGAGCAACCATAGTTAAGAGCATGATGAGAAAAGAGAAATACAACCTCTCTGGCTGGGACAAAATAGCATTTTCTGCCCTCTTAGGGCAAGTGGCTGGGGTATGCTGGACTATTCTAACTTGTTCCAGAATGCCTTCATTAACAGGAAGCACTATTCAGCTGGATCCAGAGGATTGGATGATGTCCAGTAATTTATGCTGAGGATCCTGAACTTCCTCAAGGGACATCTGTAGCTCACATGCAACCCTACATAACAGTTCTGGAATTGCTTGTGGTAATCAGGAAAGGGTGTATACGTGAAGTTACTGGACCAACTGCTTCATCTGGAGATTATGAGGACAGTCTCTCGGTACCAGTGGAGCTGGTGGATCCAGCTCATAATCTTCTTAAGAACATAAGAATGGCCATACTGGGTTAGACTAGTGGTCCATCTAGCCTGGTATCCTGTCTTCCGACAATGGCCAATGCCAGATGCTCCAGAAGGAATGAACAGAACAGGGCAATCTATCAAGTGATCCATCCTCTTTTGTCCAATCCCAGCTTCTGGCAGTCAGAGCTTTAGGGACACCCAGAATATGGGTTTGCATCCCTGAACATCTTGCCAATAGCAAGATGAATCCTCCATGAATTTATCTAATCCTTTTTTTGAACCCAGTTATAGTTTTGACCCTCACAACACCCCCTGGAAACAAGTTCCACAGGTTGACTGGACGTTATGTGAAGAACTGCTTCCTTATGTTTGTTTTTAAACCTGCTGCCTATTAATTTCATTGGGCAACCCCTGGTTCACGTGTAAATTGAAGGGATAAATAATACTCCCCATTCGCTTCCTCCACACCATTCATGATTTTATAGATCATCATATCCCCACGTAGCCGTCTCTTTTCCAAGCTGAACAGTCCCAGTCTTTTTAATCTGACCTCATATGGAAGCTGTTCCATACCTCTAATCATTTTTGTTGCCCTTTTCTGTACTTTTTCCTAATTCTCTCTCTCTTTCTCCTCCCTCCCCCCCACCAGAACTTCAAAATGTTGGCAATGTATTTCTATAGTGGCATGATGATATTTTTTGTCTTATCATCTGTTCCTTTTCTAATGGTTCCTAACATTCTTTTAGCCTTTTTGACTGCTGGTGCACACAGAGTAGATATTTTCAGAGAACTATCCACGATGACTCCAAGATCTCTTTCTTGAGTGGTAACAGCTAATTTAGACCCCATCTTTTTTATGTGTAGTTGGGATTATGTATTTTCCAATGTGCATTGCTTTGCACTCATCAACGTTGAACTCCATCTGCCATTTTGTTGTCCAGTCACCCAGTTCTGTGAGATCCCTTTGTAATTCTTTGCAGTCATCTTTGGACTTAACTATCTTGAGTAATTTTGTATCATCTGCAAACTTTGCCACATCACTGTTCTTTTTTCCAGATCATTTATGAATGTGTTGAACAGCACTGGTCCCAGCACTTGTCCTTGGAGGACCCCGCAATTTACCTCTCTTCACTGTGAAAACTGACCATTTATTCCTACACTTCCTTCCTTTTCCATGGGGTCAGAAAAAAACTCTGACTGTCCTCTCAGGCCTGATCTACACTGGAGGGGTGCGGGGGGGATATAACATAGCTGAATAACGTAGCTGAAGTCAACATACCTCTATCGAGGGATTGCTTGACTCCCTACCAGATCTTGTTGACTCTGCAGGTTAGTACAGGTCTCATGGTCCCCAGTATGGCCAGTAAGACAGGTCAAAAGGTGGTTGTGGAGGTCCCCATGGCATAGCATACCAACAGCTCCAATGCAGGTGCTGAGGTGGAGCTTGATTCCAGCCAGGTCCTGGTCCCCTGTCTGGGAAATTATGCCTCAGAGGAGGAAACATCAGTTCATCAGGTGGTTCAGAGTCTCCTCACAAAGAAAATGTTGATTCCGTATTCATCAGCAGTACTGGTGGCTCCCCTGGAGGGAAGCCATGGCTGGCCGATGGAATGGGAGACAGACTCCTCCCATAAAATACATCAAATGTGATGGAGACTGGGGATCCAGGAGAGCAAAAATATCATCAGGAGGGGTATAAGCCTTTGCTCTCATTAGAGTGGCAAGGGATCCTGTCCACTTGAACTGACGGAGCCAGAGTTGTTACAGTTTGTGCCACAGTTGAGTGAGGCAGAGCTCTACTGTTGGTGGCTGAGGCGCTCAATGGTTGCCTTTTATCGGTGCCATCAGTCCCCATTAAGGCTTAGTTGGTACTGGAGGCACGGTTCCCACCAGACAGCAGTCCAGTACCAATAGAGCCCTGGACTTGTACGCCTTCATGTGATGACCCTGAGACTTAGGGCATTCTAGGTCCTCAAGGGCTGTGCAGGAAAACTTGATGTAGGCAGAGTTGTATCTAACTTCTTTGAAGAGGATTTTGAAGCTTGGATGTTTATGGTAATGGTCTCTACCCTCCCAACAAGACCCCGATGCGGGATCTGTGAGAGTAGATTTCCCCTCTCCTAAGTCAGACCTCGTGGCAGAAGGCACACTCCTTGCTGAGCATAGCATGGTCTCGTGGCCTGGGTCTGACTGGCCTCATGGCTTTCTCCACTGAATGCTTGGTAAGGCAAAGTTCCCACCCCTCATGGGTATGGAAAGAATGGCAGATACTGCACTTTGCCACAAAGTGAACTTCCCCAAGGCAGTACAGTCAGCATTCATGATCATCACTGACTGAGATGGAGTGTTTGCAAGAAGCACAGATGTTGAAGTCCAGTCCCATAATGGGGAAAAGAGGGGAGCTAGTGAATTCCCTGGGATGAGTAATTTAACTATTGAACTATAAAATTTAGCCAGAAACTATAGGATAAAATCCTAAAACTATTTACAAAAACCATCTATATATGTATTTACAGATTGAAGAAGAAAGAAAGACAAAGCTCCAGACACTGGAGGTTCTGACCCAGGCCATCTGGTCATAAGAAGGAAATGGAGAGAGTCAGTCAGTCCGCTCCGCCCTTTATCTCTTTGGTCGGGTGCAAGAGGACAGTGAAGGCACATTCATGAACCCTGCTTTCAAGAATTCTCTGACTCTGGTCACATGCGTTCACAGTAGACTACAGATAGGGACCAGGACTCAGAGAACTACTGAATATTAATCCTCACTTCACTAAATATGTAGTTAGCTGTACAGAACTTGGTTTGGCTCTAAAAATATTTTTGACATTTTCATGTTATGCCTCTACACCATGACTATATTTATTCAGTGAAAACAAAGCTGTAAGAGTAGTGAGATAAGCTCCACAGTGGAAGAGAACTTCCTGCCTGGAGGCATTCTTTCCTGAGGCATTCATGTGTCCCTCAGAACGACAAGGCACAGCTTTCCCACTTCCCTGAGGAGTTTATATGGTCTGCAGGCTGCTCAGTTTAAACAGATCTATCCCAATGGAACTTCTAAATAGTACAGATTCCTTAACTTCTAAACAAGTCCTCCGTGGGAAAATAAGCAAAAATTAATATATAGACAGCAATTTAATGTGTGGAATGAACAAATGCAAATATAACTATATTTACCACAAAAAGTTGTATAGAAACACTGTACAAGTAAATGTAATAATAATACAAAAATTGAACAATAAATGTAAATAACTACTCTAGATCGGCAGAATGTAAGATCACAGTTCTTTTTTAAAAAGCTAGGTTTTTTTTGGAATATTGAGGGCAAAATGTACACTGTCACTTTAATGCACATTCAACACTGATTAAGTGGATAATTAGCTAAAAGATAATCCTCTCTTCCTTCTCATAAAAAATCTTAAACTTTTACGATATCATAATCAAAAAGTTATACTTTACACTTATTCCTCAAAGTGAGAATATTTATGAAAGGCCAATAAAACATATAAATTATGGTAAGTAGGTAGAGTAGCAGAAGGGCTCAATTCCACATGTTCAACAACTGACTAACACTAATTAGCTCTGGTATGGTTCAAAAATTTAGTCTTACTTGGAAATTGCTCCTGTTTATGAGAGCGTTTTTTTCAAGTTTTGAAGCCTAATCTAAGGCTTGGTCTTCAGTGAGGCTTTTGAGCAAGCATTATTTTACTTTTGTTTTATGTTCAGATTAGTTGGATTGGATGTCTTAAACCTACAATTACTACAAAGGAAAAGACTGTTTATAAGTTAGTTTTGAGTTGTGTATGTTTTCACTAATTAAGTGTAGAGTGGAAAGGTATGTTTGTTATAAAAGCCCCATAAAATAAGAAAAATAATACAATGCATTCTTACAAAATTTGAGGTGATATTTAAGCAACTGTATCTGAAGGCAGGATTGAGCTTCAGAATTAGTACAATGGAAATTAGGTTCTTTCCACTGGCTAAATGCTTAAAATGAATACATAAAGGCAGAAAAGCAAGAGCAAATACGAAAGAAAGAACCTCGATTCTACAAGACCAATCTCACGAACAACCAGCTATACAAACCATTCTTCCTAAAAAGCGGGGGTCAGGGGAAACCACATAACAAAAGTGATATTAATGAAGAAGTCGACATCCCTTCATATTCTGATGTCTTTAATGTACTGGAAATTGCTTTGCAGTAGTTTGAAGGACAAGAAGAAAGAGATGAAGTGCACCATACTACAATTTATGCACCTTACCTACTGTGATTTTGAGATGATAAATTTTATGAACTTTTTGGTTTTATGAACTACTTAATCCCCAATTAGTTTGTAACACAGGGGTTCTACTATGCATATAATAACTATTGGTTTGTAGAAAAGACTATTTGGAATCTCTTTTATTACATCTAATCTTATTTAATATAAGTACAAGGGATATATTATAAGTACTGGATGCAATTAAAAGACATGATATTTATAAGTGTTTTAGGGATAGCATGTCTGATATTACCTGGCTATTTATATTCTCAAAATCACAAATTATCCTCCAATTATTTTTTTTCAGACAGCCTAATATGCACAATAAACCAGTGATCTTAGCAGGCACTGCTAGACAACAACATAATTCTAAGGAACTTGCAAAACAGCAATACTTATACTATTAAACAACATAATCAATGAATTTGTAAATGTGTCTCTTTGTGTTAGTATCATGAGGATAAAAACAATCATTGCATTTAATACACAGAGAGCCAAATTTTCAGAACTGGCCACTTAATCCTGTTAAAAATATTTACTGACACATACATCTGTACTCCAAAAACAGGGATTTAAACACACACCTTTTGCATGCAAATTTCACAGAAGCAATTTATACAGCCGATTTTGAAAATGTAGCCTCCAGTATGAAAAAGATTTTTAAAAAGGCAATTAAAGAGCCACTAGAAAGAGAAAGAACATTTCCAGCTAGAAGCCTTTTAAAAGGTTCATACCTTAAAACAAGTTTTCTCACTGGAATATCATAAGCTCTAATGATGTTCACTAAAAGATTTATGTCTCCATCTGATAGATTCTGTGCTGTAACTTTCTTCCTTTCCTTTCTTCTTGGCTTTAGTGGTCGCTTTGGCTCCGCCAGTTTAAAAAGACTGAGTCCTAAATTACTAGAAATCATAAGAGAGAGTTTTAGTCTTTTCTACTCAGGATCCAGAGTTCTAATTCTCTCTTGACACATACACAAAACTATGCACTTACAAGAAAGAGAAATATATACTCTTGGTGCCATTTATTGTGAAATATGTTTAATTGTTTATTAGCACAGAAACGGCATTTTGTATTTTATAAATTTTTAACAAAACGTACCGAAGAATTATATCATAACTAAGTGAGAATATGAAATAAAATTAATTTAAAAACTTTAAAACGGATCTAACCTACTATAATTATATAAACAAGATGCCTATTAGATGACATTATCCAATGTATGTAATACACCAAAAAAATCAAAGCCCAGAACTATCTATGACAAACTGCAGGCTACAAAGGGGAAACAGAAATTAATGTGCCATGACATACCCTGGGTCATCAGAACTTATAACACAAGGCAAAGCAGAATAAAAAGAAAAACAGGAAAAGAATAAAAACAGATGTGTGAAAAAACATACATTAATGATTCTAACTGTACAAACATATTTTAATTATAGAAAGCATTCCAGAACCAATTTTAAAAAGTCTAAACTGCTAGCCAAGGTCAACTTCTCATTATATGCAACTAAGAAAGTGCATTATTCTTGTAAAAACAGTATAAAAAGGCGAATTACTTTTTTTAAACAGGAAAATTCACTAACATATTTTAACATATTTCCCATGTTCCAGAGTATTGTGCGTATTTTAAATCTATTAATAATATAATCTGATTAGCAAACAATGCTCAGTACAAATCAGTATTAATCATGTGGAAATCAGTATCAGTCAAGCTAATTTCATTTTAAACAAATTGGGAAATTAACTATAAATGTTATTTCTCATTCTGCAACATGAAAGTATTGAACCAAAAAGAATGGTTTCTTTGTTGAAAAGCAGCAAGTCTCTGTTTTGCCAGCAGATGGGACTACTTAGGTTTATATTGTTGAATCAAAATAGAATCATAGAATCATAGAATATCAGGGTTGGAAGGGACCCCAGAAGGTCATCTAGTCCAACCCCCTGCTCAAAGCAGGACCAATTCCCAGTTAAATCATCCCAGCCAGGGCTTTGTCAAGCCTGACCTTAAAAACCTCTAAGGAAGGAGATTCTACCACCTCCCTAGGTAACGCATTCCAGTGTTTCACCACCCTCTTAGTGAAAAAGTTTTTCCTAATATCCAATCTAAACCTCCCCCACTGCAACTTGAGACCATTACTCCTCGTTCCGTCATCTGCTACCATTGAGAACAGTCTAGAGCCATCCTCTTTAGAACCCCCTTTCAGGTAGTTGAAAGCAGCTATCAAATCCCCCCTCATTCTTCTCTTCTGCAGGCTAAACAATCCCAGCTCCCTCAGCCTCTCCTCATAACTCATGTGTTCCAGTCCCCTAATCATTTTTGTTGCCCTTCGCTGGACTCTCTCCAATTTATCCACATCCTTCTTGAAGTGTGGGGCCCAAAACTGGACACAGTACTCCAGATGAGGCCTCACCAATGTCGAATAGAGGGGAACGATCACGTCCCTCGATCTGCTCGCTATGCCCCTACTTATACATCCCAAAATGCCATTGGCCTTCTTGGCAACAAGGGCACACTGCTGACTCATATCCAGCTTCTCGTCCACTGTCACCCCTAGGTCCTTTTCTGCAGAACTGCTGCCTAGCCATTCGGTCCCTAGTCTGTAGCTGTGCATTGGGTTCTTCCGTCCTAAGTGCAGGACCCTGCACTTATCCTTATTGAACCTCATCAGATTCCTTTTGGCCCAATCTTCCAATTGGTCTAGGTCCTTCTGTATCCTATCCCTCCCCTCCAGCGTATCTACCACTCCTCCCAGTTTAGTATCTTATATAATATAAGATATATATCTTATATCTTAAATAATATCTTAAGGGCACAATGGTGCAGTAAACAAAGCTTTCTAGTAGCAAAGAAATGAAAATCTCATTCATTATCTATCTGCTTAAACAGATTTAAAACAAACAAACGCTAGTTAATGTCATTTATGTGTTGGTGATGCAGAGTAAGGACTTGCCTACACTACTGCGCGGGGTCGATCTAAGATACGCAATTTCAGCTACGTGAATAACGTAGCTGAAGTCGACGTACTTAGATCTACTTACCGCGGTGTCTTCATTGCGGTAAGTCGACAGCTGACGCTCTCCCATCAACTCCGCTTGTGCTTTGCATTCTGGTGGAGTACCAGAGTCGATGGGAGAGCGCTCAGTGGTCGATTTACCATGTTTGTACTAGACGCGATAAATCGACCCCTGCTGGATTGATCCGGCAGGTAGCATAGACAAGCCCAAAGACTTGAAATACCAGAGGCATGGAAACATAGTACAAAAAGTCAAAGTCACAAGCAAACAAATACAGCAAACAAATACATATATAATATTCTGGCAAGAAAGGAGAAGAGGTTTCAAAGATGAAAAATATGTTTCAGCAGAAGTAGAGAGACATATGGGAAGTGCCCAGCAGCAAGGTGTCAAGCCAAATGTAAAGCACAGGGTAAACAAAAATGCACTTTTTAAAATTATTTCATGCTATTTGCAGGGCATTTCCTTGTGTCTTTCCTCGAAGCTATCCCTCCACATCCTGTTCACAATTCTCTTTTCCCTCTGATCTGTTCGCTCATTTCTCAAAATGCCTTAGAATTGTGCAGCAAGAAAGGTTAGAAGTCTAAACTGCAACTTCTTCAGGATCAGTTTTTTTACTTGTCTGTGTTTCAAACTTTAAGTCCAAGATCAAGATCATAACAACATTATGTTAACTTATATTTTTACCTCCTTTCATCCAGAAAGGACTCAGTAGCTATATTTATATATGCACATATAGATGCCTATTTATTATTGTTTTTCAAGCACATTACAACATTGGTAGGTGCCTCACAAAGTAAATAAAAACCGGGCCCCAGCCCCAAAGAGCATACCATGTAAATTAAACATGACAGAATATGTGAGGATCGTAACTTAATTAAAAGGGGGCTGAAGTACACAGAAAGCACGTGCGGGACACTGCTAACATGGCACAGTATTCCTTTTTATTTGTTCAGTTTTTTTGTTGCCTTTCTTTCCCCTAGACATTTCTTGTAGATATGAGGGCTGAAGTGACTTTTTTGGAGGGAACTAAAGAAGATGAGGAAAGTTGCAATGAACAGGGCTGCAGAGGGCATTCCAAGCATTGGGAGCAGCACAAACAAAGAAAGTGAGATGATCTTAGGGAAGGAGATGAAAGAAGCACCAAGGCGAACATCAGTGGTGGAGTGGACAGCGTAGTGACATGTGCACAGCGTACTCTAGGAAGCCATTAAAAGAATACAAAAATTATATAGATATAGTATACATATGTACTTATCCATACATACTCAGATATACATTTTATATATGTTCCCACAGATACATACACATATGCACATATTACAGGAACTATTTCATCCATCAGCACAGTAAAGCTACGTCTGGATGAAACATAGCAGCTGTTCAATACTTCACAGCAAAATTACAGACCAGTATACAACAGGAAGCAAAGAACATAATATCCAGCAGAAACTACATTGGGATTGAAAATGTCTACTCTGCAAATCATCAGGATTGTGTTTTTATATTTATAGCTTTCCTTTTAGAAGCAAAGACAAAGAACTACTAACACCTCCTACACACACACACACACACACGCAAAATGAAGCAAGCAAGCCAAGCCTACTAGAACCCGGGAGAGGTGAAGAGCAGAATTCATTTTGATATCTTCTATGGAAAATATTAAGTGAATCTAATTTACTGGATTTAGCAATTGATGATACTCAACCAATTCCCGTTATATATAAACAGATTTAAGTTTCATCTGAAACAATGCAATTCCAGCCTCACAGTCCCCCCCGACACCATGCTGAGACATTTGCTCAGCACTGATTCAGTGGGAAGAGTGCTGACTATTGAACCACCAAAGCCACCACATTTGGGTCTTACTTGGAGTCAGTCATTCAGGTACATACTAAGCTGGACTCTCCTTAAGCTTATGAGGTCAGATCAGAAACTGGAGTAATATGGCAGCATATAAATAAAGGTTACTGTGAATGAATACTTCTGCTGAAAATAGCATATGACCTTAAAACATTTATGATGCAGTTTTATTGCAGTTATTTAAACACTTGTGTATTTTGGCACAGATGAGCATGATGCTTACAGAATAATATAGCATTATGCTAAATTTAAAACATTAACAAACAGGGAGTACAACACTAAATTTTTGTGGTAAAGAAATAATTATGAGCCTAGAAATAAGGATAGTTTAAAATTAGTTATTTTAATTATTTTAGATATGATAAAAACGTTTTTCCCTTACCCAAGACTAGGAACCTCCTCTTCATTTACCAGGTCAGAAAGAAGGAAATGATGCTTTGCTGTTAGAAACCGGTTTATCACTGATTCTCTAACCTGGAAACACAACCAATTGTATGTCTTACTCAAATTCACTGAAAATACGTGTGGTTCAATTTATTAAAAAGATTAATTATTTTTCTTAACGCCCCATCATAAACAAAAAGGGGCATGTTCAGGGATTCTTGACTCCCTTTCCATAGATACTTCCTCAGCACAAAATACTACCCCATTCTAGAGTAACTGACTCCTCTAGAAGCAGTCTTGGTAGTTGTCCCACACTAAAGAGCCTGGATCAAGAATCAGTACATCTGGTAAAGGGAAATGGAAAAAATAAGAGAGAAATTCTCTGAACACGCACTCTTTGTCTTTCCAGATTCAAGTGGAGAAGAGTCCACACTACAAACTCAACATAACTGGCACTAATTGACAATTTTTTTGGATACCTTAAAGAGTCAAAGTGAGGGTTAAAACACATTGATGAAACAGTGTGAAGAAGCTTGCACTCCTCCTATCTATACTATATCAATTCTGTGGTGAAATAGAGCACTTCAGATTCCAGGACTGTTAATGGGGTCCCTTTTCAAGCACTATATTTGCAAGAAAATATATAGTTTAGGGCTATTGATTAATCAGAGTAAACTCACGTGATTAACTAAAAATATTAATCGCAATTAAAAAAATTAATCACGATTAATCACAGTTTTAACTGCACTATTAAACAATAGAATACCAATTTATATTTATTAAATATATTTTTTTAAATATAAATATATTTTTAAATATATTGATTTCAATTACAACACAGAATATAAAGTGTACAGTGCTTAATTTATATTATTATTTTTTATTACAAATACTTGCACTGTAAAAATGATAAATAAAAGAAACAGTGTTTTTCAATTTACCTCATACAAGTACTGTGACATAATCTCTATCTTAAAATGCAATTTACAAATGTAGATTTTTTTGGTTACAAAACTGCATTCAAAAATAAAACTATATAAAACTTTAGCGCCTACAAGTCCACTCAGTCCTACTTTTCGTTCAGCCCATCGCTAAGACAAGCAAGTCTGTTTACATTTACGGGAGATAATGCTGTCCGCTTCTTATTTACAATGTCACCTGAAAGTAAGAACAGGTGTTCACATGGCACTTTTGTAGCCGGCACAGCAAGGTATTTACTTGCCAGATATGCTAAACATTCGTATGCCCCTTTATGCTTTGGCCACCATTCCAAAGGACCTGCTTCCATGCTGACGACGCTTGTTAAAAAAATAACGTGTTCATTGAATTTGTGACTGAACTACTTTGGGGAGAATTGTAGGTCTCTAGCTCTTTTTTACCCACATTCTGCCATATATTTCATATTACAGCAGTCTCAGATAATGACCCAGCACATCTTTTTTCAGCAAATCTGAAAAAGCGCAAAGAAGGTACCAATGTGAGATTTCTGAAGATAGCTACAGAGCTCAACCTAATGTTTAAGAATCTGAAGTGCCTTCCAAAATCTGAGAGGGACAAGGTGTGGAGCTTGCTTTCAGAAGTCTTAAATGAGCAACACTCCGATGTGGAAACTACAGAACCCGAACCACCAAAAAAGAAAATCAACCTTCAGCTGGTGGCATCTGATTCGGATTATGAAAATGAACATGTGTTGATCAAAATTGTTTTGGATCGTTATTGAGCAGAACCCGTTATCAGTATGGAAGCATGTCATCTGGAATGGTGGTTGAAGCATGAAGGAACGTATGAAACTTTAGGGCATCTAGCACATAAATATCTTGCAACGCCAGCTACAACAGTGCCATGCGAACATCTGGTCTCAATTTCAGATGCATTGTAAACAAGAAGCAGGCAGCATTATTATCTGCAAATGTAAACAAACTTGTTTGTCTGAGCGATTGGCTGAACAAGAAATAGGACTGAATGGACTTGTAGGCTCTAAAGTTTTACATTGTTTTATTTTTGAATTGAATGCAGCTATTTTTTTTTTACATAATTCTACACCTGTAAGTTTAACTTTCGTGATAAAGAGATTGCACCATAGTACTTGTATTAGGTGAACTGAAAAATACTATTTCTTTGGTTTTTTACAGTGCAAAATTTGTAATAAAAATAAACATAAAGTGAGCACTGTACACTTTGTATTGTGTTGTAATTGAAATCAATATATTTGAAAATGTAGAAAACATCCAAAAATATTTAAACAAACGGTATTCTATTATTAACAGTGTGATTAATCGCGATTAATTTTTTTAATCGCTTGACAGCCCTAATGTAGTTTAAAACTCCTAATTCTTTCAATTTCCAGTGGAACAAACATTCCTGTGCTAACAGAGGGAAGCAGAAGAATGGAAGGTGTTTTCTTGGAGGGTGGAGAGAGAGAGAGAGAGGGAGAGAGAGAGAGAGAGACTAATTAGTATAAAGTGCAGCTTAAAAATTGTATTAATAATTAACAATTTGAGGGAGTCTGCAATATTTTCTTACTATAATTTTACACCTAATCCCTTCCTGCGAACAGCCTTATATCTTTGTATTACAGTGACTGCTTTATAGTATTAATACAATACTAAATAGTTTCATCTAACAGGTCTCCCCATTTCTATTACTTTCAAAAGTTTTGAATTAAGCCATAAAAACTCTCTCTGGGCAGAAACTATAGCTATCCAAAGGACTCTGCTTTAGATCAATTTCTCAAATGTCATTTGTGATTACATCTGCAACTTTTGACATAAAAATGCAGTAAAAATGTGGTGCTTGGATTTTACTTGAAAAATTCAACACTGGTTCTCCACTTGTGAGGTAACTCCCCTCTCTTCATGTGTCAGTATATTTATGCCTGCATCTGTAATTTTCACTCCATGCATCTGAAGAAGTGTGCTCTTTACCCACGAAAGCTTATGCCCAAATAAAGCTGTTAGTCTTTAAGGTGCCACCGGACTACTTGTTTTTGTGGATACAGATTAACACAGCTATCTCTTGATACTTAAATAGAGTAGTAACAAACAAATAGTAAGAAAGATCAGTACTGACTCTTTTTGCATCTCTCACCTTCTGGAGATACTTGGCAACTAAAGCTCTGTGCGCATCTAGGTGATCCTTGCTGTCAATTACATCCCTCTCACGGAGCCTTTTCTCATAGTTCTAAGGGTAAATACAAAAATTAAGTTTGTGATTTGATGTTCCTTCTAGTGTATTAGGTCACATAAGGAAATGGTAATCATTTTATTAACATAAACATATAGGATCAAAGTAAACCAATTTAAATGTTAGATGTTAGGAGGTACTTTTTTAATGCAGTATGTAGCAATTCAGTTGCACATCCCAGTAATATAGACGGCAGTCATGTGGCTTTAACTACAACAAATAGCTTTCAAAATTTCCTTTTATCCTTTTCTTTATAAGGCCGAACTTTGATTTTTTGGCAGCTACAGTATGGAAGACCCTCTATCATCACACCGGTGATGCACTGGGCCTTCCTGGGAAGAAGGGCATGAGCCAAATGTATTCAAAGTTTTATTATGTATTACAGTCAATGGAGTTTCTGTAGAACCCACAGACTACAAGGAACCATACTGGTCGCAAATTTTTTTTTAGATTAATTATTCAGACTTTCTATTCTGTTTTTGAAAAATGAATAAACATAGCAAAAGGGAAAGAAAGAGAAATAGACAAAATGGCATGAAGGCCTAATAAAACATTTGTGATGTATAGAATCAGGGAAATTTAGAAATGAAGGTTACTCACCTGCAAGATGCACTCTGCATAACACTCATGGGGATGTGGCGATGGTGTAGCTGACAGTGGATTATTTCATAGCAATGCCTATCAGAGCACTCTCCTGCCCCTCTTCTTCCTGCACTTTCCAAGGGCGAGGGCATAGAAGAGGGCTTGATACTTCGGCTGTCTCAGTTCCTTCCACAGCATCTTCAGGTCCGAAATTGTAATCAGGACTCTGAGGAAACTGGGAGGGGAATGAAAGTCCATCTCAGAGAATATTGGCTACATGTAAGTAACCTTCATTTCTTCTTCAGATGGCCTTTGCAATTCCCATTAATGGGATAGCTTGATAAGCAGTGCTGTCATCTGAAGAGGGTGGGATATGGCATCCTAATTAACTCAACTGGGATGCTAGATATAGCGCATAATGTTTTGTAAATGCATAAACAGAGCTCCATTTAACAGCTCTGCAAATTTCTACAATGGGAATACACCTAAGGCATGCCAAGGAGGCCACTGTGAAAGATGTTATGAACACATGGAATATTCAAAGACCATTATATTGACTTTATGGTATACATATCACTAGGGGCTAACTCACAGTTGTATTCCTGGTTCCATGGGGAGTTACAGGGCTTTTTGCAGGAGCTAAAATAACTAGGGGGTAATTAATGCAAATCCCTAAGGCAGGTAAAAAGCCTGGGAAAGTTTTGCCCCCTGGGGGTAATTGCATATGCTGTTTGACCTGGTTTAAGAGGCCTGACAAACAGAACTATAAACGGTCTAAAGCAGTCAGTCAGATGTAGGGAGAATGGTCATTTTCACCTAGTCAAAGAACTGACATGAAACTGTGACCAAGAGATACAGACACTGTGGAAAGGGCTGGAAAAACTTTAATCCTACCAGTGTCCCCATGTGGAAGATGGGTAACTGCCTTGTAAGAGAAGATTACTCATCCTGTGCAATAACAGAGATTCTTTGAGATGGGTGTCCCTGTGAGTGCGCCACATTAGATGAATCTGCGTTCCTGCTCCTGCAATTGAAGAATTTCAGTAGCAGTGCCTGGTTGGTTGGCACATGCACTGTCCTGGTCTCAGGCCTCCTCTGGCGGTTACACAGCGCTGTGTGACCAAACCCTCCTCAGTTCCTTCTCTATCGCAGAGTCCCTAGCAGAAAACTCTGAAGTAGAGGGGACGAAGGAGGGTAGTGGCACACCCACAAGGACAACCATCTCGAATAACCTCAGTTACTGCACAGAGTAACCTTCTCTTCTTCTTCGAGGACGGTCACTGTGAGTGTTCCACTTTAGGTGACTGTAGAGCAGTCCCCCTCAGCGGGAGGAAGGTGTTTCAGAATTGTATTTGTGGCACATGGTAAAACCGTCAGTCCAAGCAGAGCATCTGATGTCGAGTCCTGCTATATTGCATGGTGCTCTGAGAACAGGTGGGCTGACGCCCAGGTTGCAGCTTTGCAGATGTCCATGATGGGTACATTGTTGAGAAAGGCTGTTAATGTAGAAATCGATCTGGTAGAGTGTGTGAGGGTCCACAGTGATGGTTGTAGTTATTGCTGATGGTAGCAAAGGTCAATGCACCCAGAGATCCATTTCGAGTGCCTTTGCTTGGATATGGCGGCTCCTTTAGAACCTTCTGTGATAGAAATAACTTTAGTGACCTTCTGAAGGGTTTAGTCCTTTCAATGTAAAATGCTAGTGCCCTTCTGACGTCCAGCGTGCGAACATCGTTTCTCGTCTGTTCCCATGAGGTTTTGGGAAGAACGATGGGAGATGTATGGGCTGGTTATCAGCATGGAAGCATATGGGCTGGTTCAAGTGGAACAAGGAAGCTATTTTAGGTATAATAGAATAAATTTTGTGTATGTGGGAGTGCCATGAGAGCCTCAAGTTCTCCTACTCGTCACGTGGATGTGATAGCAATGAGAAAGGCCACCTTCATCGACAGATGGAGAAGTGAACACATCATCAAGCATTCAAACGGGGGCCTAGTAAGGCATCGTAGCACTAAATTAAGGTCCCATGGTGGAGTAGGGGCTTATATTTCAGGATAAAGGATACAAATACCTATGAGAAATCATTTAGTGGGAGGGTGGGCAAGACTGAGAACATATCAACTTTGTGATAGAAAGCTGTGATTGACGTGAGGTGTACTTTGATCATGCTCATTGGCAGATCCGATTTCTTAAATTCTAGTATATAATCTAATACCATTGGTAAAGGAGAGGTAGTTGCCATTGTTTGTCTATTGTGGCACCATATGTGGAATCTCTTCGATTTGTGCAGGTAAGTATATCATTTAGTAGACCTTCTGCAGTTTAACAGTATGGTCCTTACCTCCTCTGAACAGCTCATTTCATTGCCCTGAAACCATGGGGTAGCCATGCCTTTAGATGGAGTATTTCCAGGTGCAGATGGTATAACTAGCCTGCATCCTGAGACAGGAGATGTGGAAGAAGAGGAAGAGGGCATGGTGGGCATACCGCCATCTTCAACAGGTAAGGGAACCATGTTTATCTGGGCCACATGAGTCTGGATTTCTCAGTCCATATCTTGTGTATAACCCTGGGTAAGAGAGGGGTTGGGGAAAAGGTATACAGTAAAGGTGCATCACATTTGAGGACAAAAGCATTGCCTAGAGATTGGGGTCTGCTCTTGAGCAGAACTGTGGGCACTTGGTGCTCTGGGTTGTCATGTCAGTCAGGAAACCCCAGTGTTTGAACATCCTCTGTAGTACCTTAGTGTTTATCTCCTACTCGTGGTCCTGAGAGAATTTTCTGTTCAATGCATCCGCAGTGGTGTTTTGGAATCCTGGTAGGCAGGATGCTGAGATATTGATGTTGTGGTGGATGCATCAGTTCCATAATCACATCATGTCTGTGCACAGAGATCAAGCAAAGTTGTCTATCAACACTTATGGTCTTGTTTCCTGATCATGGGCAAAAAGTTTGAGCATGCGTTGCACACTGCTCGTCGTTCTAGTAGGTTTATGTGCATTGTTGATTCTGAAGGGGACCACCTGCTCTAGACTGTGTGGTTTGCAAGTGCACTGCCCCCCCAACCTAGCAGAGAAGTATCATCGCTGGAGAAGTCTGGGAGAAGGGAACTTTTGCACAAAGGTTGTGTGGTTGAGTCCACCACAGTAGAGTTTTTTTTTTACTTTGACTGGCATCCTAAGGCACTTGTTTATACTGTGTCTGTGTGGAATATGTACAATCCTGAGTGAACCTTGAATGCTGCGCATGTGTAGCCTGGAATGCTTCATGACAAATGTTGTTGCTGACATATGGTCTAACAGTTGGAGGAAGGCCGTGGAGGATGTCGGCGGGCTGGTTTGTGTTGTAGAGATGAGATTGACTAGTCTGACAAACCTGTGTGGTGGGAAAGAGGCTGTGGCCTCCAGTGAATTGAGGTAAGCCCCGATGAATTCTAGTCTCTATACAGGTGTGAGCGTTGATTTTTGCTCGTTTATCTATGGGCCCACCTGTGTAGAGAGAGCTATTGCCTTTTGGGTAGCTCCTATGGCCTCTTCTTGGGTGGAGATTTTGAGAAAGCAATCACCCAGATAGGGGAATACTATGACTCCTTTTCTGCAGAGGTGAGCCACCACTACCATAAGAATTTTTGAGAACATCTGTGGAGCCCTAGACAGGCAGAAAGGGAGTACTTTATATTCTAATGATTTTATCCCAGAACAAACTGGAGAAACTTCCTGGGTGAATGGTGCATCGTAATGTGAAATTATGCATCCTGGAGGTCGAGCACCAAGAACCAGTCCCTTTTTTCTAGTGCTGGGATTATCGTTGCGAGCGTGACCATCCTGGATCATTGAGTCTTGGTGAATTTGTTGAGTTTCCTTAGGTCAAGAATGGACCTCCATCCTCCATTTTTTTCTGGATTAAGAAATAATGGAAGCAGAAGCCCTTCCCTCTGTGTTGTGTTGGTACTGGCTTCTACGACACCCAGCTGCAGGAGATGGTTTACTTCCTGTTGTAGTAGGTGCACAAGAGAAGGGTCCTTGAAGAGGGACAGAGAGGGAGAGTGGGTGGGGAGGGTAGAGATAAATTGGATTGAATAGTCAGTCTCAATGATTTCTAGTACCCATTTCTCTGACGTGATGGCCTGTCGTGTTGGGTGGAATAGAGTCAGGTGGTCTCCAAAAGGATGGGAAGTTGCAGATGGTTCCAGCATTTGAAAATGCGGGATGCATCTTCGGTCCTCGACCAAGCCCTTAAAGCTGCTGTTGAGAGCGGGGTTGCTGAGATGTTGATGACTGAGAGGTAGTGGTTTCCATTTTGTAGGCCTCTATGTTTTTGTGGGTCATATTGCCTCTGTGGTTGTGTGTACGGCGCAGAACTTGTTCTTTGTGCCAAGCAGTATTTCCCCTGTTCTTTCTTTGTGTAGGCATATAGATGCCTAAGGATTGAAGAGTCACCCTGGAGTCTTTTAGTGTGTGGAGCAACTCATCTGTCTTAGCTGGGAACAACTTTGGTCCCTTGAATGGGAGATCCTCTGTAGTGGACTGTACCTCTTTGGGGAACCCAGAGAGGTGGAGCCAGGAAGCTCACCACTTGACTATGGCCATGGCGATGGACTGTGCCGCTGTGTCTGCTGAATCCAGTGAGGCTTGTAAGGCTGATCGACAGGGTGAATTTGATTTAAATCACTAGTCAGAAAGACTCGATTTACTCATGGATTTCAACATAAAAGTCCATTCTTGTTGGTTGTTATAACCTTAATACATATTCTTCACAACTCAGAGATAGATGTAGGTTTCATTTTTAGAAGGTAAACAGTATACATTTTAAAAGTGATTTATTTTGAAAATTTTTCAGATTAGTTTTACAGCTATATCAGAAAATGAATGATTGTTTCGTTATTTCATTTACCAAAGGCAACTGAAGCAGATAGTTCCCCTCCAAATGACTTCATAAAGATCTCCAATTCAACAGGTTAATCATTAATATTTGGAGGATTTTCTTGCCATGTGGTATTAGGAGGAGAACATCACCAGACAGACAGTTAAATTATGTTATTTAACTAAAACAACAACGTTACATGTTCTGGATTTTTTCCTTCAACAACAAACGTATAATATTTTAACAAAACAAGCATATGAATTTTTGAATTTAGTTAAACATTATAGTTTTTTTAAAATCAGGTTTGTTTTTGTTAAAATTGTTAACTAAAATAGTTAAAAGAAATTAAAAAAAAATTAAATTGACTAGGTCAGCCAGGTCAACACGAGAAACTTAAAATATTGGCTTCTGCAACTAACTCAAGTCGTTATTTTTCACCTCTATATATTATTTATTTATTTGTTTATTTTAAAACATTTTTGCTGCTAACAAGCATGTTATCTCTGGAGACACAAATCCACAGTTTGAGAACTGCAAAACTAAGCATATTCTAGACTGAGCACTGAGTCCCATTGGGTAGACAGAAAGATTAATTTAAATAATCTACTATACAGAAGCCCCTGGAACCCCATAAGATTGGGGATCCCTAATTCATGAACTATTGGAACTCATTTACAAAATATTGTCTCATACTATAGAATTAGAATTTATAATCCCTATTCCATGATGAGATATCTTTGAGCTATAATGTATATTAATTAAAACTATCTTTAGATAGGTTTTTTCCTCAAAAAGCATCAACAAATCAGATTTAAATTAAAAAAATCCGATTTTTTAAAAAATCATTGATTTTTATCCACCCTGCTGTTCGAGCTAGAAGATGGCCCTCCAAGACGACTGCTTTAAATTGCTTTTTTTTGTCCACAGGGAGATAATCAATAAATTCAGACATCTATGAATAATTGGAGTGGTTGTATTTGGCCATTAGTACCTCATAATTGGTGATCCTTAACTGTAGGGTCACTGATGAGTAGGCCTTATGCCCGAAGAGGTCTAATCGTTTCCAGTCCCTATCATATGGAGTGGATCTGGAGTGATGTTCTCTGTCCCATTCATTCAAGGCACCTAACCACCAGAACATTTGGTGTGGGGGGGCTAAAACAAACATTTCATTGCCTTGGGAGGCATGTAATATTTTTTTGTCTGCTCTTTTACAAGTGGATGGAATTGTAGCTGGGTTCTAGCAGATGGTTTTGGGTGGGTCCATAAGTGCCTCATGTATTGGGAGAGCAATCTTGGATGAAGTTGAGGTTTGTACAATGTCCAACAACTTGTGTCAAGATTCTGCAACTTCTTCTGGTGGTATTTCTAGTGAGTCTGCAATCCTCTTAAACACCTTTTGGGATGGTTTAAAATCATCACCCATCGTGGATGGTGGGAGCACGATGGTTTCATCCCAAGGAAAGGAGGAAAAATTGGTAGCTGGGGTGACCTCCTCATCAGAAGTCCCTTCCAGTCTTTTGGATGGCTCTTTTGGGAGTTCAGAGGATCTGAGTATTTAGGGCAACGGGGAATGTCTTGACCTCTCCCTGTGGGTACTGGGAAGCTTAGAATAGTGGTATATGCGTATACTTTGTCATCTTGGATGTGCTCTCACCACAGATAGACAATCTGTAAATATGTGAAAACCAGAAGAAAGGCAAAAGGAAAGGATCACGTACTGACAGTATCTTCCCCACAAGGAAGTGAAGGGATTTGTGATGTGAAGCAAAGTAGAAATATGCGCCATGCAAACTGAGATCACCTCACAATCTTTAATGTATTTATCCTCCCAGGACCCATGCTAGATAGGGCAGTGCTGTTATCCCCATCATATAGATGAGGGAACTGAAGCACAGACACTCTAAAGGCTGAGGCTTTTCTTTTACTACCCTTACCAATGGGGATGCTGGTATTTGCACAACCTTTGGATCTGAATCTATCTGCACAGCCAAGTGATTTATTTAGCATGTGCATAGTCCTCTAGCCAAGCAATGGCATCTTCAGTGGTGTGATGCAGTTCTTCTAGGCCACCTAGTCAGCAGGCATTCATCAACCATGTGCGTTATCGTCTATGTTGCACCGCAGTTGCACAAAGGGCTGTCACAAAGGCACCTACGATACTGGTTGGCTCCACATAGACCTTCCCGGTCCAGAACCTGTTCAACAGGGACCATCGTCCATGGGGCAGGTCAAAACCAGGTGGGAAAATTGTGGCGTCAGCGACAAGGGACTGGAGCCAAGTGATGTACCTGGGCATCTACCATTATAGCACATGCTGATAGCACTGCGGAATCGGAACCGATATCTGGAACAGCTACTTTCAGTACATCAAGGACATGAGCCCTTCTCTAGAGATTTACCCAGTGCTGTGGCCTTAATTTTTGACGTAGATTCTGAGGGGGTTTTCAGAACCAAGCATGAGGGAACTGAAAGGGACCAAAAGCAGTGCTTGACTCTGCTAACAGGAGCTGTATCTCACACCTGTATCCAGAAGGAGAGATGACAGATTTGAAGATGTGCTCCTACTAGGACTGGTTGCAGATCATGAGACTGTCCTTCCCCCAACCAAGCCAGACACCTTGTATGCCAGTCTGAAGTGGGGAATACAGAAGGACAAGAAGCACACCTCTTAAATCCTGGCTTCTACCTCTTTAGATCCACCATAGGATCTGTAAGTCAGTACCGAGGTATGGGAACAAATAAAAGAAATAACATTTATAAATAAAATAAAGCTAAATTTTCTAATGCTAATGTTAACTAATTAAGAAATCTAACTAAGGCACAGTGTCTTTGAAGAGGTTGGGTCCAGGCTGGATCAGCCTGGAGAGGTTCCTGGTCCACCTGCTGACACATTTGGAAGGAACTGAGGTGGCTGGAGTGCAACAAACCCTTTTATAGCCTCATCATCAGAATGTCCAGTAAAAGTAAAAGGAGGGGCAGGGGAGCGCTCTAACAGGCACTGCTACGAAACATTCCACTGTCAGCTACACCACCAGTGCATCCCATGAGTGGGAAGGTACAGAGGCCACCTGAAGAACCTTAAACGACATCAGAGACCCAGGATCATGGAAGAAGGATGGTTTAAAAAAAAATGAAAAAGAAAATACTATTGGCTTGATTGTTCCCCCCAATATTTGCTTCAGTTCAGTAGCATTGTTTTCTTTAGACACTCTGAAAAGTTGGACAAAAGTTAATAAAGTCGTTGCCTCAATTAACTTTTGCACCTCTCTTGACTTTTCATGTTTGGAATTCTCCTTTAAAAGAGGATTCCAAATAGACTGGTGGATAGGGGAGATTGTTGAAGTGCAGTTCCACTTAAATCTTCTTCCTCCAGACTCCATTCCAGCAGCTATGTTTTTGGAAGGAGACAATCAAATTCTAGATTTAGGTAACATGATGTATATTTAAAAAGTGAAATACTTTTTTGACTTATACTCCATGTAATCCTTTTGGAGTCAATGCAGTTGAAGTCAGGGTAGAATTTGGCCCTCAAAGTAATGAAGAACTGACTTTATCAAGCCAAATATTACTGAAGATAAAACTGATAAACATTTTATTAAAGACCATAATTTAATTAATTTCAGACAACTTCCTACCTCAAAAAGCTTTTCAGGTATTTCTCTTTCATGTAAAGGGACTTGCTTATAATTACGGAACTCTGCCACCTCTCTGTGTCTGAGTTGTAGGAGTCGGAATCTTTTTGATCTGTTAAGTTCCTCATCTGAAACAAAATTAAACTCTTGCTGCAATTGCTCCAGTCTGAAGAAACCAGGAACACAGGCATCTCCACTAGTGGCAATCTAAATAACAAAGGTAAATATTAAAAGTTCAATTCAGAGTGAAAAATGTCCATAAAATATTTTTTCAATGGGTTGACTAATTCTATTAGATACATTGCCAAGAGCCTCACTGTAATCAAAACCAGCCTGAATATGCCAAAATATAACATATTTTAAAATAAGGTTTTTAATAATTCTTAGTTTTTAGTAAGAATATAGTGGAATTTAATTCATTTAATTCATTCACAATTTAAATGTAATATAAAATATTGTAATAACTGTTAGAGTTTCAGAGTAACAGCAGTGCAGAAGTAAGGGTAGCAGTACCGCAACCTCCCCTACAATAACCTGGCAACCTCCCCACAACTCCTTTTTGGGCCAGGACCCCTACAATTACAACACTGAAGTCAATATTCAAAAAGATCCCAAGTCCTACAACTCACTAAAATTACTCACATGGATAAAGTCATGCACATATGTATGTCTTTGCAGGACTGAAGCTTGAGATAGCTAAGAGCAGTTTGTGAATGCTTCATTCCCATTAATGAGCTGTTACTCACTTGAGCGGTGTGATCTCCTCCAGTGGGACTACTTGTGTAAACAACTGCTCCCCAGGGGAGAAGGGGTTCACAATTTGGTCCGACATACATACTTATTTAATTTAAAAATATGGTCGGATTCCCTTTTCCATTTACACCACTGAACTCCACTGAAAATCAATGGGTTATATCAATGCAAAACTAGCTTAACATTTCAAAATCAAGTGCCCAATATTAAATTAATGTTTGTATTATTTATTAAAAATACCATGTTTCATTTTCTCCATTCCTGTGAATGGTTCTGTTTTATCTTTCAATCAGAGCTGCCAGTCCAATGATACTTCCAGGAAGAAGGCCAGACTGGTCATATAGTGAGACACAGAAAATGCAGCTCAGCATCTGAATGCATTTCAAAATTGTGATGAGGTAGATTCTTTTTTTTTTTCCTCTAAATAATTAATGTTACTATTAACTCCATCAAAATTTTTAAAAAGGTAACTTGTGTCAACTTTAAACACCTAATTTTCAAAGTCACACAACTGTATGTACATTATTGTGCCTGACTTTTGAAAATCAGTGTCTTAAAATCATCTCAAATTACATCCTCAGATTTTCAAGATTTTGATTTACTGTTTGATGATTTAAAGATAAATCTCTTGAACCAAACTAATGATCTGTTCTGGAAAAACAACCTGCCTGGAAAATTTTACTGAATAAAAGACAATTAATTTTCATGCACAGGGAAACTCAACTAACTCAGAATCTCCATAAAGCAGACAGTGTGTAAACCCTGTACCATAACTTGATGGTGTTGATGAGCCCTCTTACGAAGATGGGGTGTAAAAACTAACCACGCATTCACTTTAAAAGTTTGATTGTCCTCTCATCTCTTCATTCAGATTATATAAAACCAGCCAGACTGGCTTGAACTCTACACATTTTATGCTTACCCTCCTTTCTGGCAGCGACCAGGGGCTCTAGATATACATTTATGCTTCCTAATGTGATGGCATCTCAAATCTGTAACATTTGACTTGTTTACAAACAAACAAAAAATCAATTGGGAGATTATTTTCTAAATGAAAGAGAAAGGTGAAGTGTACCATCGACTGTTACTACTCATAGCTAAACAATCCAAAAACAAAGACCAAGAGGGGAAACTAAAACAGATCTAAAAAGAGCCAAAAAAGTGTACTTTCACCCTGGTTTCAATTATGAACCTGATGAGCTCATACCTCTAAACAAACACAATAGTATGTTGTTATGATCACTTAGAACCCAATTCTATTTTTTTAAGTGAATGGCAAAATTCCTATCGACTTCAATGGGAGTAAGACAGGGCTCTCAGTGAGTAACAGTAGGGAGAAATTAGTATTGGGGAAGTTAAATTTAGGTTTTGTAATGACCCAACCACTCCCAGTCTCTTGCAAACTGGATACCGTCAGATTAGGCCTGAATAGAGACTAGGAGTGGTTGGGTCATTACAAATCCTAAATTTAACTTCCCCAGTATTAATTTCTCCCCACTGTTACTCACACCTTCTTGTCAACTGTCTGTAATGGGCCACTCTCTCACCACTTCAGAAGTTATTTTTCCTCCCTTGGTATCCTGCTGTTAATTGATTTACCTCATTAGACTGACCTCACACTTGGTAAAGCAACCCCCCCATCCTTTCATGTATTTATACCTGCTCCTGTATTTTCACTCCATGCATCCGATGAAGTGGGTTCTAGCCCACGAAAGCTTATGCCCAAATAAATTTGTTAATCTCTAAGGTGCCACAAGGACTTCTTGTTTTTGCTGATACAGACTCTACCACTCTGAAACCAACTACATGTAGAATTCAACTGTTACTTTTTGTGTTTAAAGCAGGATTATTTTCTTCACATCCTTTAAGACTCATAACATTTTTTGCAAATCCCAGATTTCAACAAAATGGTTTCATTAAAGCCTTCTTACCATTATCAGCTGCATCAGATCTGCATTTTTTGGGTCATTTGGATCCAGCTTTGTTTCTGCTGCCCACTTGGCTAGTTTCTTCATGTCAGTTAAGCCTGATGTCCCAATAGACGCAATCGCATCAATATTTTTTAAAGCACTGAAATGATAGTTGATACCAAAGGATTCAGATTTTAAAAACAGATGTATTTTTTTGGTCAGTGCAATATAATAAACATAAAGAATAATGTTTTGAAAAAAATATTTGGACTGCAAATTCCACCACTTGGAAATATGAAATTTGATCATAGACTCACAATAAGAAAGCAAGCAAGCTTTTGGCATTTTTCTCTTCATGACTTGCAGTGTTTTTTGCTACAAATATTTATGATCTATAAAAGGACAGACAATGTTTTCTTTTGTGAAAAGGACAGTACAATTAATTACCATGACAATACCGTGAAGGCTTTTTGTTATGGAATTAATCAAGCTTTTGAATTTTCAGAATGGTGGTTTATGAAAGTGTCTGGAATTAAATATATTTTATCTTTTGGAACGATAGATCCTCTGTGCAACAAAAGACAAACAGAGGTAACTTCCATCAGCACTAAAGAAGTTGTATGTATGTATGTATGTATGTATGTTCAGGTGGTTCCTATAAAACAGCAGCAAGAAGCTGCAATGAGAGAGAAGCTGCAATAAAGGGAGGTTGTGAGAGTTGTTGGGACTCCCAGAGGCAGGAGGCTTGGCAGTAAGCTGAGGAAGAGAAACCCTTGAGGACAGAGCGCAAGACTAGCAAGGCAAGCATTATGTTTTTGTTTTCGGTTTTGGTTTATGTACTGGGAAAACGGAAAAGGAATAAAAGCCTGGCCAGAAGGACCTAGAGACCAAACCCTGACCAGAAGGCCTGTGAGACTGCTTGTCTGGTGGCAACACAACGGGACAGCCCTGAGGAGGGGAGAAATTGTTAGCAGGGTACAGCAGACAAACCCCTGGCCACAAGAGGGTGCATAGGAGGCTACTGGCCCTACTACACTCAGCATCACTGGGAAAAACAGACTCCGATATCCTTTAAGCATCCACTTCAGACAAAAATATCCACAACATTTCAGGCTATACAATTCTAGAAAACCATAAGATATTCTGGCTCCAATTTAAGCTAATATTTTCAGGAGCAAAATTATGACAGCACAAATTTAAGGGAACTCCTCCCCCACACCACAATTGGCCCTCTTTTTGAAAGTCTCCGCAGAGGTCAAGCCAAAAATATCCTCTCACTCCTAGATGTGAACTCTCCAGATCAGGTTTCAAGCACATGAGGGAAGGGAGGAGTATGGGAAGCTTGCACTGCTAGTTCCATGCACTGCTAGTTCCATGGTACTGGTAGGCATGGACCTTACCTGTTCTATGGGCAAACAAAGGACTTCAGCCAATGCAGCACTGTTCATGAGCATTGCATTCATTCATATTTTAAAAAACTCTGCTGCACAATTGTACAGAAGTAACAGAGATCATATAAATGAGCTGCTGCTCCATGCTGCTAATGATCTTTCAACCTCCCACCATACAGTAAGTATGAGCTAATCAATCTAGAATAACTTTCTTTCTTGCAGTTTGGGTCAAAGAGAGTACTGGATGGATTACCATTGGGAAGAACTATTTCCCACGTTAAGACGACAGGGAAAACTTACAGCATGCTCACCTCATACCAGTCACCTAATATAACTTCCAAGAGCTGATGGTAGAGTCAGAGGGCCATGTTTATCCATGGTGTAATGCCTTTCAGTTCATTGGAATTACACAGAAGTGACCAAAGTTGCCACCACTGGGAAGGGGCAATCCACTATGCCTAGTTTGCAGCCTCAGGATAGGGGAGATTTTCCTATACAGACCAGGTATTAATTTCTGTAGCTTACCAGGCTTCCAGGGCTCACATGGACCAGTAGTTGGGAAGTAAATTTAGTATGAATTGAGGCCAGGTTTATTTTTAACCAATTAAATAAGAGCAACAGAGACAATACACCTGTGCTACCCTCTTTATCACTCCTGTAGTTTAGTTTCTCTCAACCCATGGTAAGAATGACATTTAAAGTAGACACACTGTATGCATAATATATTTTGTATAAGTCTTGCTTGCGGGTTGTATTTCTTGGAGATGATTACCAATAATGTTCTCTTCACACTCTAACACAAGAAACAAGAAGAAAAAACTGCACTGACCCTAGTTTGCTATCTGGCCATTATAATAATGAAGGCATCAGCTGCCACTTCTTTCAGCATTTTATGCTGTCTAGCAAAAAAATGTTAAAAGATTAAAATGTTAATTAAAATATTTACCTAAAATATTATCTCTATATCCTTTGCATTGGGATAAACTACATAAGAGAAAAAAGTTTCTGTATTTTAAAAAGCCATATGACAGTAATAGCTTGATTATTAAAAGTCACCTCTTTTCTAAATACTTTTAAATACCATAGTATATTAAATTTTTCAACACATCACTGCAGCATATTACCTTGGAATCCCTGTTTTCTGCTGGGATACTAGAGGAATTAAGGGTACTCCATTTTCTCCAACTGCCCAGGAAACACTATTGGACACTTTGCCAGAGGTCATTATAGTAATCTTATTACTACCATCAGCTTCAAATGAAAATGGCACACCTACATCCAGGAGAAAAACAAAAAGCATATACAATGATCTTTCCTGTACGTTTCAAAATTGCAGTATCCTATTGTGATTTCATAGAATCATAGAATATCAGGGTTGGAAGGGACCCCAGAAGGTCATCTAGTCCAACCCCCTGCTCAAAGCAGGAGTATTTATGAAACACTAATTCAGAATCTGTGAAAAGAATGTGATTAACACCAAATAGCACCAACACCTAGTCTTGGAAGAATTTGTTTTCCGAACTGCACACTGAACCACTACTAGAAGGCTCTCACTTTTCCAAAAGGTGATTTTATTCCTGAATGGTAATCAAAAGACATATGGTTGAAAAGTCAGCCCTCAGGGAACCATGATGTACAGCCGTATGCATATCCAGCATGAATCATAGAATATCAGGGTTGGAAGGGACCTCAGGAGGTCATCTAGTCCAACCCCCTGCTCAAAAGCAGGACCCATACCCAATTAAATCATCCCAGCCAGGGCTTTGTCAAGCCTGACCTTAAAAACTTCTAAGGAAGGAGATTCCACCACCTCCCTAGGCAACGCATTCCAGTGTTTCACCACCCTCCTAGTGAAAAAGTTTTTCCTAATATCCAACCTAAACCTCCCCCACTGCAACTTGAGACCATTACTCCTTGTCCTGTCCTCTTCCACCACTGAGAATAGTCTAGAACCATCCTCTCTGGAACTACCTCTCAGGTAGTTGAAAGCAGCTATCAAATCCCCCCTCATTCTTCTCTTCTGCAGACTAAACAATCCCAGTTCCCTCAGCCTCTCCTCATAACTCATGTGTTCCAGAACCCTAATCATTTTTGTTGCCCTTCGCTGGACTCTCTCCAATTTATCCACATCCTTCTTGTAGTGTGGGGCCCAAAACTGGACACAGTACTCCAGATGAGGCCTCACCAGTGTTGAATAGAGGGGGACGATCACGTCCCTCGATCTGCTCGCTATGCCCCTACTTATACATCCCAAAATGCCATTGGCCTTCTTGGCAACAAGGGCACACTGCTGGCTCATATCCAGCTTCTCGTCCACTGTCACCCCTAGGTCCTTTTCCGCAGAACTGCTGCCTAGCCATTCGGTCCCTAGTCTGTAGCTGTGCATTGGGTTCTTCCGTCCTAAGTGCAGGACCCTGCACTTATCCTTATTGAACCTCATCAGATTTCTTTTGCATGCTCAGTGGCCTTCAACCCACTCACTCTCTTCTGCTCAGCACCCACATCTTTCACCTTGCCTTCCACCACTGACTTCACTCCTGTGTAGGCTGCTCCTGCTCTGTTGCCCTACCCTAGTCTCTACTGCAAAATACTGAAATGTATGAGTCACTCACTTCATAATACGACACTCAATATTATTTTTATTTTTACCTTAATTGCCCCTTTTTTCTACTCCTCTCTTTAGTTTATCTTCATGTGCTACATTTATCTAATTTAAGATTGGAAACTCCTTGGGATATGGTTAAAGCAATTTGTTAATCTCTAAAGAATCTGTAAAACACCGTGCAATGTTATAGTACTATATAAATGTTTATTACTAAAATAAAAAATAATAAAATGGTGGAGTCTGGAGTGCAGGAACTTTGGGACCCAACTGAGAAAGAAGTTATTGGGATTTAATGTTGTTGGAAGTCAAGAAAAGGGATAAAGCATTTTTAAAGTGTGCAAGCAAACCAGTTAGGAAGAGTAAAAACTAGTACACAAGAATATATTTTACAGGGCCAGGTTCTCAGCTGCTGTAAATCAATGTTGTCAGTGGAGCGATGCTGATTTTATACTAGCTCATACTGTCCCACTACATATATTTCTTACAGTCAAAACTTTAGAGATGATTCTATTTTTAAATAGTGAAAAGTAACAATTAGAACTCCTTTTAAAATCACATAAGTTTTTATTACATAAAAACTAAAAGTATTTCACAAAGTAGGACAAAGAAAAATCCCATCACAAATTTAGCTAATAATATGAACTGGGACCGTTTTATATAACTCAGTCTCAGAGGTTCTAAATGCTCTTGATTGAATTATACTTTATGCCTGAGACTAGCAGAACTTTCTTAACATACAGAAATATATTTTATTTACTTGGGTAAAACTATGTCAAAGTAATATGTTGGGCTCAATCTGAGAGTAAAACATTCTAATCCAAGCACCACTGAGAGTAAGCAAGAATCCATACCACTCCCAACTCCTTCGTGGTCCAACATCACACGCTGGTCGCTGCTAAACTCTATTTCTTCTGTACGAGCATTATCAGTGTGAACTGTAGTCTCAGGGACAGGTATAAACATTTCTGCTAACAAGTTAGTGCTGCTGAGTCCCATTGTTTCATATATCTGAAATAAGCAATGACATAAGTAGTGAAATGCTACACTCAATTCTGGGTGCCTCATTACTACAAGATAAGAGTAAGTTGGAGGGTGTTCAGAAAAAAGCAGTTAACATGATTAAGATGTGGAGGAATATTAGACTGATAAGTAACAATTTAAAGATTTACATATGTACAGTGTTTAAAGCAATGACTAAGTAGTGGACAAGATAATTTTCTAAGGGAATACCCAGGAGGAATCCTTGCTGACTCATAAAAATCCCTTTTGTCAACTTTGGCTGCTGAGTGTCCCCTCTACATCTCATGTGCCTCATGGCATTTAGGGCAACATCTAGCCTTTAATGAAAATCCCTTACTACCTTCCTACACAATATGCAACTACTGACCAATTTGGTGGTGGCAGAGACACCCCACACCAGGGAAGCTACTGGAGGGACTATGTCTCATAAGATACAACCTTTACTGAGCTACCAGCAAACAAGAGCATGTACACTATATCAGCCCTTAGATCAGTGCAGCCTATTTTCCTCTGTGTGCCTGGCCAGCTCCACAGGACCATGTGCCATGGCCCTGTCTCCCCTCCTGGTCCCCTTCGGGGTGGTTTGCAGTAAAAGAGGTACTAGGAGGGTCAGTTTCAGCATTACACTGAGAGGAGGGATTGCAGCTACACCTTGCCCCTGTGCAAGAGGGTGGGTGGCACAAGTGGGCATGGAAGAAAGGAGGCTAGTGTGTACCTTTAACTGTACCATGAAAAGACAGCCTGGATGATAAATGTTGCATTAGGCACCCCTTAGACATAGCACTGTAACAATGTGTTATTTTAAAAGTGTGCTATTGTCTGCTTCATTACATTATTGAATTATCCTTTTCCGAGCGAATGAAGCAGTTTTCAGAATTCAGAGAGTGCACCCTTCCCTTTAACTCAAGTTAACAACTTGATCAAGAGACTAAATGTTTTCAAATGGTCCAGTAGTTTTATTCTGTGGACACAAGTTTTCCGAGTAGAACAGATGACCATCATATTCGTTTTACCTGTGCCGTAAACCACAGCTTCTCTAACAGTAAGAAAGGTGCTTCACTTACCGACAGAACCATATAATTTAATCATATATTGATTTCCCTTTTGAAACCCGGAATAGAGCCAGAACCTATTAATTTAAGTGTATTTTTTTAAAGATGTTTTAATTTCTTCTCTGAATCTCAGTCCACACTGTCCAGACCAAGAGATAAGGGACAAATCTTGGCCCTCTCCCCTCCCAACACATGCCCAGGCTAAAAATGCGATTTGCCAAGTTAGATCTTTGTCACTTAGAGCTGAGGTAGGGAAACAATTCAGGCCCTGGAGGACCTACACTTTACAACCTTCTAGCTGTTATTAAAAAATAGAGCGTAAAAGCAAGTAATTAAAATGGTCTTTTTAACATCTGTTACATAGTGCAGTCCTTGCAAAAGAATTATGTACCTGAAGTTTCAAACTCTCTGGCCAATTGAATATTTTCAAATTGAAAATTTGTCCAAAGTGAACTCTAAAGTCTGAGCTTATTTGTCGGGTGACGGTCCTCGACACTTCTTTAGTGTTGAAAAGGACTTTTAAAAATACTGAACGTTTCTTTACATCTTCTCGTCTTAAAACTTCTGCCCTGTGAACATAAATTGTAGGAAGAGAGATTTTGTGCAAAATATCTTTGCTCTTTGGGGTATTTTATATGAGTCGGATTACTGAAAAGAAAGGAAGAGAAAAAACCAAAAATATGCCAATTAATCACTCTATAGAAACATCACTACACAGGAAAATGACTTGGGAATTCCAGTTACTTTGATTTCTCATGCATACAAAAAGATTTTAAAATAAAATGTTTCCTCTTACTGTTATATGAAGAAGCCTCAAGTGGAGATAAAATCTGACCTGTTCATCTAGTGAAAATTCTTTCCCCCACAAATTATAAACGACATCAAAAGCAGTCAGGATCTAAAATATGCTGGCAGTGTGAAAGATGAACAGCAACAGGAATGGTTTATGCTAAAGCTATTTTCTGCATAATCTTGATATGGAACAGTTTAGGAAATTGAAACTCCTTAAATAATCTGTGTTAAACTTTGAAATACTGACAATGGGTAAATTTCTTCTCTATCTACTGCTTGTCCCATGGTGTCTGAGCACCTTCCACATAACATTGATAGTGACAGTGAAGTTTCCAGTGGATTTCACGGAGTCTTTGACATTTCTCCCTTTTCAAGTATAAAAAGTCTGCTTTTTTTTTTTTTTCTTAAGATTTAAATAATTTTTAAAGGTTGGTTTCCTTCAGTGTAATTTTTTGTTATTTGTTGACTGGAGGTTTTTGGGGAGAAGGGAGTGTCAATGTTGTGAGTGTCATTCTTATGGTGGAAAGGCCTTTTCAAAGCTGCCTGGGAGCCTATGGAGGGACTTGGGCTCAGGTGTGATGTACTCATGGTGGCCTAAACCACGGAGAAGCAAGCAGCCTTAGTTTAACATCTATCAACTGTAAAAATGGCTGTTTATATACATAACTGATGTGGGGGAAAACAAAAAACATTCACATTTGGTGAAATTTTTCAACCTCCTCCATGGTTGCGGAAGTTCCAAAATTGCAGACTAACCACTGTAGCTCCACTACAAGAATTTGCTGATCCACTGGACCAGGGGTAGGCAAACTATGGCCCAGGGGCCGCATCTGGCCCTTCAGACGTTTTAATGGGGCCCTTGAGCTCCTGCCGGGGAGCGGAGTCTGGGGCTTGCCCCACTCCATGTGTGCCATGGCTCTGCCTGCCTCCCGGAAGCAGCAGCATGTCCCTCTTCCATCTCCTATTTATAGGGGCAGCCAGGGGGCTATGCATGCTGCTCCCACCCCAAAGCACCACCCCCGCAGCTCCCATTGACTAGCAACAGTGGCCATTGGGAGCTGCAGGGGTGGCGCCTGTGGACAGGGCAGAGTGCAGAGCCACCTGGCTGCGCCTCCATGTAGGAGGCGGACAGGAGACCTGCTGCTGCTTCCGGGAGCTGCTTGAGGTAAGCGCAGCCTGGAGCCTGTACCCCAGACCCCCTCCAGCACCCCAACCCCCTGCCCCAGCCCTGATCCCCCTCCCAGCCTCCAAACTCTCAGTCCCACCATCCTGGACCCCAGAGCCCACACTGCCAGCCGGAGCCCTCACTCCCCCACCTGCACCCCAACCCCCTGCTCCAGCCCAGAGCCCCCTCCCGCACCCTGAACTCCTCATTTCTGGCCCCAACCCAGGGTCTGCACCCCAATCCCCAATTCTGTGAGCATTTGTGGCCCGCCATACAATTTCCATGCCCAGACATGGCCCTCGGGCCAAAAAGTTTGCCCACCCCTGCACTGGACCCACCACATTTCCCTGACACTCCCTCAGCGTATCTACAGATACTCGTCCCCATTCCCACAGGGAGCTGTCACAGAGCTGGACTCCATGATACATAAAGAGCTACCAAAGTCAGTGAATGGCCTCTCGACTTTGCACCTGTTTTCTTTCTAGTGACAGTGGTACTGCAATTCTTCCCCTCCATGTAGGGTCCTCCTTGGCCACGGAGGAACCTGCAGGACTTTGCCCAACGTTATAAATATATGCAGGATCTTAAATGTGACCTACAAAGGAACTTAATAAAGTTATAACAACTTTAGAAAGAAGGTGCTGAACATTCCAATAGCTAGGCTAAGCAGGGTGTTCAGAATGTATTTCTAAAGTTTAATTAATTTAAATTAAATATAAATAATATTCAAACTAAAAATATAACAGAAGATTGATAATGACAAAATAATAAGTACTTGCAGTGTTGCAGCTGTGTTAGTCCTACGATATGAGAGAGACACGGTAGATGAGGTAATGTATTTCTGTTGGTGGAAGAGAGAAGCTTTCAAGCTTCAAAGACCTGAGAAAGAGCTCTGTGAACCATGAAAATTTGTCCCTTCCACCAAAAGAAGTTGGTCCAATAAAATATATTACCTCACCTACCTAAAATTATAAATGACAAACTAATTTGTAGAGAACCATAAATGTCTCAGAGCAATCTTACCTGGGGCACAGATCATTAGGAGTTATACTTCCAGTCAGGCTCAACTCAGGAATTAAAACAGGTTCTCCAGGTTTTCTCCTGATGTTGATGGCTTTTTCTCTAACTTGTTGCTCTACCTCCAGCCTATCAGCCAGCTTAGGAGGGATGGGTTTTACTGGTTCCTCACCATACTCTGACTCCTCTGCTTCTTCTTCCTCTTGATCTTGACTTTGTTTTATTTTCTTTTTCTTCTTGGTCTTCTGCATATAGAAAATACCGAGTTTTCCTCCAAAGTGTTCTACTTGCAATTGTTTTGACCAAAACGGACACTATGTTTAGTTATTTCTGCTTGTTCTACTTTCCTTACACATTGCAAATGGTTAGTTAGAAATTACTTTTTATTATTCTTAAAGGATTACATAAAGTTCTCCCACTCTTTGGTCCGACTTCATTTATTCTGTGGCTAGTAGTTCTCTGCATTCATATAGCTAAACAGGCTTAACTTGACTATCTCAAAGAATAGACTTACAAATTCTGAATTTGCCTGAGTGATCATTGTGAGGCTTTAGATTTTCTCTTTATCCTGCGCCACCAAGTTTGTCCTCTGTTAGGGTTGACAGCCATTCCCAGGATCAAACTTGACTCTTTGACATAATTACTACTGCAATTCTTCCAGTCCCCAGTGATCCAAAGTACAAGAAACAAAACCCAGATCTCCCACAGATCAGCTGTTTTTTCATAGCACAGACCCACAGAAATTCTCCCTTTGACTCCCACATCTAGTCAAACTAGTTGTGCAACTGTTATTTCTAACACTCTTGTTTGCTTTTCTTTTGCCTTACTCTGTTCTATATTTTTTATCATCTTTCTTCCTTTTAATCTACTGCTTCCCTTTTCTCATTTTATTATGCCCACTAAGTTATCTAGAAACGCTTTAGACTATAATCTAAGATATCAAAACTCCAATAATGACAGTAAACTATCAGGATATTTGAGGCTAAAACAAAACAAAAAACAAAGCACCACAACCCACACAAACCAAAAAAGTGCTCTCCTGGCATGGAGTGAAGGTCTGTATCCTCACACCTAATTTAAAAAAAGAAAAAGACCTGAAGTAGCTGAGGATCACAGATCCTTTTATAATCTCCTCTTCAAACATGTAAGGCCTTGTCTGGTCTGTAGCCAATAGAGCGGGTTGTGGTGCTTATATTTATATAGAAACACCCAAAAATCTATTTTGTAAAAACAAGTTTGACGATAGTTAAGTGAGGCTTGGTAAAATATGAGTAATGTAAAGTGGGACGATTTCAAGGCAAGTTGAAGATAAATTAGGACACAATCCCTGGTTATGCTGTAAACATGTTTTGGTCCTAACTGGTTTTTACACGTGTTTTAGATAAAATGTTAACGTTCTGGAAAATGTTTTCTAGACTGATAGTTACTGGTATGGTATTTACACAGATGTTAACTAAAATGACAATTAATGTTAAATAGCTAATGCGAAAGTAAAAATACTTAATTATGTTAAAAAGGTGGACTTAATGTTCATTAATTAAGGGGTATTATTATAATTGATTATAAAAACGGTAGCACACTAATTTTAGATTAGGCACGCCCATCCACCATCAAGGTACCATTAGAGAAATGACTATAACCGTTCTCCTCAATTAGGGATTGATCACCCCTAAATGCAGTACTTCATCTAAGAATGAGAGTATAGACAGAGTGTATGGTTATACTGTAATGCCTGTTTGCTGAAATATTTTATATTAAATAAAGTTTTTAATTCTATTACTTTGTGCCATTCACAGTCCTCTGCTACATTAAATTTGCTGTAAATACTCTGGAGGCTTAAATAATTCAGTTTGGTTTTATACCTTATTTTTAAGTTACTAATTGGGAACTCACAAATCAAAGGTTACAGGTCCCAATAGGAACAGTTTTTCTCCCCTTCTTCATCCATTCAAAAAGTCACTGCAAAGAACATCCCGGCTTCTGGCTCCAGCCAATCATCCCCCTTTCTGAATCCTTCAACTGGTGCCCCTTCTCCACTGCATCAAACACTAACTATTTGCCTTCACTTTTAAGGTTCTTTCTGGGTTAGCCTCACCCTACCTATTATCTCTTATATGTTATTGAGCTGCCAACCCCTACCTCTGCTCTATCATCTTTCATTGCCCATACACAAATTTCCCCTCAACACCTTCATGCTTCCTCCAATTACAATCTTTATGCACAGGAGGAGCTCTCACAAAAATCAGCATAGCCACTACTGTATCTTCCTTTAAATCTTTCCTTTACAACTCAACTCTGCTATGAGATCTACAAGACACACTCAACAATGACTAGGCAGCTCCTGTGTTGGATTACATTGATCATAATTGTCTTACTGGTATCCTGCATTCCCCCCCATCTATTCATTATTTCCACATGTTGTCTCTCATAATATATTTAGATTTGTAAGCTCTTTGGGGCAAGATTTGTCTTTACATTATGTGTCTGTACAGTGATTAGAACAAGGGGGACCTTATTACTAATAATGATATCTAGGTACTATCATATCACAAATAAACAAACAACAACAGAAGGTCCCCAAACCCAGGACAGTCGGCGCCAAGAGCATTGCTGAGGGCGGTGTAGCCCATAAGCGGGAATATTTAGAGGCCACCTTGTAGAAGTGCTATTAAGACAAAAGCTAAAAGCATTCATCCATCTTTCTCCCTCCACCTTTCTATGGTAATAACCATGACATACTAAAATTGGCACTTCTCAGTTAGATTATTTTATTAATCCTGGGGAGAATGAGTGGCCCTGGAAGAAACAAAGTGATAGCGGTAACAAAAATCATTTGCTATTAATGAAAATACATTAGACAGCTTAATCACTGCACGCCAATCTTAATTGACAAGACCCCTATTAGTTGACACATGGGTTTCTCCTGAACAGAAATGATAACTAGTGCCTGAACAAAAATGATAGCTAGTGCATAAGACCACTAAAAGAAGCTGCATGGGCAAAAGTACAACTGAAATCCTTACACTACTCTGACACCTCCTCCTCCTCAGAGTTCCTAGTGCTTCCCAAAGGAAGTGTGGAGGGAGCAGGGCCATGACCTTTTCCATTCTGGGACCAGAGCTGCCGGGGCTTGCAAAGAGCACACATTGCACTCTTTAAAAGGATGATATTGTGGCTGAACTGCCAGGAAGCTCTGGAAAGTACTGTGGCTGCTCGAGACAATCATCTCTGGCAATCGCAGTTGGTTCTGTGTACCTTGGAATCACCTCCTCTTGCACACAACTGTATCTTCAAAGAACAACTGAGCCCTTAATTTGTATTCTAAGACAAATATTAATAAAGCGCTGAAGAAGTGAAAAACTAGTACATTAGTTCATTGCATTTTCTAGTTTTAAATAGTTATTTGATGTAACTGGACATTTAGTATTGACTGCCAGTTCACCAGAAACATCTTGTTGCTTCACTGCTAACTCTGAGAAATATATTCATTTTAACTCCTGAAGTGACAAGAAAAATCATTCCCAATCACAAGGACATGAGTTTAACATGCATACAGCAAAACTGTTTAATCTAATCTAATGAAACCATTTAAGTGCTGAAATGTAAGCAAAGAAGTTTGAAAACCAACATCGGACAAAACCATCACCACTACAGAATAAACTTCTTAGAGAAAGTTTAACTTGTTCTACTCCACTACAGCTATTGCACTTAAATACCACTTATTTAACAGAAGTTAATTTAGTAACAATCCTAAACATAAATAATTTACCCAAATGAACTCCATTACACTTAACAATTTGTGACGGCTATACTGACCTTTAAGCTATTTCTACCATAAGAGATAGCTTAAAAATATACTCGGCAATAATTCAATTTTATACGCTGTGTTGTTTACACAAACCTTTGCCTTTTTCCAAGATTTCCACTCTTGTAGCTCAGTTTTATATTCTTTCATTTTCTTTTCATACTCTTCCATGCATTCTTCTAATAGTTCATTTATTTCAGCTTGAATTTCTGCTTCATAGATTTTTTTATCTGATCTCTGGTCAACCTCTACCCTTCAAAACAATTAATTATAATTTACAAATATATTGTACACTACTGTTGGCTCCTTTCATTATAACAAAAATGTATTCTGTTGATAAATGCATTCACATTTAACCTATGCTTTCATGTACAGGCAAGCAATTTTCAAGCAATTTTCAGCATACAGGATAAAGCAGTATTACTAGGTTATCTTTTTCATAGTTTCTGAAGCTGTAAACACAAAGCAGGCTTTGGCATCCTAATAACCTTCTTATTACGAAATAACAAACCCTATAGGGTCCTGGGCCATGCCAAGGGCTCCTAGGTGCTACAATGATACTAATAAATAATGAATAATAGTAATAATAATAAATGAAGGACATAAAATTATTTAAGACAACTTTTAATGGTCAGCAGTAATTAGCAATTATTTTTCCTTTGTCTTACACATAATAATGAATTTGTAATGCTAGTTACATGAGTGCATAAAATGTGTGAGATATTCTAAGAAGAACAATTTATATCTAGTATTTAGTTATAAGACTTCAAAATGGTGTGAGGGATGAGGTTAGTTTTAAGATTTGTGATAGATGCTAATTAATAGCAGAATGTAACTATCTATAATGAACTAAACAATTCTGACTTTGGACATTATCCTCTAGTAATTTCTCTCAGGTATTGTAATTACTTCTTGTTTAAAAAAATAGTAGCAAGTTCTGGTATCACCTAAAAGCTTATCATTGTGCCTTTTTCACGTTACTTGTGAACTCCCAAATATAGCAATATGCAATAAAATCCCATTGGTGGCACATGAAGTAACAAAAACGTTATCAAAACATACTTTCTCAAATAGAGTTTCATGGGTGTGTTAGTAAACTTCTGAAAGTCACGCAGGGATTTCATTTCTTTCCAAACTTTTATAATAGTCTTCAGCAACGTTCGGTCTTTTTCTTGTTCAGCATCACGAAGTCTTCTGGTTTGCCTATAAATGTATACACGTACAAACTTCAACTTGCATAACTAGATGGAACAATACAGCGAGAACTTATAATACTGAAAAAACACATGGTGTGGTTTTCAATCTAACTGATGACTTCCCTACAATCCAAGATAGTATAACAAACTCAAAACTTGAAGATGACAGGATGTGGCTTTCTTTAAAGCTCTGTATTCTATTCTGCTGAATTCTAGACAATGTGACTTTAATTACAGTTAATTATCTTGCACTCTCCATCTCTTATACAAAGGCTTATTAAAGCCATACATTATTAAAAACATTTTAAAGTCAATGTGTGTAAACAGCAACCCAGGAGAATTATACTTCTGCTATGAAGTAATGTAAATCAAGTGATGGCCCTGGAGGATTCGAAACACTAACAAAATTAACTTCTTTTGACTTGGAAGGGATATGTGACTTTTGGAACCATTTCTGTCTTCCATTGCATTATTTAAAGGATATGTGAATTGGTATTGCCTTTCCTTAAACACTTACTTATACAGTATGTACTTCTTGATGACCAGACTAAACATTTCCTACGTAAATGACTATTTAGGATGAACATAATCTTTTATCAACACTGTCCTGGCTGTAACAATTGTCTTTTTTAAAAAATGATATAACCTAAAAGATATTATTCTACAACAGGGATCTGCAACCTTTGGCACAGGGCCCGTCAGGAAAATCTGCTGGCGGGCCAGGATGGTTTGTCTACCTGCAGCATCCGCAGGTTTGGCCGACTGCAGCTCCTACTGGCCGTGGTTCGCCGTTCCAGGCCAATGGGGGCTACGGGAATCGGCGTGGGCTGAGGGATGTACTGGTCGCCACTTTCCGCAGCCCCCGTTGGCCTGGAACGGCGAACCACGGCCAGTGGGAGCTGCAACTGGCCGAACCTGTAGACGCTGCAGGTAAACAAACCGGCCCGGCCTGCCAGCAGATTTCCCTGATAGGCCACATGCCAAAGGTTGCCGATCCCTGTTCTGTAATATGGTACTTAAAAACCCTCTAAGTTAAGACCTGGATATTCAGTAGCTTATATTCACTACTTGTACTAACTTTGCTTCTGCTTTTAAATATTTTTTATAGAAATTAAATACAGACCTTTGAGACAGTGCACTCCACAACCTGTATTGGCAAGTATGATTCAATGTCTTACACAAGAGGCCCATCAATTTACTAATATGGCAAATGAGATCACTGGGACTGGAAGTGCTGACTATCGAGGCTTGCCACACTCCAGTGATACTCCTCTCGGTTTGCCAGAAGTCCATGGCATGTTTCCAGTCAAGAACCAAAAATGTATCTTCCTTTCCAGTTTATTTTTATTACAGTGTTGTTTGTTTTGTATTTGTTTTGCTCCATCTCTTGGATCTCTTTGTGCTAGTTTCCTATGTTACATATATTGCTTTTAATTCATGTGTTACTATGCTCAAGTGGAAACGTCTACATTGCTATTTTTGGCCACACAGCTTGAGCCCTGAGAGCCTGACCCAGAATCCAAGACTCACTGCCACAGGTTTTTTTGCTGTGTAGATGTACCCTAAGTTTCATTTCAATAATATCTTTAATAAAATATTTAAGTTATAAAGATGATTCTTTAAAATATGTTTAATTTTAATATAATCAGAGCCTTTGCATTATTTTCTTGACACGGGCATATGTAAAAAAGCTAAATATGATTCAACACTTAAAAGTAGAGTGGCCCTGCGGCATAATGTAAACACCTCCTATTGCAGCAAAACACTTCACTTTATAGCCCTATGATCTCATATGGTCTGCAGTAACAGCAACATATGAGAAACTAACCAAAGCATACTCAACGAGACCACTGACATCAACCAAAATGGAAAAGTTCTCAGAGTTTAACTGAGAGCACTTCAGCAATCAATTAGCTTCCTAGGGCCAGAAAGGCACAATACACTTTTCAAATCTAAAAGAAAGTCCTCTTTTCTATCCAGCAGTGAAGGATACCACTGATCACTTACTGATAGAATGAAACAACATGCTTCCAAGTAAAAACAAGCATCCAAGGGGCAAACTGGAGTTCATGAAACAGTTAATTTATCCAATTTCTGTGGTTATCAAGGACCAGTATTTGCAATGACTCTGTCATGTAAAGTAATGCATAGAGACTGAAAAGACTCATTTAAAAAAAATGCCTTCATGCACATTTGTTTTTGCACAGAAGACACAAATAAAAATTGGATTCCACGGCCAATGGCATTTTCTTTTTCTGTAATATATTTGTTCATAGTTGTCAAACATACAGCTAAGGGTAGCATAAAATCCCTCCTTTACCTGTAAGGGATTAAGAAGCTCAAATAACCTGGTTGGCACCTAACCAAAAGGACCAATAAGGGAAGAAGATCCTTTCAAATCTGTGGGGGGAGGCTTTGTTTTGTGCTCTCTTAGTTTTTCCTACCCTGGTCCCTCTCTGTCCAAGAGAGAGGAACAATCTCCTAAAACCCTACCTGAAATAAGCATCCAAGATTACAAAAATTATAAGTAATAGCAAGGAAATGCGTTCGCTTCCCTTTTGTTTTAACTTGTGAATTTTCCCTATGCTATGAGGGAGGTTTATTCCTGTGTTTTCTGTAACTGAAGTTTTGCCTAGAGGGTAATCCTCTGTGTTTTAAATCTTATTACCCTGTAAAATTACCTTCCATCCTGATTTTACAGAGGTGCTTCTTTTACTTTTTTCTTTATTATAAAGCTCTGCTTTTAAGAACCTGATTGGTTTTTAGTGTCCTAAAAACCTAAGGGTCTGGTCTGTTTACCTATTTGGTTGGTATACTATTCTCAAGCCTCCCCAGAAAAGGGGGTGAAGAGGCTTGGGGGGATATTTTGGGGAAACAGGAACTCCAAGTGGTCCCTTTCCTGAATCTTTGTCTAACTCACTTAGTGGTGGCAGCAGAACCGTCCAAGGACAAGAAAGGATTTGTGCCTTGGGGAAGTTTTTAACCTAAGATGATAGAAATAAGCTTAGGGGGTCTTTCATGCTAGTCCCCACATCTATACTCCAGAATTCAGAGTGAGGAGGGAACTCTGACAATAGTAAATAAAGTCTAATGTGGCACTGAAAACCAGATGAGATCTTGAATTTATCCAGTTTTAAAGACAGGATGACTGAGACAGAGGTCAAGTGATTTTCCACACGGTCTCACAATGAGTAAGCATCCCAGTATGAAATAAATTTTTTTATAAAGAACCCTTCTGATTCCTAGCTGTAATCTGATCTCCAACCACTAGCATAGCGATCACCATTAAAAAGTCAACACTAACCAACACTGATATTTAGGATATCATCATAAAGTCATAATTATAAGTAGAGGGAAATACTGTAATCTCTCAGGTACAATAGTATCGTAACTGCTGGCAAATGTTAACTATTTAATGGTGACCATGGTACTCTCTCTACTTCTGTTAATGTATTCAATAGATTCAGAAATCCTAGGAATCTTTTATTGCGAGCTAAGCATTAGGAATTAAAACTACAGCATTAAATATTTTAATTAAAGGAGTATAATTTAAGAGACTTTAGCATTTAGACTAGTCCGTGGGCTTACAAAACCACACAGATACTCTAAGGTTTTCCTTTCACAATCAGCAGGCATTTTTTCTACCTGCAGAATAGTCACTAAGGATTAATCTTGCCATTCACTGCCTGCAAGTGAACCCCTGTGCCCAAATGCAGCTCCATTGACTTCAGTAGGATTCTGTGTGGGTAGAGGGATGCACTCTTATGCTAGATCAGGGCTTAAGATTCAATCCTGCTATGAGCTGCATGCAGGCAGGCTCTTACATCTGCAGAACGCTCCACCGATTCAAAAACAAAAATGTGTATAAATTCTTAAGGCCAAGGAGTTCTACCTGAGAAGTGAGTGCTGAATGGGGCCTTTAGTTAGTAAAAAGACTCCAACTATATAAAATAAAGTCCCCCTTTGAACTGAATTAAAATTGAATTTGCCACAATTAGGCCAAACAGGAGGGAATAACAGCTGTTCCCAACTGATGACAGATACTGCTCAGATGTTGACAATTCTGTCAGAAAACCAAAAATGTCCAGAACTTTTTCCAGAAATACGTTGTTCACAGATTTCACTAACACATTTTAAAAATCATTCTTTACAACAAGCAGAAGGAAAATTTACCATTTAACTTTGTATTATCACAGGCTAAATAAAAATTATGTAAATTTTGCTTGTAATAAATTGGAGACTGAAACCAATTACATCTAAAATTAACCCAAGTCCCCACAAAAGTGTACCAATGCGGGGGACAGGACATTTAGTACACATGAAAAGTGATAGCTTATTTGACTCCACATGAAAAATGCCAAATTGACAGGCCTGTAGACTGAAGTTGTCTTTTTTATCAACAAAGCACTAGTGACATCAGTGCATGTTTCCCTCACACCTTACCAAATTCACCACATAAAGGGAATTAAGAGTGAACCTTACAAGAATTTAGTGCAGTTTAGCTTAGGTCTATGAGGTCTGTATGATCTAATACCCCTTGGTCTCCGTCTCGGGTTTAGGCTCTTAGAAACCTCACATGCTTGACAATGAGCTTTACTCCATTGGGATGTAATGTATTGACTACATGTAACACCAGCCTCTATTACTACATGTAACACCAGTTGGAATCAGACTTGATTATGTTTGTAATTAAATTGCTCTCTAGTAGTTGGCCTACCAAGAAGAAAAATCCTTAGAGTAAAACTCCCACTGACATCGATGGGGCCAAGATTTCACCCTTACTGCTATAAACTGAGATTTTCCACAAGTGGAAGAAATCTGAATTCTCCATACCGCATAGTTGTAGTGTAGCTAACAACTGTAGTGTCTGTTGTTTGTGGCTACTAATTTTTTTACAAGAACACAGTAAAGTTAACAGTGAAAAAACAGCATAATAATTTCATTGCTTGGGTTTCCAGAACTACTATTTTCAGTAAGACAACGGAATGCTGGGAAGAAGGGCACACATCACGCATATTAAATTTTACCACTTTGAAACTTCATATGCATTTATTAATCAAGTTAAATGGATATGGCTGTCTGGTGCTCTATATAAACTTCTGGTTATTCACCAACCAGAAAAAAATAACATAAAATTAAAATGATTTTTGGAATGTAATGTGAAACACTACACAATCTGATTTTGTCTACATATTTCTTTATTAGTAACCTGGGCTGTTTACTTCACATGCTAATACTAATACTAATATTACTAATAATACTAATACTTTACCATAAAGTGTCAAGTTTGGCATGGTTTTATAGTTCTGTACATGTGCAGAAATAAAGAAAAAAAGGAATAAAATTCTGAAAAAAAGTGATCTAATGAATCTCTACTTACCTGATTTCAAATTTATATTCAGTTACACTCTGTTGTGCTACAGGGTTAGGGACATTGGTTCCACTGTTGTCCAAACTACTCTTTACAGCATTCCTCAGAGCATGCAGCTTAAACAAAAAGCAAAAACAAACCTACAATTCATAGATGGTTTCAAAATTTATGGAGGAAACTGTACTGCACACCATGTAACCTGAAATGAACCAGGTAGCCACTGTATGATAGGAAACTGCTACTCCAAAAAGGTAACTGGAAACAGATTAAGGATTTAGTTTCTACACCCACTTTATATCTCCTCAAAATGCTGATTTCAGAGATTCATGAGTGAAACCAAAAACTACAGAAACCTCACAGATCAGTATTCATGGTTCAACAGTCATGACAGGAGTGAACTTGAAACAAGGGCAACAGAATTGCAATCAAATATAGAAGAGGATCACTTTTACTTATCTATAGAGTGATGAAACAAGCACTTAACTGCTTGTAAACATTTTGTGTACAGTGCATCGCCTTGATGGACAAAAGGTTCTATGATCACTACTCAACTGAAAAAAAGCAAACTTTAAATAGCAAAAAAGGCTAAATATATCAATGTGGCAAATAAATACACTATGAAAAATCTGTTCAGGATTTAAATCTAACCAAATATATTCAGCAGAAATGCAAAAGTATCTATTTACCTTCCCTCCATCGTGCTGGTATCTAAGCACCACACAAAAATTCATTAATTTTTCTTCACAACATTCAGAGAGGACAGGGAATGATTGTTACCCATATTTTACAGATAGGAATCTGAGGCATAGTGAGATTAAACGACTTGCTCGATGTCACTCAGGTTGGTTTTGGCAGGCTGAACTAAATCTGAGTCCCCATCTAGTGACTTAACTACAAGACGGTTCTTCCTCTCAAATAAATTTATTCTTTGTGGTGTTTTCTTTCACCCTAATCTTGACAATGAGTAAAACTACAGTAAGCATCAGTTTGATAATTTCAGATACAGTACTAAACAAGAATGGGACAAGCAATTCCTATTTTCAGTTGACTGTAACTTTCTCAAATCATTATTCTGTAGCTTAAATTTCTCATGCTTGATCTTAAATTTTCTCATTCTCATGCCTGGAATAACTTCTTATACCCCAATGTCTTAATTTATTACACCACCAGGTTTTGGTGATAAATATATTAAGTGTGACAATATATAAATAAAATCAGAATATTTAGCACAGATATAAAGCTGGAAACTGGAATTTTATTTTAATGGAACCAAGTATTTATAAACATGACTGTTTTCCTTGAAAATGTCACGGTAAGGAATTCTTGACAATACAATGGAAACAAATAATAATTGTATTCCTTTTCACCTAGAACTGAGACTAAGCTTCACTCACCTTTCTCCATCTTTATATGCTGTTTTTCCCTTTCTGCCTGTCTGAGTCATTGTACACAACTCGGTAAAGCCATATCTTTAATCTACCATGCACTGCAAAACATTTTTGATACTCTGTATAAAGGATGCTATGTAAATTCTATTGTATTATAACAAGTATACTGACTTGTATCTCGGATCCCTTTAGAAAGCCCATTTTAAATAAATAACCTTAAACAGATAGGTCTGCATTTAACATGGAGTAATATTTCACTATGCTGTTGGACACATTTTAATCAGCTTTCAATTGAAATTCATTTGATCTGATGTTAAAGAACAAATATTTGGGGGGAGGTTTAAACTTTATAGAAAAACAGGATTATTTTCAACAAAATATATTATTCATGGCACAAAGCTAGAAATTACATTGCTACATTATAAAGACTCAAATTCAGTTTTAACCTTAAACTAGCTACTGAGTATCTCAACACGCTAGAGCATACAATTAAAATACCTTATCTGTAAGGAGTTTGGTAAGGTTTTGCTGTCTTCTTGCTAGATACTGATCATACAACTGAGCCAGTTTGGCTGCCAGAACATGTTCACGGCTAAAACAGGGATGATGGGTGAATATTAACCCAGAAATATCAATGTCCAGTTGAAACTGTCCCTGAGGGTCCCCAGATCCAACCATATATTGGTTGGCATGCATAGGTTTTATTGCCTGAAATAAAGAAAAGAGTGAAATATAAGACTATTCTGACGTGTGCATTAGCGCTTGTAAAGATGGTCATGTGACAGGCAATAATCCACTTGTCTGTACCTAATCATAATGTGCCTGTACCTGAGTTTTTAAACAGAAAAAAAATGTATCTTGTTTAATCAAAAAATTCCTTTATTTAAGAATCCAGATCCACAGACCTACCAACAAGATCTTTTACACTACACTGTAAAAAACAAAACAGAAACACACACAGAACCAGATCTGTCCATCAATGGCAAACTCACCTGAAGGTCCTGCTCAGTAACTTCAATTACCCTAGACTAAAAGTTACATGATAAATATTACCCTAGCAAAACAGTATTCAAGAACAGGAATAAACTCATGCAGAGTAAATAGGCATAGCCAAACTAGTTAAATAGACACATATGAATAAAATTCAATTGCATCCCAATGAACATAGGATAGATTGAATCTGTGGATCTGGAGTCTTGAAAAAAGGAAATTTTCAGCTAGCAAGAAAAATTCTCCTATTCGTAAGATCCTACTTAACTTGTGATATTGCGGATTCTGCAATATTAGGCTTCCACCACTATTTTGACATGCGAGCCCCGCTCGGCGCAGGGCTGACAGTGGGAGCCCCGTGTTCTTGCTGTCAGCCCCAGCCCCCAGCTGTCAGCCCCGGGCGGACAACAGCAAGAACCCCCATTCTCAGCCCTCGGCGGCTAACAGTGGGAGCCCCTGCTATCAGCCCTGTGTTCCTGCTGTCAGCCCCAGCCTTCAGCCCTGGGCGGACAACAGTGGCAACCCCCATTCTCAGCCCTGGGCGGCTGACAGTGGGTGCCCCTGCTATCAGCACCATGTTCTCACTGTTAGCCCCAGGTGCCCGACAGCAAGAGCCCCAGCTCTCAGCCCCAGGCAGCCAACAGCGGAAAATCATGGAAAAATAACAATGGACTTTATTGCCACAAATAAGGTTCATTATTACTTTTCTGCAATTTTCCATGGCTTTTCTGCAACTTAGCTGCATTTTTTTGATAATCATCCCACAATTCTCATTGGGCCTTACCTATTTGCCATCAAATTCAGGTCCACAGAACCAGTATATGGATCTCAGTGAACATATGCAGGGAAAACCAATTGGCTGTGTTACACGTTTCCTGATAAGAAATTTTCAGCCCAGGAAGCTGCCATGACTCTTAGGAAATAAGCCCAGATGGAAGAGGCAGACCTTATTCTGTGGGCCTCCAAAATGGCCCAGAGGATCCACCCTGATACAGGCTTCTACCCCTTTAATGCTGAGTGACATACAACAAAGAGTGGCTTAGATTTCCTAAACAACTTGATGTGGCCAACATCAAGTGCTTGGCAGCTTCTCTTTGGGAGGAGGAATAGCTTCAGGTAGGAAGAGGAAGCACCAAGGAATTTTCCTTGAGTTCAAGGATGAACGCTTGAGATGCCAAATAGCCAGCAGCCTGCAAAGTGAAGTAGTCTGACTCTGAACTGGAGATTTTGCTCAGACTGGGCACTGAAGGAACCATATAGAGAAGCTGGAACTGAGAGCAGGAAAGCACACAAAATCTCCTCCTGGCCAGTTGGTTTGGGGTGTGCTCTGCTTTTCTTCTGAAGGAGTGGCTTTCCCTCTAGTTATTTTGGTATGACCAGGAGAGGTGAAAAGGCCACTTTGCTTCCCCATAATGCTGCAGAGAAATACTCGTATTAGTCAGGCCCAGTGAGATCTGTGATTTGAGTTCAAGGGGAAAGGACATTAGGGACAGTGTTTTGGACCTCGCATCCCCCTACCACTGTCTACAACGTCTTCTAGGGGATTCCGCTGCTTCACAACAGCCCTCCACAGCCCAAAGGGAAGCAGGGATGGATGATCAGATAGTCTTCATAGTAAAGCAGTTGCAACCAAGACTGGCAGAAGAGCACAATGCGCTCCTTACTGGCCTCAGCTGATCTCTTCTTAAGAGCCTGATGCTGGGACAGCTGATCAAATATTCCATGTACAAGTACCATCACAACTAGGGTGGATGGTGATGGAATGCCGCTTGCAGCCTCTCTGTCAGTGCCACAAGGACTTCAGCTGCTGCACTGCTCCTCTCCAGGTATGGTGACAGGGAAGAAAAACCTCTGGCCTGGCCGATCATTATGCCCTTGCTACCTCCTGACAAAAGTCGACACAGCTTGAAGTACGTGCACTTGAAGCACGCAACAAGGGTCTCCAGCGCAGAACCAGATGAGCATATGCTTTATCCTCTCAACAAGCTTATTCACCATCTTATATAGCTGTTCTTACCAGGCAGAGTCCCTCAGGAAGGAATAATGCATCCTCCCTTTTTGGGCAGAGAATCAAACCTGAAATCAATTCAGGGATTGTAGAGGACAAGAGCCCTGGTTTTCTTACATTTTTCTTTTTTTTTTATTTGATTTTCTTAGGTTTGTCTTTGTTTCAGCTCTGCAGCAGGCGAGATATTGGGTAAAATTTTCAAAAGGCCATAAGTGACTTTAGAGCTGAAGTCCCATTGTCAAAAGTGACTTGGACACACATGAGCTTATGTCTCACCGAAATTCAGCAGGACTCAAGGGCCTAAGGTTTTTCTTGCAAATGAGAATTAGGTATTTTTGCAATTTTACCCCTAGTCAACATGCCTGCACTGTGGAGGCAGAACAGAAACTGGAAAGGATCTCCAGATAAGCATGGTTAGTCCTTCCCTGCCAATAGAGTGCAGATTTAGTTTTGCCTCTTTCTGCAGTGCAGGTCCATTAGTAGACCTGTGGAACTGGATTTGATGGAGAATTATGTATTTGTAATTGTCACTAGGGCCAGCTGATAAGCAACTTTCAGACTGGTATTACAGCAGCAGCCAGGGCCAGCTCCAGGCACCAGCAAAGGAAGCAGGTGCCTGGAGCAGCCAACAGAAAGGGGCGACACTCCGTCAGTTATTGGGGTGGCACGTCCGGGTCTTCGGCAGCAATTCGGTGGTGAGTCCTTCACTCCCTCCCTTCCACTTCAGCGGCACTTTGGCAGCAGCTCGATCGGTTTTTTTTGTTTGCTTTTTTTTTTCGCCGCTTGGGGCAGCAAAAAAGCTGGAGTCGGCCCTGGCAGCAGCTGGAAGAATTCTTAGTTCACAAAAGTGGTAGCCTTGTTATATTCTAATGCAGGGGTCGGCAACCTTTCAGAAGTGGTGTGCCGAGTCTTCATTTATTCACTTTAATTTGAAGTTTCGTGTGCCAGTAATACATTTTGACGTTTTTTAGAAGGTCTCTCTCTATAAGTCTATATATTATATAACTAAACTATTGTTGTATGTAAAGTAAACAAGGTTTTCAAAATGTTTAAGAAGCTTCATTTAAAACTAAATTAAAATGCTGATCTTACACCGCCAGCCCGCTCAGCCCGCTGCCAGCCTCGGGTTCCGCAGGCTGAGCGAGGCCTGCGGCCGGGACCCCGGCTGGCAAGGGGCCAGCAGCCTGAGTGGGGCCAGCAGCCGGGACCCCAGACCGGCAGTGGGCTGAGTGGCTCAGCCTGCTGCCAGTCTGGGGTTCCGTCCGCCGGCTTCTGCCAGCCTGGGTCCTGGCTGCCGGCCTGGGATCCTGGCCCTGCCCACAATGAGTGGGTACCTACCTTCTCCCTAGTTCTAGTCCATTCTCTTCCTCTCTCTCTGCACTGAGCTGAGGGCGGGAGTGCACTGAGCACAGGGCTGGGGGTTGGGGTGTAGGGTCTGGCCAGGAGCTAGAATGAGGGAGGGGATTCAGGGTTGAGGCAGGAGGTTTGGGGGTGGAGTGCTTACCTGGGCAGTTCCCATTTGGTGCGAGGGGTGGGGGTGGGAATGGGAATGTAGGGGGTGCAAGAGTCAGGACATGGGGTGTGGGGGGGGCTGGGTATGTGGGGGGGTGCAGTAGTCAGGGCAAGAGCTGTGGGGGGGCTGGGTATGGGGGGTGCTGGAGTCAGGGCTGGGGTCGTAGTGGGTGCCGGGGTCAGGGCAGAGGGCTGGGGGTGTGGGCTAGGTCGTGGGGGTGCTCCCAGCCCCCTTCCCTGAGTGGTTCATGGCAGAGGGCTGGAGGGGATATGCCCTGATGCCACCCCCCGTCCCCACCTTGTCTCCGCCTCCTCCCCAGAGCAGCGAGTGCATTGCGGATCTGCTTCTCCCTCTCGCTCGCAAGGGCCATCAGCTGATCAGCAGCAGGGAGGAGGAGGAGGAGGAACGCAGCACACTGGGGGAAGAGGCTGGGGGGAGCTTGCCTGCTCTGCAGCAGCAGCCGGCAGGACCAAGCTTCTTCACCCTGCTTCGGGGGAGGGAAAGAGGGGAGGAGACAAGCGGGCCGGGGCGGGCAGGATTTTTAATGGCACGCTGCTGCCTGCCGGGGTCTCAGCCTGGGTTCGGCAGCGGGCTGAGTGGGCTAGGACTCGGCAGGCAGCAGCGTGCCATTAAAAAATCGGCTTGCATGCCATCTGTGGCACGCGTGCCATAAGTTGCCGACCCCGTTCTAATGTGTCGTGGTCTCTCCAAAGAAGGAAAGAAAGTTTTAAGAAATAGAGTCATTAAAGTGAAACTCAGCTTGTTTGAATCTGTCCACACTAGATTATTTTTTTCTTTGCACAAGTGTAGCTACACCAATGCAGCTTCACTGTGCAAATTCCTAGGCTAGATGTGCTGCACCAATGTAAAAAGACACTTGAACTGGTACAGCTTAACCCAGTGCAAGTCACTTTTTACAGGAGGGCACCACATTTAGGGGCTTGGACTGGTCTACCCATAACAGTATAAGACACCCATTGTAGACAAATCCTTGAATTAGTCATTAAATTTCATAATTAAGGATTCCTGAGTGTATAGTACCCAAAATGGCAGATGAAATTTAATGTTGAGAAATGCAAAGTAATGCACATTGGAAAACATCATCCTAACTATACATATACAATGATGGGGTCTAAATTAGCTATTATCACTCAAGAAAGAGATCTTGGAGTCATTGTAGATAGTTCTCTGAAATCATCCATTCAATGTGCAGTGGCAGTCAAAAAAGCGAACACAATGTTGGGAATCATCAAGAAAGGAATAGATAATAGGACAGAAAATATCATATTGCCTCTAAATAAATGGTACGCCCACACCTAGAATACTGCGGGCAGACGTGGTCGCCCCATCTCAAAAAAGATATATTGGAATTGGAAAAGGTTCAGAAAAGGGCATCAAAAATGATTAGGGGTATAGAACAGCTTCCATATGAGGAGAGATTAATAAGACTGGGAATTATCAGCTTGGAAAAGAGGCAACTGAGGGGGGATATGATAGAGGTCTATAAAATCATAAGTGGTATAGAGAAAGTAAATAAGGAAGTGCTATTTACTCCTTCTCATAATACAAGAACAAGGGGCCACCAAATGAAATGAATAGGTAGCAGGTTTAAAATAAACACAAGAAAGTATTTTTTCACGTAACATGTTGTCAACCTCTGGAAAGATCCTTGCCAGAGGGTGTTGCGAAGCCAATACTATAACGGGGTTCAAAAGGTAGCTAGATAGATTCATGGAAGATAGGTCCATCAATGGCTATTAGCCAGGATGGGGAGGAATGGTGTCCCTAGCCTCTGTTTGCCAGAAGCTGGGACTGGGTGACAGGGCATGGATCACTTGATGATAACCTGTCTGTTCATTCCCTTTGGGGCACTTGACATTGGCCACTGTCAGAGGACAGGATACTGGGCTTGATGGACCTTTGGTCTGACCTAGCATGGCCATTCTTATGTTCTTAATACAAAATGGTGTCACAGTTACGACATATATGAAATACAACCTACCTTTCTATACAACGTTTCAAGTTCTGGTTCTATGTCTTCCTCCAATGAAAATATTGGAGGTCTCGTAGAAGATTGTTTAATTGGACTAGGCAATGCTAAGAGTTTGCCATCATCTCCAAACCACCTTTTCCCCTATGAATAATAAAGTGAGATAACATTTTTTGTAACTTTCATATGGGAATGACTTGCAATTATACTATTATTCCAGAAAATAAGATCCCACATTTCAGGAGACACTTAGCTTTTAAATCTTTTTCTTTAAGCAAGCAAACAAGCAAAACAATTTAAGCATGAGTAACTCGTGACTAGCATCCGCCATATGTTTTAGTTGATTCAAACAGAAAATTTTGAGTATACTGCAGTCTACTGACAAGCCCCAGGCCCAAACGAGATACATCTAAGGATCCTGCCTGAACCCTGCCGATGCTACAATTTTTCTTAATCTCCCAACGCTGCACATTTTAAGAAACATACTAATGTAGACAAGGCATATGATGCAAACTGCATGCTTGTTGATATAACTAAAACTACAATAAATTTCATGGCTAGGTCCATCAATAGCTATTAGCCAAGATAGTCAGGGATCCAATCTTGTGCTCTGGGAGTCCCTAGCCTTTGAGTGCCAGAAGCTGGCAGTGGATGACAGGGGAAGCATCACTCAAAGACTACCTGTTCTGTGCATTCCCGCTGAAGCACCTGGCATTGGCCACTGTCAGAAGACAGGATACTGGGCTAGGTGGACCATTGGTCTGACCCAGTATGGCTGTTCTGTTGTTCTTAATCTGTCTAACCAAGATGTTATGCAAATCTTAAATTAAATTTTATAGTGCTCACTTTTGATTTACTTTAATTTTCTAATAAATAATAACAATAACCAGCTCTTACATAACACTTTTCATCAGCAGATAGCAAAGCACTTTATAAAAGAGTTCATTATCATTATCCCCATTTCACAGATAGGAAACTGAGGCACAGAGCACTCAGTTTGGGTGGGAGGTACCTGGCCTGAAGCACTCAGTTGTTGCCAATTCCCCCCAAAATGCTTACTTTCTAATAAAAACCTTCCAAAATTCTGATGCTGCTCTCAGACTGTTTTTTTAAATATATGTGGCCCATCTGCTAGTGTGATTATTAATGCTTCACCTGAAGGGTAACAAAATAAAAAAGTAATAAATATCATAAGGAAAGGGTCTGAATTTTGAACACTCCTGTTTGTGACATAAAAAGAACCTGAAACAGACACTGGTAATAATGTAGTGGTGACTTACCTGCTCCTGTCTCAGTATTCTGTTCTCTAGAATATTTTGATTAGATAGTGACACAATGGGCCTTTCTCCTGTGTAAAGACCCTCATCTTCTAGGTACCTCGGCTGCATGTTTTCAGGCACCTTCTGAGACACAGGCACTAAAGAGCAATCAAATATTCAAATATGAAAGATATTTTATAACTGGAGATATAATATATCAGCTTTCTAAGGACCTATAGTGTTTTTTTAAAACTACCTTGATATTTTGCCGCTACAAAGGGAATACCCTAAAAATGCTGTCTGTGAAATTTGCCTGATGGCAATAACTAATATTGTTTATGTACAGAACCAAAGCAGCTCTTATTTCCATAATAAGGACAGATGTATAATTTACAACAACATTCTACATATTTATTTATACTTAAAGTAACTTAGTTTAATGAATAACATAAAAATAATTACTATGCTAATTAATAAGTGTTTTTTGGTTTTGTGGTGATGGTGTTTTGGGGCTGTTTGTTCATTTTTGGGCATTGCCTGTATTATTTCCCAATATAGCTGATTCATACACTCTGAGGCATGAACTCAAAACTTTCTAGATAGCAGCACCCACTCGGGCTGTACACACACACTATGTCCTCACACCTCAACTTTCTATACAATGGGGTATATATATCGGGGTGTATATAAGGAGCACAGATCTAATTATCACTCTGTTTTCTCCATTAAATCAAGAATACAGTCACCAACACTGAGGCCACTGGAAGCTGAAGCTGTCTGACGCAAAGCACCCAGAACTGAGAACTCGAGAATACCATCATCAAAGATGTTGACATTGAGAAAGATCCAGATATCAATGCTAGTACATACTGGTTATGGGTTAGAGAAGAGTTGAGAGACTGATGGCTCTATTTTTTCTTCCTCCTCCTTCACAGAATGAGGCTGGGAAGCAAAAGCTTTTGAGGACTTGGCAGGCCCAGTGAGTGGACTTGGCAATGGCTCCTGCCTCAATGCTGGATTTTGGGAAACATGACCACTAAGTTAGCAAGCTCCTACGGTTGCTTAGTGTGATTCTCAGCAAGTCTAAGGGGGAAAACAATTGAGGACAGTTGGCAGTTTTTCCAAGAGACATTATTAAAGGTACAAGAGCAAACTATCCCACTGCGAAGGAAAGATAGGAAGTCTGGCAAGAGACAACCCTGGCTTAACCAGGAGATCTGCAATTATCTGAAACTCAAAAAAGAGATCTACAAAAAGTGGAAACTAGGTCAAATTACAAAGAATGACTATAAACAAATAATACAAATTTGAAGGGACAAAATTAGAAAGGCCAAGGCACAAAATGCGATTAAACTAACTAGAGACATAAAGGGTAGCAAGAAAACGTATAAATACATTAGAAGCAAGAGGAAGACCAAGGACAGGGTAGGCCCCTTACTCAATGGGGGGGGGGGAAGGGGAATAATAACAGAAAATGTGGAAATGGCAGAAGTGTTAAATGATTATTTTTTCGTTTCAGTTTCAGTAAATGCCAGTGAAAATGAGGTCGAATCAGAGGCTAAAATAGGGAAAGAAAAAGTTAAGAATTACTTAGACAAGTTAGATGGTTCAAGTCACCAGAGCCCGATGAAATACATCCTAGAATAATCAAGGAACTGACTGAAGACATAGGCACGGGAAATATGGGTGCGGGGGGTGCTGTAGCACCCCCGGGGTCCAGGCTGCCAGCCTTGTGTCCGGGGGAGAGGGGGATGGACAGGGGTAAGGAGGCTGGCTTTCAGCACCCCCACTATTAAACATGTTTCAGCGCTACTGACTGAAGAGATATCTGAGCCATTAGCGACTATCTTTGAAAGGTCGTGGAAGATGGGAGAGATTTCAGAGGACTGGAAAAGGGCAAATATAGTGCCCAACTATAAAAAGGGAAATAAGGACAACCTGGGGAATTACAGACAAGTCAGCTTAACTTCAGCACCTGGAAAGATAATGGAGCAAATAATAAAACAATCAATTTGTAGACACCTAAAAGATACTAAGTTGAGAAGTAAGAGTCAGCATGGATTTGTCAAGAGCAACTAATGTCAAACCAACCTGATAGCTTTCTTTGACAGGGTAACAAGCCTTGTGGAGAGGGGGAAGTGGTAAATGTGGTATATCTTGACTTTAGGAAGGCTTTTGATACGGTCTCGCATGACCTTCTCATAAACAAACTAGGGAAATACAACCTAGATGGAGCTACTATAAAGTGGGTGCATAACTGGCTGGAAAACCATTCCCAGAGAGTAGTTATTCGTGGTTCACAGTCAAGATGGAAGGGCATACTGAGTGGGTTCTGAAGTAAATAGGACTAAATTCAATAAGGACAAATACAAAGTACTCCACTTGGTAGGAACAATCAGTTGCACACATACAAAATGGGAGATGGCTGCCTACGAAAGAGTACTGCGGAAAGGGATCCGAGTGTCACAGTGGATCACAAGCTTAATATGAGTTAACAGTGTAACTAACACTGTTGCAAAAAAAGCAAACATAATTCTGGGATGTATAAGCAGGAGTGTTGTAAGTAAGACACGAGAAGTAATTCTTCCGCTCTACTCCGCACTGATTAGGCCCCAGCTGGAATACTGTGTCCAGTTCTGGGTGACATATTTCAGGAAAGATGTGGAGAAATTGGGAAAATGTCCAGAGAAGAGCAACAAAAATACTTAAAGGTCTAGAAAACATGATCTATGAGGGAAGATGGAAAAAACTGGGTTTTTGTTTAGTCTGGAGGGGAAGACTGAGAGGGGACATAACTGTTTTCAAGTACTGTCACGGTTCCTCCCCCACTCTGAACTCTAGGGTACAGATGTGGGGACCTGCATGAAAAACCTCCTAAGCTTATCTTTACCAGCTTAGGTCAAAACTTCCCCAAGGTACAAAATATTCCACCCGTTGTCCTTGGACTGGCCGCTACCACCACCAAACTAATACTGGTTACTGGGGAAGAGCTGTTTGGACGCATCCTTCCCCCCAAAATACTTCCCAAAACCTTGCACCCCACTTCCTGGACAAGGTTTGGTAAAAAGCCTCACCAATTTGCCTAGGTGACTACAGACCCAGACCCTTGGATCTTAAGAACAATGAACAATCCTCCCAACACTTGCACCCCCCCTTTCCTGGGAAATGTTGGATAAAAAGCCTCACCAATTTGCATAGGTGACCACAGACCCAAACCCTTGGATCTGAGAACAATGAAAAAGCATTCAGTTTTCTTACAAGACGACTTTTAATAAAAAAATAGAAGTAAATAGAAACAAAGAAATCCCCCCTGTAAAATCAGGATGGTAGATATCTTACAGGGTAATTAGATTCAAAAACATAGAGAACCCCTCCAGGCAAAACCTTAAGTTACAAAAAAGATACACAGACAGAAATAGTTATTCTATTCAGCACAATTCTTTTCTCAGCCATTTAAAGAAATCATAATCTAACACATACCTAGCTAGATTACTTACTAAAAGTTCTAAGACTCCATTCCTGGTCTATCCCCGGTAAAGACCAGCATATAGACAGACACAGACCCTTTGTTTCTCTCCCTCCTCCCAGCTTTTGAAAGTATCTTGTCTCCTCATTGGTCATTTTGGTCAGGTGTCAGCGAGGTTACCTTTAGCTTCTTAACCCTTTACAGGTGAGAGGAGCTTTCCCCTGGCCAGGAGGGATTTCAAAGGGGTTTACCCTTCCCTTTATATTTATGACAAGTACATAAAAGGTTGTTACAAGGAGGAGGGGGGAAAAATGTCCTCCTTAACCTCTGAGGATAGGACAAGAAGCAATGGGCTTAAATTGCAGCAAGGGAGGTTTAGGTTGGACATTAGGAAAAACTTCCTCTCAGGGTAGTTAAACACTGGAATAAACTGCCTATCGAGGTTGTGGAATCTCCATCATTGGAAATTTTTAAGAGCAGGTTTGATAAACACCTGTCAGGAATTGTGTAGATAATACTTAGTCCTGCCATGAGTGCAGGGGACTGGACTAGATCAGTGGTTCTCAAAGCTGGTCCACCGCTTGTTCAGGGAAAGCCCCTGGCGGGCCAGACCAGTTTGTTTACCAGCTGCATCCACAGGTTCAGCCGATCGCGGCTCCTACTGGCCGCGGTTCGCCGCTCCAGGCCAATGGGGGCTGCAGGAAGGGCAGCCAGCATGTCCCTTGGCCCGTGCCGCTTCCCCACTGGACATTGAGAACCACTGGACTAGATGATCTCTTGAAGTCCCTTCCAGTTCTATGATTCTATGAAAGTCTAACATATGAGACAACTTAGTTAGGTCTCTGTGCTTCAAGACTCCCCCTCAGGCACAGATTCCTCTGGCTGTACCTGCAGTACCACAGAGATCCTCAGTCAACAGGTGCTATTGGAGGTTAGAGTATGTTATATTCAGTTAAATTAACCAACAAAAGAAAAAAATGCACATCATACCTGTTAGGATGCTTGGAGTGAACAAAATTTCTCTTTCCTTCTGTAGTCGCTCAGAGTAGCTTTTGTAATCTGCAGGTTTTACTACTAGAAAATCATGAGCCATTTGATCAATAATGAATAAATCTTCTCTATCATTAACAAGGCAGTCCTCTTCATCCTAGATTTTAGATGTAAAAAATTACTAGTTCTTTTGTTTAGTACAGAATTCTGGTCTGGAAGACATCAACCTCACAATTTTCCATGCAATCAGAAAAATGGGTTTTATTTAAATTATGCTGTACAGTACGTCCTTGCTATAACGAACCCCTCGGGAATCCAAGCCATTTATTCTTTGTAGCCAGGGGTTCATTACAGCAAGAGAGACCCATCGCGAGGGATGCAGGGGCGACAGTTCCTCCAGCACTGGGCTGCAGCAGGGGCTGAAGGAGCCGTCAGCCCCTGCCACGGCAGGATCCAGGTACCAGGTTCATTATATTCTAGGTTCATTATTATGAAAGGCATTATAGCGAGGCTGTGCTGTATTTGGTAAAGCTAGTTATTCACATTCATACACTGGAATGATCAAAATCAATATCATCATAATTTACTCAAGATGTTAGCAAGTTACTGTATGTTAGAGTATTGGAAATAAAAACTCCATTTCATCTTAACAAAATGTACAGTTTACTAAAAATATGTTAATTGGGACAGATTCTACCACCTTTACTGATACTGAGTAGTACACTAGTCTGCCAGTCATCCCCTTGGAATGAATGAGACAATTTGTGGGGGAAGATACTGCTCAATGTGAGAAAGGTGGAAGATTTAGGCCTGGAGTTACCACCTTGGATTATCAACTATGATCACTTTTCCTTTATGTCTTGTCATCCTACTTTCATATTGTCTTGAAAAAGTAGCCTATCATAATTTTTTTTTCAGTCTCTTTAATAAACATGCAATATTATCCTTAGGTAAAATTGACATCTACTGATACAATGTCTACTGATTTGTTCAATTTACTATGAAACTCTATTTTCTCATATATGGCTATGCAGCTTTACAAGGCTTCTGCATCAAGAGTGTAAATTATTTGTTATATAATTGTTAAGCAAGAAGTACTTCACTGCTAAAAAAAAGCACTAATTGCAAAGAAAATAAACTTCTAGCTCATATCTGTTTTGAAAACATAATCCCAACGTTTTGTTTTTAAAATAAATTACAAAATAAGTCAGTTTTTATTAAATGGATAAGCAAAAGTTAGCATAAAAAGTCTGAATAAAAATATGAAAAAAGTGTATGATTTGTACCATTTCATCCTCTATTTGTTCTTGCTGATAGCTTACTATAGATTCCTGTTCTTCCCCTTCCTCTTGATTTGATTCACTCTTTTTTTTGTTCTTAGTTTCTTCCTTTATATTCTCTGGTTCAGGATCAAAATTGAAAGTAAAAAAATTATATGCTTCTTCAGCAGAAGGAAAATCAGTCTGGATCTAAAGAGAGAAGGCATCATTTATTTAAGATCATGTTTACCATTTTTTTAATACAAGTAAAACAACTAAAACTATCCTTTCACGAGTAACAGCAATAACATTTTGAATCATTAAAAAAATATCACACAAACACCAAAACATTGAAATCAAGCATCTGTTAAATAGTTTATATATCAAAACACTTTTACCATTCATATCTTTACCACTTAATAAAACATTTATAGTAAGGTTTTTAAAATATCAACTGCTTCAGTTTTAATTTGCTCATCTTTTTAAATACAAACATACTTGGGAAATGATCAGAGACCAGGATTATGCTGTGAAAGCTAAAGCCTCGCATGTGGGGGAGGCAGAAGGGCATCTTACATACAGCAGTTTCTAGAGATATTTTGCACACAGAAATCACAAGCAGGAACAATGCCCTCTGAGGGAGTTTAGAGGGGCACAATGAGATGTGACTTCTACACCTTCCATGCTGAAGGCCCCAGAGTCTACCAGACAGTACTGGGGGGGGGGGGGGGGGGGCAGAGACATTGTCCAGTCCTGCCTCCTGTAGCACAGCTTGCAGTGATATGATGCCATATGTGCCTACACTCAAGAAGCACAAGTTTGGGACTCTTCTGCCCCTGCACACAAAGTCAAAATCTGCCCCTTAACAGGCAGAACTAATCTTTAAAATTTATATTTAGTGACTCAATTAACAGCAGTATTTTGTTACCACACATATAACATGGAGGAGTACTGTTGTGGCTGTCAATCAATGACAGAGGACTGTCTAACAAGAAGTGAGAGCTCCGATGGGCCCTAATCCCTGGGCCCATATTGCTCTGATTTCACAATTCACGTTTTATCAGAGATTTTTGTGGCTATTTTTAATATTTGTTGGTAGAGTTGCTATGGGTTTATGAAGATGATCATATTTTAATTGTTTATTACATTCCTAAGCACCCTGACAATGGGGAGGGCATTTTGCAAAGTTAGGTCCCTGCCAGCTGCTCCACGCAGTGACATCGAGCCCCACTGAGGTCAGTAAAGGTTGCTGTTATTAAGGAAAACGATTCTTACGTGTGACTTTTGCTTGAGTTTTTTGACAGAATCACGAAACTTGACTTTAGAAGACGTCTGGCATTCATCCTCTTGCATGCATCTTGACTCATCATCAGACTGCATTAAAGTTATCACACAAGTTATTTACAGACACAGCAAAATGAAGGTGGTGAGTAGTTCGGTGTACAGATTAACTGTTGCAAGTTTACAGTACAATTTTATTCTGATCAAAAGGTTATTAGAAAGTGGGTGCATTTGCTAGTTACAGTTAACTCTTTTCTCTTCTAAAGCAAAACAAAACTACTCAAACCATTGTGTGATCCTGATTATGAAAGAAGGGATAGAAACAACAATTTATGAAAGCGGAACTGAATACTACATTCACACACCAACATGACCTACTGTTCTTCCTATATATTTTGTATACTGGAATTACTGCGTCCCATTGATTATCTTCATTTTACTAAGTTTCCATGATGCCTATTATATCAATATCCTCATTTAATGCCAGCCTCTCTAGTTCATCCACCTTAGTATTTAAATTTCTAAAATTTGTATATAAGCACTTGTACATTTTGTCAATATTCACTTGCTTGCCTTTGTGTGTTACATTTAAATGGAACTCCTATGTTCGACTGTCCTCATTAGCTCCTACTTGTACTTTACCAACTTCCTATCCTCTTTACAAGCATATAAAGTTCCTCCTTTAATAAATTCATCCATAAGAGATGTCTCCACCTGAACCTTGTGCTCCTTTGCATCCATAAACTTTTCCCCAGCCTTTAGTTTAAAAAATCCTCTACAACCTTTTTCATTTTACAAGCCAGCTCTCTGTTTCCTTTTTAGGTTTAGGTAGAGCCTATCCTTCCTGTAAAAGCTCTTCCTTTCCCAAAAGGTTCCTTAGTTTCTAATAGCTCAAA